>NC_083853.1:9558055-10205277 GCF_029169275.1 Apis cerana | reverse complement strand
ACAAGGTCTCGAGTTTCTAACAGTAAGATTTTCCTTCTGCCAAGATTTCTTTTGCCTCGGACAGAAAAGAAACCGTTGCACTTACACATTGCTTTTCCCTAAATTTTAATTTTTCCTTAATGCATCTTTGCTGCTGCGCTTCTTGCAACAAGAATGAATGAGATTTCATTTTTCAAGGCACAAGGTATTACGAATTCATTTCGTAAATAATTTATACTCGTACTCGAACACACAAGCGCGATTGTATCTCTCCACATGGCGTTTCGGAGTAATGAGTGCAAAAAGCAAAAACACCGCGCTGCGTAATGACTTTCTCGAGTTTTTCGTTGCTCGACCGTTCCGTGATCTCATACGGTTGGAATTATACAAAGCCACGATATTATTGTGGCCAACCTCCTCTCTGCTCAGCTAGGAGCAAATGCAAATCGAGATTCGAATCTCGAGGAGTCTCTATCTCGAATCGAAAATCATTTCGTTCGCTCGAAACCTATTTTTGCTCCGTGTTTTATTCCAATTCTATTTCGAAGAGAACGCTTTTCGCGCGAATAAAACAGCTCTTGATAATTTCTAATGATTTCTAATTTTGTAATGATAAGGGTTGATGCGGATTATTCGAGGAGACACGTCGATTGTTTAATCTCGATCGCGTACGAGATACATGCATAATACGTGATAATTTAGAGATGTTTGAGAATTTATCAAAATGAAAAAAGAAAAATAATTATTTATGATACATTTGATAGAGGGAATACGAATGAGACACGCGTGTGATTGGAAACGAAAGAAAACAAATCGGATATTTAATCCGAAGAATTGTTTGCAATTGGAAAATGATTCAGAGGATGCATGAGATCATATATTTATGTTAGATATCGCCTCGAGAGTAAAATTTATCAAAGTCTCGAGGAAAATCACGAAATAATTCATCGTACAATCAAATTTTGTTTTCAAAATACAATTATCAATTAACCATCTTAATATTCGGGAAATTTGTCCTTAAAGAGTTCAAATATCTTCTCTTTAAAAGTACATAGATTAAATATTCAGAAAGAATTCCTTTTTTCGAAAGAGATTAAAATAATTATCAACATTTTTCACAACACATATCAATTTCTTTTTTTCCAAAATACCAATTATCTCAAATATTTAGAAAACTTTCACTTTTGCAAAAATTTAACGCAATACCTATTTTTTCAAAATGTGTAATATATCTCAAGAATCCAAAAATTTAATACAATTCCACACCAACATCTATAACCTAACTTTCTTCATTAAGAAGTAATCATTAAGAATTTCACGAAGATCAAAATTAATCAAGATTCAACTCCTCTTTTCCCAAATCATACAATTCCCTCGAATATATTATAAAACTATATTCAATATTTTCCTTTAATTACCCCCAATGTTAAAAAAAATCCTTAAAAGAACAGATACTCATCTCAACAATCCAACAACAATCCATAACTTATCTTCAATATTCAAACAAAAAAGAAACCTCTCCCTCCCCAAAAAGAGGCTCAAACTTTCCAAGACACGCATTTCTCTTCCATACCCGCGCTTCTCTAATTTCCCTGCATCGAAAACCCGAGTGTCCCGCGATTTCTCTTAAAGATATGGTAGAAAAGGTCGCGAAGGGCGCGCGTACAGGTATCGAGTGTCTAGGCTTCAGCACGTTCCCCGAGGATGAACGAAGAGTATCGGCGTTGGGTTGGAACACCGGACACCCTGTAGACGCGGGTGCTCACCCGGGGTCAGGCCTTACTCTCTCATTCCCTCTCTCTCTGGACTCGCCTTTATCCTGAGAACTGGTTTCACCGGCGTCGCATTGCGCTCTCCCCTCCCTCTCTCGCTCCTTCTCTCTCCCTCTCGTACCCTGTTAGGAAATCACGATTGAATTACCCGGGGAGGGGAGAGAGAAAAAAGTGGGATCCGGCGTTGTGTTCGTACTTTGAAGAGTGTACGCGTTGCGCTAATAGAGAATCTGGACCAGGGCAGAAGAGGGCACGATACGGTGAGGTATTGGCCTTAATGCGGCATAATAACCCCTGCCTTATTTCTTAATCTAGAGGATGATCGTGTGCTCTGATACGAGGCTGAGACGCGGAGAATTGATCCATCGACACCATCGTATTTTTGTGTCGAGTGTATATAGGGGATGTATTTATGTATTTATGTATATATGGAATCATTCGTACGTTCGAAGAAAAATTCGATACATCAGTTGGCTGGTTGTTACTTTCTTTCCAATTAGTAATGGAACTACTTGAATAGTTGAATGATTAAACGGTTGAAACTGGACTACGGTAATTGTACGCATTCTCGAGAAGAAATATTATAATTCCAGAAATTACATACCTCCATAATTATGCAAATATACGTGTAAATACAGGAATATTGATAGGTGGACACGTATAATGACACCGTGTAAAATAATAATCATGTAAATCGATATAAATCAAAAAGCTATAGAATAGAAAAAACAGGTGAGATTGTAATATTTTAATTCAAAAGTGATCCTAATCGATCAAATTATATACTCTTTACGATATTTCCCCTTGAAAGGTCGAGGAAACGAGTAATCCGTGATAAAAGGAGAAAATCGAGAGCGAGTATGAAGTCATCGACGAAACGCAGGTTTAAAAAAAGAAAAGGGTAAAGCGATATCGTTAATTGAAGAGGGGGGAGAGGATTCAAGTACAAGGTGTACGCCGTGCGTTCCAGATTTCGATCGTTTGAGTCAACTGGTTTCCTTGATCTCAAGGTGGCGCGGATAGAACCCACGTCACGATGAGATTCCACCTACGTGGGACACGTGCGACGAGTTTGTTCTCGAGTCGAGGCAAGCCAAGCCTCGGATGGACTCGGGTTTTACTTGATTACGAATTCTAATTGCGCAATCGTAATGCGCAGCCTCTACAGCATCTTTATAAATAAAAAAAGATTATCTTTGCCGAGGTGAAATTTTATTGTTATTTCTTCTTTCCCGGCAAGATTGATGCTTTGACCGTACGATTATACGAAAGTCTGTCATCACGGGATAAACAGGTTTTCTGTAAATCGGATAACGCGTGTAATAGGATTTTTTTTTTTTTGTTTGAGGTCGTAAGAGTTCATATAAGAGTGGATTCTTTTCAATTTTTATCTCGAAGATACACGATTTCGAATAATTGTCCTGATATAATTACACACGCGTGAAGGATCTCACAAGTCGATCACAAGTGTAAATCGAATCAATTAACTTAAATAGATGGATAGGTTATAATAATAAAGAGATGTAATTGATCTTCAAAGAAAAATATCGCATCGATTGTCTTCGATACATCGTATTATAATATTACGATTGTTTGGATAACGAAGTTAAGTAAAATTCGATTAATCCCCACTGAAATTTTTCTTGTACCCACGTGTCACGAAATGAAAGATAATCTGATTCACTTTTACGAAAAAATGACGTTTGCGTACACGAAAAGTTTCGCGATAAGCATCGTGATTTCACGAAAAATCGTATCGTAAGAAAAGTTAGGATAAGAAAAGATTATGATCCCATGGCACACCTACTAATTGCAAAACACGGATCAGACGACGATACGATATAAATGATGATTGAGAGATTGAGTCACCATCGTCGATCCACAAGATTTGCTGGAATTTTTTCGATCGAACGAACTCCTTCGTTCGACTTCGCCTCCTCGTGAACACGACTTGACTTATCGCACGGGGAATGGAGATAAAACGCAATTAGACTTAATTAGAATGCGAACGAAGGCTTGTGGTTAGCAGTCTAATGCGGAAAAAATAACTGTATAGTCCACCATCGGACGGTAAAATTCCTTGGAACAATGCTACTCGTTTAAAACTTTCTTCGTCTATCTATATATAAGTTTCGAAGAGGAAAAGTCATTCGAAATAAATACTGTCGATTATTGATTTAAAAATATATATATATATATATATGTATTACGTACGTGACTTGATTTCCATAAAAATTTTCAATTATCATAGATATTAAAATGAATATTTGAAAATTTGCATATGTAATTATGAATGAATAAAGAAAAAGATACTCTAAATCTCTGGTCACTGAAATTTTTTGAACGTATTACAATCGAGATATCCGCAATTTTTTCGCAAAACTTAAAGTCATTTGAATTTTGTATCTTCTGATAGAATTCCTGAATATCCGGAAGATTTCTCTTGATAATCGTTTCTACTTCTGACACGTCCCGAAACTTTGAAATCTCTCTCTTTCGTTGGAATCTTCCAAAATAATCTTCTAACTTGTGAAACTTGGAAAAGATCTTTTCACATTCTACGAGAGATCGTAAGCGTAATGAACCCTTTTGAAAAACTTCTTCCATCTTTCTAGGGAAGATAGGTCAAGCGTCTACACCGATTCGTACTTCTTAACTTCAACTTTCGTGACAGAACAATATTCCTTTTCCAATCGCGGAGACATATTCCAAAAGAAAAAAAAAAAAAAAAATAATTAAACGTGACAACGATCAAACGACCTGGCATCGAAACGTCGAAAACGTCGTTCGAAACGACAAATCGATGGCAAGCCGAGTTGGAACATCCCGTGATCGATTAATTATCCCGCGGATCGTTCGACGAAATAACAGTTTTCGCAACGAATCGTGATTTTTTTTTTTTCGTCACCGAGTTTAATTTATATGCGGCAGATTGCACGATGCGTTGTCACGCGGAATAAATTACGGCCGCGTTTCACATCGCCGCTGAAAGCTCGGCGATGATCCTTAATGGGCGCCACGAGAGTGTAAAAAGTTTGCCGGTCGCTTCGAAGTTGGCTCAAGTGGTGATAATTGAACGGTTTCGAGCGAATCGTTCTTGAAGGATACGTTGACGCCATACGTTTAATCTAATTCCGTTGATATTTTGCCTATCTCTTGTCTCACCATATGGCGAACTTCCATAATCGTGGTGCAACTGTGCAATTGTACAAGATTTTCTGCAATTGATAATTATTCCTCTCTACACCTCGTATAATATATTAAAACAATCCTTCAAGTAATAATTATACTACGTTGCTATGATCATTTTTAATTCTTTACCCATGGTACAATTTTAAGAAATAAAAGACAAATCGAAATTGAGGCAAATACACTTAATTTTAAAATAATAACTTTCCATATGGACTAAACGATTCGCGGACGATTCGTATAAGCAATTTCGATGCTCATTGCCGATAAAAAAAAAAGAAAGAACCATCGAATTAAAAATTTGTGCAACGCAATAATTAGAAACTAGGAGAACATTGGTCTAGAATTCGAAGTAACTAAATCACCAATTCTGCAAAAAAACACATACGCGCGCACACGCGATAAGCCAACTTCCGTAATTCCACTAAAATTTCCACGATAAACGATACCGCATTAAAATTACCATACATTATTTTCTTCAGAGGAGAGGACAAAGCCAAGAGCGCATGCCACCTCTTTTGTCGCAGCCACGTTATAAGGCCAAGACAAAGGACACTCGACGCATGAATATTCCCTCTTACGTAATTCAACCTTTTTCCATCTCTCCGTACGTACATATTCCCCGAACGTTGCATATTCAACGACACGAACGATCCTGCAAACCTTCGATCGTGGAATACGCTGTTCGAGCACATCACGGATTAAGAGGAAGACCAACTAGTGTCTTTCACCACTACACGCGTGTTTCGTCTACCACGCTTACGCATCATCGCTCACGTATTCTAACCTCGAGATAAGCGATCTTACACGATGGTTACAGTGCATAGCAGTACCGAGTGTCAATGTTGCGCGCGCAACCGATTCAGAATCCTTGTTCAGACGAGTACTAACGTTGCGGTGGGCTAACTCGTCCATCAGATCGTTGCTTCGTTCCATCGACGAACGAAGTAACGTATGGAAGAATGTTTCTGCCACAGCTTTCGCGTTACGCGGCGCTCGAGTCGCGCGCGTGATTTGATTTACAACGGCGGCGAAAGTGACCAAGGTTAACGATACCGATCAATTACCGGTATAATTAATCGACGGATAATGAGATAACGCGCGCGGTGAATGCCAACTGTTTCCTCTAATCCCAGCCTTCCACCTGTTTCGATATCGATTTGCACGTATTCTCGCCTGTGTTTCCTTAACGAGGGAAACATGCTAGAATTGCATTATGGTATTTGCAATCGAGTGTGATAGAGGCGAATTGGGATGCTGATTATTATCCGTGAAAAATTCGAATGTATGCTGTGGTAAAATATTGAATTGTCGAGTAATTAAAATCTTTAAAAGGGAGAGATATAAATTGGCTGATTTTGTGGGGGATAGCTAATAAGTGGCGATAAGAAATTGTGTTTTTATGTTACTCGTATTATTATCGTTAATGATGGGCATTTAAGGAGCAAAATAATGGTAAGTAATTGTATCGAAACTGACTCTGGATAATTTCCCTCAATGAAAGACAAAATTAAATCGAAGTCCGCGAAATATGGTCGATAAATAAGAGGACAAAGTTCAAGGAAAATTTGCATTAGATGTTGCACATCTAAGATGAAGCGACCGATGTTTCTTCCCCCCCCCCCCTGGAGAATACACGTATCTCGTATACACGTTTCTCGTACTCCAATTTTGGTTGCACGGTTGAGATGTAATAAATACAATTCGAAAGTAGAACGCCTTGAACCCTACGGTATACGACTTACGTTAAGGTAACTAACCCGTCGTTGAAACTAGTTTCTGCTTGCGCGGAAAATGGGACAAAACTCGGTGTAACGTTCAATTTACTCCGGTCTTGCTCTCTAAAGTGCAAACACTGGCCAGTAAAGCCGGTTGGAATTGGGCTATTAGCTAATTCTAGTATTCCAGGATTGTACTACGGAACGAGGGAATGTATATCGTAACAGTGAGCAAGAAACTTGAAAGTCTGAGGCTCGTGAAAGGTGTACCAGCTTTGATGTTGGACGCAAGCTTCGAGTTATTTATTAAACGTTAACGCGACTATATGTTTTGCGTTAAATGGCAATTTCACGATCGAGTTCGCACGCGTGTTTGCTCGTTTTAACTTCTTGAAAGATCGATTTATCACGGGTGGGAAAAGATGGGTAATTATTTTTTATTTTTTATTTTATATATATATATGTGTGTGTGTGTGTATTTTTCCGAAGATAATAATACACACGCGTGTTTTATCAATTTATTCTTCGGTAATTTTCATTCTTGGAAAAAAGAAAAGAAGTGGGTATTATTTCT
Source organism: Apis cerana (assembly GCF_029169275.1). Taxonomy (NCBI): domain Eukaryota; kingdom Metazoa; phylum Arthropoda; class Insecta; order Hymenoptera; family Apidae; genus Apis; species Apis cerana. Next base: position 10,198,045 of record NC_083853.1, on the reverse strand, counting down.
TCGAGGAGAGGTTAATGAAGTGGGTTCAAGATAATTGTATGGACAAAAGGAGGCATGAGGTTGATGTAGAAAATTTCTTTCGCTTCAATGATTGCAAAAATCATTTATTTATATTTCTCATTCTCTCTGGTGATGATGAATAAGTTGGAACTAAGAATAACACGGAAAGATAACGGTTCATGCATCAATACCAAGCGATAAGTTATTTTTCGATTATTTATTTTTTTTTTCCTTTTTTTAAAGATAAAAAATATAAATTTGCGAATGATTGACTGTTGCTTGAATTAAAAAAAAAAGAAAAAAATAAACAACAATCGAGAAATGGATGAAAACTATGTGCTCGAGATAATTATATTAACAAAAGAAGGGACGATGTGATATAAATAAAGAAAATTTGTTTCCTTACGAATCTTGCGAAACAATCAACAAATCACGGGACTGACGAACCAAATAAAACATTCCATTCGCTGGCAAGAAATCGTTACGCGTTGCTATTAATATCAAATAACTTCAATAACTTCAATAACTTCACGAATTATCATTCTCTTCGATCGTGAAACGATTCTCCAATATCATAAATCAACTGTTCCCAATAGCAACAAGTGAATTATCCAACGAAATTGCCCCACGGTTTCTACACCGAGCGCAGTTTTTCCCAAAGGGTGTGTTACGGCGCACAACGCACTGCCAACAAATGTGATCCAACAAATTCTCAACTTACGTACTCTGCTCGAAGAAGCGAGATCGGTGACGGTGAGTCAGTCAAGCTCGCATTCTTCCAAGTGCGATCACCTCTGATTTTTTTTCATTGCTCGATGCGCTCGCAGGACCTCCTTATACGTGCATACGCCTCTAAACATAAACCAACCGCTGCTTCTCTCTGTCCCACGGGACCCTCCCCCTCCCCCTTCATTCATTACTTGGCGCACGTTCGGCGCGACAATCGTGTTCCACCGATTTAATTTAATTTACATCGTGTTTCCTCGAGTGTTCCAGGGAATTTAAGAACCACGAATCTTTCAGATCTTTGCTCCGTTTCCTCGGAAAATTATTCTTTTTCCGATTCGAGGATATCTAAGGATTTGTTAGGATTTTAAAGCTCGATTATTTTCTTGAAAAAATTTGGGGTATTCGAGGGAATTTGAGGGAACCTTCGATATTCTGGTCTTCGACTTTCTTTGGAAAATTTTTATTCTTTCGATTGAAGAATATCCAAGGATTTGTTAGGATTTTAAATTTCGATTATTTCCTCGAGAAAATTTGGAATTAAAGATTCCTTGATCTCTTGGATTTCTTATTTTTCTGATTGGAGAATATTTTTTGCTTGGAATAGCAAGCAAATTAGCGAGCAAGCAAATTTCTTTAACAAAAGATTTCTTAAAGTTCTTTAATAACATATTCTTCGATAAAAGATATTCATTATACTGAACGCAATATTCGAAAAATTAATCTCAATTTTCAAAGGAAAGAGTTACCAAACAGAAGAACAGCGAGTTAATCGCTCGTCACGAATGAAAAATTAGCACATGGTTAAAATTTATAAATACGAGTTTCAACTCACGCGACATCCTACTTTCAACGTCTCCCCTCCATTCGCCTCATCCATCGTACGAATTCAACTGACAACAACGTGGAACAGTGTGGAGCAATTAAACAATTAATCGAAGAGAAACGTGTCGCATCGATCCGAATTACACCTCGTTCACGAGCTACAAGGGGCTACCTATCTGCAAGGGTTAATTACACGCTGCCAATTAACGTGGCCGCGACGTTTTGCGCAAGCAAACTCCACTGACATCGGATAATAGTTTGGTCGAGGTTTCGCGAACCTGTCGCGGTGCCGGTAATTTAACGCTCCTCGATTCAGAGGCACTTTCCGCTTGCGACATCGCGGTCGACGAGCTGACGAGGCTGGAAAGTTTCCATTCCATGAAAACCTCGGCTATCGAGTAAACGCCATCCATAAAACGAGAGGCATTCGATTCGAAACGCCGACATCTCAACGATTGCGATGCGATTTTAATCAGAGAATAATCGAATAATTATATTATAATCCGTGGAACGGAGAAAGATGATCGTCGCCAAGTCATATACCGTTTCCAATTTTAACGAGAGAAAGAGGAGAAAAATAAGAAAAAATAAATATTACATCTCTACGTGTCGTGATGGACTTTTAATTCGAGTTGATGAATTCCTGAGTGGATTGATACAGATACGTGGTTAATCAACAGGATAGGATTTTGTAAAAATGTTTACGAACCAGCAGAAGGGTGAAGGTTACGATGCGCAGCCCACTTGGAAGAAACTTGGAGTTGTTGAAAATTTCCAAAAAAGGAAACGTGGAATTTCGCGTCGATGAATAATACTTTTGGAAAGTTTGAGCCTCGGCCGAGCAACAAGTTCCTGGAAACTGACGATCATTGTTCCGTGCAATTAGCATTTACGATTCCCACTATTCTTGGAACGAGAGCGGCTGATTAATTATACGTATGCCTATGTGTTAATAGTGCGATTTTTTTTTCTTATTACCATCACGAAGGTGATTAATATATAATAAGAAGCGTGAAAATTATACCGTGCAATAATTACGCGATCTAAAATATATAAGAGGAGCATGGTTAATTAATTAAAGTGTAATTTAAGTGCTAATATTTCCAACAACGTTCTAAAAATGAACGTGGTAATATTTTCTATAAGAAAAAAAAAAAATCTGACAGATTCACCAGCTCGAGAATGCTTTCCAACGCGTTGGTTGGTTCAATAAATCGTCCACGCGACGATTGAGGAACCCCGTGGCGGCCCACTTTCTGCCGCGAAACGATCGAGAAGAAGTCGGAAAGAAATAGCGGGAGAATCAGGGCGCAAGCCTCGAATCGATCGGCGAGAATTAAAAGGAGCGCGTGCATTTGTTGATGGATCGAGAACCGTCATTATCTCGATGCGATTCGTATTGCCTACACCGAGGCGCGGCAAATTCTAGATAACTCGTTTCGCGTGTTACGCTCAATTTTTAATGCTATCAATCTCCGGTTTCCGGCCAGTCAATCCCGTCTCGTTTTTCAAAGAGTTTAATTATCCCCAGTGATAAAGAACGATAAAAAAAAAAGAAGAAACGAAACGTGCGAGTAAACGTAAAAATATACATTTTGGATTTTTGCGAAATTAACGAATTGCGTTGATACAAGTAAGATGAATTTCATTTTCACAACTATACGTAATGATAAGTGCAAAATTTACAAATATATGTAAGTTTACGGAGGAAATATGAATATGTGAAAAGCGTGAAAGAAAAAAAGAAGTTTATATGAATTTATTTGAGTTCCCTTCACGAGTTAAAACGGAGAACAGATCGATTAAAGTAAAAACTTGTCTAAGGAAATTCATTGAGGAATCGCAGAAGAAGATAAAAGAGATGGTACGCACCGGATGCGAGCGAATAAATTTATCAACGTTTGCCACAATAGTGTCGATCGACACGAAGGAGTGTAGGGAATTGCGCAGTGATATGGTGATCTGAAAGTAGCGATGCAGACAGTGAAACGACTCTCTCGATGGATCTTGTTTCCTCTGTGGTCATCCGCTGCTCCCTGTTCTACGTCGTGTCTTACACGCGACAAGTATACAAGAGCGTTTCGTTTGACTGGAAATGATGGAGTAAGACTCACGAGAGAACAAGTTGCGTGGCGAGGAAAATTATTATTTATGCAGTTTAAATAAAAATTCATAAATTCTATATGTATATATATGTACACATATGATATAACAGTTAGCCTATTATATTTATATTATATTTATTTATTCAAATTCACCCTCTTTTACTGCCCATATACACTTCCATTCCCCTCCCAAAACCGAAAACTCGAAACAATTGTATATAAAAGCAACTCCGCATCTGCGTGGCTCTATACAACTGTTGACTCAGCTGACAGATCTCGGTTTCCTCGATGCGAGATACATGGCTCTCGACGTATCGTTATTTACGAAAATCGAACGACACGTATCGTATCGAGTAAACCCGTTATGGAAACAAATATAAAGATAAAAATGAAAAAAGAAAAAAAAGGGGGAAAAAATGGTCGAAGAGTTTCGTGGAATTCGTGAAAATTCGCCTCTCCCATATCTCCGCGTACTGTCAGCTTCGATAATTATCATGGAGGAAATGGTAAAAGGAACGGAATGAAGAACGGAAATTCTCAGAATGTAGACTCGGTCTGTCTGTATAGTTTCTTATAGAAATTGAATCCATGAGTGGAATTCAAGAGTGTCAGTTTTTTCGCCCCATTGTTCGACGATTCTCGTATTAATTAGAGCCAGAAGTTCCGTCACTGGTGGAATTTACATCGAGAACCGTACGAGGCCTGAAAGGATTAACGGTTTTGCCACGAGAACGCGACAATCTGGTTATTTCGAAAGAGAGCAGACGTTTCGAAGATCCTTCTGGAATTTGGACAAGTAGTTGGCTTCGCGTAGGAGAGACGACTGCGTCTCGAGTAGCGTGAGATCGGTGATACTCAGTAGGAAGTGTCTTCTTTTTTTTTCTATTCTTATCTGACCTAATAAATTTTCTTAACGTTTCCAAACAGACGTAGGTAAGCAGGAGCACGATGTAGGGTAAATGATTTGTCCAAACACAGATTAAATGGCTCGTGCGATGCAAGATTTTTTTAAATTGTTATATTAATCGTAAGTTTTTTGCTGTGTGCAAGAAGAAGATGAAAAATATGGAATGATATTTTTTAACCCGAGGTTTCCAAAAAAATTCGATTAAATTTCAATTAATACTGGACGAATATTTTTATCTTTGTTTGTTTTTTTTTATTTCCAACATCAAAGAGTATTCGTACGTTTATCGCTTTTTTTATCAATATTATAAATAATCTTCGCCGACAATGTTGCAAAACACGCCCAAAAAGTGTTTCTTCTCAGAAAATAAATCTTTGATAAATTTTATCAAAAAATTTTATTCGTATTATTACAGCAAAAATTATTGAAAAATATATATTTTCCATTCTAATTCTTCAAATATTCAATATCAAACTTTGTTTTTCATCTTCGATATTCTTAATTAACTAATATTTCTAAAACAAAAAAAGAATCGAAATCAAGAAAATCTCTCTGATGAAATCGATGAAAATGATATCTTTATCGAGCAATTAAGGTGGAGGTACCAAGTTGGGGGGTACAACTTTATTTAACGCGGACTCATTAGCTTAATCACGAATCCGGTTACACGATCGTTAACGTTTCTATTTCGATCGACCTTCGAGCGTCGTGTTTCGATTAGCAAAGCCACGGGGTGAAATGCAAAACCGACCGGTTGACAGATTGAACAGATCGTGCACCAAGTTGTCACACGACACTGCCACACACACTCTCTCTCTTTCTCTCTCTCCTTCTCTCGCGGATCGGTAACTCGACCAAACTTATTAAACCCCACTGTGGCCCCCTTCCTTCTTGGTAAGAAGATATATCCGCCCTCTGACTCATCAATTTCGAGATACCTTATTTATCCATAAGGTACATTAAGGAAGAGGTACTCTCGAGGGCTTATCGAGCTTAACGACAACACTCTTGCGAATGACCGGTCTAATGGTCGCGTTATCGGTAGTTTAAACAGGATTCAAAATAGCAGGGAACGCGCTTTGGATTATTTGGAAGTTGAAACGTTGAAGAAATTTTAGGTTAGTCGAGGATTGAAACTTATTATAAAGGTTAAAGATGAAGTGAAATTAGGAAAGAGAAAGAATATTGTATAACAAAGAAAAAGAAGTTGTGATTTCGTCATTACGACTGGGGAATATGTTGATGAAAATGTATGGTTTGACGATGATTCAATTTATGAGAAGGAGGAAGAATATATGGATTGAGTGTTTGAACAAACGAAGCGGTAACTTGTGTTAAAAAGCGCCGGTGAACTCTGTTTCTCTTTACCGTAAGTAACATACGCGAGAAAGTTCTGCGAAAACTCGAAGAGCTGTTTAAAGCCGGCAGGAAATCTGTGTTGATCTTGAAGGTCTTCGTAAACGTTACAAGATAGAATGTATCCGCTCACCTGATACGTGTATATATTATTTTTACAAAGAAATTGAATTACTTACATCGAGAGTGAATTTTAACTTTCCCAGTGATCCAAATTTTCAATCTTCGTATTTTCAACTATCCAATATTTGTAATATTTCCAAGTTTGTTTCAAAGTTTCTTGTGAAAATTCAATTTTTTTCAATATTTTCTTATTACATTCTACATTTAAAAACTGTCCTCTTCACGTCTCTATAAATTCCACCTCACGTTCCTAACCTCCAAAAACACTCGCGCCACCTTCACGTGATTCACTCATCGCTTATTTCCTGCGAATATTAACACTTGGTATTCTCCTGGCCAACCGTGCAAAACGATATTCCCAGCATTCCCCAACCTTGCCATATATTTTTGCGTGGGTCTTCTTTCCAGAAAGATTTATCTTCTTACGATACGTATTTTATCGAACTTCGCGTCCCACGATGATTTATATATAAATAATCTTTACGAGATTCGTTACAGCGTTAATTTGATCGCATTTCGTGCCATTAATTGATGCTCAATTGCGCACTCGCCTCGCGGTTTAATCATCGATTTATTCATGAAAATTGGATCGATAAATAAAGCACGTTTTTCAATCGCGCGATTCGATTCGTTGAAGGAAATGCGCGTTATCTCAACACTTATGGATGCCTGGAATTTTGCTAGTGGTAGAATTAATTATAAATACAGGCGTAATAAGGAGTTAAGCGTGGGAACTGAACTGGCAAAGGACTGGCGTATACACATGGCGCGACTATAAAAGTACTTGTATAGTGTCTATATATTTATGTGAGAAAAAAAGAGCCTGGAAAGAGGATTTCGATGTTCTCCATGACTAGAATTAACAACACGCGATCGTGTACTATATACTCTACAAATTAAAATTCGTGAAGTGAATTTATTATTATTTTTTTTTTTAGTATCGAATTACTTTCGATTGAATGTATATTAGATATACCGTTTCGAATAACCTATCATTGACTAGCGTTTTTGCAGAGAAAGATATTATTTAAAATTACGAAATTCAGGAATTATTCTAAAATTTTTAGAAAATTAAATATAAAAGAAAAAAAATGCAAAAATTCTTTTATTTTCGTATAACTTCGATAAACTTGAATACTGTTTGAAAAAAATCGAAATTTATTTTGCCTTGAACGACGACATATATCAACTGTTCAGTCATCTTTGCTTATTATTCATAAACGCGTCATTGTTACCGTCTATCGACACAAACAATTAAACAAAAGCTCGACCGACTTGAAAAACATCGGTTAGTAGTCATACCAAACAATTTTTATTGCTCCTTGTTCCCCATATCTATCGCGAATGGAAACTATCGAATGTTCGCAATCGTTCTAGCTTATCTATGAAACCGCAGGAAGAATCAAACCCCCCAGCTGGCATTGATCGCATTTCAATAACGAAACTTTCAATATATTGAAACGATTCTTTATGGATGGGTGGAATTCTATTGCGCGCGAATATCATCACTTTGCCGATTTAATTCAACGGAAAGGAAATAATTAATCGCCAAATTTCGAGGAAAAATCATCCAACATTTTCTCCCTTCTCGAGAAATTTGATGCCAACAAATATTTTTATCTTTATAAAGAGCACATTCATACACGAGAACGAGTTTGCGGCGCAAGTTTTACGATCGCGTTTTTCCGCGACTTCACGCAGAGACAGGAGAAACATTGTGCGTTTCTTATTTTCATCCTCCTCCCCGACGAATATACAAAATACGAATATGCATTCGCATGATACGATATTTTGTGCATTGACACAAAAAACAAACTCGAACGAACGAGCGTTTGCCGAACGATCAAAATCGAAATCACAATGAATATTAAAGAACAAAGAACGTTGGATTCAATAACGATCACGATATTGTTATTAATCTGTTTGCCAAGGATGATTGATTAACTTTGTCGTTCGTAAAGATTTTTTTTTCTTTTTTTTTTACGACCGAAATAGATTAACACATGTTCGTTGCAAATATTTCGTATTTCCTATGTTTTTCGAACAATCTTTTGTGCACATTCGAAGAATTGAAATAAATTCAATATACGACGAATTATTTTTAATAAACGCGTATTCTTTTGTTCCAAGAATCTCAATAAATTCAAATATATTGTTCCAAATATAATTTTTCAAAATTTTGACTCGTACCCACAATGTATTCTGCATTGACACGTATATCGTACGCTTATTCGACGAAAGACGATGAATCGGTCGTCGAACGACGAATATTTGACATTTCAGCGAATACCAAATGCGGAATCGGCTTTATCTTTCTCCCCCACCACGAAATATTGTCTCCTTCGATATTTTTTCCTCCTACCTTGCGTTTTTTCCGCTAAAAGTTTGGCCGAAAGTTTGCAATCACTTTCCTGATTATACGCGCATAAAAATGTGTAATTTAATTATGCGGTGAGGTCGATCATCGACCGAACGTTCTTTGACACGACTACATTCATTTGTACGTGAATTTCAAGGCAGGCAATTATCATATCATTTAGCACCCATTACGAATTCCTTGAATGATTCATTGTCGAACTTGACGCACTTCTTACTCGAGGTTCAACACTTCTGATCTTTCTCCACGCAATAAATAAACTCCAAAAAAAGAGTGATGCTTAATTTTGGAAGATAAAATCATAAAGAAAATCGGTGAATCACGATGGAGGTATTGAAAGGTTATGAGAATTTTTAATCGTTTCATCAATTTGAATTAACATAATATCAATGCAAATATTAACGCAAAATATTGATCGCGTTTAATAATAAAAGTACGTACGATAAGTAATATATATTTCGTTTCAATTCAAATTTATTGATATCCATATTACCATGTTGTATTTCAGTATTTATTTTAATATACGAACTAATTATGACGAATTGAAAATCGATTGAAATACGTCGAATATTGAACAGATATTAAACGCTCCAGAACATTCTACGTTCTTTGAGAATATGGCATTCGTTTTACGAAGCGACCCCAAACACCAAATTCCAGAAAACTTTGCGTGTTATTCTTCTGATAATGTATCATCGAGGAAGCACGGTTCTCCCCGGGCGAAATCTCGTATTGTTGGCTACATACGCAACCGATGACTCATACACGACTGATACAATTCTTTATTTAGTCAAGTGCGTTCCTTCCTAATTGATTCTCAAAGATTTCTCTCATAAAATATCTCTGATACGCGACCTTCCCTCTATTTCACTCTCTCTCTCTCTTGCGCGCGCGAAAAGAAATCGGGGAACAAAACGAAACGAAAAATGGGTATACCATGGCATAATTCGAGCTAGGAAAACGAGGTTTCGTAACGACCTTATATTTAAACGGCCGATCGCAGTCCATTTAATATTCCAGCGACGCGCAATTGCATAATAATCGCGGCACGCCATTATAACGGCGACGTTGGGCAACGATTCGAACAGAACGCATTGTTTGCCTTGTGAACGAGCCTTTTTCCTCGAGCCCGTGTCCCACACTCCTTGCAGCGGAGAGAAGAAAAGAAGAGAAAGAAAAAGGAAGAAATTCGGCGCGCAACGAGCTGACAATTAATTGTTCCCCGCGATATTGCGAAATGTCGGCCGAGGCTCGGTCGGGAGGGCGTTTTATCTCGAGCAATGTTCGCGAGACACACTTCAAACAGCCTCTAATCTCGGCGACTTTCGTACGATATCCTTGACTGAGCACCGATGTAATTGAAACATCACGCGTACGACGCGTAAAGGAGATAATGAAAAGAAAAAGAAAGAAAGGAAAAGGGGGAAAAAATAGAAAATCGATTTGATTTAATATCTTTTCTCTTCTTTTGGGCGGAGATGGATTGAAATGAAATGAAAATAGGGGAAGAAAAATTGAAAAATCGAAGGAGATTCGATTTGATTTGTTTGGAAAAAAGGAATGAGTCGGCGTGTCGGGCATATCGTGTAAATAGATAACGCAAGATATTCGCGAAATAAACTTTGGAATAAACTTTGACTTGGAAAAATCAACGATCTTACTTATGATCCATATAGTTTGGTATATTTAATAAAATTATAACACCTCTTTCGTGAAGATTAACAACCCATCGCTGTATTAATTTCATGCTCGCACAAGTATGAAACAGTTTTGGTCCGAACCGGTACGATCTCACGGTACCTGAGAAACACCCGATGCATGAAATATAATAACAAATTCCGAAACTCCATCTGTGAAATTACACTAATCGAGTTAGCCTTTTTTATTTAAACGATCCTATTACAAACTTCAGTAAACTCAACTAGTAATACTACTCTCTTTTATGACCTATTCTATTCGAACTGTATCCAATTGCTTTAAAATACTCCACTTGTAAAAATTGTTAACTGACTTATCTTACGAAACGAATTATAAACCATGAAATTCTCGTGATAAGTGCTACGATTTCTTTTTCTTTTTTTTCCTTTCATTTTTGATATTTACAATAAAAAATTTAATCGATCAAAAATATTAAGAACAACCTCTGTTCCAAAATTATTCGGGCTAAATAAACGGCATCCCTTTGTTTCCTCTCGAAGTTTGGCTTAACCCCCCTTAAAACCGATCATAAAACGCCTTCTCCCAATTGTTTCGCGCGGACCCGTGTTTTTCTTCCCTGCTGCGAGCTGGCCACGGTAACTCGGGTAAACATAAGCGTTTAATTCTCGGGAGCGCAACATCGATGGTCTATTTTAGCTGCGCTGCAAAGGACCAACAGCAACGATGTCTGGATAAGAAAAGAACCGGCACGTGTCTGTGCACGGTAAGGACGCTTCAGGGGGTTGGAGCGCACGTGCTCCTTTATTTATCACGCCATTTTACCAACGCAAATGGAGAAACTAGTTCAAGTGTATCGTGAACCCGTTTCTATTTTTTATTCAACGATTTCAATTTGTTTGAAATTTTGCTCTTTGAAAATGATCCGAAACATTGTTCGTGTTTAATTAGAGAACTTTTGATGAATAAATAGGAGGGAGTATTTTGATACACATATTTCGTTCTCCAATACATCGATCGTTACAAATATCTTCAAAACTATTAAAATTCGTTCGAAGATCTAAATTCTTCTTGAACGAAATCGTTGATCGATAAAATTCATCTTCTAAAATATCGAACGAATTATTTTCCAAAGTAACTAATTTTTAACTCTATGACTTTTGACTTTGCTCGAGAAACGAGATTCTTAATAGAGCTGCAAGATTTCCGGGATTTTTTTAATTGGAAACTCGCCCGAGGCGAGAAAGAAAACTGAGAAAAGATACATCCGGGGTTGGTGCATCGCCACCCTTTTTAGAAGAACACTCTTCGCAACATTGTTCCTGACGGGGTGACTCTCAACCCCTTGTGCAGCGGAGCGGCCGTAATCCACACAGACACGCGGACACTATCGCGTACTACATATTTACATACTCGAGGGGTGATTTAGATGCGCTAAAAAAGCCGATACCAAGCTTTAAAGCAGATGCGACACGAAGCGAACGACCGCCAGGAATCGACGCTTTCGACGAACCGAAATCGTTCCTCCGGATGCCGTTATCTGATCTGTGTCTGGAATTCCGCCTATTACGCGCCAACGAATGCCAACTTTTCCCTAACCGTGACAAATTTTCAAATTCTTTCCAAATATCACCGTACTTGTGATCGATTAAAAACGATTGAATTCGAATAAATTAAATAATAAATAATCGCGTTGTCTGAAACCCCGTGTTTCATTGACGAAATTCAGCGCTTAATCATATTTCAACGAATAATCCCGAATTATTCCACGCGTCCTACAATTAAAAAAGAAAAGGAAAACGAGTACGAACAAGTTTTTCGCTCTGTTCCATAATCGCTTTAGGACACTCTAGAGTCACGAGGACTGGTACTCCCTTTCGAGCACCCTTCACGGAGTGCAAATACGAATCCTACCTCGATTACTTCCACTAACGACTTTCCCTACCGAAAAGTAAATCCGAGACAGGGCAGGAAGCAGAGGGAGAAGTCTATCAGATCTGTCCGCGTGTCCTCCGACCAGACGAACCGAGTTAAACATTCCGATACTTCGAGCATCTTGACCGTCGGAAATTACGGGGAGGAATTCGATCTGCTCGAATAATTTAAACAACCCTATTACTCGACATCGAATTGCCACCAGCCAATTGGTAGAAGCGAATTGATTCTTCGAATACCCGGATCAAAAATTATTTCAAAATTTAAAATATCGATAAATGTGATATCATTTAATTTTCTACTCTAAGTTCAATACTTTATTCGTTAATCCAATATAATATTTCTATCCTCACTGTTCCTACTCCAATAATTCCTCCCATTCCGCTCTTCGTAACACGGTTCTGTGATCGAGTTATATAAAATTCCATGCCGCCGCGATCAAACTTTCAAATCGGCCGCGCCTAGAGCCATGAGCGTCGCGTCAAGGGTAGTCCCCCTCGTCTTTTCTTTCAACGCGTATAATACGCATACATATCGGTGTATGCGTTTTCGCAATGCTGCATCGGGCAGGATGTCGCGGAAGGGGTTGCGTTCTCGCACCGGTAACGCGATCAATAAGATAATTGAAGACTTTCTCGACAATGCCGGCGGAAGGGAGCAATTTCGCCATCTCCCTTGTACTTGAGCAAGGTCATTGTTTTCGAGGGGATTCTCATCTCGTTCCTAAGCACCATCCGCACTGAACGGTTATAATTGCATCCTGCTGAATTAAACGCCACACTTGGTGACCATTGGCCAGATATTGTACGAGTACATTCGAGGAAAACACAGACTCGTACAGTGGCGAGGATCGTGACTCATAAATTGCAAATTCGATCGATAGAATGGTGACGATGGGATACGAAAAACTACGGAGTCTGTGATATATATCAGATAGAATAATTTATGATAAAATATCCAATATATCGCGTTATATGGATGGAATTTTACCGATACTACGATAGTAGTTTGTTAGAAATTTGTATATAATTGTCTAAATTATGCGTTTAACAAATATGGATATCAAAAGGAAGGATTTAATTCCTTCGTATTTAACTTAATATCTTATGTTTTCGCGAAGATATCGTGTCTCGAATTACGAATTACGAAATTATGTTTATAGATGTAAATAGATTAAGTGTTCCAATATTAACTCTACACAGTTACAAGTTTACAAGCTTGCACGAACAAAAAATTAATCTTTGGCCACAGACATGCGGTCGAGAGTAAAAAGCTTCGCAAAGCGAGACTGCACGCTTAGTTAATCAACCGTGAACTCGTAGAAATAAGGAACAATGACTCGACAATGAGATACAAAGTCCATCGAAATCGATCGAAAAATCGTGAATAAGGTGTACATCTCGATGCATTGTATACTTATATCTGTAGAGAAACGGTCCAATTGCAAAATATAATTGGAACAACCATAGGTATTCGAAGGACAAGCACGTGCGATCACGGTCACATGGCCTTTCTTTTATATGTGAGAGTGTAGCGATACGGTATTGGAGAGTTGAAACTTTCCTCTCGGTATGGTCATAACGGTATTGAGGAATTTTAGAGATATTTATCAGAAGAAATTAAAGATCGAATGATCAGTTCCGTTAAAAAGGATACAGCAAAAGCAAATGCCCGTAAAAAGTTGAAACAATCATGCAATAAACAAAATAGTACAATTTAAATATCGAAATGATTAATATTATTTCGTATGTTGAATTTATGGTGGTGTTTTTAACGCGAGACAGAATGTAAATAAACTCGATACCGGTAACACGAACTATGAACACAACAGATAATGCTCAATTCGTAATTTATGTTATACGTTAATGGTTCCAAGCTATTTAATAAGCTTTGCGACATATTGAGCAAAACATATTATATATAAACAGAGAGAATGCTTACAGATGCGTGAACATATGTATTGGAGAGAATAAGTGAAAAGTGACCGGGTCACAATATTTGATATCGTATGTAATTATGCGCTCGATCGATTTGAAAAATCGTTGACGTTAAATGCAGTCATGATCAACAATGCGTTCGAAAAACATGCATACGTCGTTTTTCTACACGGACTATGCATGATTCATATCCTTGTTACAAGACAATCGCATAAAATTGATGCAGTGAATCATACTTATACGTAATTTTATTAAAAAAAAAAAACACTAAAAACGTGATATTAATAAATTTGAAATAAAGAAATTGCTTGTTTATTTCAAAACGCGTAATTATAAAAAAGATAAGATTCTTAGTACGTTGCATACATTTGAAATTTCGCGAAAGCTTGACGTAAAAAACGAATAAACTGACTGCAGGGCGGCGACACCCGGCGTAGTCTTCACGAGGGTGGGTTTTCACGAAAGCATGCTGATAAAACCGGCGATCGATAAGAAACTAGGGTGTACGTAGTAATACAACATCAACGAAAAACCATAGTAACGGATGTCTTGTAACATGATTGTTCAAAGTTTATCGCAAGAAAGACAAAAGGACTCACTCACCGCTTGAAATTGCTCCAACAACTCCTGCCGGTCGTCGATCGCAGTGGCCATGTTGTTCGAATATATAATCCTTTCGTCTTTCCTTTCTCTGCTCTCCCTATGTGGCCCTTTTTACTTCCTCTCTTTCCTCTTCCAGTTGCTGTCTGGTGTACAAAGTACACACAATCAGAGAAAGGATATGTATAACACGAGTCGGTAATTTTCACCGGGTACACGCGAATAGTTACAAAAACGGTTACTTGAGGCGTTCTCGCACCTCACGAACGCGTTTCTGGTTACGACGCGGTTACGAAGCAGCCAGATACCGCGAGAACGCGTCTTACTTTTACGGAGTCGCAACGAATACTGTAGCGTCGGCGAACAAACGGAGCGCGCGCCAGCTAGTCGAGCGCTTCCGAAAATAAACGAACGAATACGAAGGAACCACTATTTGACATTATAGGACAAATATTATTCCTTGTACAATTTCTTGTGAAAATTTTCAAATATGATAAAAAATAAATTATTATTTATCTATTTAATATCTAAATAATTATTGACTGTTCTTTTTTTTACAAAAAAAAAATTCACAATAATTTTAAGTAGAAAATGTTATTGAATTATTATTACGTGCACTAACTATATTTTTATTATGGCATATTTTATTATATATTCGATAGATATATTTTTATAAATAATCCGTGATATAAAAAATATTAAATTCTGATATTTCTACATATTAATTTATGTTTTATAAAATACATAATATTCAAGAGAATAAAAACGTTTCCTATTTGATTCTATCTCCTCCCTTCATCAAGGCGTTACACTTTAAAAAACCTGAGGGCGGAAGTTGTCAAATGAATGGTTTTTCAATCTGACAGAAGATTTTCTCTAAGAACGATTTCATTTTTTACAGTTTCATTTTCTCTCCAAATAAAAATTATAAAATACTTTTGAATTCATCATTTTTAATTAATTTTGAATCTAAATTTTTAACAAACAATATGTTCATTTTAAAAAAAGTTAAATTTTTTTTTTACTTTGAATTACATTTATCATAAAATTAATTTAACACACGTGATAAAAATACAAGGATCTATCATAAAAAAGAACTCGGAATAAAATATTACATACTTCCGTATACAGGAAATTATACATATATAATCATAAAATATAACCAGTTATCTTAAGTAAATATACATTGTTCTGGTTAGACTTCGTAATTACATTTGTACGTGAAATTCAAATTCAACTCAATATAACATTAAGAATGAATAAAACAAAAAAAAAATATTCAATAATATTTATTTAATTAATAATTTAATAATTTAATTTATTATTCAATTACTATTTTTATTTTTGTTTTTAGAATAGTTGTTTATCATTTTTATTATTTTGTTATTTTGTTATTGCCTACAAATAATATTAACGATATTAATAATTCTGTATTTTGTATGTTTTATATCGATTCGAATTAAAATATCAAAATGAAATGTCTGATTGGATAACTATAATTCGTTTGATCGTTGAACATCTTTATTTTTTAATAAAATTTCATCTTTTGAACTTGATTGAAATACAATTTTAAAGTATAATGTATTCAACTATCGAAAATATACAAATGAAAATGAAGATGTCGCGGATAAATACAAGATTGATGAATCGCCAGTGTTAAACTTTACAAATGGAAATGGATAATAAAATCTCGCGATAGTGAATCATTTTTTGTATGCGCAATGTATGTAAGAGACGTACTATAAGTCATTAAGAGCAAAAGTTGAGTCATTTATTGATATGACTATAGAGTCTATTTCCATGCTTAATTTGATATTAAAATTCGCCATTAAATGAATAAACAAAGTAATATAATTCTCTCATGCATTTATGAATAATATTTAAATTATTCTGATTTAATCTACTTACTTAACGTATTTATATTAAATAATTAATAATATTATCAATTTTAAATAATTAATTATTGTTATTAAAATAGAAATCATTGTTATCAACAAAACAAAATTTTTATATACAAAATTAATTTGTACAAAAAAATACTAAAAAATTAAATTCATCATATTTTATACGTTAAGTTGTCATTCCTAGCAAAGTTTAATATTCATCTGAAAATGATATTCACAGTCTAGTCTTTCTTCTAACGTCTGAAATATTACTTTTGCCGAAAGCTCTATCCTACACAAACATAAATCTTCTTTCGACGAGGCTTGCTCAACTTCCCGTTGTGCGTCATATAAACGAGAAATTCATGTCTCCCCCAACTTTCATGTTCCGCTACTCTTTATTGACATTCTATCTCTCCCACCAGTTACACGAATATACTTCGACGGACATCGCCCCCTTTTATAATAATATTACATCACGGAAAATCAGTAATGACTTAGTTATTTGACAAAAAATTTCTTAAATGTTTGATGCATTTGCTTAAATTAATTACAATGCGATGTCATTATTTGGACGTTAATTAACATTAAAAATTTGTACTCTTCTAATATTTTTATCTGTTTTATCTGTTTTAACTATAAAACAATGAGAAAGAAAAAGCAATTTATGGTATTGAATGTACTTATATACATTTACATTTAATATATTTTATCGGAAATCAAAATGATATAATCTTACAAATAAAGGCTATTTTAAACACTACTTAGCCCTAAATTACATTTACTGTCTCATAAATATTTCTGTCTAAAATGATTTGTATATAAAGGAAATAAACAATATATCTGTGTTATACAATAAAATAGTTATTTACGCAACTTATGATGACAAAGAATAGTATTCGTTGGAAGCTTTCCTCATGAAGGAATTAGTTTCAAAAACAATAAAAAAAAAAAAAAAAACACAAATAGACAAAAATGTAATAAATATAAGATATATGATAACGATTCTCTTTATCGACTAAATTTTTGGTGGAATTAAAGGGTTCGTTTTTTTGCGAGGTGAAGTTTGGAATAACTAAAACACATTTGACATGAATGCGTTTGCAATATTGAACAAGAAGAAACAAAGAAACAATCGAGTTTAATATAAAGACGATTACTAACAACTTAGTGCATTAGAAATTAAGTAACATGTTTTTACTGTATTATTTGAATGAATGCGAACTATTTAATTCATAGTAAGTAATCATCATATATAAATTAAAGAAAATTAAATTAAAGCCAACATTTTAGAATCACAAAAAATAAATATTAATTAGCACAAAAATAAACAGATGTCATGAACAAGAATTTGAACAATAGCAAAACAAAAATTTTAAATGAAATTACAATTCACATTTAAGATATTTTATATAAAACTTATGATAGCAATTTTTAAAAAATATGTTTACTGATCAAAATAAATATTAAAATTAATTTCAATTGAATTTCATGTTATATGTAAAACCAATAACATCTAATTACAAATTTAATTTACAAAAATGATTTCGTCAAAATATAATACTTTTTCTTTTATATAATAGTATTTTTTCTTATATAGAGTCAATGAATTTTAATTTATTGTTGAATACAAATTATGTAAATATCTCATTATAAAGAAAACCGAAATCAATATTAAACAAATTGTGCTGATTATAAAGAAGATTAAGAAAATTGAATTTGTTTTCTTTCTGATAATTAGTATAATTTTTTGAAAACACATAGGCACTTGCCTTATATTATGCCAAACGAATGATCAGTATTAAGATAGTGTAAGCTGATATTTTATGATAAAGTGTGTTTAAATATGTTCATTTTGAAAAAAACTCTATGAATGATCACGCAGTTTCAATCTTTCTTTCATGTCATTAATCACAATGTATTTTTAATGATAGTGTACCATCACATAAAGCACACAAATTTATTATTCATTTCTTTCTTTTTTCTTCTTTTTTTTTTTTAATGTTTATCACTTTTAATAAAAATAATTCTAAGTACCTTGTATAAAATACATTAACCAATGTACGTACATATGTATACATATATATATAATATATATACGTATATATATAATTTGTATTACGAAAAAAAAACAAATGAAATTCATACTTCATCTCATAATACAGAAAACACACTATCGTTAGAAATTCACTGCATTCCCGCGTATCCCGGAGCAATAATCAAAGAGATTATTGAACCTTTTTGTATCTGTACAAAAATATATGTGTGTACACATAATGTCTTATCGATTCTTTGACTTACAGTCTGTTTTAAATGAAAACGTAACATGTTAATCGTTGATGATGCATATTAGTTTAATATTTTCTTATTATAATAAAAATGAATTCTGTTAACAGAATTAATAGAACAATCATTATCTTTTAAATTACGACTCTAATAATAGATTCGTTAACAAAATTCATATCATGCTAACACCGACGATACACATGGTATGTTTCGATATGCAAATATTTAAAACACACTGTATATGTCGTGTCATTCCATACATAACATACATTTATAGTTTTAGTTTATGTAAAAACTCAATGATTAATTATCTGGTTTTTTTTTTTTAACAAGTAATTATACAAAATTTCTTGTACTGCTAGCACAATTTCATCGATAAACTCACAATAAAGATATCTTTTTTACACAAAGATATCTACATAAAGATATCTTCTTTTTTCTTGGTATATCGTGCGAAAAATCATATTAATAGAGAGAGACACGCATATAACATTTTTGCACGAAAATAAAATAGACTATAAAAAAAAAAGAAAAAAAAAAAAGAAAAAAAAAGAAAAAGAAAAAAGAAAAAGAAAAAAAAAAGAAAAGAAAAAGAAAAGAAAAAAAAAGAAAAAAAAAGAAAAAAAAAAGAAAAAAAAAAGAAAAATCAACTCGACATTACATTAAAAAATAACTAAAGAACGTAAATATCAACTAACACATGAAACATGGTTTTGTACCAGAGTTAACATTAGATACACAAATTACATCGCATAATTTATGTTTTACTTCAATAATAGTGATATATTTCTTACTTTTTCAATTTTGTTTTATCAAGAATGAGATCCATATTTATAACATTTACAACATTTATAAAACGATTTATTACGGAATATACTTATCATTATATATATAGTATAAGTTTTTATAACGTTTAGAGATTTTATAATACTTTAATGTACAAAATAATAAGTAAGCTTTAATTATACTACATTGATGCATTACATCATGTGAATGTGAATGTTAATAATGCAGGAATTAATGTAGGATAGTTAGTAATCAGTTTTAAATATTTATAACTCAAACTAATGTTGAGTGTATAAAATGAAATTATGAGCATACCAAAGTATAAATCATCAACATATTAAATATTACGAAATGTAATATAGTCACAGAAAAATTAAAACAAGTATTTTTATATGTTAACAGTTGAAATTATAAAATTAATGTTTTACAATACTACAAGTAGATTTTACATTATATAATGTATATTTTTTAGGCCATTCGGAAGTTTTTCACTGATATCAATCATATCACAATATAAAACATTTATCTATTTATGACAAAAAATGTGACATAAAATGAAAATTAAATAACTTGCAACTTACAAATTACATAAGTTGTACACTCTGGTCCAAAATCCAATAAATTCCAATTAAATTGTTTCAAGAAGATAGATATGCTATGTATCTGCGTGTCAATTCTTTCTTTATACAAATTGTAACTTATTTCTACGTTTCAATCTAATTTCTTATGTATATATGTATAATATCCGTATCTTAATACACACATATCTCAGTCTATCTGTACATACTATTTTAGCGCAAAAGAAGTTCTCTTACGCCATTACAATAAAAAGCCGATACAAAAACCGACGGAATCTTCCTTTAAATAGAAATAATCTGAGATGACTTTTCTTTGTTACATATTTATCGCCATCGCTAATTTTTCCCTCAACATAGATCGCCCAAATCATTAGGTCAAATTATACTCTTCTTCCCTTCCCTTAGTTTTTCTATATCTTTTCACATTTTACATATGAAAAGTATACATTCACACTATCATATTATATAAATAATGTTAACGCATATCGTTAATTATTTAACAGTCATTGGTCTCTGTATTTTCTTTTCCATCAACAATCGCAGCACGAGATAAGAAGTAAAAATTATAATGGGATGCAAAATATCTATTTTCTAAAACCTCATATAAACCACAAAATTGTATATCACGGTTCATCCGCGATACCTGTTTTGTATAATATGTAATACGATTTAGAAGATTTGTTTTCAATTGGAATCGTGTACTTAATTCATAATTAACATGTTATTCTGGATAAAAGCAAGCAGGTTTTAATGTTATAAATTAACATTAAATATCAATGCATGAAATTAATTTTTCTTGAGTATAAATGTATTGTGCTTGAACAATAAATCTTGATAAATATCTGTTTTATCTTAGAAAAATAAAATACAATGCAATATAATACATACAAAAAATGATAGCTTTGCAAAGCATATCAAATCAAAATAAAAAAATAATATTCATAGTCGTAAAGATTACAATCCGACTGCATTATAATACTTTATCTCCAATATCCGCTCGCAATAGTAATCAAACGGCATCTGATAATCTGCAGTACCAACTGACTGAACGATGATTGTAGGTAACATTAATTGTCGGACTGTGTAAATTCCCAGTCTAAATGACTTGAAATTGATAAACATCCTAGCCTTGTACAGAGCTAACAAGGCAAAGTAGACTAGTAAGTCCTGACGAAGGATGTGGTTTCTTGAATGTCTGCTTCACTATCTGTGCCCTGGTATCCCTGAGATTGAGAAAGGGAAAGAAGTGCATCCAGGCCTAATGATTCAGCTAGGGGATCTGGCGCTCTTGACTACAGTATAGATAACACAAAAGAAATGTTGCACTAAACTATAATATCATACACTACTTAGCAAATAAAAAAACTTAAAACATCCAATAACTAAAACCAAAAAAAATTAGGAAATAATTGAAATTCTGAATAATGAAAATACTACATAATAGAGAAGATTAATAAGGCCATCAAGCAGCTAAAAATATTTCCTACTTTCACATACAATTCTAATGAACACGAATAAACTTATTTAATATAAAAGTTATAGCGATATTCCAAACATATCAATATAAACTTACCACTGAGCTATGCTCTGCCTCCTTACAATTACTACATATGTAATCATCTTCCTCTGCAATTTCTGTACGATCTAATCCAACACAGTGCATATGAAACCAACCTTCACAGCCGCCATCACACTGTACCCAATCAACTTCTCTACCTACATAAATACAAATATATAAAAAACTATATAATATATAAAATATATAGTATATAATAATTATATTATATTTATATAATATATAATATATTTTTATTATATTTATATTAAAATATTTTCCTACCACCAGGTCGCAAACAATTAACAGCCGCACAATCATCTTCTTCATCTGAAGTATCTTGTTTAGTTTTTTTTCTATTACCACCCCTTTTTTTTGGACCTTCTTCACCTTCTTTGCGTTTCATCTAAAATTTATATTGAAATCAAAATAAAAATTCAATTTTCAATTTTATATTTTAATTTAAAATAAATTATATTTATAAATTTAAATACCTTTCGAGGTCCACGTTTTATAGGCACTGGAGAACCTGCCGATTTTTTTTCTTTCTGTAGTCCTTTGCGTTTAGCTAAATTTTTTTCTTCCATTTTTTGTCTTCCAAGTTTTTTCAGTAATTCAAATTCATCGGATTTTCTTTTCCTTCCGCGTTTTTTAACATCTTTTATATCTTGATTCAAATTAGTTTGAACTTCTTCATATGATGCATATTTTCGAACTGTACTCGGACTATTTGTATGACTTAATATACGCCAAATATGTTGCGTTTCATCAAGTGCAACTTCTAATAAATCGCCTTCCATCATCAATTCTTCTAAACGTAACCTTGCTGTTTGTGAAAGTACAACAGCAACTTCTGTTGTATCGTTTGATTGCGTTTTACGCTGAATTTTGGATACTGAAAAACAAAATATAAATATTACGAATCGTTTACATTATTTAATTTTTATGATTATATTTTATGAATATTTTATGATTACGAACTTACTATAAGAATATGCATGTTCATTACTGTTAAATGTACTACAACTTGGCTCATCGTCATCAATAGTAACAACATCATCATCATCATCCTGAAATATATGATATTATATATTCAATTACATATAAAATATATAGATATCTATATTCTAATATATAATATTATACAAAGATAATTAAACATACCGCAGTACTAAGTGCACTATCATCCGAATGTACACCACTAAGCGGTGCTATTGCTTGTACTCTCTGATGTAATTCAGGATTATTTGCTGCCTTTTTTAATTCACTGCTGATGATTTTTTCCGTCTTTTCTCTTGCTGCTGCTTCTACTAATTTTTGTGATAACACAGATAATTTTGCTAATGCTGATGAAATTTCATCCGTAGCTAATGCTTGTCGGGCTCGATCCTATTCGATGTATGTATACTATGTATATTATGTATATCATTACATATTATAATATGATTCATTAATCTTAATTATAATGCGAAACTCACCTGCCAATTCATTGCACGTTCCGTTAAACATTGTAATGCCTCACCTTCTGGTAAACGAATTGGAATTTTTTGGAGACTAACTAAAAGAGCCAAAATTGTTTCTAACCGTGGTCGCCGTGAACGTAAACAACACGGACATAAAAACTTAATTTCCCTTGACATTGGAAATTTTCCTTTATATGATGTCTTTGGCAAAGGTACACAATTTGCTAAAATTATAACAATTTATTTCAATAAATTATAATTAAATTCAATTATTTAATATCTATATTTATTATAATGAAAAAATATTACTTACAATGAAACCAATCTTTACAAAGCTCACATTGAAGCATGAGTCCAAACCTTGGTCGTCGACAAACGCAATATCTTGAATCATCTATTTCAGTTTTCATTAAATTTCTTTCTCTTAAATTTCGCATTGCTTCCATTTCACGTTGTTCAGCTAATTTAAACGCAGCTACAATAGTTGCCGAATCATTGGAATCATCCAATTTTGTATCACAGACAAAGACAGGTCCTACAGAATCTTCATTTTTATTTTTCTTAGCTTTTAATGCTTGTATACCAACTCCAATTCGTGGTGATAAAGCTTCCATTAAAGTATAATGTGAATTTTTCCTTAGGAATGTTCGTGCTGTTCTTTCTTTCCAAGTTTTTGCTTGTGAAAGTGTAGATTCTAAAATAGGAAGAGCATCTAAATGCAATGGAATATTTCTGCCCTTTTTAATTAGATCATCTAATGTATTGTAATATGGAAAGTTATCTCTCGCTTGTATCTCTTCCATCATTTTTGTCCAATTTTTTGCTTTATTCAATGTATCTTGAAGAACATCTAAACTTGGTAAATAAGCTTCCACTTTATCAGCTTCATGAATAAATTCTTCAAGAGATGCAATAGTTTGTCTATTTTTTGTATGAAGATATAACTTTGCTTTCTCTTCCCAATTATCAATTGCAAGCATTAATGCTTGCAAGTCTGAAAGAGTATTTTCTATATTTAAGTTAGGAGGCATTGTCATACCCTTTTCAATTAATTTTGCTAAATCATCACGATGTATAGATTTTGGATCTTCTTGAATAGATTTTACTTCCTCAAGCCATTGTATTTGTGCTAATTTCTTCAAATTATATAAATTATAACAAATATTTAATTATATAAAATATATAAAATAAGAATATATTTTTAAAAAAAATAAATATATTAATATATACTTACATGCTTTAAACGTATAAGTTGAGGTAGTTCAATACAAATAGAATCTCCAAAGTCAATGCATTTTTCTAACTGTTCAATATTACAATCATCTTTACATTCTAATTCTTCAGCTTCCTTTTGAAATTGTAATACTTGATCAAGTATAAATTTTATTCCATCAGATTCTTTAAGTTCACAACATAAATTTGTTATTTCTTTATAGAAAAGAGTTAATTCTTCTACTGTAAGCTTGTATTTAGTTTCAACAGATTGTCTGGTTCTATAAAAATATAAAAGAGTTATAAAAAAGTTAAATAATTTTATTTAATATAAATTATAATTATATTCATGATAAATAATAATATTTATCATGAATATAAATTAAAAAGCTTCATAATACCTGGTACGTTGTTTATTATTCAAAAGTTGTTGTGCAACACTTGCACATTTTTCAGCATCCTGTACAGCAGTTGTTAAAGCTGTAAGCAATTCACTTTCTGGAAATTTTTTACTTTCTGCTTCATTTAAAAGTTCTTTTAATTCATTTAATTCAATTTTATCATTTTTTTTATCAGGATCCATTGCCTCTTTTACTTTTGTTACCCATGAGTCAAATGACTCTGCTTTTAATTTTAATTTTTGTAGCATAATTGGTAATTCGTCTAAAGTATAACGATAACGTAATGTATGTTTTTCTGGAGGACAATCACAAAGTTCTGTGAAATGTCTTAAACAAACTAATTGAGAACTTTGGCATGAACATGTAACTGCACTCAAAAAACAAGTTGTTTTACACGCTTCACACTGTCTTTCATCATCCGGCAAAAGTTCAAATGCTTCTCGTTCTGCTTCTGTTACACCCTGAAAAATATAATTTTTAACACAAACATCATTTATGAAACAATTCGCCATTCTTACATTTTAAAAAAAAATATTAAAAATATTACGCGAAATGAGATTAACAATGAAACACATGTATCCATCTGTGGGCAAATAAACTAAGATAGAAAAAAATTTTTATAAATATACAATTTATTTAAAAATGACACTAATATTTTTCAATAAAATTTAAAAAAAATTATAAAACTTTTCAAATAAAAATATAATGAAAAAATATAATGCCTGTTTAGCATCATGGCAAAACTTTAAAAACATAACCTCTATTCACCAATGAAAGTTATATAATCAAGATCAGAGACACACCAAATAGGTATCAACAAGTCAAGGTTGATAACTAAGGAACGATCGCACTAAAAAACTATTTTAAAGATAGGATTGCAGGCTAACCAAAAATAACAAAATATGAAGTCATTAACGACGATTATAACGTCGACAGTGAAACTACGATGTCCAATGGTTGGTAATATCAACCGCACACACGTCTTTCACCGCGTGTGCCCGCATGGTTACAATTATGTGTGTGCCAACGTATGCATGTAATATTGTATGTCTAAGTTTGTGAGGGAATGTTTCAGCATATACTATACTGTTTGACCTAAATATATATTAGTTTTTACATTTAAAATTATAATTTAAGTAAAAAAATAATTTTGATGGTAACATTTAAAATTTTTAAATATTTATGATAAGAAGTTTTTGAATTTTAATAAATAAAAAATAAAATGTTTACAATAATTCATAACATAATTATATATATTAATTATAATTTATATATATAATATATAGATATTTTTAAATATATATTTCTAATATGTATAACAAAATTAAAAAACATTCAATTATTATCTAAAAAATGTAATAAATATTAATATACTTACCCATTCCAGCAAATTTTTTCGTAGCTTTTTCTCATCATCTACCATTTGAAGCATATCATGGTAAGTTGCTGTTGCAATTCCTATATCTAATGAATCTGGATCCAATGACATTTTGCATACCAATTCATCATGAGAAAATACACAAAATCGTCTTAAATTCGAATAATGCGTTATACATTCTCGTCCAATTTTAAGCTATTAAACAAAATATATAAATAATATAAACTAAATATAAATATATATAATATCATTATAAAACTTAGAATGATAATATACCCAATCAGCGGGAGCAAAATTTACAGCTTCGGCAAAATTGTATCCTTGATTAAAACCAGCATGATATGCTCTTGGAAATGTCACTACAAATTCCCCTGCATGTTGATCAGTCCTGAATACTGGAACACCTAAAAAACCAAATGTAAATATTAATGATTAATTAATACAGTATTTCATAATAATAAAATAAAAATAATTTCGTATTACCTTCATTTGTTAAAATATTTGGATTCATGATAGTAACCAATTGATGAAGTAAATCAGGTTGACTATGAAACAATTCCGGTGCAGCTGATTTCATTGATTGTTCAAATCTTTCTGCTTGAGAACCAGGTACACCATACCACGTTTTTGGTTCTCCCCAATGTAAATAATTAATGGAGTAACTCCAATGGTCCTCATTATGCCAACAAAAGGTTGCAAAACACATTCCAACATACATCCATGGTACTTTCATACCACTAATATCAGCATTAATGTGACCTAAGACACTTCCACGTAAAACAGGTAAATTATTTAAGTTCCATGAAGATTCAGCATATTCTTGATCACATGTAAATAAATTAACGCTAGTTTTTGTTGGAAATCCAGATCCATGATCCATTGTATGTAAATCTGCTCCATATTCAACCGTTACATCTTCATCAATTGAAGAAACTATTCGCCAAAATTCTTTTTCTACTAATGATGTTGGTACCATCTAAAAAAATAAATATAAAATATTTACAATCATATATTTTTTTGTGCTTTAGATGACATACATGTACAGGCATATTAAAATAATCGCTTTTAAATTGATCAGCCATTTCTCCAAATTGTTGAAGAGTATATTCTCTTTGTGCTTGTTCAAATCCAAATGCTTCCATTGGCTTAGAAACTTCTTCAGCGACACATTTTGGACATCTCCAATCACCTTTTGGTATTTCTGTCAATGGTGGCATAAGACAAAAAGTATGATAACTATCATCACATCCATCACATAAAAGCATGTTTTCTTCATTGTCACCTCTTCCACAATTATGACATATGTATTTTGCCAACTATAAAAGTGTATATATAAATTCAAAAAAAATAATTTTT
Organism: Apis cerana; assembly: GCF_029169275.1. Taxonomy (NCBI): domain Eukaryota; kingdom Metazoa; phylum Arthropoda; class Insecta; order Hymenoptera; family Apidae; genus Apis; species Apis cerana. The sequence continues at coordinate 10,170,600 of NC_083853.1, read as the reverse complement.
ATAAGTATAAATCATAATCAAATAATATATATGTTACTTACTGGATCAACTTCATAAACAAGTTTTACACCTCTAGTTTTATTAGATTTTTTTCCTTCTTTGGTATTAAATCCAGCCATTTTTGGACCAGCTCCATAAAATTGTAATTTTTTAAGTTCTTTACTATTATCTTTATCATCATATTGTTTATTTTTAATTCCATCTTTACAATCATTATCAGAATCACATTCTTCTTTACAATCTTCTTGTTTAATAGATACTTCCTGTTTTTCTTCTTGACCACTAAATCTTTTTGACCGACGTGAGAATTTCTCAGTTGGAGGTTTAATTTGTTGACGTGATATAATTCCATGTGGTTTATAATCTCGATCTTTTTTCTCATTCACATTAGAATCTGGTTCAATTTTCTGTATAATTTAACATTATAAAAAACATGTACATTGATTTAAAAAAACAATTTATAACAAAAAAAAACTTACTATATCTGTCAATGTCTTTCCTTGTTTAAATACATCAAATGGATATAAAATACGTTCATAATGATTTTTTAGAATACTTCCAACACTGCGTCCAGAAGGATAACCCAATTTATTTGCAATTTTTGCCCATCTTCTTTCCCTCGTTACTGTATCAATTCCACCTAAAAATAATATTTAATTAATATATCAATATTTCAATCAGATATAAAGAATTAAATAACAAAACAAACCTTCATCAGTGACTATCTTATGTAAAGAATATAAATCAAGAGCTTTGCGTTCAACAAGAGGAATTTTTAAAGATGAACCTTGAAGTTCCCAGAATTTTGCAATTTGATCCAAGAAATTAAGCTTTATCCTAGTCTTTGCTTCTAATTCATTTAGTCTTTGTATTCTTGGAACGAATTTGAATTTATCAACATCAACAGCAAATGGTGGCTGCCAATTCTAAAGAAGAAAAAAAAGAAATTTATTTCCATATATTGTTTCTTTTTACTTATATATATATATAAAAAATATATTAATATTAGATATAAAGTCATAACAGATATAATAGATATAAAGTCATAATAATATAGATATTATATAGAATTATTATATAGAATTAAGAATTAATAAATAATATGATATAAAATCATAATAAATTAGTAGCATATTTAAAAATAATTCATTAATAAAATAAATTTAATGTAATATAAAAATGTATATATTTTTTATTTATTTCTTATAATTTTAATATTTTTAAAAATTATTTTAATATATTATAAATTTATAATTTTTAATGTATAATGTATTAAATTTAAATATCTAAATTAATATAAAAAAGAACACAAATAATATATTTCGCGAATTAGATATATATATATGTAATAATACTTATAAGTCTTCAAATTTAATTAGTTTAACAAAATATAAATTTGTAATGTGCAATATAATAATGAAAATATTACAAATTATAAATTTTTTATTGATATTCGTCTAACATAAAAAAACAAAAAGAAAAAATGTTTTATTTTATTTATTCTAAAATATTAAGAACTTATTGATGAATACAGTATAACATAAATATATATGTCTAAATAATCGATAAATGCTTTCGTAGCTTCATCTCTTCCGTGACGCAATACCATTGTAAGATCTGTTGACTTTTTAAAAACACATAATATAAAATACATAAAGCGATCAAAATAAAGATGCAATCAAATTCGATGCAATTAAATAACATTTATAACTATTGTATTTACTATAACATGTAATTATACCAATATAATAAACAATGAAATATATCATTAGTAATGCATTTTGCTACATTTCAAATTGAAAATACGTAAATACTACAAAGATTTTCTCCATATATGACGACCGTTTAATGCCGTGACCATAGTTATTTCCGTAATGGCGTCATCCCGTTACAAAATATGAATTTTTTTAAAGAATAATGGAAAAGATAAATAGATTAGCATTCGATTAAGATTGTCAGATAAATTTAAAAAAGCCGGTTTGTCAATAAAAAGTAACTATTATTTCGAAGAAAATCAATTTTGTAAGAATTAACAAAATATGTTCGATAAGAAGAGAAATATTATCAGTAAAAATGATAAATTTATCCTTATTAGAATAACAAAAATATACTAGAAATTTAAACATCATTTATAAAAAATTGAAAATATTGTAGTACTGAATATTTAAAATTTTGATATGAATTTATAATATAAAATTTACCATATTTTCAAATCACTTAAATAAAAAAATTCAAATCAAAATTAAATTCTAATTCATAATTAAAAAAAAAAAATTTTAAATATATCAAAATAAATTTTTATGATGCACTTAAAATGCATAACTTGTATAATTTTTACAATACTAAATTTATATAATTTTTAAATAATTATTTAAACTTGCATTATATGATCATTAATAAAATAATCAATATGTATTGGAATTTTATATTAAAATTATTAATAATTTTTAATAAGTTTGTTATTTTATTATTTATAATTAAAGCATTTTAAAATTTATATTGTAAAATTTTTCTTTATATGTGAAATCAAAATGGTGGCTCAAATCAATTCTAATGATGATATAAATCAAACGAATAATTTACGAAAATTAATTAAATTAAAAAATTAAAATTCATAAAAAGTCAATATTACCTTAAATAGATAGCAAAAAAATGTTAATAGTACTGCGCATTGCTTTTCATCTTCTAAAACATGAAAATTTGCTAAGACAAAAAGGAATTATATAAAATGCCTAAAGAGATCAAACTATATAGAAATTTTTATAGAATTTGCAATATGATAAAACTTAAAAATATTTATTTACATAAAAACTTCTCATCTTACTCATACTTTTAAAAAAAAAGTAGTAATAACTTCTGAGTACATATCAAATATATCAATATAATAACGATAACGCAATTGTCTTAGGAATATTAATCATAAATGCTAGTAATTATTATAGCGCTTTCTCCGTCGTTGTCATGAATATCGTACAGAATTCCGGAAAGGTTTCAAGACATTTTGCTAAGGTGACATTGTTTCGATTGTCTCGGCCATTTTACATAGCGTACCTTCTAGCTATAACGATATTAATGTCGCAATGAAACGAGTATCTAACGTATTTCATTTCCGAATTTTTTGTTTTCTAATAATTCCAATTATCATTCTCAATTTTAATTTCTCAGTTGAAACAATATTGATATGCTTGAAATATCGGTACAAATATTAATGTACTAGTATACAGAACAAAATAAAAATCCCTCGAGATAACACATCGGAGTCTTTTCTTCCCTTTTGATCATATTATCTTGTCTTGTGTCGACAAACATAAAAACATCATAACTTTTGCCAAACTCTAACTTCTCAACACGAATACAAAAAAGAACAACTATTAATATTTACATAAAAATATGTTATAGTAAGAAATTAATTTTAATCATTAGATAATTTTTTTAAAGTAAATACATATTACGTAGGAACTCATTTATTTTGTGATGTCACAGTTGTGATGTTGTATGGAAGCGTCATAGTACGTAAACGAGGTCGTATGTGCATATCTACACGTTTGTCAATTATAAAAAATATCAAGTTATCAATTTACTTCAATTTTACTTTCAAGTAAATACATATACAATGTATTCTTCTATAATAATGTAAAGAAAAGAGAAAGCGTAAAGAAGAAAAAAAATAGATATAGACATTATAAAAGGACCTACTCACAGGCGGCGGTTTGATCTTACAAATGCCAGACTTCTCTGCGATCGGTCGTATTTTTGCGATGTAGCCAAGGGGGTCGTGAAACTCCTCAATACTCGGTTCGAAGACCGGCGCTTCTGGCGGTATGATGAACTCGAAGTCCGAATCACCACGATCACAAGCCATGTCTTGGGTGCAACGATAAGTCCCGAAAAAATCTTCACATCCGAAGTTCGTGTCGAACCTCGATACCATGACTTGAATACTCGACACAGCTTGGACGCGGATAGGTGGCCCTCACGCACCTAACGCGGGTGAGGACCTCGCGTCAGGTTTAACACTGTTACTCAGTCACCGACTGGGAGAATTTATTTGGAAATGTGCTTCGATTAACCATCTTTATGAACTGCATTTGTGTACCTCGTGAGAAGCAGTTGACAATGTATGGATGCAATACGCACGAAATGCACAATACACACTTTCCACGGTATCACGCGGAGCCTCGCACACGAGCAACTGTCCTATTCCTTGCTTCATATACCTCTTCTTCCCTTGTACCTACTTCAGTATAATACAATAGTGGCGCCACCTTGCATCGAATGGATCACTAGCTTTTCATTTACTTTTTTTTATACAAAATTAATGTCATAGATATATATAATAATATATATAAATAATTATTTACACAAAAAATTCTTAAGAATTTATATAAAAACGCATTAAAATCAATTCATTAATAATAATGTTTTTGATAAAATATATTTAAATTGTAAAAAAAGCATAGACTAAAATTATAAGTATGAATGATGAACAAAAACGAAAATTCCCTATGAAATGTTAATATATATTATTATTATATAATCAAACTAATTATTAATTCTTGATTTATGAATTTATAAACAAAAAAATCGTAATTACTTTACATATTTAAAATTAATTACAAAATATAATTTTATTCTAATTTACACAATAAATTGTTAATTTAAAATATTAAAATTGTTAACATTTATATTATTATTTAAATATCAAATCAATAAAAATATATATATATATATATATGTATATATATATACATATACTCATATATTTCATATAAAGTTTTTCCATTAAAGTAATATATAAATTATTATTATTACTAAATATATAATTTTAATGCAAATATTTATAATTATTATTTTAAAAAATCAAAATTAATATAAATCAAAATAAAAAATCAAAATAATTTAAATTTACCGCTGTTACATATAAGATAAGAAACATGCACATCTAGCAATATAGTACTTACTTCAAAGGTGTCAAAATCTCTCGAGATTTGTAACGTTTCACATCGAGGAATATAAATTACGTAAGTTGTATGAACAATTATTTCTTTTAACATAAGTTTATAATTTTTATGACAATAATATTTAATAATTAATTCAAATAAATAAATCTATTTTTTATAAATTATCTATCTCTATATTTATATGATGTTTGTTTTAATATTATTCTGTTTTTTGGTTATGTTTATTTTATATTCTAAAATATAAATATAATTTTTTTCCAGAATTTTGTGAAAATGGGATTAAAGTTTGGAAATCTTAAAAAACTAAGTGGTATTACATTTTTTCGCCTTAGTCCATATGAACAAAGAGCTTTTGCCGGAGTAGGTGAAGCTACTGGTAGAATGATAAAACGTCTCAGATCAACTATTTTAACTGCTGGACCTTGTAAGAATTTTATTAACTATTTGATTAAATATATAACTTATCAGATTTACAAGATTACAATTGTGTATTAAATATTATAATTAATGATATATTCTTATTTATTGAAATATTTTATTTTATATTGCAGTTTTCCTTTTAAGTTATGTCATAATGGAATGGGCTACTGAAGAAAACCATAAAATGCACCGTAAAAATCCAAAAGACTATGAAAATGATGTATAAATGTTATAAACTTTAAATTAGTACTGTTTAATATAATATAAATGTATGTGTATATGTATATAACATTAAAATGAAACTCATTACCTCTTTATAAAAATGATTTATTTAATTTAAATTAAATTATTAAATTTTTACAACAGATAAGTTAATTAACTAAATATTTATTAATTATATTTTTAAAATATTTTAATTTTGAATTTTGAATCGATTAAATTTTATTCAATTATGATACATATAATTTTAGTTTTAGCTTTTAGTTATATTTCATTAATTTCTAATTAAAATGAATAATCTTTTCTTAAAATTGAAATAACAGATCAAAATTTATATTAAATATTTTTATATAATTATTGTTATTAAACATTAATAAATATCTATTGTTGAAAACAAAAATATTATTATAAGTTTACATTTTCATTCTATATAGTTTTAAAATTTTTATATTGTAATAGTTTTATTGATATAAATGTTTTTCCAAGTTAATTAACTTCATATGATTAAATCTATATATACATATGATATATAATATAATATACGTAATTTGCTTTATTCTTTACTCTATATTTTATTTATTTAAATTTATTTCATTATTATATTCAATATATTGAATATAAAAATATTTTTTATTGCATATATTTCAAAGATTCATAACAAATAGAAGAAAAAAATTATACTTTACAATGAATTATAATAAATAATTTTTAATTTGTCCTTAGGGAAATTTGTTATTTTTTATTAAATTGTAAATTTATTTCATTTCATAGTTTTTTTTTTATAGTTTTGGTAATTCTGTTTTGTAACTTTTATTTTTAATTTATTTTATCATATAATTCAAAACATTAATATTTGTATAAATACATTAATTATTTGTTATAATCAGCCAATTGTATTTCAATTACAATATCTTATTTAATTATAAGAAATATTTAATTCCGTTAGATCTAACCGCCATATTGTGCACGTATGATTTGACCAATGAGGAAGTTTGAATCAGGAATGCACCTGGGCAAAACAGGTAAGAAGCAAACAAGCAAAGAGCAATCAGGTAGTCGTTCAGATATTTCCAGTCGAGCATGATCGGCACGTAGCTCTTTGTCAAAAGCTTCTCCTTCTTCTCTTTCTCTTTCTTTTTCTCTTTTATGTGCATATTGTGAAAATTTGTATATAGGTAAGTAATAGCAGTGTGAAATTGTTTCGTACGCATTTACGTATCGCGTGAGTTGTGATTTTTTTATACGGATTTGTCTCATAAGGATCCCAAACTCCAAAACAGAGATTCAACGGACTCGGTGAAACGCTGCTGTCAAGGTATTTATGGAAATGATTTCTTGACTGGAGTCATTGTACCGAGTACACCGACGTGGATTTCTCCCCGCGGAGAATTGTCCGTCGCGGTCACACCTGTTGCTGTACGTGTTCAATGATAATCGCACATGAACATATCTATATATGATTTGTGTAGTCTCTGTTACGATACAGATTTGAATTTTCATTCTTAAAGAAAATCCTATCAACAATATAATTGAATTTCTTTTAATTAGCATTTATTTATATTTTAATGAACGAAATTAATTTCACGAAAAAAAATTTTTGATCGTTGTACTCGGCAACATATATTTATTTTTCTAATATTTAATTATGAGAATTAAATAAAAACTTTTACCGTAAAATTATATGGATAAATTCGGATATATACGGATAAATAATATTAATATGAAATAGTAAATTCATCTGAAGTTTTAGTTATTGTACTTAAAAGAAATATTTATGCAAATGACACTTTGAAGTCACGGTGAATATATAGAATATGATTGCTTCGTAATGTTAAGTATACGAACATTACAGAGGCTAATAAGATTTTGATTCGCTATGTATGATTTTTTTACACAAATATGCATCGTATGCAATCAAATCATATTGAACGCGTTATCACTGTCACGTTCAATCGTGATGATTCATTGTTTTGGTATTGTTTTAATTTTTTTTTTAAATTACTTTTCAATTTAAAATTAAATTTTGAATATTTGATATGTGTTTAATGAATTAATAATTTATATAAAACACTAAATATAATTTTACATAAATTAATATATTTTTTTATATTTGTTAAAATTGTAATTGTAAGAATCAGATTATGAAAATGAAAAAAAAAAATTAAATATTTCTTCATTATTTTAAGGAGGTTCGTCGTTCATGATATTTTCAATGAAAATGATCTCTCAATTCAAGTAAATATATTGTTAATTAATAATGTTTTCGAGTTTTAAAAACAATTGTTTTTAATTTATATTTATATTAAATATCTTGTCTCGTACAAAATTTTTTATCAATCATGTAGCCAATGCAATTGCAAGAGTCATTTCGCAAGCTTCTACGGTTTTCATTCGTGAATAATATGAATATGTAATTTACGTCCTTCTTTATAAATATAAATTCGCTTTAATAGATTAGAGTATATGATTTTAATTATATTTTATATTATAGAATTAAAAAAAAAAGTCATGTAATTACAAATAATTGAATTGTATGTGGAAATATTTAAAAAATATTAAATTTGAAATATTAAGATAATTTTAATGATACACACCTCTTAATGATACACACGAAACATTGAAAATGTCGATTAATACTAACTACATGGCAATCACCTGTGAATTACACCTACGAAATACCTACGTAGTCCATTATGAGCGTCATGACATAAATTGCAAATATTTACCGTACTCTGCGTGCATCGATATTGCATTGAATGACCTTCGATACTCTGAGAAAAAGTTGCATTCACATACTCTTTTACAACTCATAAGCAACAGAACACACTAAATATTCTCTAAGAAATACTAATCACATATCAATCTCTTAAAATTACACAATATTGTTTATGAACATTATTTTTCATTCATAATATAAATAAAATAGATTTATAATTTTTTATTTTTTATAATGAATTTTTTAATCATCTATGATCATTTATAAATAATCTTTTTTTATAAAAAACAAAAAATATATTATATATATATATTTATATATATATAACGAATTTTTATGTGATGTTACACGCTAAATTCAATGAAATAACGTGGAAAGCATGAATATAATTTTTTTTATCATTATGATACATTATACTATTGATAAGCATCATGTAGTTGCAATTTAATTATCTTCGATTTAGAAGGATAATATAAAATGTTTGAAAGTTATCTAAAAATTCTGTTCTCGTACTCATATAAGAATATTTTATTTTTAATCATCATTGAGAATGTAGTTTATAGTATTTCTTTCTAATAGTGTAGAAAATTTTGATAGTCGAATATCATTAAATAGCTAAATTAGAATTAGATTTCGATTAATCGAAATTAATCTTTTAGCTATAGATGCAAGTAAGTGAAAAGTTCATTCGCTCGGTCCATTCACTGTAAAACTTGTTCGCGACCGGCGGATCAGTAGGTATGCGAGGCACATTGGCAACTTTCTTTCCACTTTTTCAATACTCGTACCGCAGTACGTCCGCGATATGTTTACTTTCAACAAACATTTATCTATCGTGCCTTCACAAATTGGTATTTTTTCAAAAGCTTCAATTACTTCCTATTTATTTCGATTCTCGATGGATAAATTCGGTCCATTGATAGAAATTTTATCAATTTTTTTTTCATTAATCTATTGTTAAGCTGTGATTGGTAGATAATATTAGGATTATTAAATATTACTATTTAAAGTTTTATTAAATTAATTTAATTTACTTTTTATAGATTGATTAATGTAATAAATATTTTGTTTTATTATAGTTAATAATTAACGTAATAATATAAATACTTACATTAAATATCTTTTGAATCTTTGTTAAAATATTTTGAGCTTTTTATATTATTCATATTTTATATATATATAACGATTAATTTTTTTTATCATTATATATAAAATGACTAAAAAATAATTCTTTAAAGAAATTTTAAATTATATTTATTTTATTATAATATTTCATATTATATTCTATTATTCTATTATTTTATTCTTCATTTATAAAAATCCATTCATTTTCTTCTTCCAATAACTTTATATGTATATACAATATTTATCTCTATATATATCTATTTATCTATTTTAAACAAATTAATATAATTTAAGAAATTGATAGCAAATATATATTAACAATACATAATTTCCATACATACATTTCTTTCATTATTTATTCTTAATCATTCAAATCTTACAAAATCTGAAATAATTTTAATTCCTTAAGAAAAGTGAATAACCTTTACTACGATATTCCACGCACTAGCGAATGAAGGGAATGCGAGTAAAGTATTTGTTATTCATGCTATGATAAATCAGGAAGACATGAATTTTATGATGCTGCTTGTAACTTTACACTAACAAATATTATATTAACGACAACATAAATTCTTCTTCTTTTTCGTGTGCTCAAACTTTAATTCTAACCTAAAAGATAACGTGTATTACGTTACTACTTTGATGCGAAAAGAAGAGAAATATTATAATAGAAAACAATGGTTTTATAGCTTGAATTTTCCAATTTCCACTTTTTCTTGGTCAATCACGTGACACTGTTCTTATGTGGCAATCGTAAATTAATTTCAAACAATTAATTTTATCGCGTCATTTTTATGGAATCGAGTTTTATGGTGCTGACTATACGCCATCGAGAATTCGCCCCACGGTATGCAACCAGAGAGATGCGATTACCTTGTGCGCGCGCACAAGTATGTACTCGAGAAGAAAACACGAGAATGTCAGACTCCGTCCCTCTCTCATGTCATTTGGACTTCGCACTGCAAATCAGTTGCGCATGCTCATTTCCAAATCAGATAAATAATATTTTTACATAATTTTGTTGCATTATAATACAAATTGTACATATATACGTTATGCATTTGATACAGCTTGAAAAATGTAAAAAATGTACAAAAACTTTATAATGTGGGAGTATAAAAGAGAAATGGATAATTTATTCTAATATGTATATATATGATTTATTATGATACTATATTGTTCATTAATGTATCTAGTATTTTTGAAAATTGGTTTGAAGATTAAATGTTTTGTAAATTCTAAATTAAATAGATAATCATTTCATTATTTTTCATAAATATTTGGTTTATTTAAAAATATATTACATCAATTGTTACATCAAATGACAAATGATCATAGTAATTATTGTAACAATTATATTAAAAAAATTATTTTTTCAATTATGTATTAAGATGCGTTATTATTTATAATAAAAAATTTAATTGATTTCTATCTAAGCATCTAGTATTCTTTTTTCAAATTAAACTTTTAATACATTTTTTTTTCAAAATTATTTCCGATATTTTCATTAGATAATTGTCAGATAAATGTTCCAAACATGGCGTTCACCTAGAATACAACTGCCTTACGGTAGAATCCCATCTTAGACAACGAAGAAGAAGGTATCAGAAGGTTGAATGCCATTTCCGTCAAGTACGGTCAAGGACGTGATTACTTCAGCGCATTCCTGAGATGAATTTTTCTTTCAGGGCGTGTCCACATCCATAAGCAATTATACTTGTATACTTGTCGCAGAATCGTAAATGTCCAAGTATCATAACATGCTTTTCTTATCTTTTCTTATTCCTTATTCGTATATCAATTGCAATGGCATTCGAATTTTAAAGGAATACCTGATCGATGAATTTTTGCTTTTTTTTTTTTTTGAACGACCATCACTGACACACCCGGAAATTTACATAATTTAATCCACAGTCACGGGCAGCGATAAGAATTTCCATTTCTATGCTACGATCCTTAGTAAGACTAACATCAATGGAATCTCGTTGTCTATCTTCAATAATAAATGATCGTTAATGCTGAGTAAATTGTAGATAGAATACTTTATTTTTTATTTTTCAGTCCATAAATGCTCGCTTGCTCCATAAATTATTAACACTTTTAATAGGAATCAGGAATTTTATTATGAATTTTATTAAAATTATTAACAATAATCATTTTTAAAATTATACTTTTAATTTTTTACGAATATTTTCATAAGGAATATTATTGGATTATCAAATCTTATTTCCTTGAAAAACCGTTAGTTTTCTTCTAACTATACTTTTTTCATCCATGTTTATACTTCGTGTTAAATTATAGGTCTTATAGAAAATTCTTTGTATTCTATACAATTATAAATTTTCTTCAACTTAAATTACTTCAATACAGATTAGAATATTTTTTTAAATCCTATTACAAACTTATTTCTCACGGAGAAGAGTTTTGTTATAAAGAACAGGAATAATTCAAGATATATGGCTTAAGAAAATTTTATATTTTCTTTTAAATTTTAAATTATGTTATATATTATATACAATATTATTCTTTTCCAGCTTATTATTATTTTTTTTTTTCACGAAAAATTTTCAAGATTTTTATAAAATGTTCAAATATTCAAGAATTTCAGAATATTTTCTATTGCTAAATAAAAGTAGCGGACTTGAATAAAAATCAATAGAAATCTGGAATTCGAAATGTCATCAAGGAACGACCGGATCGTGGTCTCGAAATGCATTGAAATATGTATATACATATATATATATATATATACACACCTTCAATTCTGAAACTTATAAACGAAACCCACACTCACCTTCCTTCCTTTTCCCTTCCCTTTTCAACGTGATTGCTATTAGGTCGTTGTTACGACACTTTTACACCGCTGTTATGACTCTAAGAGGAGAACGAATTGCTTCATCGTTTCTATGCTCCGAGGCTCTAAATCGAGCCTATAATCAACTCGAATCATCGATATATCGAATCACTTTGCGCTTGCGCTGCTTCATCAAACGTATTATATTCATATGTGCATATATTCATTGCGGTAGCAACAATCATGCGCGAAAAATTGTTCCATGTCTCTAATAAAGATATTTAGGCAAAATAATTAGGTTTATCAAATCTCATCCGTTCACGCACTGAAAAAGATATATAAAGAGATTCTAGCACAGGAAAAAGTAGAAACGAAGTATTAAAAAAAGAAATATAAGTAAAAAAGATGGAAGGAGGGTCTCGATCTCGAGGAAACCCGACAAACGTTCCCACCGTCGATGATACAATCAATTTTTATCCAGTCACGTATCTCACGTTACGCAACGCCATTAACCGATCGCGATATAATTCTACGACCCAAATCCGTCCACACGTAAAATATACGTTTGAAATGAAATTGGACCACTAAACAAAACGCCCTCGTTCTTCAACTAGGTAGGTTTCACATTCATTTTCAGTATTCTTATTTAGATCGTGATTCCGACTATAATTTATAATATAAGTATATTCGTTTAAAGTTTAACGAGGTTAAGAATTGTTCGAAATACGAATAAAAATTATAAGCAATTTGAATTGAAAATAATTTATTCGATAAGAATATATGGATGTAAGAAAATAATAAAAATGAAAATGGATCTAAAGATGAAAACGGATTTCTTCATTTTTTTTTTTTTTTTTTTACGTTGTTTGCAGATTATCAACTTTTAGGGATTAGATAAATAACATTACACTTGATAGGAACATGTAACAATACTCTTTTCCGTTATGCGGATTCTCAACATGCTTAATCCCAACGACAGGCACGCACAGTGAAAGCATTCACCGAATGGACGAACGATTATCCACCCAACAAGGAACCAAGCGCCGTTTCCACATTCAGATTTCGAATATTAATTACCATCTTGCTGCTTTTACCATAATTTCATTGCATTCAAAAACTGCAAAAACCGGGAGTATACTTTATATTTGGTACATATATACCTGATCGATCAGCCGTCTCGATCCTTCATTGTTGATCAAAGTGTCTCTTCTTGTCCAATTTAATATTTGAAAATGTAATTGTTGTTTATGACCAAGCATTTGAAAATCTAATTAATGAGTAAATTAGAAGTAATTTGATGAATACTAGAAATTTCAAGAAACAAAAACTATAGTCTTTCTAATTTAATAACAATTTTAAAGAAATACTATCTCTATTTATTAATTAAACTTTAAAACTATTTTTATTAATTTTATAAAATTACAGAATGCAAAAAATAAAAATTAATTTTTATTTTAAAAAAGATAAAATATTAATTTATCTATTAATTTATATTAATGTAAGAATTATAATATAAGAATTTTGATTTATTTTTTAATATATTTTTAATATAATATATTATATTTTTTATATTATTTTGATATCTAAAAAAATTTTTTAAAAATATATATATATATAAAAAACGATGGAAAACAACAGTAAGTCACGATTACACAAGATAGTTCACTATACTATTAGTTTAGGCTTCAGTACGATTCAATGTTCTTACTGATTACCTGGTATAAATCATGCGGTCTAAAACAAGCACGTTTCTCACATGTGGAAAGGCACGTGAGGAATTTATACGCCATCCACATCGTATAACGATTAAATATCTTCTATGATTCTTCTAGTTGCCTTTTATGAACAACTATCCTATTTTGTCAAATGAATCGTTAAAATATCTCATTATTCAACATTCTGATGCGAATTTTATCGAACGATGCCTTGAAAAGTAAACGTCTCTCTTGTTAGAAAATTTACAACCTAAAAAGAAGGAAATATCCTGTCAGACCTGCATCGATGAGAGCTTTTATACCTGGTTGAAACTTCCTGCTTGTACCCGTATGGATGCGAAACGTAGCACTCGTGTAACGAGGCGTCAAATCAAATAAATTTCTCTTGGAGCAAATTCAAAATTTCACATTCCTTGCATATAACTATGCAAAAAAATAAATCATTTTTATAATTTCTTTCTTTGCCTTATTTTATTTGATTAATAAGAATATAAAAAATATTGTACAGCATATGTTTAGAAAATGAGTACAAGATAATACAAATAATAGAATATAATATAAAAAATTTAATAGAATAACGAAATGTTAGGAATCAAGAAATAGAAATAGAACTAGACGCAATAGTAGAATCTTGATTATGAAATTCATTCATATAAATTTTATTGTATATAATTAGAAATCATACATAATTTTACATAATTCGAATATAAAAAGACAAGGAGAAAATTATATATATACGAAAAAGTAATGAAAAGATTTTTTAAAATTTTTTTACTTTACCTTATTATCATCTTCTTAATTTTTCAATAAGTATATATCGATATTTTCGTTTTTGTGTATGTCTTTTGGCGCCACACGATCCGTGAAGCGCATTTCTGCAAAAGCGTTTGTCAATATTATAATATTTATCGACCCATTGTATCCGCGGGATCTCACCTTCGGACGTTAAGGTTCGATAAATGGAAGGAACGCAAAAGGAATTCTCGACATGTCTGGCGAGCGAATTAGGCTCATTGGAATTTCACTTTGGTTACAAGCAGGCTTTCGTGCCGCCAAGTATGGTCCTCATGACCCGGTAGCCGGATACGATACGCGACGTGCGAGTATCGCCCGTCTTCATCATTAAGTTATTAAACCTCTACACTTAACGAACCTCTATGATTGTCGTCTTTGTTTCTTAGTGAATTAACTAATAAAAAATTGCATTAAAAACAGATTTATGATTTTTTAACGCGCAAAATATTTTTGTCAAACTTATAAAATTATAATAGAATTGAAATCGTAAAAAATTTATTCAAGTTAAGATGTCTGTTGTTTGTTACAGATAAAAGGTGAACGATTATCTGATCACGATGCCGTATTACAATAGCGGACATAGTCCTTCCACCTATAACAAAGGTAACAATAACATTATTGAATTTTTTTTCATTAATAACAACAAAATGAAATGACAAATAGAATGATTCTTGTTAATAGGTTACCTTAATTATTTTGCTTTACGTTTTGTATATGTCAGACTTGAACATTTGCAATTTATTATAAAATTGACCAAAACGTTTGGTTGATCAATATTATTAATAAATTAATTGATGTATTAGATGGAGGGTCGAGTGGTCCATCGAGCACATCTGGTGGCCGTGTGAGTAGTTCCGAGCCGACATACATGATGGAGCATTTGGCCACGTTCACGGTCACGAAGGAAACCGGTATTGTTTATCCAGCGGATGGTATGCGGCGACTTTTGCAATTGGAGAAGAGTAACGGCATCTGGAGTCAAAAGATGCAGCTCCGTCTGGAACGGAACTGGGTACTGATTATGGACAATGAGACAGGGGTAAAGATCCTTTTGCAAACATACAAGAGAAATTCTGCACAAATTCTTTTTTTCTTTTTCTTTCTATTAAAAAAGAGAAAAGAAATATACTTTATGATATTTATAGCGATGAACGATCAAATACAAAGTGGAACATTTGTGAAATTACATTGCGTACAATTTAAGGCAATTTCACTTAATGCATCGTTGATAAATTCGTATGCAGGCCGTCATGGAGCGTTTCCCAGCCTCGTTGATACAGGAACCGACCGCGTTCACGTCGAGGGATCCTATGGAGATGTATAACAACATTCTCGTCTTCACAGTGGCGGATGACAGTGGTTCCGGTCAACGAGCAGAAATGCATATATTCCAGTGTCAAAGTATCTCGGCACAAGATCTCGTCGAGGATTTGAAGATGTTGCAAATGGGTAAATTGGTGCCCGGTGGTTCGCCAAGAGGTCCAAGAGGACGTATTCCACCGCCTCCCACTTTGCCACCGCCAGAACCACCCTTAAACGGGGTTAATGTCCGAGAACAAGTATCAGCATTTAGTGCTAACAATGGTATGTCCTTTCATATTTTCTCTTTTTTTTTATCCATCTTTTTTTATTTGAATATCTTATGAAATATAAATCTATGAGACGGAATAATTTAATATATCTCTGTTTTTCGAAACACAGCCGACAGTCAAAATGATATATCTCGCGAGGAGAACAATGACGAAGTGTCCTCGACATCTTCCGAAAAATATGAACGCGACGTGACGATCCTGAATCATTGTTTCGATGATATTGAAAAATTTATCGCGCGTCTGCAATATGCGGCGGCCGCTTCTAAGGAATTGGAACGTCGAAGGCGCAATCGAAAGTCGAAGAAAAGAAATCTCGGTGACGGAATGCTGACAATGAGAGCCAAACCACCACCAGAGATGGAATTCATCGATATCTTCCAGAAATTTAAGCTGTCGTTTAATTTGCTGGCTAAGTTGAAGGCTCATATCCACGACCCCAACGCTCCTGAACTAGTGCATTTTCTCTTTACGCCGCTTGCTTTGATCGTGGACGCATCTCACGATACTAATTATGATCCTAACTTGCCAAGCAAAGTTGTATCACCGTTATTGACCAGAGAAGCGGTAAATTTGTTGATTAACTGCGTCACAAGTAAAGAGACGGAGCTTTGGCATTCATTGGGCGATACGTGGTTAATACCACGCGATCAATGGAAAGGTCACGTTCCCCCCTATCACCCTATCTTCATGGATGGTTGGTCCCCCGAGTATCCAATACCAGAAGACAGAGACCACGATCATCTTGCTTCGTTATTGAACGCTGACAAACAGAAGAGGGACGAACTCCCTGAACAACAGAACGATTCGTACTATAATCATCGAGAAGTTGACGAATCTCATTATAGCAGTGATTATTTGGAATACGAGAGCAGAGAAGAGCGTGCCGGTAACGAATATTTTGATAGAAATTACGGTACCGGTTCAGAGTTGTATGGTAGAGAAGAAAGAGTGGTCGATCAAACGAGAGCGCATAGCGATATATCCGTAGACTCGATCGAAAGAACACCGAGAACTGCTGGTATGGAAAGAGCTCAGGAAGCTTGGTTAGACGACTTAGTGGCTAGACACGCGAAAATCGTGCAAGTTACTTATCCGAGGACGGCAAACAACGATAAAGAATTGACAGTTGTTAGAGGTGAATACCTAGAGATTCTCGATGATAGCAGGAAATGGTGGAAGGCAAGAAATTCCAGAGGCCAGGTTGCGCATGTGCCACATACTATTGTCACACCTCACAATCCTTCCCATTCTAACGACAATGATGTTTTCAACAATCCTTTGTACACGAGTCGATATCCGAGGCAGGGGCACAGCTATAATTACGAGGTGAGAGTCACTGCCTGAATGCCTTCTAGAACCTTCATCTGCCTTAAAGAAAAATAATTATGCAAAGATGATTTGGTTGAAGAAACAGTAATTACTGTGAAACTGTGTCATTGGTTATAACAATAGTTATTGATTCTGATAATTATTTATGAACTAATAACATTAAATAATTTATTAACTGTCTTCTCTGAAATCATCTTCATTAAAATGTTACAATAACAATTATTTAAAATTTTAGGATTCTGAAATCGAAAGGACCAGCACAAGTCCAGGACCTGAAGCCACTCATCGAACGCATGCAATTCCACCTCCCGCACCTGCAGATTGGGTGAGAAAAGAAAGACTTGGGAAAAAAGGTGAATTCCGGTATTTTTAAGCTATCTAGTGATTCAGAATTGTTTAGTTTTGTACGTTGCTTGAGGGATCGGAGAGGAATTGAATCAATAGGATAACTTTTAAGTTGTGGTCGCTGATATCAGAAGATTTGACGGAATAGACTATTCAATAGACTATTCAAGTAGTTGCAGTCAAAATGAATTTTTTACGATTCGTGTTTATATGATTGAAACTATTTAAGATATATTTCTTGATGGCTTCGATTATGAGATAAAGCATGTTATGAAAATAATCAACGTATATTAGCACCACAGCATTTATTGTGTCTTCAATCCTTGTACGTTTTTGTTTTCTAAGCGTTCTTCAATTTTTTTTTCTTTTTGATGAATACTGTGTTTTTTCTACTTGTATATATTATATAAATATGAAGAGGAGATATATGAGTAATATCTAGATCGAATCCACCAACAATTATTGCAATAAAGCAAAATAGAGAAATTATATTTGTTATAAAATGCGTTGGTTTTTCAAGTTCTTCGATCTTACCCAAAGTTTTCTTTTTATAATTTATATTAATGACTTTGATTCAAGAATATTAGGAAGAACTTTGAGAAAAACTCATCGCTATATATGCATTAGATATTAATTCTTTTTTTTTTCTTTTCTGAAGCCTTTAAACCAATTAACAATAAGGCGGCGTCTTATCAAATATAAGTTTGCAATCAAAAATAAAATTGCAACTCAGGAAATAGGATGGAACATATTTTGTTATTAAAATTAATTAACGAACAAAATAATTTGATATTTTATAAGTTGCAAATCTTATTCTTTATATTTCTTTAAAACATAATCTAATTCATATAACAGTCAATAATCAGAAGTGTTCGAGTTTATTTTAATATCGTACCTTTTTTTCTTTATAGTGATTATAGGAATGACTATCATACTTTTTATATTTATCGACTAACCAAATCTTAGTATATATATATATACTTATATATACCTATATATACTTAACAGAAGAAAAAAACAAAGAATAACATGTATAGTTTTATATTAAAAAATGTTGTAACGTAAAAGCGTGAAGTTTAACATATTGAACTGGTAAAAATTATAAATGCAACATTCGTGCGTTTCCGTTGGAAAGATCGTGGTGAAGTCATTGTGTCCGTCCATTATTATCAAATATTCGGCTTCACTATAAGAAAAAGCTTGTCTGTCGAATTAAAGCTGTTGATAAAAATTATATCTTCCTTCGATAATAACAGAAAATGTTACACGTTGAATCGACATCAGATACTTTCTTACGATTCTTATTCATCAACATTGTGATTCATTCTTTTCTTTTTTTTTTATCAATGGCTTTAATCATCGGTACAAAAATCTTTCTCTCGATGCTTCTATTTACGTGACGTTGCATGTGTCTGTATGCATCAGTGTGAATAAGCTTGTACAAATATACTGTGAAACACCGAGGAAGAAGAATCGTTGAATTTTTGCGATTCCCCTTCTATGAATCGTCAGATAAGAAGAATTGAATTCTAGAAACGGCGACATAATACAATGAAATCGCATACGATGAGAGAGAGAGAGAGAAAGAGAGAGAGAAAGAGAGAGAGAGAGAAAGAATATTAGAAAATAACTTAATTTTTATTATCTTTATTGCGAGATGCCGAGAAATCTCGCGACTGTTGATTTATATTATTGAAGAGTGAATACAAAGCGATGCGACATTTTCGCATTTTTAAATATAATATAGATAAAATATGGGACATTATTGCAATTTTACAATCGCAGCATTACTCGACTGTATAAATTTTTTCTCGCTTGCCAAAGTTGAGTTACTCTTCAAGATTTTTTTTTCTAAAATATTGTGACAAATTGTTTTGCTACTACTTTATATTTCGATAATACATAATTCAAATGTTTGATTCCAAGAATATATAGTTGATCTGAAATAAGTAACTTGACATTGGCTCTTGCACATTTGTCCGTCATAATTAATTTTCCAGCGCCGTAATAATTAAAAAAAGAGAGTAAAAAGCACCGAGCGAACTCTGCGTATCGACGAACACATTCACGTTACTTTTTTATTGCGCAAAGTTTTGTGGTATAGATAATCGAGAGCTATAAACAATTACATGCAATTAACGTAAGCATTATCGATTCGTTCTCGAACGACCGGATTATTTATACATAGAAATCAATGATAGAGCCATTCTCGACGATACGATACTAACTAGTCTAGGGGATTAAAATGAGATATTGTATCACAGGAAACATGTTCAACGATATTACGATACAAATTGGATCTTCTAAATTCTTTTTCGCACTTTTAATCTCTTTAGAGTTATTCTTGTAATTGTATTGCGATAATCTATCACCATGCGAGCAATATAAATCGTGAAATTCTTCCACGAGGGACACTTTGCAATTAATAGTAAAAATATGATGCACGATCACGTAATCTTATAATTTTATATATACTTCTTGATCGAGCGAAATCTATTTTTTTCTTCTTTTTTAACTCTTTTATCTGTTTTGTGTCCATGGAATGGGGATTACGATCCGTCCAATATTTTTGTTGCACTGTAATTTATGTACATCACTTGATTAATAAATATACTCGATTACAGATTGTATTCGTCTTTATGCATAAGTATACTCGTCCTATTTTAAATATTTAAAATCGTTGGTTGAAGAATAAATTATTGTATTTGTAAATTCGTTAGTGCATTCGTTGCATTTTGCTTAAAGTGTGCTTCTTAATGTGATCGTCTATTGAGAAAGTGTTTAGTGATCTTAATCTTCAAAAATGTTGGGGTAAGTTCGTTTAAATAGATGTCTTAATGTCTGTAAAATTAAGCATTTTAATATATACATTTTTGTATATTTACAACATAGCATCGATTATGTTAATAATATTGTTAATATTAACTATATTGCAGATGAATCTAACGAAGAAACGACGTCTATCGGTAGTAACGAAGTAACAATTAAATCTAATATCAATGAAAAAACATCATCCATTAATGAAGATCGGAAACCAAAATCCAATGAGGTGACGGAAGTGGTTGAAATTCACGCACCACCTCCGAACGTACGTGAAGAAATCGCGAAGGAAATGTCATCATTAACATCAACAATTACTCCACCACCACCTCCACCGCCTCCTCTAGAGAATCAGATATCTGTTTCTTCGAATAATTCATGCAAATCAGCTACATTGAAGAGTAATCGTACAATTGGCGGTAATATATACTTTTATAATGCCCAGAGTTGTTTGATGCATGATGCAATGTTTTTTTAGGGCTGAAAACCGAGAAACAAGTACAGGAAGAACTGAAACAAGTATTAATGATATTTCGTGAGAAGAAAGAGTATTATGGCAAGAGTATAGATCGTGAGCCTGTCTTGGATCAATATTCCACACCTAGAGAAGTGCAAAATTGGCTTACATTTAAAGGATATTCAGAAAAGTATTTCTTATGCAAATTCAAAAGAAAAAATTTAATTAAAAAATTTTTAAGTTTAAATTTGTTTTTCAGAATTTGTAAACAATTAAGAGATATGACTGGTTCAGAGATATTTGGTTTAACAAAAAGACAATTGGAATATTATGATATCGCGGAAGGTGCCAAACTTTTCAATCAAATTTTATTAGCACGAAATGAAAATAAGGTAAATAACAAAAATGAAATATTTTGAGCATAGAAATTTAATTTTCTTATCTTTTTTTTATTTATAGACGAAGAATTCTCGAACATCGGAATTGAAACAAATATTAGAAAAAGCTCGACACAAAATTGAGGAACAATGAAGCATTTTCTATTAAATACTCTATAAAAATATAATAAGAATTATACATATCTTTCAAGTGTATGTAACAAACATATACATCAAAGAATTTAATATCAAATTGCATTTATATTTAATATCAAATCGAATAATAATCGTATTACTATTTTCCTTTATGAAACTCTGTGATTAGTTTGTAAATTAAAAGCAATATATTTAACACTATATCTACAGATAAATATATTTACAAACTAAATACTTAAATGAGATTTTTCAATTATTATTTTTTTTTAATGATATACTTTAAATATTTCTGTTAATAGCAATAAGAGAATGCGTTTTAAATATTATGAAAAATACTTATTACACTAAATAACGAAGTGATATTTTCATAAAAGTTATTAATAGAAAGTCAAAAATATTCGTTTAATATTGATGTCAAATTTTTATTTCAAGCGATCACATACATTGTAACAGACATAAATAGGTACTCTAGCTGTATCATTTATTATATTGATAAACTATACATTTCTTTCGAATACTCGACTCGAAGTCACACAATGTGAACACATTGATAATTATATTTTTATAAAGATAAATCTGTTGTAAAGCCCTTGCATATTTATCGTTTAAATAATTCTTATACAAAACTTTTATATTGGCAAATGGAATACAACGATACACGTACTGAATACCATAATATAAAACCTTTAATACAACGAATGTAACATGCACAATAACAATGTTAAGTCTTAATAAATGTTAATAGTCTAAAAACTGTAAAAACAAATGGAGACAACATTTTTCCATTAAACCATATAATAATTGAACAAGGTCAAATCGTTTCTCGATTAATCAGGTTTCAAGCAGTCTTATATAATCACATATATTCAATTATGTAATTATTACTAGAAAACAACAATATATCTTGAGAAAAAGCTTTATAATAGAATTGTTTTTAATAAAATAATTATAAATTATTTCAAAATATACGAACTGTGTTGCTTTCTATAATTCTTAATAACTTATTGTAACTGATTCTATGCATGTGTAGAAACTTTTAGAAATGTTTCAATACAAAATCTACATTAAAAAACTCTTAGACATATTTTTCTAAATGCGATCTAAAAATGTCTTGTTCTAAAAATGTATCACGACAGTTATTCGCGACAGTTTTGTAACTGTAACTTACAATGGTAACCAAAGTTTTTGGTCGTTTACGAGTAGCTCAGACAAGCCTTATAATTGTAAAATTTCGAATTCATTCATTTTACACGATAGTAATTACGTAATAAATATTTATTATGCGATAATTACTGTTTAGTATCATTTATTCTTAACATTATTATTATTAAGATTATTATCATTAATTTTACTTTCGTAGACGCATGTGTCTTAAGGATTTAATAAAATCAACAATAGATACTTTTTCAATGACAAATTTAAAAAAAAAATTAATAGTTTTCATAACACGTTAAAAATCGGAATGTAGGGTTCATGCTATTAAGGAAGTAAAAAAAATTTTTTTGGTCACACAATATAAAACTTGAATAATTAAATTAAGTAGTACTCGGTGAAATTTCTATATGAAATTCTTTTGAAAATCATAAGCAAACAAGTATGCGTTCTTATTAAATACATCATTACGTCTTCCTTTTGGTATAACGTTGTTAATTTATAAATTTAGCATCCTTGGCTATCTATTTATGAATTTGTGCGTATTTCAATTTAATTTTTATAAGCTATCATTGTTGAACTTTATCATTTCTCCATTTAAATTTTGTAAATTTTAAAAAATGTCAACATGTTTAGTGCAGAAGATTTCCGCTCCATATCTTTGGAATAAAAATTTTAATGCCAAATATTTGATTCTAAGATACATCTGTTTCCATATTATCACGATTTTTATCATTTGAACTATTCCTAAACCCGCAAATTCTATGACAGTAAAAATATAATGAAAAGATTAAAAAAATTATCTGCTTTTCATTTGGTTGCAATTATTCGGTTTAACTTACTGTTAGACTGTTTTATATGATAATTAAATTATCAATTTCTAATAAATATTCAAACGTAACTGTATATAATTTATAATACAATTATTTTAATCCTTTGCAAAAGAACAACTGTTTAAATTCCTTGAATCGTTAAATTAATATTTACAATCATTATAATTAATAATATAATTAACCGAAACGTAACATTAAACTGTGATAGAAAATAGAACAATTATTGTATTGGGCTGATTTCTTAAAATTAATGGTACAGTGTTTGATTCTAGGATTCTAACGATAGTTATAAAATATATAATATAATATAATATACCCGTGAGATAATTGCATGCCAGATAAACCTTGATCGAGAGCGAAAATATTTTTATATGTAATATGTACACCGGGCATATAATGTTTGCGTTATTGTATAATGTCAATGATGAAATTGATGATGATCACTGTACACCGGTGTTATATAAATTAATAAAAATATGATATGAAACCAAAGTTACAATAATAACTGATTAATGAAATGTTAAACACATGTACAACTTATAATTGGCGACTAATAAATCGTTCATTAATAATGATCGATTTAATAATAAACATTATTAAATATTTAAGTTATTTCGAAAATGACTTTGAATATTACAGATGCGAATACGTTTTTGGAGTAATATAGTTACGCAATAAATAACTTGCTCATAAGCTTGACCTTGGAATTATCAGAAATACGTATATCAAATATTTTTTACAATTTTACAAAACATAAATTTATTTTTCTGAATATCTTCAAAAAAAAAAATAAATAATTTCTTATTAAATATAGACATAATATCCACGTCAAAATCAATACGTAATTCTGTTATTCCATATATGTAATACATAATAAAACAATATACTATACAAATAAACGATATAAGTTTGCAACAGTCGATTAAGGTGTTCATTAAGAACGATAACATAAACTTTTGATCGGCTAGAAACTTAACAAACATATCTATTGCACGAAAGATAAAGTCAAGTGCGGATCATCAAACGCGTAAACGATCCAAGGTCAAAGAATGAAGCATACGTACATAGAGAGCGAGCAATGAAGCGATAATGAAGCTAAAAATAGTGTGATACATGAAAATACGAACATATATTCTACTGACCGGTGGCATCCGAATCCTCCTTTGATGGAACAGACCTTAATCGATTGGGAACATATCAATTGAAAACGAAACTTATCGATAATGATTGAATGAATAGCGAACCTGAAAGCGAGTTGATAGAAAACTGTCAAGAAAAATAAAACTGTGTTTTTTGTATACACGAATGAAAGAAAAATGATGAGAGAAGAAAGATTTCGTCCTTATTTCCTCTGTAAAGAAAGATCCCTAAAGATATGCAAAGCAGATTTTGAAAATCTGTCTTTCATAAATTACCAAAAACCTCCCGCACTACGACCACCAGGTGGATTGTTCACGCGGATACAAGCTCTTCTTGCTTCCTCGACATCCTCTGCGAACATACCATTTTTTCAATACCGATCCTATCTCAAAAGGAAAAAATTCTTTTCTAATTACATACCACTGATAGAAAAAGTAGAGTCTTGCAAATTTCTCTGTCCTTCTAATCGTGGACCTTTCGATGATGGCGTAACCACAGCAGAATCAGGTAGTGTTGGCATACAATCGGGTACTGAAATTTTTGGTTTCGGGCTTTCGTAAGTACCGTTTGTTTGATGACTCTTCGCGAGTGCTGCAGCTGCCGCTCTTGCTTCCTCTTTGGCCTTCGCGATAGCGGCATCCTCCTCGGCAAACTTCTTCGCCTCGGCCTCGGTTCGTGCCACACCGCGCGGTTTCTGAACAAATAATAATGATTCCAATTAAAGATTTCATAACGTTCAACATTCATATCTCTATTTCGTTAGTAACGTCAAGAGAAACATACTTTTTCTCTGTCTTCAATCATATCGTATACGTAAGTAGCATGGCTTGGAGTCTCGACGAATTTTCCGAATCCATGAACAGCTTTTAGTTCACACTCATCCACGCAAACACGACCTTCCACTATAACATACTCAGGTACCCCATGAACTTCCATACCCTGAAATAAATAAAATTAGACAAAGTCAAACTTATTGGCAGAGAAAAAAGGAATCAAAACTAACGCATATAACGTAGCATGTACTACGAGTACAGATAAAATTTTCTTTATCGTTCACAACGATGTTGGCTTGATTGAACTTCCTGTGGGTCAGGGTAAGATAAATAGAAAATATGTACCTCCTGCGACTGAATATCGAGGCAACAAAGGCTTTATTAAAGGCTTAATATTGGCCAGACCTTACCTCGAAGATGTTGAAGTCAACGGCCTGGACATGCGTTTGAGCGGAAATCGTACGCTTCCTGTTAGGGTCCCAGACAACTATATCGGCGTCTGAGCCGACCGCTATCACTCCCTTTCGTGGATAAAGGTTGAAGATCTTTGCAGCGTTGGTGCTGGTCACCGCCACGAACCTGGTAGGGTCCATTATTCCAGCGTGCACCCCTTTCTCCCAAACAACCGACATCCTATCTTCGACACCATTCACGCCATTGGGGATCTTGGAGAAATCATCCTTGCCTAAAGCCTTTTGTTCGGCGTTGAAGGTACAGTTATCGCTACCCGTAACTTGAAGGCCGTCTCTGACGAAATAGAAAATCGTTGAAGCAGATGATTTATTAAAATTTTGAGAAATTGACATCTTAGGAAAGCAGAGATCTATAGCAGAAGAACGAAAGGATACCTTGACATCTGTTAAGCTAGAAGAATTTTATAATATGTAGCTATATGTATTATAATATTATGTGATGTAATCGATTTATCGAGTAGAAAATTGAATGCTGACCGTAGAATGATCTTTAAACGAGTTTTCCTCTGCCCATTTAATTAAGTTTAATACCAGATGCGAGATAAAAATGACTTCCCACGCGGCGTCTATTAAAATTAAGTTCAGTTAGCCTTGTATCATGCGTGCCAATTTGTTGCTGTAATTTATCATTGTCATTTGAATTCTTTGCGCTTTCCAAACGCAACAGCGTGAAAATTGTTTTATCTCGTATGCCTATTCATTTACACTTTTTCTGCATCAACTTTCCATATATAGAATAAAAATAAGTTAATTATCAACTCGAACGTAACGATACTTGAAAAGAGATAAGCACGTAAGAAACTGTTGAATGAATCTCCACTTTGCTATATCTTTTATTTCATTAGTCGGTTTGTCGATCACGTTACTAAAATTACAATTTACAAAAATAAATGAACTTATCGATAAATAGATAAATCGTGTTCATATCGAGAAAAAATTATCTTCTTAAAGTGTATTTTAAATTCTCTACGTTAGTAAGTTCAACGACTATCTTTTTAATTAAAATGATAATTAAAGTGATCCAAGAGTTCAGAATTTTTTTTTACTTACTGTGCTAAGTGTTCGATTAGATAAGCAGGTGTCGTAGAATCAGGTCTCAATGGTGGACTAGTAACGTAACGTCTGGCTTTTTCGATATCTTTCCCATATTGCTCGCTACCATCGATACCCACGGTACTTGCGAGAGTTTCTCCAAACAAGACAACACCCTCCGACTTTTTCGAGGATACAACATCAGCGGCAGATTTGCTCGACAATGCCGTTACGTACAGTGGGCAATTCACCTAAACGCGATATTATCTTGTCTCGTTTATCCTGGCATCGATTTTATTGATATTATAAATGTGATCACAGCCGAAAAAAGAAAAGAAGAATTTTCTCTCGTTATTCAAATTATCTTGGATTTATTATCTTTCAGAATAAAATACTATTATTTTCAGCCGTGTTCACGATATCATGACTAACTACAGTTTAGAGGTAACTACAAATTGAGCTACATTACTTTTATAATACCGAGGAACAGAATCGTGCCAGCTGTACAACGATGATTTCAAATGTAAAAGAAATAGGGCAAAGGAAAAGTAATACCGAACTGCAGTTACGATCAATGTGCATGCACGAGAATTTCGACGGAACATCTAAATATAATTTCTGGTGCATGCAATATCGGGGAGCTATAATTATACTTTAATACTTATCTATTGATGTATTTTAATAATCTTTAATACTTATCAATTGTTGCAACAATTTGGAATAAATTAATGAAAATAATAGAAATTATTTTCGAAATTCCATATAAAATACTATAAATAGATCTCAATAGAGATTATCATATTCGGTATTCACGGTAATAGTTTGTATATCTTGCAAATTCTAGATTTCTTAAGCTCCATGAGATTTCATTCATCCTCTCAAGAACTCAAAAATTAAAGAATATTCGATTTTTTTAAATCCTTCAGTGTAGAAGAATATGAATTTCACAAAAAAGTTCTTTCATGAACTTAGAATTGTTTCTTTAAAATTTTAATGAGTTTAGAACGATCTCTAGAATTTTGCAATCTCATAGAATTTTTGTTAACGATTATG
Source organism: Apis cerana (assembly GCF_029169275.1). Taxonomy (NCBI): domain Eukaryota; kingdom Metazoa; phylum Arthropoda; class Insecta; order Hymenoptera; family Apidae; genus Apis; species Apis cerana. The sequence continues at coordinate 10,142,323 of NC_083853.1, read as the reverse complement.
AATATTTTATACCTTTGTTGCAACGCTGAAATTAATTTGTATAATTAAATTAAAAAATATATTACCATTTCTAAGATTTTAATCTATACTTTTATGAACTAAAAAATAACGTGTAATTTTTTTAATCATTTTTCGGTCAGCGAAATAAATATCAGTGATATTTTTTCAAAACTAAAAGTGTACTTATTAACAAAATTCATGTCTATTTTAGCTATTTTTTTTCATTCACTCGTAAAATAAAACATATAAAAAAACTACATATAATAATAATAATATCATGGCAACTCGACATATAGGTACACTATTCTCTGGATGTCAAAGTCACCTTAATCGAAATTTATGGTGGCTTCGACTCACTTGGCCAACATATTCAACAATGCACGTGGTGTATCTGGGTCTGGTCTTAGAGGTGGACTCAAGACATGCGCTGCAGCGTGTTTCCAGCACTTGTGCGCGTAGTTGGTACCATCTGTGCCAATTGCAGCTGCCAAGGTTTCGCCGAAGATGCAACTGCCACGCTTACGCGCAGCATCCACCGCTTCTGCGGCGCTACGACTCATCACATGCACTACATATAGTGGACAATTGACCTAAGCATGCAGAATTTTGATCGATTTATGCTTTAGTGTCCTTAAAAATAATGAAACTTCCTTTCGTAAAAGTATAATGAATTGTTTTGAATTTTTAAGCTGAAACAAAACAATAAAGTGTCTTCTTTTTTTAATAAGATCATATAAAAACTACTTATAATACCTCTTTATATCTTTCAACGATAAAAAAGAACGATAATCACGTATTTTGAACTGAATTAAAAGTATCATTCATTCCAAATTAAAACTATAATCACAGAAAGCTGATATCCATTAATAAGCAATTCTTCAAAGTACTATGATACATTGATTTATAAAGTAGCAGTGCTTTAAAGATAAACACAAGCGTACTTATGAATATGACCATCTATAAATCTTCTCCAGACTCGTCTCCCTTACCTGGCTAGCTATAACGCAAGCTCTATTCACAGCTTCTGCCTCTACTTCCTCAGGACGCGACATTTCGTGACCCTCGGGTCCCGTGACTCCAGCATCGAGCAATCGTTTCGTGTTCTAAAATAATTTCTGCCTAAATTTCTCTGAAGATTTGTGTAATATATATCGTAAATATATCGTGTCTATTTATATCAGATGGAACACCAAACATGGCATCACTGTTAAAAATGTTCCAACGTAACGTGTCGCCCGCTTATTTCAAGGATAAACTATGCATAACGATCACGACATAAATCACGTCTCCTACCTCCGCAATAATGTCGCCATTTTCTGCATGAACCATGGCAATAGCACCGAGCTCCTTGCACGCTTTGAACGTCTCAATTAATTCTGGATCCCTGATCATATATAGATCACGATAGGCCATGAACATTTTGAAGCTATTCACACCGTGATCCTTCACCAACGTAGCCATCTCTTCTTTAATCTGAAACACAGAGAAACTATGATAGCTTAGAACGGAATAAGAATTATTTCAAACAGGATAAACAGTCTGACAAGCGTTAACAAATAAGGAGCGCATCGATTTGCATGCATCCGTACGCGATTTCCTCACTCGATCGCTCGGTATTCCATTCACGATCGTGATTACAGTTACAAAGACGCAAAACAGCTGCAGTTCGTACCAGATTCGTACGATTTGCCAATTTGCCGCGAGATCGGTTTCACCATATTTAGGAACGGAGTGGATCTCGATCTAGGCCGATGCTTTATGCTCCTTCCAAGTCTAAATCGTCTATTGAATGATCCAAAAATCGATTCGATAATTTTCAAGCGCAATTTTCCCGCTCGTTTCAATTTCAATTGATCGATTTGATCATTGGCATTTGATAAAAAGAACGATCGAAAGAGAGAGGGGAACGTTAAGCGTAACGTTCTACTAATTTCCGATCATCATCGGTGAATTACGTAAATTCTATTTGCGATCTGAATGGCATTACGCTACTTCGTGATAATACACACTACGTTTAATTTCATAAAACGACGAAATTAAAAGAGACACGCAAGAAAAGGGTCGTGCTTTCTTTTCCAGGAAGGACTCGTATTACGGTAATTATCTCATTCTGGGTGACCAAATAGAATAGAGAACGCGTGTGAACTGTATCATGGTGATGTAGTCATCGTTTTAGAACGCGACTGCAAAATCTTTCAGATCCATCGTTCTAACGTTTCCTTCTACATCTATGTCAACGTTGAGCGAAATGAGGGAGAAGAAATCCTTCTTGAACATTCATTCGTCGCATTTGCTCACTTTTGGACTCCAGGACGTGATAGCGACGTGGAGCGAATAATCGCAGCAAACTTTCTGGTCGGCGCTCTCCCGGTACCTCTCGTACGCCTCCAAAATTGATTCGTCCTTCTTGGGGATGACAAAGTCGATGATCATCGTCGTACCACCGGCGACAGCTGCTTTGGTGCCCTGATAAAAATCGTCCACCGTCTTGGCGCCCATTAACTCCAATTCGAAATGGGTGTGCGGATCTATGCCACCTGGCATCACGTACTTTCCACGGGCGTCGATGATTCTCGTGCCACCTGGTATTATTAAATTACGACCCATTTGCCTGGAAATATAACGTTTTTTTTTTATGTAATCGGAATGCAACGATGGAAACGAACGATTAAGCGCTCGTAACGTTGGAAGTCACGTTATTGGTATATTCGATGAGCTATAAAATCATCGAGTATGCACAATCGTTCATTCGATCATTAATTATTTCTTTAAAAGGAAAAAGAGCAATTGGACGATTTCCAACACAATTATACGGCTCTAAATAAACGTTCAATCTTAACAAAACTTTTAAAATCTTTTCAATAAGTATTACATGTCACGCTTGTTTGACAAATTATACCATCATCGCGTTATCTTTTCATGCTGCTCATTGATAAAACGTTGTATCGCGTTTCGCTTGCGCAAAGTGGCGAATAAACACGCGAGCAGAATTTCGAATGAAACGTCGATCGTCCGTGTACATATATGTAAATCGAAAAATTTATTTGCCCGCAAACCCTAATTTATCATCACCTTTGACTTGTGCAATAATTATAGCAGAATAAATGCCACGTTGGAGATATTCGGTGGACAATCGAAACTCGACAAATTCCAAAACGATTTCGCGTTTAGTAGCGTTAAGTAATTATAAATGTGCATGAAAATGAGAAGAGTTAATGTTTATGAATATATATATATATATGTAACGACTCTTACTTTATGATACCATCTTCGATATAAACGTCGTTATCCGTGATTCCATCGTCGTTTACCACCTTGCCGTTCTTAATCAACAGCCTGTTTTGCGCGCTCTGGAAACAGAACAGTGGGTATCGTTTTACGCGGATCTTTTCAAAAAATAAAACCACAAGTTGTAATAATGCCGAATGCTATTGAATGCTAACCTTTGAGGAGATCTTACTGCACGTGCTTATTACGTATACATCGTGTAAAATATAGTTTACTGATGTTAAAGTAATGGTAAAGTATATCAATAAGTTTCGCGCGTATAGCACGTTATTATTTCTGATAATTTCTAATAATTTTTTGAATCATGTTTCGCATCATCGTCTATAGTTTACGTATAATTTCTATTATTATTATTATAAAGACATCAACATCCCCTACTTATAAATAGAGGAATCAGGCATCAATTTTCCAGTTGATATCAAACTTTTATAGGTCACTCGTCCACGAGAGACTTTTATTATTTAAATGAAAATATCCGACACGCAGATTTATCCAGAGGCGGATAGATAGATAAAAACGATAGATACCATCGACTAAAAAGTCTTTGCCTCGAACGAAATTACTTCCCATTGAGAACTGTCCAAATCCCCCCCGCATACTGTCCTTGATATTCGTTTGCAACGTGCGTCGGATCCGACATCCGGTGCAGACGATTAACGTGCGTATATTGCCTCCATGCTATGGTATACCAATCAGTATATAATAGAAGTTACGCTTCACGCACTTCCGCCAATGCTGGATTTAGAGCAGTAAGTAGCCGATGTGCCACGACTGATAAACGTAAGACTTCGCGATACATCTTTCCATCCGAAGGAATACGGGTTTCTCTTCTGTCGTGCAAACGTTCTCGACATGGAAAACGCGCGGTTTTTCGCTGATCCACTTCAGCCATTACCATACAATCACGATTTAAAAACTCGTGCTCGTCGTTTCCGGAATGAATAAAGAAATACATCTATTTTCGCCACATTATTTCCACGCTAATTTTCCTCACGAGAATATTTCCCACAATTTTTCCTACTTAGATTATGCTACTTTTAAATATTATTTATGATTGCATAAAACGTGTGATTACATTTATTTTAAGATTCCTATTACTTATTTCGTGCATTGTACCACTCGATCAATAACGAAGTTGTAAAAGATTCAAACATGCAACCTCGAATATCAAGTAACCCTTAAGAACAGGGGAAATTATATAAACGAGACTCGTGCGTCAAGAATAAAGATCACGTTATACAAAAGAAGAGCAGACAAAATGTATGAATATTAGCGTGGATCATCTCACAGTGGGGCAAAATTGAAAGGAAAGCGCGGACTGTGTCTAAAGAACTTTCGACAATCAACCCCTGAGGCATTCCCCATTCGTGGAAAGATAAAAGCGGTTAGGGGAGAAAGATCAGAGGGACTATAGAAAGAATGGTGGAGAAAAAAAAAAAAAGGACAATCTATCGTCCTTTGGCACGAGCACTACCTATGTTTTATAACCGATCCAGGGTCCACACCCTTCGCATTCGGTAATGCAACGCGTGCTGCAACAAACCCTTCACACGGACCCCGAGGTCTCTGCCCCGTGAAATCGCCTCGAACCCCTTCTGGCGAATCTAAACCACCGTGAACTGCCTTTCATGAAATCGATCCCAATCTGCCTCGCCCCTCGAAGTGTCGCTGGAAGGTGTACTTTGTTAAATCGAATCTCACCGTTGAAAAAACGAGGGTGGTGTTTATCGGATATTCACGCGGATGTGAACAATTAAAAGGGCACGATCTTCCCTTCTCCGCAAGACAAGAACGGTGGGATATAAATCCTTCGTTTTAAATCTGGATGGAAATGGAACGAATATCGGCGGCTAGTTGGCTAGTAATTCACGTGGGCAGAGAGACCTTGTCATCCTCATATGTATAGTTATTAGGCACGGGCGTGAACATGTGCGTTTCATGTGTTAGAGGATCCTCTGCTCGGATATTTTCAGCAGACGCACGCTTAAAATACGTTGCTCGTACGCCAGCATGATTTTTCAGAAATGAAATTCTATCGCCCGCTCTGAGGCAAGGTTAATATCGATTCGCGTCACTTCGTAAATTTGTTATAATTCCACATAGAATATATCTTTTGTCGTACGATAGTTAAATATTTCAACGAGCATGCGTTGATCGCGCTTAACGATAAGTATTTTAACAATTTTGGCCCCGTTCCGGTTACACGATTCGATCCATCAATCCATCAAGTACCGTATATAGGCCATCAAAGTATTTTCAGTTTCGACACGCTTGTAATCAAACGTATAGAGAAGTATCTGATAAAGAACAAAAGCACGAAGCGTCGCAAAATCTTGTATCCCCGGCGCGGAACTACGCTCCTGGTAAAATCGATATCTCCGACATTTTCCGGCACCGTACCACGAATTCGTCTCTACGGGAAGAAACATCGTCCAAATGAAAGATCTTATCGTTCGGATGAGTTTAGTTCAAGATTCAGTTCCGATTTAATCGGGGCCGCTATTCTTATCGGGCGAATTCGATGGAATCGTGTTTCCTTCTCTCGTTATTCCGTTCGAACACATTCTAATAAAGGCAAATTCGTATACGGTTGCGTGCACCAAGTTGTTGTCGCTCGGATCGGTCGTTCCAGTGCTGGTCTAATTAAAAGGCGATTTCTTTGTTAATTACAGTATCAAGCCCATCGTGCGATTAAGCCGTCGAGAAAAATGGTAATTGTCCGCTTTCACGAAGGGAAAATGATTTTCCTGCATTCATAAGGAGCGAAACTCGCCCGGTTTCTATAGCTGATTTCTTCTTCTTCGTTGAAAACGAACTGGACACGTGAAGAGAGAAAATATCCACAGTGGCTGGCTCGTCGTGGTCCGAGAGACCAGGTATATATCGTGCTCGGTTTACTCGACAAACATTTGTCTTTTCCATCGTATAAACGAGCTCTAAAGGTGCGCAACATATTCGGTTTAATACATGGGATGTGACCAAACACGTAATTACACTTAACGTTACATAATATACTGCATTTTCTTAACACTTTCTTAGAGCGTTAAGAAAACACGAGGAATTCGTGTTAAACTAACATAAATCATACTCAGCTTGTGGCCTTGCGTTTAGACTCATACTCGAGATGTAAACTTGAAGATTATGTTGCTTGGAATCTATTTTGGAAAATTAGAGAAAGTTATAGAAATGATTTATAGGTCGTATTAAATAGGAAAATGTTGATAAACATTAAATCGAACATAATATTTTCAGAAATTAACGTCTGAATGTTTACTATCATTCAAAGTTTTGAACGTAAGTAGAAAAAATTGCAATAATACATCAAATGATGTAATATACTCAGTATAATACGAATCATCTTTGCACCTGTATGAAATGAATGAAAAGGAGACAGGAAAAGGGTCAATACCGATCCGACAAACTGTTCCAATTTCCATCCGCGATTAACTGCCGCGAAAACGACTGTGGCTCGCACCTGGCTTCCCAGTGTCTATTTACGTTGAGAATAATACTGGTAATCTGCATTTCGGTTGACCGACTTCCATTCGACTAATTTTGCCATCAAGTTCTCGGTGAAACAAATAGACGACAATAAGTGTACTCATGTTCAACCACTTGTATATACTGAAAATATAAATGAAATTTTTAAAGGGTACAAATACTTAAACCACATGGTAAAATTCTTAATCAACAATTCTTATAATCGTTTTATATTTTATAATTTTTTTTATAATATTAATTATAATATTAATTAAGATATAAAAATTTTATAATTTAATATTTTTTATATTATATTTATTTCTTGCTAATCAATCAATATCTTTCTTTATTCTTAATAATTATTCATCGTTCTATCAATTTTTCATTTCTCTTTTACGAAAGTTTTTATCGTAACAAGTTTCAAAGATCCGATAGAATTGTATACATATAATCTATATTCGTATTCGTACGTAGATCATCGAATCGAAATATTTTCGATATTTCCTCGAAAAAGATCTATTCCACCTTTTCCAAGTAGTCTATATCCTCTAACAGGGATAAAAGGCACTGGTAAAAATGCCAGTCAACACCCGCAGTTTATTTTTGCTCGCGGAAACCATTCTGGTCTCGCGAACAACTCGCAGAGACATTTAACACGAAACGGAGGATCCGTGATTCTCTCGTGTATATATATGTACACATGCTTTTCGTTTGGCCGACGAGAGAGCGTGCACTCGCTCGTAAAATCAAGCCCTGTGTGGTTTTTCCGACTTCAGGTCGTACGTAGTGTCGACGAACTATTGATTTGCCGGCGCAGCCCGCTTATATCTCTGTCTCTCTAGCTTTTACAAATGTACCAGTGCCGTACGATTTTTCCAACTATGTACAAACCATCTTAATGTAAATCTTTTCTATGTTCCTATGTTCCATGACTTCATCGTGTTCAGAAGAACAATCGGTCAATCTGTCTGAAATTGTTTCGATAAACTTTTACGGAATCGAAACATGCAATATTATTTGATGTCGTAGAGAATCTTTCATTGAATTGCTTGTTAGTTCACAGTCGAAAAATTCTCATGAGTTATATAAAATGTAATGTGATGTAATCGGTGAAATTATTTGTAAAAAAAAAGAACTTATTTACTTATGAATGGAAACGGTATCGATATTTATAACAAATGATTGTATATATTTTCTCGTTCCCATGCTTCGATTTTATGAAAATAAAAATTGTTTCTATGAAAATAATAATTAATGTATATATAAAAAGAATACATTTTAACAAAATTATAATTAATTAGATAATCTGTGTTATTTACACTTGAATATAATAATTATTAGTAATAAGTATTAATAAGTATTTATTATATAAGTATAATTGAAAATTATTAATTATTGAAATATTAATTTTTAAAAGATAGATCTAGTTTTGATTACACAATAAAATACAAATATTTAGTCTGTTAAAACACGAAATAGAATAATTGATCGATGACAATACTATTAGAGAAATTAATAAATAATAAATTAATAAATTAAATTACGAATTCTTAATATTTAATAATTATAAAATTGCAAAAATTATATTATTTATCGCCTATGATTCTTGTCACTTCATGTTAGTTCACAAATATGATAATTAGAAGAATAATGAATATAACCTATAAAAGAGAAAGAAAAAGAAATATTGCGAATACAAGGACATATCCACTTTTATTGTTTCCAGATTAAATAGACGCATTGCATTATGCACAAACCTAACGTATATGTACATTTATGTTTTTGTCGACATACAAGTTGGCTCCTTTCGCGAGATAGACCGGTGCCGAGCGCCAAGACGCTTGGATCAATAAGGCAGCAACCTTGCCATCGACGCGATAGTGCGACAAAACTTTCGGTTTTAATAGTGATGCAGAGATGCTTATATTTATGAATTTATTATCTATTATAATACTTTGCATTTTTAAATATATTCTATTTGTTTTATATACTTTCGAGACTACAATCATTTAATAATGTTTTTAACTTTATAAAATGAAAAAATAAAATAACAATTTATTAATATCAAAAATGAGAATAACCAAAATTATAAAATTTTTTTAAGATTTTATTATTATGTTATATTAAACAATAATTTTGCATTTATTTTGCATCAAATTATTTATTTCTTTTTTCATATTGTTCTCTGTTAATTATAAATGGTTTGTTAAACTCGCTTTCGCTATCGATCGCCAGTTCAGTAACCTCATACATGACGTATTCAAGTTAAAATTATAAATAATTAGAACTGTAAAGAAATTCGAATGATTTTTGAGACTGAAACGACATAAATGACACATTTCTTTAAGAAAAAGTTGGGAAAATGAAAGAAAATATGTATATTATATATATGAATAATCGTTACAAATAAAAACAGATCGATATGACATTTTAGATGAGGGTTGTTCTAGTGAAATCATATCAATAATGTTGAATATAGAGATATATTAATTATTATTTCAGAGATAATATTGATTTAAATTACACACGATTCATGGATACTTATCATGAATATTTATAGGTTGCTTTGCAATTATATTATATATTATATTTTATTTATTTTTTCGCGAATTATTGTTTAATTACTAGTTTAATTACTAGCAAATTAGCTCTATTTTTGATATTATGGACAAAAAAATTTTTTTTTATACAAATAAAGTATTATATCAAAGTAAGAATATTTTCGCATAATATTTTATTTTTAAATATTATTATTTTATCCGTTATAAAACATGCGACGCCAATGATATATGCTTTAATTAAAATTTATAATAGCAATTATTTTATCAAAATATAATATATATATATATATATATATATATATATATATATATAATTTTAATAAAATCATTCTATAAAAATGTATAAAATTTTAGAATTCTTTGAATTTCAGTATCACACGTGATGCAAATACAATTTAATACATAACATTAGATAAGCCGGTGTTTGCTTCAATCATACTTACAAATAGAATATTTTTACGCAGTTTTTTTACGTAATGATATTTAAATGCAAAGGAACGAACTTCATAAATCGATAGAAATATACATAATAGAAATAAAAAAAGAATAAATGAACAACTAACTGACCTGCAGGTGAATAGGCACTTTCTTCACCGGCGTGCTCATTTTTGATTAAAGAAAGGATCACGTTGATTGAAAAATGAAGTACACGATATTACGCAGTATATTGTATACTACGAGTTGCTTATATACACTATTTTTACTTGTGAAAAATGCCTCACTTGCGCAAAAATTTTCTTGAAGTAAAAATCAAAAAGAACAAGATCGAATCGAATCGAACAATCGACTACGACTGATGCTGAGTGCGCGTCGCAGGACGATAGTAAATTTTCCTCCCCACTTCGTTTGTTTCAGTAAAGGTGGGGACCATCCCCACTATACACGATTGATCACATATCTATACATAATTTCAAAAGATATATATTTTGTATTTATATATCTTTTTATATTGATATTTTATATTTTATTAAATTGCATAATATTTAATTAATTCTAAACTATTCTTTTCTTTTATTTTATTAATAAATAAATATTAAAACACTTAATAATTTTATAGCAAATTAATTATTTGATGATATTTATTTAAGATTATTAATTATAAAGTTTAAATGATAAATACATTTTAAAAAATATAAACTATATTTTAATTAATAGATAAAATAACTGTAACGATTGAATTCATTCCCGCCTAAATAAAACGCGGTACTTCCGTTTAAATATGGCTATTCGTTTACACATGAATCACGATTTATCCGAAGAAAAACAAAAGGTATTGCATTTAATGCCATGTAAAATTTATGGTGATGAATTTGCAAATGTTTCCTCTTATTTTACACCTTACATTCATAAAGTGGATAACGAATGTAAGTTCATTAAATTTGAATCTATAGTCAATAAATATATATGTTTATGTATATTTTTCATAGAAAATATTACTTTAATTATATTAATAAAATATTTATATAAGATTATACAAGATAAAATATAAGATAATTAAAATAATAAAAAGATAATAAAGATAATTAAAATAAAGATCTTTCTACATAGATTATAATTCTTCATTTCGTGGATATCCACTTCAAGGAAAAAAGATAACAATACCCTTTGGATATAAAGGTATTATATTTTTTGAACGCCAAAAAACAGACATAGAAAATATAGAACGTAATTTATATTTAACGGGAACATTTTCACATTTTACTTATTGGAATTATGATAAATTACCATCTAAAAATGATGCTTTAAGAGCTGCAATAGATTGGATTGATATCGCTGAAGCAGTAAGTTATTTTATGTAAATAAAAAATAAAAGTTTTTTTTTATAATTGTAAAATATAATAAATATTTAATTAAAATATATTTTTTTCTTAGCTACATTCTACAGAATCATAACTGAAAACAAACTTGATATAATATAAAGAATTCTTATATATTTAATGAATTATAAAAATTATTCTATTTTAATGTATAGATAAAAATAAATATTTTATATATTTTGTATATGTTGTAGTTTATTAACCATATTTTATGAGCATATATTTTTTCATACGTAACAGATATTTTATTATCCCTTATTAATAGATAAATATCGCAAATGATTTAGTTTAAGTAGGAAAGCTGTTTCAGAAATGTGCAGTCTTTTATAAGATAAATAGTAAATTTATAATTTATTTCATTATCTTTATAAATATATAAAAATTGTAATGAAGATGAAAGCATTTGCTATTTTTTGTTAACACTAAAGATTTTTTTTTATTACATACATATACTACTTAGTATAATATATCATAGTATTTTTAATACTGTTCATAATGACATCAAAGAAATAGATTATGATTTATAACATAATAATCAATATAATATAATTCTTTATTAAAGTTAATATGACATTCATATATAGTTGTTTTTTTTTATGATCAATTTGTATAAAATTTATATAAAATGTTTTTGTAAATCATTTAATATATAATATATATTGGCAGTTTTAAAATAAATATTTGCAAGAAATACATGCATAATTCCTACAAAGGATTTTTTTATACATGCATATATATATATATATATATATATATATATATATATAAAACAATGGCAGTGTTACACAAAATTTTTTTAAAGTAAACAATAATTAATATTTAAAAATTATAAATATTCGCAATATCAGATATTTATATCAAAAGATTTTAAATAAAGTTTTGTAATAAAATATATATTATAAAATTATTCTTAGAATTATAAAGGTATAAACGAAAATTATTACTATAGAAATAAAATATTTTTTTAATAAAATTATCTGATTATTATTTACTTTGGTATATAAGTAATAAATCATTATAAAATGTGTTTTTATTATTAAGGATCATTTGATTAACCTACACAATCTATTTACAATCATATTTCTAATACCCAGCTAATCTAAAAATAGGTCCATCATATATCACTTTACTTTATTTTAGCAAAAGCACCCTAATGTTTATTTATAAAATTAAAAAGTAAATAATATCTTGTTTTCCTATAAAAAAAAATTGATTACATTATTTTATCTAAAATTTTATAAAAAACTATTTAAGAAAGAAAAAATATTCTTATATCTACTATTATACTGTATCTTAGCCTCTTCTACAATTATTAAAACTAGATGTACATAATAAATAATCTGTAATTCTTTCTACTATTGCACGGTTTTCATTTTGTACCCTGATTTTTAAGTATTATTTTTTAACACATTTAAAATTAAATATATTAAAAATTTAAATAATAATATTTAATAATAAATATAAAAACTTATTTTAGATATTTTTAAATTAAAAATTATATCTTAAACATCTTTTTCCTTCAATTCAATATTAAAAAAAAAAAATAAATCAAACTAGTTTTATTATTATTATGTAATAAATGCTAACAAAAAAGTATTTATTATATTAAATTGTATTAAATGTGATTATATTAAATATTTTTTTAAATCTGTGCGTTTTAGAGATTATGTAAAAATTTCAATGTTCATATATAATATTGATTATGAAAATGTGCCTAATTCATTTGCTTGTTCTTGATGATATTTATTCTGATCTTGTTGTTGTTTAATAAATGCACTCAATCTGTTAAGTAAAAATTGTTTATCATGACCTTCTAGTACTAATTGATTTTTTAAAACTGTTACCATATGTTTGTTTGCTATCGATACAGCATAATAATAATATAAAAGTAAAGTAAGAATAACAAAAGCTGGTACACCAAATCCAGCAGTACTAAGAAAATATAAGATAGATTGAAGCCAATCAGGAAATTCTGCAAATGTCACAATTAATAATGACCATACAGATCTAAAACCTCTAAATGGTCCACAAGATTTTGATGGTAGAATTTCAGCAATAGAATAACCAACTGGTATTGTAGATAAAATAAAAGAAATTAATAAAACCAACATAAAAAATGCATTTAATTTACTTGCTCTATAAACTTTACTTGAAGGAATACTGTTTACCAAACATGCAAACTTTTTTATATAAAATAACAAAAAAGTACCAATTATTGCAACTAATGGTAATAAAGGTGCAAAAAAGAAACCAAGCCAACAAACAGTTTGTAAATAAACAACATCTAACACATGCTTAGATAAATCAAATTCTTGTTCTCCGAAAAAACGTAATATTTTGTTTTCTGTATGTTTAGCTATTAGTGATCTAGGAAAATTGACAAAAAATGTCATGAAAAACTGAAGAGAAAGATCAGTGATATAGAGTTTGAAAAATTGTTGTCCTACAAATGTTTCCCAACACAAGGGTCGCCTATTAGCAGTATTAGTACACTCATTATCCATTACTTCTGTTACAATTAATCTATAAAATGAAGTGAGTAAAACAATCAAAGAAGAAAGTCGTAAAAAAACAGTTCGGAGAAGAGTTATGTTTATAACAAATGAAGGACTATAATTTTCTAAAGAAACTAAATATCGAAATAAAAATGGTATTGCAAGATTTAAAGCAACAATACATATATATGGAAGAAACTCGAAAAATAAGTGAGCAATTCTACTTAAAGATAAATACTGTAAGTCATATGTTTGATCGATTTGTGTTGAAATTTGATTGAAAGAAAATTCAAATATATAATAAATAAGCATACCACATCCACATAATACTGTTAAAACTATTAAATTAATAAATAAACGCATAAAAAATAATTTTGTTGTTTCTTCTCTTGTTCGATTTTGTCTTTCTTCTTCTAGTCTTTCAGCTTCTAAAAATGCTTTCATTTCATTATATAATGCTTTATGTTTTACTGCTGCAGATTTTTCATTATGTATACAATAATCCCAACCACCAAAAATTAAATTACAATATTGATAAAATTGGCCTTCATTTTCAATTACCCTCTGTTTGAAACTTTTAGCAGCTGATTTAACAATAGCTATTAAACTAAGAATAAATATACCAATAGTGGCAGAAATATAAGATAATGGTAAATTAAAAAATATGCCAGAAGTATCATAAGTTATATGACTATATACACCATAAAATAATAAAGTGTATTCTAAGATACCGATGTCTGTTATGCTATTACTTTCATGAGTTATATTCTGATATAATTCTGAACAGCAAGATATACTATTGCTATTATTAGAATTTATGCATAATTCTTCTTCTGGTATATCCAATAATATTGCAGGTAATATAATAAATGAAAACATAATTGTAAATAAAAGTACATTAAGATACATTAACCACTTGATAAATAAAAAGTATGCAACTATTCCCATGCCAAAATTTCCACCAATTGTTTTAAGACTATCATTCCATAATTCCATTTTTGAATATGTTTCCTTCATTCTAATACGAAATTGTTGCCAAGCTTTTCTTCGTTGCCATTTTAATTGTTCAAAACCTTGTAATCTTAATTTTGTAGCACTCTGAAACATATATATATATATATAAATATATAATTTTTAATAAATTGTTTTTTGTTTATTAATATTATCATAAATATACTTGTAATTGATTTTTCAATTGTATTTTTTGTGCCATGCATACAGGCATAGCTTTAATTTGCATAATTTCTTCCCAAGTACGTTCTTCATTAGATAAATTTTCAGATAAATCTGGTAACATAGAAACTGCTGCATCATGAATATTTGTTGACATACGTCTTGATGTTGTTGTACCACGAGATCTTGTACTAGTACGTCTTCTTAATGTTGTTTTTGTATCATTACGTATTCGTTTACCAGTTGCTATACAAAATATAAAATATACAGTACTTTCTACTATATATACATTTTATTATTATTACTTACCAACACGAGACTTTTTACTTGGAAGTAAAGTTGCAATATGAGAAGGATCTCTTTGTAATGCTTGTTGTAAATCTGCTTCAATAGCTGCAGGATAACTTTCTTGATAAAATTCAGCACCAGCCTCTTCCCAACCTTGTCCTCTATCACAAGCACGTTTTTTTCGTTCTCCTCCCGACATTTTCTTTTTATAAATAATTATAATATATATATGGAATTTCCTTCAAGACCTTAGATAAAAAAATAAAATAAAAATTATTTATATATCCTCTATTAGAATACTCGACATTTCTCAATTTATTATAAAAATATTTACAAATAATTTTTATTATTTTTATATACTTAGTTATTAATTATGATATATTTTTATAAATAAACTATAATTTTTAAACAAATTATATTAAAATACAATGTTAATAATAAGGTACATGTACGTTCGGTTATAAATACCTAATTATCATAAATATCTAAGATGAATCAATCAATCAAGTATCTTGTAAATGTGTCATTGCTTAATGGTAAATATCATTTTTTTATACTGATAGATAACAATATTCATGGAAAAAATAACACTTTTAACAGACAAAACATTGAACTTTATAACTTATCATTATATGACACATACATAGAGTGTGGTTGTAAACTGTGACGTAAGCTGCGCGAGAGATATTTAAACATTATATTAAATCAAACCAAAATTAAATTTAATATTCCAATATAATAAAATTTCTGATTTTTCCAAATGAATAAAATAAAATAAATATAATGATTTAATTGAAAAACGTACATCAACATTTTGTTTCCTTATATATTTAAACTCTTGTAATTTATAAGCGATTTATGGACCAGTCATGAATTATAAGGAATATAGAAGGTATTGCTCAAATTGCGGATAAAAAAATTGTAATTAAATAAATTTAAATTGTTTTTCTTTTTTATATATTTTCATATGTGTAGTAAAAATATTTAATTCTTTTTAATTGCAAACTAATTAATTGATAAATTTAAAAAAATCAAATCAAGTTCAGTAATTATAATATATACGTATATATTTGATAAATATTATACAATTAAATAATTTAAATTTTGTTTTCTTACATATTACATTGTATAATTACATTAATTTCAACATATTCACTATTTCTTCATTATACAAAAGAATGCATATTTATAAAATTCAAAGTAATACATAGCCAAAATTAATATTCAGAACACAAGAAAGTCTTATAAAATAGGATACAATGATTACTTTAATTACTTTAATTCATATAAGAGTAAATTATTTATGTTTCTATGAATAATATCAATGTTTTTTATTCATTTTTTAGTTTAGAATTAATATTTGCATTTTATCTTTAATTATTTTATTATTTAACTTATATAATGTTTAAAACAATGTTAGATATATAAATTTTAAGCATTTGTTATATAGAAATTCATTGATATTAATTATTATGCTCTGTGATGCAAATATCTTTTACTATTAATATTACATTCATAATAAATACATTACACAAAATATTTTAATATTGTCGTCCTCCTTGGCCTCCACCACGATTATATCCGCCACGTTGATAATTATCTATTCCTTGATTCCATCCTCCTTGAACTCTACCTCCTCTTCCTCGACCACTAGAACCTCCTCTTTGATATTGTTGTCCACTTTTATACTCGGATTGAGATGTAGGTCCTATATTACCTGGATTACAGTATCGATGACCATATCCTAAATATTAAAATACTTTATAATTTTAAAAAACAAACAACTTTTGTTTAATCAAACTCATTCATAAAGTTTAAAATTTTGCAATTTTCATATTTTTATAATTTATTAGATTTATTGATTTTAGATCCATTGTATTAGATCCATTACCTCCATCTCTATTATCTCCACTATAACTATTATTTCCACCACTTCCAAATCCACTTCCATATCCTCCTTGACCTCCTCCATATCCTCCTCCTTGTCCTGCTCCATATCCTCCTCCTTGTCCTCCTCCATATCCTCCTCCATATCCTCCTCCTTGTCCTCCTCCATATCCTCCTCCATATCCTCCTCCATATCCTCCTCCTTGTCCTCCATATCCTCCTCCATAACTACCTCCTTGTTTTCCTCCTTGTCCACTGTATCCACCACTATTAGGAGCAAAATTTGAACTTTGATGTCCACTATCTCCATGACCACTATATGAATTTCTATTATCATTGATATAAGTAGCATTAGAATTTTGAAAATTGCCTCTTCCACGACCACCACCTCTATTGCCTCCACTTCCTCGACCTCCACTAGAATAATATTTATAAAGTGCATATATCTTCATCTTTTTGAATTAAATCATTTAAAATTTAAAATTATATTTCTTAATTTTTACCAACCTAGTTGAAGGTCCTGGTACTCTATCTTTTTGCCAAGGTGGCATTTCAGGTGGTGGTGGTTCTTGTTCATATGGTCTTCCACCTCTATCTGGTACTTCTCCTATAATAACTTTATTAATTTCACTTTGAGTATTTTTTCTAACACTTGCATTGCTTGTTTTTTCCATTAATGCAATATCATCTCTTGCTGCTAATAAATCAGCAATTGTAATGTCTGGTTCTGCATTTAAAAATTTTCTAGTTTCTTCATAACGTCTATTTAATTCAGCCTCTTGAGCTTTAACTCTATCTGACCACTATTTTAAAAATAAAAATCATATTTTATAAAAACAATTTTATTTTAACATGTTTTATTTTAACATTTTAAAATTTAACATGTACTTACTAGGAAAGATTGCACTGTTACATCAAGTCTTTTGAGCAACATATCACGGCGTACTCTATACTCATCATGTAATTCTTGTTGTATATGTTGAAGATCTTTCCAATCTGCTTCTGAGAATTCATGAGTAATTAATGGTTGTCCTACGAGTTCAGAAGGAGCTATTTTTAATACTTCAGTCAATTTGTTCTCCAGTCTTGTGAAAAGCTTTTCTGAAGTAATATCATTTGGTGGTTTTTCAAAATTTAAAGCTATTAACATATCTTTAAGATCCTTAGCTGTATCACTCTCTTCCTATAAAAAATATATTCAAACTTATTTCAATAAAATTATGATATAGTTTAAATATTTTGATCCTACCTTAATGATGAAAACTTACAACAACAACAGCAGTGGAATTTAAATTTTTATGTTTTCTGAATTCTAATAATCTGCAAGTTTTTAATTCTGCTCCCAAAAAATCTAATAAGATATATGTATCTTGTTTAGTTGTCAATCTTGTATTAACATTACCAGTCATTAATCTCTCATTCATACATCCTAATTCCTTAAGAAAACAGCTTAATTCTAATAAGAAAGAACTAGAATCATCTGGTGACACAATTGCATGAATAGTTTCATCCATATCATTTAATAATGCAATCTCATGTGCTAACCATGCTACAAGTTTTGTAAATTCTGGTGATTTTGGACCTTGTTTTAAGGCTTCTTTGAATTTATTAGGTTCTATCAGTTGACCATTATACCTATATAATAAAAAATTATATTAAATAATAAAGTTAAAAATAAAAATGTCAAATATATTAATAATTTTTTTCATTTTACTAAAATTACATAAAAACATATAAAAGGAAATTTCTTTTAAATATTATTAAATTTAAATATGCTTTTAAATATGCTTAAATTTTAACCTAATAGCTATCATGATTTATATTTTGGAATCATAAAAAGAAATATGTATAAATTTCATAACATTAAATATAATCCCGAAATGAAATTTTTTTTTAATATTTCTTATAAAAAAAAATTTTATATTCACACACAAAAAAGGAACAATATTATATTCAATATTATAACCTCCAATTACTTACCCAAGTTTTTCTATTCTTTCCAATAATTTAAGTTCCATTTTGACAAAATCTTTAATGAAATAAAATAAATAATTGTTATTAAAATATAAAATATTTTAATAAAATAAAAATAATCCGTACTTACAATAAAAATATCAATAAATTATACACAATACTTTCCTTTACCGTATACGCTGTCAATGTCACCAAATTTTTTAATTTAGGGTATATAAGAAAGAATAAATAGATGTCGTATAAGTAATAACATATATAACATATACTTTGTTTTTGCTTATTTGGTTTGCGATAATTAAAATTTCGGTAAATTTTCTACTTTTGTCAATTCAAATTATTTGCAAAAAATCGAAATATTATCTTTGAACTATTAGAAATATCAAAAATAAAATACTTTGAAAAATATTTTTTAAAGTAATTATATATAATTGTAAATATATTTTATAAATAATTTTAGATAATAAAATATATATATTTAATTATATAAAATAATTAAATTATAAATTACAATATAATCGAGAGAGAGAGAGAGAGAGAGAGAGAGAGAGAGAGAGAGAGAGAGAGAGAGAGAGATTTCAACAATATTAAAATACAAGATTTATATTTTTATTTTAAAATAGAATATAATCTTAAAATAAAAAAAATTCAACATATTAAAAAAATAAAATAGTGTAATAAGAAAAATGTAATTTGATACAATTTTATTTTATAATAAAAAAAAATATTTTGAAATTATCTAGAATAAGTAACTGTAAAATACTAAATAAAATATTTTAATAAATTTTATAAATTTGATATTGCCATAAATTTTTTACACATTTCATTAAAACAAAATAATTGTATAGTACACTCAGAAATTTATTCATATATGTAAGTATTTTTACAAGTCATGATACAATAATTTTTAATTAATGACTATTTCGTATATATTCAAAATGTTTTCATATGTGTAATAATTTAATTATTTTTAAATTCGTATTCTTTCTATGCGATTATTCTTGTACACATTAAAATGCAATCTTGTCTTTGGAGATAGAATATTCGATTAAAAATCCTAAAACATATAATTATTCTTATTTCAGTCAAGATTTATTTTTCTTAAATTATTTTATATTCAAATGCTGATTTTAAAAAAATAGATTAAATTTTGGATATCAACATTAGATAACCTATAGTTCATATTAGATTTTGTAGACATATCATAGTTTTATAAAGATGTAAATTAAAATAAATTGGTAATGTACAAGAACATAGAATATTTCATTTTAATTCCAAATTTCACTTAATTTTTATTCCAATCATTTGATTATATTTATATAACCATAACATTTCATTATATTTATAATTTATTATTTTTTAATTTATTATACTCTTTACATTATACATATTGCAAACATTATTAAAAGATCTACAAAGGGAAATGATAAATAAAGTTACACTATAATTATAAAAGTAAAAATATGTAGATTTTTAGTGTATTATATAAAGTATACTTACAAAGTTAATTTTTAAGTATGCATAATGAACATTATACACACAATTAATATATACAAATATTTTAATTTGTTAACAACTCCAAAATAATCATGGCAAATATTGTTCTTAACTTTAACTTAGGAACAATTATTGCCATTTGTATCTAATAATTTATTAATACTGGCATATTTTTAAATCTTAATAAGTTTCATTCATATTGCCAGTAATTTTACATTTATACTTGCAATATTTTACATTATTATTATTTATACATAATTAATAAATCATGACAATATGACAATGTTTCATTTTAATAAACACTATTGAATTTTACACCTGTATTTAAGTACATGGATATAATAAAAAAAATTATAAAATTATATTAAACAATTATTAAACAAACTAATGAATTTATTTATAAATTTTGATCAAAAAATACAATTAAACATTTTGTTAATATTTCTGGCATAAAATATTAATTCAATTGTTAAAATCTAAAACCAATATAATAATGTAATTTAAACTTTCATACTTATAGTTTTAAAAACCAAAAATTTTCATATTATGTATTTTTTAAATGTTTTTTAATAAAAATCTTTATCGCATTTTGATTTATTTGTAAATTTTATATAAATTTAGTAATATAAAAGTATATATATATATATATATATATATATATATATATATTAGATATATATATATATATATATCTAATAATGCACATCAGAATCAAACTTACATAATTCTATTTGACTGGCAAATTGTACATTCAACTTTTATGTATAGATATAAATATTACTCTAGTAATATACATTTAAATTTATTTCCAATGGTGCTTTGGCAAATATATTTTCATAGCACCATAAAAAGTGCAATTTCATTGTGAAGCATTTAATTTTAGCTAATCTTTGTACTACTTCAATCTATTTATACTTCAACTATGAAATGCAAATATAATTTTTGTATAAAATTTTAATAATAGTTTCAAATAAATGAAATTTTGCTAATTATAATAAATAAAAAATTTTTGTTTGCAATTTTTTAATATTATTCTAAATATTCAGTACTACAAAAGACAGTAGCATAATTCAGTCGTTTATCAAAATGAAATTAATGAAATTTTGTATTATTTTTTGACTGATAAATCAAATGATAAAACTTTTATTCTTACAATTTGTACATCAATCTAATGATCATTCTAAAGTTAAATTTTGAATCTCATACAAATAATTAGTTATCTATATTTCCTTCATAGAAGGATTCACATTTTTCTAACAAACGTAGAACTGGATTTATGTTATAAGGAAACAAAGCTTTTGAAACTAATCTATCAATTGCTAAACGAAGTCTTATCAATATTGTCATGGTATCATCTAGTTCTCTTCCACAACAAGAAACAAATTCTGTCCAATTTCTTTTAACATATTTTAAAAATCGCAATAAGTATAATAAGAAACAAGTCTCATTACTAACAAGTAAATCTAATAAGACATCTGGATCATGTGATACAGCATGTATAAATTGTATAAAAGTTAAAGTTGGACTAAGCATATGACCAAGATCATTTTGTGGAGGTCCTCTATAAAATAAACCAACAGCTACATCTAAACAACATACCATGCCTTCAATCAAAAAATCATCTTGATCATGAAACATTTGTACAACCCACTGTGATAAAGGCATTTCAGGATGAAATGGCATTAAAGTTTTAACACACTGATCAAGTTGTCGTAAAACTTCTCTAATACTTCTTTCAATAACTGCCATATCAGCATCAAGATCTTCTGCTTCAGAACCCAAAGAAGAGTCACTAGAATCGCTACGTGTCTCTTTAACAGTCACAGCAACACTTTTTAAAACTAAAAGTATTATCTTTTGTAGAAGGGGGCGATCACCTTCACCAGAACCTCCTCCAAATCTTCCAGAACCATATCTATATGGCAGAGCATCCAATAATCTCCAATCTTTAACAGCTCTTACAATCAAATGTGCAAGAGAACATGGTTCATCTGGCAATACATCTTGTAATGCCAAAGTACTTCCATAACACAATACTTCATTAAATAATCCAAGAAGATGTCTCCAAATTACACCAGGAACATTGGCATTTAAAAGTACAACAAGATTGTCTAATTGAGAATAAAAAAGTTTGGTATCAATAACAGATAAGTTGGCTTTAACAGAAATAATAGATTCCCATAAATCAAGGAATGTAATAACAGCTGATTCATGTTGAGGTGTATATGAACTTAAAATAGCATCAAATTTTGATACTAATATAGTCCATTTAGATTCTAATGCTTTGACACACATTGCTTTTACTGGTGTACTATCAAAACTTTCTGCATCTGAAATTGATATTGTATTACAATTTGATGGTGATACTATACTGTCTGTGTCCTCAAAAGGATGAATACTGCAGTCCTTGTGTTCCACAACTCTTTTCACAACATCCAATGTAAATAGCATTTGGCTTGGAGAATGAGTATTCACTAAAGATTGCGTTAATCTTTCTAACCATGCTGTGTCAATATTTTCTTTTGTTATAATAAAAAATGATGCAAGAACTCTGCTAGCCGCAAATGATATAAATTTATTTGTTGTACATGATAGGTCGATTATTTGATCTATAATGCTATGCTCGTTTCGCGCCAGCGCATCACAAACATCTACAACTCTTCTGCACATAACACCTCTAATGTTTTGTTTAATGGCTAAATCAAATAAAAGCTGTAAAGCACTTATGAATTCCAAAGTTTGATCAGGTTCCCATTCTGATAATAATGAAGATCTGAAAGTACCATCTGCAGCTTCCACTGTTGCACTAGTAAATGGTTTACGCAAACTACTTTCTGGTATATTACATAAGCATTGTGCCAATAGACTATTTTGTAATTGCTCAATATCTGATAATGTATCTTTTTCAATTTCATTGTTTTCAATACGTTGTTTTTTCTTTGCTGGCTCCTCCATTGTGTTATTAGGAGGACAATAATAAAAATGTAGCCATTTAGAAATATAGCCAACATCAGCTTATTATATATACAAAAATCATAAATATATCAGTAAATACAATATACCTATATTGACAAAATAAAAAATAATAAAGTAAATTTATTTAACATACTAATTATTCAAATCATATTTTATTTTATTATATTCTATTCTTTTTAAAAATATGAAAAAAATTTTGTAAATACAAAATAGAACTGTTATTGAATGATAGATAATTTAAATGTTGTTTATTAAAGAATTTTTTATGAATTGCTATAATAATATCAAAATAAAAAGAGAAAATAATATTAAAACTTACGGAAGTTATTGATTTCTATTTTCAGTATTCTTTTAAAGTTACACCGTATTCTACTATTTTAACAGTGTAAATATATTATTGTTTGTGCTCGAAGAATTTCTTTTGACTAGGAAGTGACAGAGCACTCGACAACTTTGCTCTGTTGCCACGTATACGTGCTACCGAGTAAAAATAAGAAATACGGATTTATATTGTTTAGTCGTAAATGTATTCCAATTAAACAGTTCATATCTCACGTCGAGTGGTAAAATGTTAACTCGATAATGCATAAGACACGAATTCTTCGTGTTTATTACGCATTTTTCGGATGGCATCATGCAGAGCTGCGTAACACAGTAGCTCCTCCTCGCACATTCCACAATGTACTGAGTACGAATTATTATAATTACTTGAATAATAGCTTCTAAATTACTATTAAACCTTATCAAATATTCTTTAAATATCTTTTTAAAAATTTTTCTTAATAAAAGTAACCAAAATCAAAAAGTCGTATAATAAATATACGAGATGATCGGCAACTCTGCATCGATTGCAGCGCTCAAAAATTTATATACATTTTTATTTATATAATTTCTATAATTTTAATAATTTATATAATGTAAAATTATAAATAAAAAAATTATTATATTTCATAATTATATCAATAAAAAAAGTTATATAATTCTAATAAAAATCAAAAAGATTTTACTATAATATTATTAATATTTATTGTTCTATCACGTATATATGCTTAAATTCATTATTTTATGATTATATTTACACTAAAAGACTTAAGATTTTTTTATTATTAAATTAAAATAAAATGCACATAATTATCAAAAAATTTATTACAAAATATTAAAAAGAATTCTTATATTAGAAAATAAAAGATTGCGTTTCAAAGATTTCGAAATTAAATTTTTAAATATGATTGGTCACAAATAATACCGATGTATATCTTTTAATATCAAATTTTTTATATTAAAAATAAAATTTTAAAAATTAAAAGATTTATATTTTTATTTTATTTATTTTATTATAGATATTTTATTTTATTAGATACAATTAGATCATAAATTATTAACTTGATTTGTAAGAAATCAAGTTATTTATATTTAATTATAATTATTTATAAAAATACTTAAAAAAGAAAAATAAATTATATAAATAATTTGATAATTTCGATGTAATAAAATTATTATTGTGAATTCATTTTATATTCTTCGATAAAAAATTTTCAAATAGTAAATCTATCTATATTCTGAGTTATCATAGGTATTTTCAATGACGTAGGACTGCCATATTTTTTTCTATATGAGGCCTACTAGGGGGTCAACCAAATTGTTGGGGGTTTGGAGGTGGCCATGCAAGATGTTTTGTGATAAACGAATGGTGCGCATAATAAACAATTAAACTAATATTATAGCGTGACGCGTCGTTTCAGCAAATATGTTTGAATCATTTGAGCAAATAGTTCGAATCGACAAAGAAAAAGCCTTTCACTCAAAACATCTTTCTCACATGCGATAGGAATTTTACGTCACAAATTTGATCGGAATGAGAGTGTAGTGCCGCGACGAGGTTATACTAGAAATTGGGACAATGGGCTTAAATATTTATGTACGTTTCATTTTATAATTATTTCATTAAATAAGTACTGTATAGTTCTACTATACAATACCGATTTCTTCTACAATAGTTGTCTTGGTGATTTTGTTGAACTCGTTAATCGCGAATGCGGTGCCCTACCCCATTGCACTATTTTTGTCTGTACGTTTTATTTACACGTATTTCTCTTGTTGCGTGTTTTCTTCGCCAAATATTTTGGCTATCTTTATAGCAGTTACGTAATTTCCGATGTGAGTAATTCCGGCACCATGGCCGATGATGAATTAAATGAAACTCGATTGTTTTACACATAGTGGTGTGTGGACATATATACCATGCTAAGTTAAAGGGAATTGATTTTTGACATTCTTTGCATAAGGATAAAAGAAGCTCAAAGCGTACTGATCATGTACCGATAACATGATCGGAAAATGATTGCTGTATGGTTGTAAACAAAATTAATATTTAAACAGTGAAAGTGAATCTATTTAGATATGTCTAGTGGAAATTATCTTTTTAAGGTAAATGAATATATATGTATATTTATATTTTTAAATAGTTTTTTTATATTTACAAATATAAAAATATATTATAACATAAATTTTTTAAACATTTTAATATTTTATTTATAATATTATTTAATTTAAAAAATGATGTTTTAATTAAATATAATTATATATAATAGATATTAATTTCAGTAAATATTTCTATTGTATATTTTATATTTATGTTTAAAATGTTTGTCAAATTATTAATATTCATATAATTATTTATAATATGAAAAAAATTTATTCAATTAAATAAGAAAAGAAGAGAAATTTAATTAATAAATAGCAAATATGTTATAATACTTGTTTTGTATATGTTATAATATATATTTATTTTATATTTTAATTTCAATTAAAACAAAAAATATAATATAATTATTAATTATGTATTAAATGTTATATAAAAATTTGATATTTTAGGATAGACATCACATCATAATGTGGTGGTTTGAAATATTATTGAATAATATTATTAAAAATGACAGAAATAGTGTCCAAAAATTTTGGTAAAGGACAACTTATGCGAAAAAGAGACATGTCAGATTCGTCGCAGCATCAATATAATCAACCTCCTCCTGATATTATGCCAAAGGGACTTGCAATCAATGGTATATTTTTGAATATATGAAAAATGATTTTATAATATTTATATTATAGATAAAAAAATATTGAGAGAGTTAAATAAAATTATTTTTATAGGCATAGGAGGAAGGTTACGCCAATTAGAATCTCTTTTTATTGGTGGTCCTGTTCAAGGAGAAGGAAGAATAGGACACACATTTTCTATTGAGACACTTATTGATATTTTACTTGTCTTATATGATGAATGTTGCAATTCTTCCTTAAGGCGTGAAAAGACTGTCTCAGATTTTATTGAATTTGGTACATCATATATACATAACACATTCTTAAAGAATAATAAATTTTTTGTTAATAAAATTTGTTTTTATAGTAAAACCAGTGGCTACTTGCATAAAGAGTTTGCAATTGGCACGAGAAGATTTTGAAATAGTAAAAGTTATTGGTAGAGGTGCATTTGGTGAAGTATGTGTTGTGAGAATGCGTGGTTCAGATAAAGTATTTGCAATGAAAATTTTGAATAAATGGGAAATGTTAAAGCGTGCAGAAACTGCATACTTTAGAGAAGAGAGAGATGTATTGGTGTATGGTGATCGTAGATGGATCACAAATCTTCATTATGCCTTTCAAGATGACAATAATTTGGTAATATTTTAATTTTATTAATAAAAATTATTAATATTTATAAATTTAAAAATATCTTTTAAATAATCATATACAGTACTTGGTCATGGATTATTACTGTGGTGGAGATTTATTAACACTGTTGAGCAAATTTGAAGATCGCCTTCCTGAAGATATGGCACGTTTTTATATAGCTGAAATGGTTCTGGCTATTGGGTCCATACATGATTTACGTTATGTACACCGTGATATTAAACCTGATAATGTTTTATTAGATGCAAATGGTCATATTAGATTAGCAGATTTTGGATCTTGTTTACGATTATTTGAAGATGGCACTGCACAAAGTAATGTTGCTGTTGGTACACCAGATTATATTTCCCCAGAAATCTTAAGGGTAAAATTATATTTTTATATTATTCTAAACATTATTTTATAATTTCTACATTGTGTAATATTAATTAATATTAATTAATATTTTACCAATTTATAAATGTTAAAAAAAATGTATTAAAATTCTTATAGGCAATGGAAGATGGACAAGGACAATATGGACCTGAATGTGATTGGTGGTCTTTAGGAGTATGTATGTATGAAATGTTATATGGAGAAACACCTTTCTATGCAGAATCTCTAGTCGAAACTTATGGAAAAATTATGAACCATAAGGTTATTAAATAATTTAAACTATTTATAATACAATAATATAATAATAATATTTATAGTAATAATCTTAATTTTTATACATATGTATTAAATACTCTAATATATATTTTATTTAATTTCAGAATTGCTTTGACTTTCCAGCAGATGATATATATGAAGTTTCTGAAGAAGCTAAAGATTTAATGAGAAAATTAATATGTAGTTCGGAATTTAGATTAGGTCAAAATGGAATTGACGATTTTAAGGTATTAATATATTTAATATATATATATATAAAATAGTAATTAAGATATTTAATATAAATATATAATATTAATATAATATAAATTATTTAAAAATATAATAATAAATAAAAAATTATATTTCATGAAATATTTAGTACTAATAATAAGACTCAATTATATAAAAATAGATATTATAATACAATAATTATATAAAAACAGAAACATCCATGGTTTGAAGGAGTAAATTGGGATACTCTTAGAGACAGTACTGCACCTTATATTCCTGAAGTTTCTTCACCAACTGATACATCAAATTTTGATGTTGATGATACAGATGTTCGTAGTTCTGATGCTGTTCCACCAGCAGCAAATTCTGCGTTTTCTGCATTACATTTACCATTTGTTGGTTTTACTTTTACTCAAGGAAGGCAAGTAAAATTTATTATTTTTTTATTATAAAAAAATAATTTATTATAAAAAAGAAGTATTTGATATAATTTTATATATTTATAAATTGTAAATTAACAGTTGCATATCAGATCTTGGTTGTTTATCTGCTATAACTCAAAAAGATAAACGTATGCAGATGCTGGAGGAAGAAAATGCACAACTAATACAAACACTTGATGAATTAAAAAAACAAATTAATATGAATCATTCTTCTCCTGGTATATCACCTGATTCTAATAATGCAACAAGAAAACTTCAGGATGAAATAAATACACTTACTAAACGCAACTGTGGTATATATATATATATTTTTTTTTAATATCATTATAAATATATGAATGATTAATACTGTTATTGTTTTATACTTATATTTTTAGAATTGGAATCACAATTAAAATCCATGGAAATTCCTCGTGAATTACGTAATTTAGATAACGGTGATATAACAAAATTACGAGAATTAGAAAAATTAGTACGATCTCTTCGATTAGAAAAAGAAGAAGCTATTAAAGATAAATTAGATGCACAAGAAAAGCTTAAACTTCAAGATAAAGAATTAAAAGATGCATTAACACAACGTAAACTAGCAATGGCTGAATATACTGAAGTTACAGATAAATTATCCGAATTAAGACAACAGAAACAAAAATTATCTAGACAAGTTAGAGATAAAGAAGAAGAATTGGAAGTTGTAATGCAAAAAGTTGATAGCTTGCGACATGATATTAGGAAAGCTGAAAAGTTACGAAGAGAATTAGAAAATCGAGTTGAAGAAGCTATGGCTGAAACAAGTAAAGAAAGAAAATTAAGAGAACGTAGTGAAGAATATTGTAAGCAAATGCAAGAAGAAACAGAAAAAATTAGACAAAGATCTATAGGAAATGATGCAGGTGCAAATCATGCATTAGCAACGCAAGAGATTAATAGGTTAAAAGCAGAAGTTGAGAAACTTGAAGTTCAATACAATGAAAATTTAAATCAACAGCAAAGTAGGTTCAATCTTGAAATTCGTAGTCTTCAAGAACAATTACATGAAACTGAAACAAGGAGGGATTTGCTGGAAAGAGAAGTTCAATTAACAAAAGAAAAACTAGATACTGCAAGATTAGAAAATATTACTGATAGTGAGGAAACTATAAACGAATTAAATAGACGTCATGAAAGAGAAAAAATTATGCTAGTCGAAGAAAATAAAAAACTTATGTTAGAACTTAACACTCTTACTGATAGTGTTAATAGAATACAAGGTGAAAGGCGACAATTAGAAGAAGAATATGAAGAACTAAGAAATAAAAAGGAAGCTATTGCACAATGGGAAGCTCAGATTACTGAAATTATTCAATGGGTATCTGATGAAAAAGATGCTAGAGGATATTTGCAGGTTTGTCCTTTGTAGAAAGTGTACTTTTTTAATTACGTGTATTGAAAATTGTTTAGTTATATTAAAATTATATTATATTAACAAAATTTCAGGCATTAGCTACGAAAATGACTGAAGAACTAGAATTTCTAAAACATTCTGGTGGTGTGGGTGGTGTAGGAAGTGGATCTACAATGGCGGATAAGAATTGGCGAAATCGTAGATCACAGAAACTTGATAAAATGGAACTTTTGAATTTACAAAGTTCTTTACAAAGCGAAATACAAGCTAAACAAGCAATATCTGAAGAGCTTACAAAAACGCGTTCAGATTTAATTGCTGCTCAAAAGTAATTATCTTCAAAATAAATTTTGATAATAAAAATTAGTATAATAGTAATAGTAAATTAATGTAATAAAATTTTTTGTCTAATTTTGTAATTAATATAATTTAATAATTCTATATTATTATTTATTTAGGGAATTAAGAGATTTTAGACAACGATTCGATACACTCACACATGAAATAAAACGTAAAGAAATGCAAATAAAAGAATTACAAGCGAGGCTTGACACAGGCGATGGCTGTAAGTATATTTCATTTAATACTGTTACAAAAACAAATTTCTTAAAAATCTTATTGTTACGTTTTTATAAAAATTCTGTATCAACTATTATTATACAAACTGCTGCAATACATGCTATGTATGTAATTTGTAAATCTTTTAATCTTTCTCATACAGTGTTTAGAAGATAATATATTTATTCATTGTTTTATTTTACAAACTTATTATTCTTGTTTATTCTAAGTTCTTTGTGGCACGAATTATATTTTAAATATAATTAAATGTTAGTAATAAATAGGTGCAGAATTTTATTTATTTATTAGATAAATAGATACATATTTATATATTGGATATACAATACAATATGTGATTTAAATGCCAAAAATGTTTTTATATAAATGTGTTTTTTAGTAATTCAATTTGCATGCATATAGTAAAAATCAAATATAATCAAAAATTGTTATAAAATTTATAACAGGAATCATATATAGCATTCATACTTCTATCAACATAAAATTTTAAAATTTGCTTATTAACTCTTTTTTTCTAATAAAAATAAATATCAATTAACATCAAGTTTGTTGTGAAGATGCATGGATGACATACATGATTCTTTATAGTTGCATATTTATGCATAAATTTATAATTATGTAGAATGTTTCTTATATTATAACTAAAATTACAAGCCATTATAAAGCTATAACTATGATTTAATAGTTTTTTTCAATTTTAATAGAAAAATATAAAAATTTTAAAATATAATTAAATATTATTTATTTTCCTACATAGTTTGCATTAGTTTAATTAATGGCTTGATATTAAATTGTATGAGTCAGTGTGTGATTATCTTTTTCATTTTCTTAATATTTTTTATAAATGTTAGAAGTTTTGGTGTGTATTTCTAAATTTATAATTAAATGTACTTCAAAACATAATTATAAATATAAATATAATGCACACAAATATATAATTAAAAATATGAATTTTTTTTAACAATATCATAAAAAATTGAATATATTTTTAAAATATTTTAAATTTGATAAATATTATATACAAATATGAATTAAGTATGCATATTTTCATTGAAATTATTATTGATTTTGATGTTTTAACATTTTATTTTATATAAGATATTTTATATATTGTATATGAATACTTAAGTATTTCTATATTTATAATTGATATAAATCTATTGCCAATACTTATTTTACCAATAATAGAGATCGTTACTATTTGGATACCTATCCAGCATAGTAATTCGGTTCTCCGGTACGGTATGCGATTCTGATTTCTAGACTACAAAGTACCTCTGTTTATTGGCGTAACGAGCTGTGTCTGGGGCCTCTTGTTGCTCATCTTCAAACTGTATTTGTGACAGCTGCCCTATCCAGCAAAATGTCAAGAAAATCTCCAAACATCGTTAGCACCAAATCCCAACGCATCATCGTACATCAGCCATCGTCACCCCTACCAGTAATGCGTGCTCCCCGCGTCACGACATGTCGCTTATTAACTAGATTCGTTCCCGTCAACACATTCATCAGTCAGAATGCCGTCGACATCATATCGCCACCCGGTAAATGAAGTGGCAAAAAAACGCGATTTTGATTGACTAGTCAATTGGGATGCTAATTACAAAACATAGTGCTATGTTTTTTAAATAAATAATATTATGTAATATTATATTTAATATATATTGAAATATTTTCTTATGATGTAATATTATAAAACATTAAATATTTTTATGTTGAAAAAAGATATATTACTCTGAGTTAAAACATAGCTCTGTGTTAAGTTTAGAAATAATGTCAATTATCTTGAAAATCTATTATGTGTTTCTTGTATGTTGAAAATAATCATCTCTTGATTAAGAATAGTATTAGTAGTCTTTCATCATTTTAGGTGATGGTTGTCCTTTGTTAATTTTAGTAGCTGATAATCACTCAATTTTGTAATTAAATGATTAACAGGTATGTTGTGTCTAAATGTTTTCGCCTTTAGATTGTTTGATCTGATTGATTTTTTGATATATTTTACTACATGCTTGCTATTCTTGTTGATGAACAATCATCAATCCCTATCTGCATAATAATGATTACTATTTTAACAAATTTGTGTGGTGCGAATTGGAGTGCAGTGATTATATTAAAATATTGAAAAAAAAAATATTATAAAATTTATATTGACTTTTTATAAAGAAAAGTATCTATTTTCTAGAAAAAAAATTTTTTACTTTTATATTTTTTATATCTTAATAATTATAGATAAAAATATTATACATATTTCTGTTTTTAATAATTTAACATTAAAAATAATTTCAACATTCTATAATTAAAATATTTTTTATATTAATTTTATTATATTAATAATATTTATAATATTTTCCTTTTATATTTTAGTTTTAGAACGTCCTACATCTCAAATGTCATATTTGGAACATTTTTTGAAAGAAACCGCAAGTAGTACACGTCATGGAAGTGCAGATAGTGTGGAAGCTGATATTGAAGATAATCGTGCACCGAGTATTTCCAGTAGTAAAAGCAATTTATCTGAACTTAGTATTGTAAGTATAATTATAAATAAAATTAAATATTTTTTGAAATTTAATATTTACTAAATTCTAGGATCCAACATCACCGTTATCCCATGAGCTTCTCAATAAATCATCAACATCTCATGGACAAACCAATCTTCAACCAAAACCAAAATCTCATCAATTTTTAGTAAGAACATTTTCAACACCTACAAAATGTAACCATTGTACTTCACTGATGGTAGGTTTAACAAGACAAGGAGTAGTATGTGAAGTATGTGGTTTTGCATGTCATATGCCTTGTTGTGATAAAGTTCCACCAATGTGCCCAGTACCACATGATCAAAGTAAGTTTTTTTAGGAAATCATTTCATATAATTCAATATAAAAAAAATATTTGAAGAAATTTTTTAATTTGAAAGAATTTAATATTTTAAATACTTAAAAAAATGATAATAAATAATTTTTTTCCAGCAAAACGACCATTAGGTATTGATCCTACACGAGGAATAGGTACGGCATACGAAGGATATGTTAAAGTGCCAAAAATGGGTGGAGTAAAAAAGGGTTGGGTTCGTCAATTCGTGGTGGTTTGCGATTTTAAATTATTTCTTTATGATATTTCACCAGATCGTAATGCATTACCATCTGTTTACGTGTCTCAAGTTTTGGATATGCGTGATGAAGAATTTAGCGTTAGTTCCGTTCGAGATTCAGATGTCATACATGCTACAAAAAAAGATATTCCATGCATATTTAGGGTAATTTCTAAAATGTTTCAATGTTATAATTTTTTAATATATTAGTTTCTTTATGACTTATTTTTATTTCATATTTTTTTAGATAACAACATCTCTGCTAGAACCACCTGGTTTAAGAAATCATACGTTAATGCTTGCAGACACTGAAAGTGAAAAAACAAAATGGGTAGTTGCTTTAAGTGAATTGCATAGAATATTAAAGAAAAATAATCTTCCTAATACAACGGTAAATATAATATAATAATCTATATATTTATTATATTAGAAAAATATCGATTAATTATATTTATTAATGATTTTATTATTTTTTATCTTGTAGATTTTTAGAGCAAAAGAATTATTAGATAATACATTGGCGCTCATTAAAAATGTGATGTCAGGAGCTATTATTGATCCAGATCGTCTAGTCATTGGTACAGAAGAAGGTCTCTTCTGTTTAGATTTAGATCGTAGCGGTATGTTTTATTTTATATATATATATATATATTCTATATATTTTTATTTATTAGGAATTATATTATTATGACTAATTTATATATTATATTTTTTGAAAGAAATTGCAAGAGTAGGGGAAGGCAAGAAAATATATTTACTGGAATATGTGACAGAAGAACAATTAATAGTAGTTTTAAGTGGAAAACAACGTCATGTACGGCTGGTTCCAGTACGTGCATTAGATGGAGATGAAGTTGAATGGATTAAGGTTGCAGAAACTAAAGGATGCATAACTTTAACGACAGGCATAGTCCGTCGAAGTCCATTAACTTATTGTTTGTGTGTTGCCATAAAGAAACAGGTAAGACATGTGTTATGTGTATGTAATATTAATATAATTTCTATTTTGGTAATTTTTTTTTTTTTTTTGATTCAGAATACATCACAAATCATTATTTATGAAATTACACGTACGAAAACACGTCATAAACGTATACGTGAATTGATGTTATCATGTCACGCACAAACTTTACAAATTCTTTCTGAAGGTCGTTTCTGTGTTGGGTATCCTTCTGGATTTTCTATCTACAGCATCTTAGGAGACCATCATCCTATTTGTAAATAAATTTTATTTTAAATTAGTTTCTTTTTTTTTTTTTGATATATTTAATTTAAATTTTTTATTTTATATTTTAGCATTGGTCCATTCTGAGAATACTCTCTTAGGTTTTCTTACATATAGTGCTGTGGATGCTTTACGTTGTATTGAATTACCACGTGGTGAATTTTTATTAGTCTTCCATACATTGGCAGTTTATGTTGACAGTCAAGGTAGAAAGAGTAGAGATCGTGAAATTATGTATCCCGCTGTTCCGACAGCAGTTAGTAAGTATATTTCATATAACATAGAATATATAAAATGTATTAAAATATAATCATAATTTTATATTTGTATTATAGGTTATTGTGAAGGCTATTTATTAGTATACAGTGAGACTCACATCGATGTGTTTGATTGTACTACAGGAGACTGGTTGCAAACACTTAATGTAAAACGAGCACGACCACTAAATACTTCAGGTTCTCTGACTTCTTGTATCATTAATGATATGCCACATGTTATTTTTTTGAGTAATTTACATCAACGTTAGTATATTTTATTACTTTAATAACAACAAATATGTATGATTGAATATAAGATATAATTAATATAATATTCGATTTAATATAATTAGGAGAACTACTTAATTTAACACCATTAGATTCAAGTGGTAGACAAATGACAAAACCGCGAAGAAGATTTTCATTAAGAGAAGGAAATAGAGCTATTCGTCCCACTGATAGACGTTCCAAAATGATATCCGCTCCGACGAATTTTAATCATATTAGTCATATGGGTCCAGGTAATGGAATACAGGTAAATTCAAATTTCAATTTTGTTTATATATATAAATTTTATATCTTATATAAAAATATATATATATATTATATATATATTATATATATAATATATATATATATATGTATCTATGTATATATTAGATTCAACGGTTGTTAGACTTGCCTACTACACTCGAAACAGCTGATCAACAACATACCGGTCATCACAGTAGTTCTCATCTTCATAGCAGCCAACAAAGAGTAAGAATTAAATTATATATATATATTTTTTTTTAAAGACTGATTTTAAAAAATCAGATTTTTCAAATAAAAGAATCAATTTCATTTATCTATTGAATATATACATATATATTTTTTTCTAGTTATACAGTCCTGCAATTCAAACATCAAGTAAACCAGCACCATTACCTCCTAGGCACCCACCTTCTGATACTCGACGTCTTAGTTCTCATATATCTAGAAATTCTGGATATTCGCCACATAATGGTATAAATATATAAAATTACATATAATTACATATATATTATTTTTTATGTATAAATTTATATATTATATATAATTTATATTATATATAAACTTATGTATATATTTATATTTTATTTTAGGTTCAACATCATCACGTAGAGGACCGGCTCCGCCAAGACCAACTGCTACTCCACCTTCATTACCACGTACTCCTGTGGACCAAGTTGATTCGGAATCTGTGCATCTACGATCACATACTCCACTTTCTCTTGGTAGCATTGCATCTTTACATGATAAGGTATTTTTTTCTTTGTAAAAAATATGAATCAAACATAAAAATATAAATAGTAAACATTTAAAATGTTTTACTAAAAAAATTAAAAAAATCTCTTTGATAAATATGTGAAATTTTTTACTAATATAGGAACACACTTCTGGTGGAAGTCCTAGACATTCAATAGCTTCAAATAACAGTTCAAATCCATCGACACCTCCAAGTCCTGCTCATGATCATGGTTCATCTTCATATGATTCATAAAAATTAATTTAATACTTTTCTCAACATTAATAACTTACTGTAATCATATACACTATTTGAACAATAAGATTACAGTATCTATGATAACATTTTTACACAGAATGATATTCGTGTTTGATTTTTAGCTAGAAAGTTATCGCATTTCTTTTCTTTTTTTTTATTCTGTGCAATAAATTTTCTTAACTTTGTGCATTATGTTTATTATATTATAAATATCTAACAAAAGGCATAATACTCGTATATATATACAAATGAATTGAAAAGTTGCATTATTTTAATTATTTAGTTCAGTACAAAAATTTGATAAATATATTAACATTAATATATATTAGCTTGTGGTACTATTATCGCAATAACTTTCTGGTTTTCAAGAACTTATACATAATAAGTTATATACTTAACAAAGCAATTTAAAGTTAATGTAATGATAAATTATTGTAAATAATTTATGTTTGAAAATCATTGAAAATCATCTTTAAGATGCCATATATTACCGAAATAGGCTGAATTATTTTAATTTTTTTTTATTTTTGAATTTTAACGCAGATATTTTGCATAATTTTAATTTTTTATCTTCAATTAATTGCTTTTAAATTAATAAAAATCTAAATCTCAGTCAAATTACTAGCAATAAAAAATGAATCTAATTAATCTATTGTAACTATTTTTGAATCTAACTATAGTATGTTTGAAGTAAATTATACAATTAATCATTCTCAATTAAAAAATTAATTCAGTGAAAATAAGTCAATTTGATGCCTTGATATGACTAAATATTTTCAATTATGTCATTAAGCAGTAAGGTGCATCATTTTATTCAGCATATAAATAGTAGAATTAATCGTGCAATGTATTTGAAGCTCCTGCTAATAA
This sequence comes from Apis cerana, assembly GCF_029169275.1. Taxonomy (NCBI): domain Eukaryota; kingdom Metazoa; phylum Arthropoda; class Insecta; order Hymenoptera; family Apidae; genus Apis; species Apis cerana. Next base: position 10,104,962 of record NC_083853.1, on the reverse strand, counting down.
TTATATTTAAAAAAGCGAGTATATATACTTTTACATGATGTATAAGTATTATATTTGTAATACTAAAAGAACAATGATGAATATTAATTCGTCCTTACTGCAATGAAAATTGATTTTTTTCTTATAAATTTTCTGTTTTTTATTATAATTAATACAATAAGTATGAAAATATGAATTTGTTTTTTTTTAAAAATATATATATTTAAAATTTGATGATCAATTATATTAAAAAGTGCAATGCATAATGACTGAGAATAGAATCGAAAATGAAATAAAAATGATAAAAAATCGTTTATTTTGATTAAAAATTTCTATTCATTTTGCAACAGTTTCAAGAAAATGCTAAAAAGATTATATGATATTGCAACATTGTTATTTTTGTATTAAAAAAATTAAAAGCAAATGAAAAAACAAATTATTTTGAAATTTTTCAAAAAGTATTATTTAATAATTAATCAGTTTCAATTTTTTAATTATAAAATTAAAACAAAACAAATGAAATTATAATAAAAATGAAAATAATGTAGCGAATTTTGTATGTTTTAATGTATAAATTTTTCATGTACATTTATAAAAATTTGCTAACTATATTAAAAGAAAAAAAAAAGAGTTGGTAGAATAAATTATCTTAGAATTCTATGCAAATAGTTAATATATGAAATGATATTTAATAGTTAATCCCAAGTTGTTCCATTATTATTCAAAAAATTATGGAGATTGAGAATACTTCTTTATCTTTATATTTAAATATGTCATATAGCAAAGATTTAATAACTACAATATTGATTCAATTTTTAAGTACATGAAAATTATCTGTAAAAAATAATTCTGAATCATGCATTTAAATTTGCATATATTTATAATGAATTTTAATAAAAAAGATTTTAAAAATATCAAAAAGTTTATGAAATGGAAAATATTACGATAAAAAATATGCTACATTACAAGCAATTTTTTCTTATTTTCATAAAATATTGACAAATATTTGAAAAATCTATATGAAAAATTAAAGTTCCAACTCTTTAAAAGATCATCATTAAAGACATAGTTAGCATAATATAACTATACATGAGTATAATATTAAAAAAATTTGAAACATCTTCATCAAATTTGTGTAATGGTAAGATATGGAAATATAATTATAAATAAAATATATATCGACTGCAATAGGTTTGACATTCTTATATTAAAAATATAGAAGAAACCGTTGATAGAAGAAAAAGTGTTAATGTTATCAAATAAAGAATGTAATAGTACAGGTATTACTATCCGTACTGGAATAAAATAAAGTTTGAAAATGAGTTCTAGAACTATTCTAGAAATATCACCGTATGTTTATAAATTGTAGCAATGTATGTGTTATTGTACTTACCAACAGAATTCAATAATTTGCCTATTATTCGCCATTGTTACTTAAAGGTTCTAAAATCAAAATATCTGTTTTTTATATTGCTTAGTATTTGAATCGAATTTGTCTATAGATAGAACATATGAAAAAATAGTCACTTTGTATAGCATTGATTTTATATTTTTGTAAATAATTCAATTTCTAAATAAGATCTTGGATATATATCAATTTGATTTTAGAATCTTTAAATCTTCAATTTTTTCCTTTTTTTTTTTATGCACATATATGATATTAAAATTTTGAGTATGTTCTTTTGTAAATTTTTCGCTATAATTATGCTTTCTTATTACGCATAATCAAAATGTACGACTGGCATTCTGCACGAAAATAGAACGATTATATGTATGCATATATAGATTGTATGATTCAATAGTTTTACTTTTTTACGAGTTATTAGAATATTTTATGTAACAATTAATATTGATTTATGTATCCCATTGGTTTAGTACCAGTGCATGTAATGACCTGATTATTAATCTTTTTTAGCAACTTAGTTTAATATATTCTATATTATGAATTTATTTATAATTAATATGTGCATTATTTACGATATTTATTAAAAGCAATTACAAGCATTTCAATAAAGAATTGTATTTCATTGTATATTATTTAAAGTACGTAAATTATAATTATATTAGTAAAAAAGATTAAATTTTTGTTTTTGTAAAATAATCAGTAATTCAGTATAAATATTTTTTTTTATAAATTTTTCTCCTTAAGATAAGTATGAAGAAAGAATATATTTTGTTTCATAATTCGCTAAGTTATTAAAAAATAATTTAATTTCTTTGTATAAAAAAAATGTATCAATAAACATAATATATAAGTATATATAAATATATTTATTAATTGTTTAAAAAATATTAGATTAGATTTAGGGATTATTATAATTAAAAAAACAGAATAATGGTTATTAGAATGTTTATTGTTTGAAAAAAAATCATTAACAGTAAGAAGAAAATCCCTACTGAAACAATAAATTGAATATTATTATAAAAAATTATTTAAAAAGATACATAAGCTTTTGTACTTATATTGTATATTGTGCTTTATATATTTCATTTTAATATGCTGTTCTCATTTTTATATTGCATAAGTAATTCATTTCATAACTTTGTATTAACATACTTATCAATAAGAAATATAAAATATAAAATGCTCTAATCTATAAAGTGTTAATAATGAATAATTATATTTAATTTCTTCTTTTGCAAATATAATTCATATATATCAAAAAAAAATTTTCTATTATACAGAAGCACACAAATTAATATTTAATAATATTGTATTTTATTATATATATATATATATATATATATATATATATATATATACACAGACACACACACCCACACACAATGTATACATATATAATACAAATATATGTATATATAATTGTCTAATATTAATTTATACATAAATGTGTGTGTACATATATATATATATATATATATATATATAAAATAGCATTTAAATAATAATTTTATTAAAAATTAATTTAATTTTAAATTTAAAATTTTTTTCTTTATAATATGATTATATAAATAAATGGTGATTAATGATTTTACTCAGATTTGTTATGTAAAGTAAAAAAAGCATTATTTTAAATATAATTTATCTTTTATAATTGTTTATCTAAATTTTTTTAAATAATTCATTGAAAGATATTCACATGATAACATTAAATATAACATATTTATGATTGGTAACATTTATAAGTTGTATGTAGCATATGAATTTTTAATGTTAGTCATTAAAACAGAATTAACACAAAGTTATAATTGGCACTAATTGTTACTTGATTCTTGTATTACATTTTACAAATATAATACATTCAACAAAATTTTTTTGTACTTATTCAAATAACTTTATGAATTTTTCTTTTTTTTTTTTTAACATTTAACATTATAAACTTGATATCAACAATAGTTTTAGTAACATCAGTAATGTTTTATGTACTATGGATATTTAAAAAAAAATTATTATATGAATTTTAAATATTGCAAAAGCTTCTGAAATTATAATATTATAATAATTCTATTATTCTATTATATTGTGCAAAATTCAAGAGCACCTTTGTGGTATGAGATATCCATATGGTGCAAAATTATTTGACTCAAGATTTGAATTATAAAATTATAAATATTAAATTCAAATAAAGATATATTAGAGAACTTCTTGAAGTAAATTTTCATTAAATCGTACATGAAAAATAAATTATTTGTAATTTGATTATTTATTATATATGAATGCAAATATTAAATTCATTTTAATTTAAATTTCCTAACAGTATTAATGGCAGCTGTACAGAGAGGTGTCGCATGTATATGTATAGTATAAATAATTATAATGTTAAAATCAGGTTATTAAATTTTTACAAAAACATCACTGAATATTTCTAAAATATAATTTGAGAAAATTGCATATTACAAGTATTAATTTTCAAATACAATTCAAAATAAAAATTATTATGTATAAAATCTTAGCAAAAAATTTTTTTAAAAATTAAAGTGATTAATTAATAAATAAATAGTTCCAGTCTCTTCATGCCTTTGATTTATACATAATTATCTATTAAGTATATATCTATTAAATTTCGATCATATGATACAACAAAGAACACACGCGACATTGTAAACTGCCGTCCAAAATTTAAAAGACGACATGTTGCAAGAAAGGCATTTTTTCAGTATTATTAAATCACCACAGGAATTCTAGAGTACAATATTAAATTTGTACCTCATCTTGACGGTTTTGTTTCTCAGATTCCATAATTTGGGCGATACAGTTACTGTCATAATAAACTTCCTTTGCGCATAAATTCTCTAAATGGTATAACTCCTACGGCATTTTAGATCTCTTTGTCTTAAAAAATTGGCCGAATGTTACAAGGAAGTATCAGATGACGTACTTTCAGAAGATGTACTTTCATGACTGACTTGATTCAAAGAGTGTTGAAGTGCATCGGGTGTTAGCCATTCCTTCGGTAGACAACGCTGAAGGAATGGTACGCAAGAACTGAAATATGCAAGACGATTTACCCAACCTGGTATTTCTTGACCACATAAAATCTGTAATTAAAATAAAAATATGATATTAGCATTCTAAAAATAATTATTTAAAATAATTATATTTTTATATACATACAAGTGTAAGTTGACTACTAAAATGATTACAATTTTTATTCATTAAATGATAACGATCACCCCTAAAATCTTTTCCTAATTCAGTAACAATTCTTGTTACATCTTCTTCCGTGAAATCTGTATATCCAATATGTACTGATTGCCTGTAATGAAAGATAAATTTATTCTTCTTTTAAAATAAGTTGAATATATTTTTACTGAAATAATATCCTTACCTATATCTAAACTGTTCTCCTAATTCTTCAGCAACTCTTGGTGTAATTTCAAAAATTCCAGAAATTGGTTTAGAATGACCTCCGTATGCATATTCTAAATTAGTTCATATGATTCAATTTTAAAACATAAAAAAATTCAATATAAAATTTAAAAAATTTATAAAAATATTTTACAAATATACCTGTTCCATAAATTTCAACACCTGAATGAAATACACCTAATCCAATTGGTGTAGTATATTCATTTATCCAATACTAAAATAAGAAATTTATTTCAAAATAAATATAATAATTTAAAAAATCAAATACTTTACCATATCATAAACATTGAGAATTATTGGCTCTCTAGCCATTTTTGGTATTAATTCTTCGTTGTCTTGTGGATAACCCAGACAACTGGGAAAGGACAGATTGCAGCTAAGACCTGATGAAAACATCATAGATATCTGTACTTCAAGAGATGAACAGCAGCACTACTTATGTTCCAATTATGCACCTAATAAGCAAATATGTTTGCTATATACTGGATCTACTTTAAGCAAATAGCCACTGAATTACTACAAAATTAAAAAATAATTATAATATGGAATGTTATATTTTATGACTATTTATAATTTTCAAATAATTATTTAATTATATCTACATTTTATTTTAATAAAATAAAAATACAAAAAAAATAAAAATATATATTTATAATAAGATATGACTTCATGCGATAAGTAATATTATTAATTCTAAATAAAATTATATAAGAACATATAAAATGCATAGCAATAAATACATTTTTCTAATTGCAATTCATTACAAAAACAAAATATTAACATTATATTATTTTTTGTAAATACTAATAACAATGCTAATCTTAAAATATAAACAAATAATATTATGAATTAGATTCATAATTTCAAACTACTTTGTTAATATTAATAAAAAATAAAGATATTAAAAAAATTTATTGACAATATAAATAACAACGAAGAAAAAATTAAAAATGATTATATTTTATAAAAGAAGAATAAAATAAATAAAATATTATACGAATCTTTAGGTTAGAGGCTTTGTTAAGTGATAACTTATAGTGATTTATGTTACCTAAAAATATCAAGATTTTAATATAACTACATTTCTTTATAATTTGTCAGAAAATAATAGAGTAGAAAAAATAATCTCCACGAAATATTCTTGAAAGAATTGTTGATATTAAATAATATATGAATACATTATATGATTTTAAGTGAATATGTCCACAATAAATTATCGATTTTTTAATTTTGATAATAAAATTATTCTTATAAAAATTTAATAACATTAACTTAATAGTTGAAATTCGTAACGGTTACTTGCAAATAGCATACATTATGTCAGTAAGAAGTCTCTCTTCACTGAAAGTGTGCTAAATGATGGACAAAAATTCTTCTTAAAGGTCTAATTGTATGTTTTAAATATTTATTATTTATTTTATGTCACAAACTTAATTAATTGCACATAATAATCACTAATATTAAATATTTTTCAAAAGAATTTACACAAATTGTTTATAATTAGAAACGAATAAAATTTGTCTAGGGATATCATATAATTTTCTCTAGATGAATATCAAATATTAAATAATTATTAAAAGATTTCTTTTATATCAAAAATTATAAAACATTAACAAAATATTAAATATTTTATAATTTTTTTATATTATATTTATTATTTTTTAGTTTAATTTTCTAGTAATAATAAATATAGTAACAAAGAAATATATTGTAATATAGAAAATGAAATAATTAAAAAATTAAAAATACAATAAATATATTATTTTTTTTAGAAATGTAACTAAAATAATTATAACTACATATATATTTTTTGAAGAAAAAAAAAATTTCATTTCATTTTTAAGAAATTTAATAAAATAATTATTTTATATTAATATTAAAAATTTATTTTAAATTATTTTTATTTTTAAAGTTAAATTATTTATTTACAATAATCTAAAATAACAATTAATAATATTCAGAAATTTTTCTCTCGTTTAAAAATAATTAAAAATTTTGTTTTAACATAAATTTTATATTCTTCTAATTAAATATATTTTATTTTGCGTAAAAATGTATAAAAATTTTATTTTTAATATAGAATAAACTTAATTTCTAATAAATACTATTTCTAGTTTGATATAAGAAAATAAATTATATTTTATTATTGAGAGCAATCTATAAAATAAAAGATTATTATATAAAATGTACATAATATGTATATTCTTCTTGATATTAATTTTTCATGCTCTCTACATAATTTATATTTTCTATTTTATTTTAAATGAATAAAAGAATGCTATATTTATTATAAATAATTTAGTATAAATATAAAATATATTAAATATGTTATTATAAAAACGATATATTTAGATTCTATATTTCATATAAATAATGTTTACAATTATTTTATTTTATTGTATTATACCAAGAAAATATTTTTTAAATTTAAAATATATAATTCAAATTTATTATAATTAATTAATTAAAATTATTATATCTTTTTTGTATATATTTATATATATATTTTTTATAAAAGAAATTTTCATAAATTAATATATTTATTTAATGAATCTATGACCTAATAATCTCGTGAATTTAATGAATTTTTCATGCAAATGAAGTAATATCACAATTTGTTCTTATAGAATTTAATAATTTTTTCTTATTTAATTATTATGTACATTGTGAAAAATTTTAATTGTTTGACATTTAATGTTACAATGTATGTGTGTGTTTGAACATGTATGCAAATACATGAATATATTGTGAAATATTTATCAATATCAATTTCTAAAACGAATTATATTAAATATTATTAACATATAAAATTTATCATACTAATTTTTCTTATAAAAATTTATATTTATACAAGTAAAAAATCTTAGTTATAAAGCTTATTATTGTATACATAATTTTGCAAATCATAAATATTTAAATATTTAAAGTATATTATAAACTATATAAGGTACATGTAAAATTTTTGCCAATTACAAAATTTAAGCCTAACTAAATCCTTAATAAGTAAATATATTTGTACCTACATAAATGTACAATATATATTTATAAATATATAAACAAAGAAAAATTGTAACTAAGTTATTTTTAATACATATATGTTTTAGAATCCACAATAATTGTGTAAGTCCAAATATTCACACTTATTATACATGTGTATACATCAATATAAAGTATTTAAAATAAAAATGAGTGCTTCATGATAATTGAGTAGGGTTATACAACATATTTTTTAAATACCAAATATATAGTTTTAACTAATGTGAACAAGATTTATAATTTAATAGAACAAATATATAAAAATATAAAAATTTATAATTGTCAGAGTATATAAGTAACAAAATTGTTCAAATAATGAAAATTATTTCTAGCATATCAAATGAACTTTTTAAACAAAACTTTGTAATATTATTCGAGCAAACATTTCAATTATTATTTCAAATTTAAATTTATATTTCTAATATTTGAAAAATAACTATGTATCATAATCTTCATCCAGAGTAGCAGTGTGAGCAAAATTTGATGTTGGTTGATTATTTGTATTTACAGCTGATGTATTTGTACTTAAATTCATAGGATTAACTTCTGTATAAAAATTAGGTTGACTAATTTGAAATGATGCAGGCACAGATATTTGAAATTTTGGAACTTGAGAGATAGTTGTATTTTTAACTATTTCATTAACAGCACCTGAATTATATATTCCTTCATTATCTTTTGAATTTTTATGTTCTATATTTATTTCATTAGTTAATCCCATTTGCTGCTTCTGAACTCTATAAAAATATAATTCATTTAAGATTTACAAACATCAAATGAGTTATTTAATATTTACCCTATATCTGAATGCTGTATTGTAGATGTATTTGTATTTGTATTAATTGGAGCTGGTGTTAATGGTGGTGTAGGCACTTCTTCATCAGGTCCTGATACATCTGGTAAAGATTTTACTAAATCTTTTAAAAAATCAAAGCGACTTTCTGATAAAATACATTGTTTCCTATAAATAAATTTAATTTAAAAATGATCAATGAATAAATTAATATCAAGTACAAATAATCAAATTAATTAATTTTAAAAAATCTTACTTACATATGAGATGGACTTAAAGTTTTGGCATTTTTGGCACTTGTGATTTCCATGGTTTTTGTAAGTAATGAATGTACAAATAATTCTAATGTTCTAGGTATGTAAGTAGTTAAGAAATTTATTTTCAAAATAAAGATATTATAATTGCTTAAAGATCTATAACATAAACAACAAAGATATTAGATTATATAGATACATTAATTAAAATTATTTTTATTGTTAATTTAAAAAGGATATAAATTATAATTGGCACTGCTTGTGCAACTTTTCCAACTTCTTCATCAGTCTGCATAATTTTTTTTATTCTACCCTAAGTGCATTTGTAAAGATAGGTTAGGCATGTATATTAAAAATTATTATATATAACTCTTTTTTTATTTTGTATTTCTTCATAATTTAAATATGGTTACAAATAAATTACAATTGTTTTTATTAAAATTATAAACATGTAATTTATATAAAGTGTCAATATCGTCGTGAAAAATTTTTCCAAACTGTGTAGAGTAATTCAATACTCACTGCTGGAAAACGTGCATTATATTTTTTCTTTTTACTTGGCATTATCACAAAACTATTAGTTTCTCACACTATTATTCGATTTGTAAATTATTTAAATAAAATAAAGAATAAAACTTTAGAAAAAAAAACGTTTATATTGTATTAGCAATACAATCGAGGTGTTCCGAAACTTGACAGGTATCTGTGTAATCTGTATTTTCAATAAACCATAAAATATTTTATGTTCGTAAATATAACACTTGACACATACAGGACAACAAATATTAAATATTACTCTGTGTTCTAAAAATATTTTAAAATGATATATAATTTGCAATTGTAATAAATGAATATTAATGAAATACTATATATTCCTTTTTTTATTTATTATAATAATAATAATAATATATTTTTTAAAATAATTTATGTTTATTGATTATATATAAAACTATTAAAGATTCAATAATAGAAGATAATTATTTCTGTAAGTTGTTTTAAGTTCAAATCATGGTAAACTTGACAACATCGCTTTTTCTAGTATTAAAAGTCTTATTTTTAATATTATGAATAAATGAAAAAATAAAATATAAAGAAATTAATTATAAATATACGTAATCGTATATACATAATATATATTAAATATAAATATAACTATTATAATTGTAATAAATGAAAATATACCAATTTTTCAAATAATAAAAGAAGTATATAATTTTTTTGAAAAAATAGCACTTACATTTAAAGCTTTTATATTGATTAAACAAATATTAATATAAAGTAAATATGAATTTTTTTTAAGTATAATTTTTAAAACTGAATAATCAAACATAAAATCAAACTAATATTTATAATTGAAAAAGAAACAGAAAAAAGAAAAAATTTTTAATAGATTTCTATTAGATGAATGAATTAAATAAAAATGAATATCAAAAAAAATTTATAAAAAAAGTTATTATTAATAAAATATTTGCAAATATAAAAATTAGAAGATAGCATTATTAATTAAAATTTTAAAATTTAATTAATAAAATTTGAAAATAAGAAAGTTATATGTACAATAATTACATATACAATTATGAGTCATAATGTATAATTACTACTATATTACCATTACTATTATTATTATTATTACTATTAAAATTACTACTAATATTAATACTACTATTACTATAACTATTTTTTAAATAAATTATTTGTGCTATATACAAAAATTAAATCAATTTATATAAAATTAAATCAATTATTAAATGTAGAAAATACTTGTATTATATTACTATTATACTAAATTATAATCATTTTATTGTATTTTTATTTATATTATTTACGATATAAATATTTTATAAAATCGCGAAAAAGCGCGGGAATAAAAAATTAATAATTTCTAGTAACTTGATTCTATCCAAATGAAAATTCAAACATTGTTGCCAAATTTATTTTCACAATTTAAAGTAGACTAGTAATTCTTATAGTTATCTTTACAAAATAATATAATTTTAGGAACGATTATTTTTTTTATAAATTAAATTTAAAATTTTATCGAATTGTCGTTAAAATTAATTTTCTTTATTAATTTGTTTTTAGCTACATTATATAATATAAAGTTTTATATTATTATATTATTTTATTATATCAAAACAATTTTGTGTAAATTTATGTAATAACTTTTACTTGTATATTGACAAATATTAAAATATATTGTAATTGAATAATATTGTAAAAATAGTTATAATCTTAATCTTATAGTCTTAATCTATAATTGTAAAAATACATTTTTAATTTAAAATTGATTTCAATTAATAAGTTGGATTTTATAATGGCAAATCTAAATGATGACAGAATTGTTGTTTTAATAGATATGGATTGTTTCTTTTGTCAAGTTGAAACAAAACTTCAACCACAATATGCTGGAAAACCCCTTGCTGTTGTGCAATATAATCAATGGCAATTAGGAGGGTAAAATAATGTTTAATATAAATTATGATTAAATAATTGAATTTTAGATAATAATAATTGATAATATTTTTGAAATAGAATAATTGCTGTTAATTATGAAGCAAGAGAATATGGTGTTACAAGACACATGAGAGGAAAAGAGGCTAAAGAAAAATGTCCAGATCTTATTTTAGTTAGTGTACCATGCCTTCGTGGAAAAGCTGATATATCAAGGTATATAAAGTTATAAATTTAAAATTTAAAGTTTTTATAGAATATTAAAAATTTTAAAAATTTTATATATCCATACAGATATAGAAGTGCTGGCTGTGAAGTTATTAATGTTATAAAAGAACACTGTAATGTTATAGAGCGAGCTAGTGTGGATGAAGCATATTTAGATATTACTGATATGGTTCATAAAAGAATGTCCACAAATTTAAATTTTTCAGATTTAGCAACACAACTTTCAAACACATTTGTAGTAGGATATTCAGAAATTGGAAAGAATGATGAAGGTAAAAAAAAAAATATATACTTTGATTACAAATAAATAAATAAATAAATAAACATATATATATATCTATATATTGATAATATATAATATGGATTTTTAGAAGAAAGAAGCAAGGGCACAAAAATTTGGATAAAAAATGTTTTTGAAGAATTTGAAGATATAGAAGCACAAAAGTTTGCAATAGCAGGATTAATAGTTGAAAAAATAAGAGCCGATATATTTGATAAAATAGGTTTCAAATGTTCTGCAGGTATTTCACAAAATAAGGTAAAAAAAAATTATTTTATATATTATATATTATAATATGTTAAATGAAAAATATCAATATTGTACTTAATTAATTAGAAAAAATATATTAATATTTTATATTTTTAGATATTAGCTAAATTGGCATGTGGATTACATAAACCAAATCGACAAACAATATTACCTGCAGCTGCAGTATTAACATTATATTCAACATTACCAATAAAAAAAGTTAGAAATCTTGGTGGCAAATTTGGAGATATTGTTACTGAATCTTTGAATTGTAACGTTATGGGTGATTTATTGCAATATTCATTACAATATTTGCAAAAACGTTTTGATGAGAAAACAGGGTGCATTTATAATTTTTTTAAATTATAACTTTGATAAAAAAATAATTGTACAAAATCTATTTTAAAATATTATATTATATTAATTTATTTATTTAGGTTGTGGTTATATAATATTGCTAGAGGCATAGACAATGAACCTGTTAATGTACGATTGGTATCAAAATCAATTGGAGCATGTAAAAAATTTCCAGGAAAACAAGCTATAACTTCACTAAATATGGTAGTAAACTGAAAAGTGCACAAATAAAAATAGTTAGAATAGAATAATTTTTTTTTATAATATATGAAATTTTTTTTACAGTTAAAACATTGGATTAGTGAATTATCGACAGAAATTTGCGAACGTCTCGAACGAGATTTTATAGAAAATGAGCGACGCGCAACATTAGTTACAATATGTTATCATTATTATCAAAACAAGACTACAGTATCTCAATCACGTTCATATACTTTAAATTCATATAAACCAAAAAATATGACAATTCGTTGTGTGGATATTGTGTCTAAATCAATACAATGTCCAATTGCATATTTAGGTATATCAGCTAGTAAATTTATAGCAACTAAAGGTAGTGAAAATTTTCGAAATTTTTTTAAATCAAATAATTCAGAATATCATCAGAAAAATGTTCAAATAAAAAATATGAAGATAGAAAATACATATTCAGTAGTCAATATTACTAAATCAATAAGAAATGATTTAAATGTAGATAAAATTAGTTTATATTCTAATAGTAATAAAAATAATCTATCAAATAATAAACTGAAAAATATTGAAAAGAAAAATATGCAATTAAGCAAACAAATTTCTGATACAAAAACAGATTATTCTCCTACTTCTAAAAAATTAAATAATTTAATTACTTCATTAAATGAACAAGATAAAACAAACACATTTTATGAAAGAAAAATAAATTTGAATAATTCCTTGAATCAAAATGATTTTAAAGAATCATTTTTTGTAAATATTTTTAATTCAAAAAAAAGTGATTCAAAAGATATGTTTACACGTAACGTTGAATTAATTGAATTAAATAATAATATAAATTTAAATATTGAATTAGAAAAAATAAATGTAAATAATATAAGAAATGAAAATAATTTTGATAAAAAATTGGATTTAAATGCAAAAAAGAACAATTGTAAACAATATACAAATAATGAAATTAAAAATAGACCAATTGTAAAATTAAATCAAAATAATGAAATAAATAATAGCCAAAATATTACAAAATTAGAAGAAATATTTCCCGACTTAAATAATATTGATCCCACTGTACTTGCATTGTTACCATTGGATTTACAAAAAGAAGCAAAATTATATATGAAAACAAAAGATAATAAAGATAATACAAAAGGTATTTTAATGAAAACATCAAAGGCAAAAAATAAATTTAAGATAAATACTTCAAAAAAGAAGAAAAAAAATGATATTTCTAATTTTTTAATAAAAAAAAATTCATCTAATCTAATTCCTTCTAAACAATGTTTAAAATGTTATCAAATGATATCTTTGTCAAAATATCAGGAACATTGCGATTTTCACATGACTGAAAATCTGCAATAGAATATAAGTAATACATTGTTAAATAATATGAATATAAAAAGAAAGGAAAATAATGATTTAAATATAAATTTCATTAAACGTCGATCGAATGCAAATATTTTAAAATCGTGAAGATTTAATTCATAATTTCTTTTGTATATAATATGAATTGATATATTATAAATTATATATTGTAATGAAATAATAAAGAAATAACATTTTTTATTTTTATTTTTTATATAAATTTTCCTACGTTTCTTATATATTATATTACAGATTCAAAATTTATTTTCTTTGATTGAATTAATTATGATATAAATTATTTTGTAAGTAGAAAATAATACTGATATAAAATGTTGAAGTTATATTGATTTGTAATAAATTATATTTAATTATGTTTATATTAAAGTGAATTTATATGTGTGTATGTGTGTATTTTAGAAATATTTTAAATATTTTAAATTTAATAATAATTCTATATTTTTTTATAATTTTAATATTTAATTTGACATTGATAAGTTATATATGTATATAATTAATATTTAAAAGTCGGTTTGTACTTAAACAATCAAGTTTTGCAAATTCAGTTCTTACGCTTTCTTTATATCGTTTCATTGAATCTTGAAATGTAGAAATAGTTGTTTTTATTGCATCATTAGATATCTTTAGTAATTGAAATGCTATGAAATAAAATGAAAAAAACAATGAAATTAAATATCTAATAATAATATCTTCATTTTAAATATCTTTTAATAATATCTGAAATATTATAAAATTATACCTTGTTGTTTGTCGATTTCTTCTTTTTCTATAGTTTTTATTAATTTATGCATAAGATTTAATAATTTTAATTGTTTTGGTGGCAAAGCTTTTTGAGATGTTATTTTTCCGAACTTTTTTTCATATTTTTTTATATATACATCTAATTTTAAAATTGCTGTTTTTTCATTTTGAGAATAGCATATTTTTTTATAACATATATTTTCATTCATTATTATTTTTAAATCATTTTATTTCATAACAAATATGAAGTTCAATAAAAAGTATGGACAAGGAAAGCAAATAGTGTGAGATAGATAAAAATAGATTAAAAAATGAACATTATTTTTAGAGTGCCGTGATAAAACAAAAATTTAGATAAGGAAAGCAAATTGCAAAAAAAATAGAGATAGAATAAGAATTGATTGTCAGCGCCATCTCAACTTTCAAAAAAATCTTTACAAAAATAAAAAATAAAATATCTAATGATTTTCTTATTTTACTTTATCCTAATTATATATTACATATACATGCGTAAAAAATGTAATTAATAATCAATTTTTATTTTATCTTTGTCTTTCTTTTACTATTTGTTTTTTTTATTTTAAAAATGATATCGAATTTTTACTATTTTTATTCTGTCTTTATTATTTTTATCTACTTTTTATCTATACTTACTTTACAAAATTTATATAAACAACTTAACAGAAGACTCTATCTGATTAATTTCACTATTTCTTAAAATAAAAATAAAAATATAGATATATTAAAATAATATATTAAAATGTATATTAAAATAATGTGAAAATTATATGATATATGATATATGATTATATGATATACACACACACACACACATATATATATACATAATTGTAATAAAAATATATAAGTCCATGTGTTAAAAATTGCACATAAAAGATATGATATGTAATATATATACATAATTGTAATAAAAATATATAAGTCTATGTGCTAAAAATTGCACAGATTAAAAATTAAAATCCAATTTGATTTTGTATATAAAATCAGGATTTCTATTAAAAATAAATTCATTAAATTGCAAAATAACATTGTAACAAATTATAAGAATAATATATCACTTGCATGCATTTATTCTATATGCATATTAGTGAATGAAATAAACAAATTTTAAACAATATCAATTACAAAAAATTTATTTATATAAAATTTATAATAATATACATATATTTTGGATATTACAATCAATATTACAATTTATGAATGTTTATGAATGATTATAGGAAATATATGGTTTAAAAAGGCTAAAACATTTATTTATATATATTTAGAATATTATAATATAACTATTTAAGTAGCATTATATCCTTTTTTCCATACAGTATCTTTAAGATATGCACCTATCATAGGATTATTAAGCATTGCTTCTACAATATTTTTAAATCCTAATTGACTTGCTAATACATATTTACATTCCACATCTGATAATTCAGAAATTAATATTTTCATATTATTTGTCATAGTATGAGTAATACTCTTTTCTAACCTATATCTATAATAAAGATTAATAAATAATAATTAAAATGGTAAAAAGCAAAACTTTTTGAAATAATAATTAACTTGCCTGCGTACACAATCTTGTACAAGACTTGGAGTGAGCCTATTTACAGTTATGAAATCTTTTAAATATTTTGTTTCTCCATTTAATATACTATGATTATAAATCAAATTAGCCCAATCTACATGGTGATTATAAGCATGAACAATAATAAAACTTTGAGAGAAGCTTAAATTATGGCATAATACTTTATCGATATCTTCAGATTTTAAATTAAGTATACAAATTACTTGTTGATTATAAGATGTTGTATTAAAAAGTGAGAGTTGAAGAGCAACTAATTGTACTTGGTCAGAACATTGACTAGCAAGATTTAATTTATTAGCCTGTAATTCATATATATTCAGATGAAAAATAAATTTTTAAATTTAAATTATTTTAGAAAAAAAATAAATGATATTTTACCTGTAAATAATATTCTGTTGCATGAGTATAATTAGTTATAATCAATTGTAACTGTTTTTGAATATATTCAGTTTTAATAAATTTTATTTCATGTTGAATATTACTTTGTAATTTATTATATTCTTTTGTAGCATTTGATATTATTGTTTTGATTAAATCTTTTGCTTCATTTTCCCACATAAGTGCTAATTCATGATATAATCGAAAATGTAAGGCTACCAGAGTAAAAAGCTCTTTATTTTCAGGACAATGATGTTTAAGAAAATCCAAAAGTGCTGTTTCTAGACCAGTTACCTAATATATTTTATATATTATATGTATATTATATATATATAAATAAAGTATTTATATGTATTCGAAAAAATAAGCAATTAAAAAAACCTTATTTAGTCCTTTTCCAAGTAAAAATTCAAATTGATCATTTTCCTTTAGAATTTGAAATATGTAATTCATTTCTGTAAAACGACCAACACCTGTTACAAGTCGGACCTAAAATTATTTGATATTGTATATTTTACACATATATTGTATAAAATTTTGTTTATTTATATTTTTGAAAAATGGTATACCAATAATGTCCAATATTTAAGATTTTGTAAAATATTTGCGAAAATTTGACATTTACATAATACTGATGCAATTCCTTCCATATTGCAAGAAGTTGTAAAACAATCATGAGCTCGTATTAATAATTCCACGATTGTTTTAAGAGTTAATGCTAAAAAATAATAGAAAAAGATTAAATAATAAACTTGTGTTATATATAGTTAGAAGTTATATTTTATTACCGTTTGTTTTTTCACCATGAGAATGACTAAGCAATTTGTTTGCCGTTTTTAAAAGCTTCCAACCAAGGAGTGAAACATCATTACATAATTCCATAATAATACGAAAATTCGTATTTAAAGAATATTCCCATAAACAAATATTATTTTCATATCCACCTAGAGAAATAATAACTTTTTATGATTACATATAAGATTTTATAGTATATTTAAAATTATTATCATTATGTACTATGTACCTTTTACAGCAGAAGTAATGTTTAGCGTAATATTTTCAGCCAAAAATGTTGCAACAGTATCATTATCTATTTTATATGCAATAATTATATCATTAATAATTTCAGATTTATCTTTAATATTACTTTCTGTAACTTCTTGTAAAAATTGAATTGGATTGTTTAATACTAATAATACCTGATAACTTTTCTCTAATTGCATTGCTAATTTATAACATAGGACAATTCTAAGACATATGTCTAAGCCATGTTCTAGATTATCAAGTAATTTTTGTAAAATTAATAAACACTCTATTTGTACGTTTGTTTTATCTTTTGACATTTCATTTATATTGATTGAGGTGACTACTGTAATAAAAATTTTTATTGTAAGTATGCGTTAGTTAATAACTAATTATAATGAAAATATAAATCAAAAATACATGAAGAAGATGAAGAAAATCTTTGTAAACTACGATTCTTTAAAGCACTATGTTTTTGTTGTTTATTCTTATTTACTTCTTTTAAAAGATTTTGTTGTTCAATAGTTAAATCATTTGGTAAAATTTCTCCTTCTGCTAGACTTAAACATAACATTAGAATTTGTAAATCCTGAAAGTAAAATTAAAATTATTGACAATATTAATATTTATTAATTAAAATTTATTAAAATTTACCTTATGTTTATAATTAAAGATTGTAGTTATTCTCAATGCAGTATCTAATTTACCTAAATCAATTAATGTATCAATTAAAATTTTAGCTGCATTTCTTTCCTGTATATTATTTAATGTATAGCTAAATTTCAATTTATTTAATCCTGATAATAATTCTGTTTTTAGTTTATTAAAAATATAAGGTCCACTATCTAATTGTACATTTTCAGGACCTGCTAATATACATGATTTCCACATTGCCATTTCCAGTGTATAAATATCTTGCTGTTCTGTTTCAATATTTTTTAAAGTTTCAAAAGCTAACTTTAATATTTCATATCTGTTCAAAGATGTATTTTTTTTGTAAAAATCAAATTTATGATTTTTTTTAGTCCATAAAAATAATACATACCTTTCTTTATGAGAAGAAACTTTTTCAGCATGCTCAATAAAAAATTCTACTACTTCCTTATATAGAATATTATATTTTTTAAAATTTTGTGCACATTCATACCAAAAATTATCTTCAATTTTTTCATTTTTATGAATATAATATTTAAATTTACTTCGATACTATAAATATTAATATAATAGAATATAAAATAAAAACAAAAATCATAAAAATATATATAATATTATATATATTATTATTATATATAATAAATACATAAAATATATAATAATATATAAAAGATAGTACCTGAGCTAAAATTATTTCAGATGAATTGATTCCCATAACATTTGATAATTCTAAAGCACTAGCATAATTTTCGATTCTTATTAAATCATCAATACATCTATGAATTTCTGTATCAAAACTATAAATATTATCTGATACTGTAAATGCCGCAAAATTTAATGTGATATTAGTTTTTTGAAGAATTTTTATAATTTGTAGAAAAGACTGAAAGTTTGGAACGAAAACTGTAATGTATAAGAAAATTATTTTTTAATTAATGTTAATAAAAAATAATCAAATAATTCATTACAGTACCTGGGAAATTTTTATGAAAATTACATTTTATTAAAATTTCAAGAAATTTTATTTGCAAATGTGAACTTTTTAATCTATAAGCGAGTGTTGCAATAATACATTTAATTGTAACAGTAGCAATCCAATATAAATTATTCAAGTATGTAATATCTGAACAATTCCAATCCATTGCATCCTAAAAATGATTAAAATATTAAAAATAAATAAAAATAAAAAAAATAAAAAAAAATAAAATAAAAATAGCATTTAATACATACATTACATTTGAGATCTAAACACTGTGTTTTAAAATCCAATAAATTTTGTTGATAATCTTTGAAATTACCATAAATTGTACATTGTTCGAGAAATTCAAAAAATAAATTAAAGAGATTTTCCTATAATTAATTTATAAAATAATTTATTAAAATAATATACAATATATTTGTATGTATGTAAAAATTTACTTACAGGCATAAAAATTTTGTAAGCTTTATTAAGAATATTGATATATCCATTTTTTACCATTTGCTCTAATAAATTAGAAACTTGATTGGCTGTCCATATTTGTTGTTCTAAACATTCATTATAATTAGAAAGAATTTCTTTATCTGTTGTAGATATTACCATCCAAGAATAACAATATGCTGTTATTGAAGATGGCTAAAAAATATAATATTAAAATATAAAATATAAAATTTAATAAAAATATTAAAATTATTGAAAATGTACCTCATAACAGGTTGCTAAAACTGCAAGAAAAGGTCTTAAGGTTAATCGAGATGAATTTATTAAAGCACCAGGTGGATCTGGGCTTTGATGACATTTCAGAATAATTAACCATAAATCATCATCTGGAGAACAAATGTTGTCACTTATAGTATATTCATACATATCGTGAGATTCAGAAGTACTTGCTGAATCTGTTAATTCTGGAGAACCATAAATTGATTCCTATTAAATAACAAAATATTTTAATATTTAATAAAATTTATTATAAAAATATGTTACTTATTATTTACATTTTGTTTAACACCAATTTTATAATATAATGATTGCCTAACATCTCGTGATTTTATCTTCTGTTCGCTATAAACAGCTAATTGAGATTTCATAAGTTGAACATTGCACAAACAAGTTAACAAATGTTCTCTGAGAATTGTATCTTCAAAATGTTTTGTATTTTCCAATACCTAGAAATAAAAAAAAAATAATTTTTTTTAAATTTTAAATAAAAATATTTTAAATAAAAAATATAAAAAAGTGATTCTACAAGCAAAAGTTAAAAAAGAACATATTTATATGATTTATTATTAATATGATTGTTAATTTGATTTTTTAAAAATGAAGTTTAAATAAAAACCAAATAAAAAAATTTGTTTTTGTTTATAGAATTATCTTTTACTTAATAATTTATTTATTCACAATATTTATCCATCATATTTAAATATTTTATCTAAATTACTTAAAATTTAAATTATTACCTGATTCAAAGAATAATTAAATATTTGACAAACTAACACAAATTCAAACCAGTAGTTCTGATTTGCTAAAAATTTTAATAAGCTAATTGGCAAAGAAAAATTGTGCATCCTTGCAAATCGTACAATAACATCCCATATCTTCAATATATTTATAAATTGCTGACTATCATTAATTAAACTTTCAACAAAATTTTTTTGAAAACTACTTTCAAGATAAGCCATTACAGTTTTTAAATCATCTTCATTTCCATAAATTATATTTTCTAGTAAATTTCCTGTGAATTAAATGATGTAATATATTAAAACTTATGAATATCAAATTTATTAAATATTCAATAAATAATAGAAATAATTACCAATAGAAATATTTATTTCTTTATCAATGTAATTTGCCACAGTTATATGAAGTCTTAAATTTTCTGAATCAATATTTAACATTTCAATGAAAGAAATACAAGTATGCAATATTTCTGGTTTATTTAAATTTCGTAAAGCAAAAATATGTGCATATAGAGCTGCTTTATGTTTCCTTTACAAATTATTACAAATAATTATAAATAATATAATAATTATATGAATATAATTTTTTATTAATTTTATAAGAAATAATTATTAATTATTAATTTTACCTTCTACAAGAAATATTCCCAATTAGTTTTCCTTGGGAATGTTTTAAACTAAATATAGCCATATTAGGACGAGCTTCTTTCAAGTAATATTCATATGTTAATGCTTCTGTATATCCATATTTTTTAACAAGAGTTTCATTAGAAAAATAAGGCATGGACTCATTATTAAAACGCCATTTATATAAACGTTTTATATTTAAATTTTTGTAACCATCCAATAATTCATATATTGTCACTTCTTTCTTTTGTTTTTTTTCTATAATAGATTTAAGAATTGATATTTGTTCTAAAGTTTTTTGAAGAATTTCATTTGAAATATTATAATCACATAATTGTAAACCATTTTTATTTATAAATATATCTCTTAATATATTTTGTTTCATAGTTGTATTTTTATTTTGATTATACATTGCATTCTCTTTAGACAAATATGAAAATATTAATACTAAAACTATTAAATAATTTTCTTTCAAATATTCAATGGTATCATCAGAAAGATAAAAAATTGTTTTAAAAATTCCTTCTATTAACATATTCTGGTCTTGACTTTCACACATTTTTGTTAATGCATCATATAATTCAGCAATTTTAATTTCATCTTCTTGAATATTTATTTGATTCAAGCAACGTGCCAGACATAATTCTTTATCAATTCTGCTCATAAATTCATTTCTATTAATATTACAAGATTTGTATGATAATATTGTGTTAAATTCTGATATTGATATTGCATTTCCAAAAATACGTGCCAATAATAATTTTACATCTTGTTGTTCTTTTTTAACAAATATACCATACCTATTTATGTTCATATAATTAAATAAATATTTAAATATTTTAAATTTTAATAAATATATTTTATGTAAACTTACCTACATAAATGATTTTTAGTTAAATTTTTTATAAATGTACTAGCACTTGAAGAATCAATAGCTTCAATCATGTTTGGAACTATATCTAAACTATTAAATAGTAATTTATATTCTTCATTAATCATATGTGATTCTTCTATTGTATTATTACCATAATAAGTATCAATCCAAAACTTTATAGGAACAATTTTATTATTTGATAATAAATAATCCCATAATATATTATTAGTTATATTTTTTGAAAGAGATTGTTCATTTAAGGAAAAATATAATTCTGTACATAATGATTGCTTTATAATTTCTGGTAGTTTTATAATATCTTCTATACATAAAGAAGTGCTTAAACCGTCTTTAACCCTATAAACAAATTATAATAAATAAATTATATTTTTTATTTTTTAGATTTTATTAATTAGATTTATTAAATCTAATAAAAATCTAATAAATTTATAAAAACTTACATATGTTTTTCTTCAAATTGCATAATGCTTTTTATTATATTCCATGAATTTATATATTCATTTTCAAAATATGCAATACTTATTAAGTATTCTGATAAATAATTTCTTAACATGAAATCTTTACAATTTACACAAACTTCAAATATATATTTTACTGGATCTTTATTCTATAAAAAAAATATATTATAAAATATATTATATTTATTAAAAAAATATTTCTTTTAATAAATTCATATTTGTAATTTAAATTTTATATACCATATTATTTAAAATATGAGAAGCTTTATAAATTTGATGTCTTTTTAGAAGTTCTGTAATCCAAATTTCTACTTCTTTGTTAAAATAACATTGAGCATTTTCAATAGAACATCTTTTTCTATAAGCTAAACATTTATAAGCAAGGTTAATATGAGTGCCTTTTGCAGATGCTTCCCTGACAAGTTCTTTATCTCCTAATATACGCCAACCAGACCAAATAGCTGCAGGTTCTCCAGTTAAACATTCAACTGGAATACCACCCACTGTAGTTTTCTCTGCCATTTTGTTAATATATATTTTTATAGCATGTTATAATATTATGCTGAAACAATATAGTTTTTAATAAATTTATATAATATTTTAAAAAATTTATATAACATATTTAATTAAAAATTTCTAAAATATATATTTGAAAATTTATCAAAATTTTTTCAAAATTTTTTGTATTATTTAAATGTGCGAAATATATGACAAATCTAAAATATTTTAATATGTTATTTTATAGAATAAAAAATAATGTGCTAAGTTAAATACAAAATAGAAAAAATAAATATACAATGAATGATAATATATTAATATATTGTAATTTTGTACCTGTTTTTTATATGTAAAATATATATATTATGTTGTGCAAAAAATGCATGACTATTGTAATAAAGTTTGTTTTATATTTTATTCTTATAATTGTCAAATATGATATTAAGAAATATTTCAATTATCATCATGGAGGATAGTGAAATAGTTACATTTTTTGACACTTGATGGTGCTGATTGCTAATAACATAAAACTTGTAATAAATTATATATATAATTTTTAAACAATAATTTAATTATATTCTAAAATAATAAGTAGATGATATTATAATAAAATAATATTTATGATTCAATACTTTACAAATGTTATTAAGAAAGTAATAATGAACAACTTATATCATTATATATCTTGTATATCTTATATTATATTATATATCTTATTTATTTATTTTCTCTTCTACAAATACTATAAAAATAATATAAAAATTATAAAATATGTATTACGTAATAGTAGTACGAAGAAAACTTAAATACGCTAGTGATGTTTTGAGAACCTATAAAATAAAAAAGATTATAAGTAATAGATGAGTTTTCAAATCTGTAATTTTGAATTGAAAAATTTGATAATTTAAAATTAAGAATTAAATATTAGTAACTTACACCTCCAAAAGTATATAAAGATAAATCCATTATATTTCCAGCACTAATTTTAATTGGACTATTTGACATAGCAATAATTAAAATAAGATCATGAATTGTTTTTGTCGGTAATTGGAACCAATCGATCATAAAACAGGATAAACCAATACTACTACTCTGATACATAAAAATCAAATAATATATAATGTAATCAATTATTAATTTAGATATTTATAGGGATTATTAACAAAAATTGTTGAAAAAAATTTTATAAAAATATAAAAATGTTATAATGCTTTATATCAAGTAATTTTATTTCTTCTATTTTTTATTTTTTTTTTCTCTTACAGTAATATAACGTAAGTTATAATTATTACAATATAATTGTTAAATAGCAGAAAATGTAATTAATAAAAAAAAGATGAACATCAAAAACAGACGAAAGAAAGGCAAACATATTAGAAAAATAAATAAATAAAATATAAATAAAAAAAATATGAATATATATATATATATATATTAAACAGATTTTCTTTTTATTTTTGTAGAAATTTTCGTTATATTTGATTTATTTTATGACATTTTTAATGCTTCTATTTGTACACAATACAAGAAAAAATTAAAAAAATTAATATAAAATTTAAAAAGTACTTCTTCAATTTAAAATAAAAATTAAATGAAAAATTAAAAAATTGAATTTTTTTATCTTCTAACTATTGATAATAAAAAATTGAGAAAAATTTTCATATAATTTTTTTTATAAAAATGAGATAATAATTATTATTTACAGTCTTATCTACATATGAGTTTTAAATTGCCAGTTATATTTCGATAAATTATCATTATCTATTTTTTAATTTATTGTATTTTCTATTGTATTTTATATTATATTTTCTAAATATGTTAGTAAAAATATAATATACCTTTTCCATTAGGCGTTCACCAATGTAACATAATATGAAAATGTTAAATGTTAAAGATATTAATAACATTGTATACGTTGTAAGACTAATAGTATTACTTAATTCCCAATCCTGTTATAAATAAATAAATCCTTAGTTTAGCATTAAGAAATTCATATGAAAAATGAAAAGAAAGAAAATGAAAAGAAACGCACTATTATACAATAATATTCAAGTAAACATATCAAAAAAGTGGAACCAATACATTCCAGAAAATATAATTCTTGCAGTGCCATTTCTATAGACTCTGAAAATCTATAATTAATCATTACACATGTATATATAACTATTTTTAATGATTGACAAAAATTTTTTCATATCAATAAATATTTAATTTAATAAATTTATTATTGTACCTTAATATTCGCAAATGATGTTTAACAATTTTTACCAATCGTGTGTTCAAATTAAACGTATTTTTAGTATATTTTCCATGTATAAGATCATTTAATCGAGCTATAACGATATCAATTTGTCCACAAGCATGTGTTGCGAAAAGTGCGGTTAATCCACAAGAACCGGCAGTTACTGAATACATTACGTATCCACAAATGGAATGAAGAAGATACACTAATTCGTAAATGGGGCTTTTTTGAACGTCGAATAGAGTGTTGTATATAGGATAGACTACCGGTTTGATCGTGCGATTATGTTCATCAATAAATGTACCGATCTTATATTGTAAGATCGTGTGAAAGATACTGCCACCAGTATATATAAAAATGGCACAGATTATGGTCAAATTTCGACCTATTTGCCCATATTTTAACATCACTTTGCGATCCTCATGCAATTCTACCTGTCACATCCCATAAGGATGTTCCCTTAACGAAATACTAAACGTTTTAATAAAATAACAAAAATTATAATTAAATAATACGAATATATTCATGACATGCTTTTTAACCAACTGTTGAAAAATTTAGAAATTTTAATTATTAATTTTTATTAACATGAAAGTTGTTTTTCAACTTTTTATTTTTATTCAATTTTTTAAAATAATTTACTGACCTGTTCCCAATCAATCCATATTTGTTCAATGCAATTTTTGATTCTTGGTTTACGATATGTAAGTGTCCAGTATTTTATCAATGCAATCAAAGAAAAACTCAGTAAACCGATTAATTTAAATTTTATCATAATACTTTTTTCTTCGTATACGATGTATAAAATACATGGTATAACGGAAAAAAATAGGACGAAGTTGTTGAATCCAAACACGATTTTTGGTAAAAATCTTGAGACACCCTTAAGAACTGACGGCCAAATGCCGATGGATTTCAAAATCCACTTATTATGTTTAGTTACATAAGCGATATCTTCCTTGCATTTTAGATTGCGCGCTTTGTAATCATTCTCATTTAATGTAGTGAGATGCATATTCGTAGACAGTTCGAAAACAACTGTTTACAACAGCTCATTGATTGTAAAATCGTCTAGCGCAAGCTCGACAATATTGCGTGTGTGGATCTTTCTCACTACTTGCATAATCAATTATTACTCAAGAGAAAAGCGAATATTTGAAATGATAGTTGAAACTCTCCAATGCTATAGAATCTAAATTTGTATCTCGATATAGATAGAAACGATTGAAGTCTCAGTGCACAACAATTAAGAATAAAAAAGTATGTATATTTTTTATATAATGTATGTCTTCGTAAAAAATAATAATATTTATATAAACATAAAATTTAGTAATGATTAATTATATTTATAATTTTTCTTTTTTTTAATAAAAAATATTTATATTATAAAAATTCATGATTATTTTTTTGTAATTTTTTATTAAAAAAAATTGCATTCATTTTATAATTATTGTCTTTAAATATTCAAAATATATTTTTGAATTTTTTCGTTTTTAATAAACAAATAAGTTATTTATTTATTTGTTCTATATATAGTTGTGATATATTATGATTAAGCAAAGTAATTTAAAAATAAAAAATGTTTTTATAATACATTTTTTTTATTTATATATATTATATAAGCTAACTATAAAACAAAAATTGCTAAATTATTACGTGATCATAGCTCGAATGAAATTTAAATACACAAATGATGTCTTTAAAATCTGTAAATATAAATAATAAATACAATTTGAATTGTATTGCATATATTACATATTAAATTATAATCAAGCAACATAAAGACTCACATTTGCAAAAGTAAACAGAGATAAATCAACTATTCCGCCAGCACTTATTTTTGTTGGACTATGTGATATGGCAATTATTAAGATGAGCCCTTGAATTGTCTTAACAGGTAAGTGATACCAATCAATCATAAAACAGGATAATCCGATGCTGCTGCTCTATAATATATAAAAATCAAAAAAAATAATACAGTGATTTAGATTTTATTAATTTAGATATTTTTATTATTAATTACTTATATTATTAATTATAAACTAAATAAAAAAATGCGAAAAAAATATATTGTAGCTTTATATTAGATAATTTAAAATTTCTTTTCTTCCATTTTTTTTTATTGAATTTTTTTTTATTTAGTATACTCAGAAGATAATAAAAAATTTATGAAATAAATTTTACAATCTTTTACAAATTTGTTCAAATTGCATAATTATTTTCTAAATATATTTAGTAATCATCGTAAAAATAAAATACCTTTTCCATTAGAAGTTCACCAATATAACATAATATAAATATATTAAATGTTAAAGATATTAATAACATTGCATACGTTGTAAGACTAATGATGTCATTTAATTTCCAATCCTGTCAATAAAAAATCTTGAATTTATAGAAAGTCATATGAAAAATAAAAAGAAACATACCGTTATACAATAATATTCGAGTAAACATATCAAAAACATAGAACTAATAAATTCTAGAAAGCATACTTCTTGCAGTATCACTTGTACTGTCGCTGAAAATCTGTAATCAATTAGAATGTACTACAATGTATAACACTATATAATCTCGTGTTCGAGAGATGAAAATTTTTTTATATTGATAATAATAAATTTCTTTTGTACCTTAAAATTTGTAAATGATGTTTAATAATTTTTGTAAATCGTGCGTTCAGATTAAATTTTTCTTTTCCATATTTGACATGTAGAAGATCATTCAATCGAGCTATAATAATGTCAATTTGTCCACAAGCATGTGTTGCGAAAAGTGCGGCTAATCCACAAGCACCAGCAGTTATGGAATACATGATGTATCCACATATGCAATGAAGAACATATATTAATTCGTAAATGGGACTTTTTTGAACATTAAATAGACCGTTGTATGTGGGATAGATCACCGGTTTGATTGTATGGTTATATTCATCGATAAACGTACCGATTTCATATTGTAAAATTGTATGATAAATAGCGCCACTGGTATACATAAAAACAGCACAAATTATTGTTAAATTTCTACCCATTTGTCCGTATTTTAGCATCATTTCGCGATCTTCATATAATTCTACCTGTTACATCCAGTAGAAATGTGCCCATAACGAAACACTAAATATTTTTTTTAACTTTAAGAAGCAACATATTGACTAATTTAAAAATTATGATTATTAATTGTTAAGTAGCTTTTAACTTTTTATTTTTTTTATTCAATTTTCTTAAATAATTTACTGACCTGTTCCCAATCATTCTGTATCTGTTCGATGCAATTCTTAATTTTTGGTTTGCGATAGACGAGTGCCCAGTGCTTCATCAACGCAATTGAGCAGAATATCAATAAACCGCATAATTTTAATTTTATTACATTATTTTTCTCTTCAAATATGATATACAGGATACATGGTATAATGGCGAAAAGTAGGACAAAATTACTAATTCCAATTACGATTTTCGGTAGAAATTTTGTGACATCCTTTAGAACTATTGGCCAAATACCGATAGATTTTAAAATCCACTTGCTATGTTTGGTTATATAAGCGATATCTTCTTTGTATTTTAGATTTCGCGCTCTATAATCACTCTCATTTAGTATAGTGAGATGCATATTCGTAGACAGTTTGAAAACAACTGTTTACAAAAGCTCAGTAACATTGATTGCAAGGTCGTCGAGCGCAAACTCAACGAAGTTGCGTGTGTGCATCTTTTTCAGTACTTCGATAATCGATTATTAAGAGAGAACCGGACGTTTGAAATTGTAGGGAAGCTAACTGATGCTATAGTCTTTATGTTTAGACGTAAGTGAAACGAATTGAAGCATAAGTGTACAGCGATTAAGAGCTTATATGAAAATTACTAAGAAAGTAGTTAAGTTTGTATTATTATATATAATTTCGTATAAAATAATTAATATTTACAAAAAAGGAAAGGTGAGTAATCATAATTCATAATCAAATACTATTAATAAAATAAGTTATAATTGATAAGTTTCTTTTTGATAAAAAATGATTATTTTGTAAATGAGGATAATTTATAATCATTTTTTTTTTAAAAATTTAAATTATAATTCTTGTCTACTAATATGAAAAACATATTTTTGAGTATTGGTTTTCTATTCGTGCAAAATATTTTAAAAATAAATAATTACTACAATTCCTTTTTTTATTTACTATTCTATAACTATTCTTTATTTATAATAATGAAATAGTTATTACATAATGGTAGTTCGGATAAAATTTAAGTATGCAAATGATGTTTTTAGAACCTATAAATATAAAGTTAATTATGAATAAATGAAATTCGAATTGTATTTCATTTGAAAAACTTACATTTCCAAAAGTGGACAAAGATAAATCAACTATTCCACCGGCACTTATTTTCGTTGGATTACTCGAAATGGCGATCATTAAGATGAGTCCCCGAATTGTTTTGGATGGTAAATAATACCAATCGATCATAAAACAGGATAATCCAATACTGCTACTCTATAATACGTGAAAATAAAAAAATATCCAGTGCAAATGAATTATTAATTTAGTTATTTGTATTTTTCATAAATTAAATTTCATACGAAAAAAATATAATACATTAAGTAATACATTATGTAATTTAAACATTTTTTTATTGTATTTTTTTTTTATTAATATTCAGAAATTAATGGAAAATTTATGAAATGCTTTTATAAATCGCAAATAATTACTTTTTAAATATATTTAGTAAACATCGTAAAAATATACCTTTTCCATTAGAAGTTCACCAATATAACATAATATAAATATATTAAATATTAAAGATATTAATAATATTATATATGTTGTAAGACTAATGGTATTATTTAATTCCCAATCCTGTTATAATAAACAAATCTTGAATTTCTAGAAATTCATATGAAAAGTGAAAAGAAACGCACCGTTATGCAATAATATTCGAGCAGACATATCAAAAAAGTGGAGCCAATACATTCTAGAAAACATAATTCTTGCAATATCACCTGTACCGTTGCTGAAAATCTATAATTGGCCATATATTATTAGGTACGTATACATATATTTATTTTTAATAATTGATAAAAATATTTTTAATTAACATTAATAAATTAATTATTGTACCTTAATATTCGCAAATGATGTTCAATAATTTTTGTAAATCGTGCGTTCAGATTAATTTTTTCTTTGGTATATTTGCCATATATAAGATCATTTAATCGAGCTATAACGATATCAATTTGTCCACAAGCATGTGTTGCGAAAAGTGCGGTTAATCCACAAGCACCAGCAGTTACAGAATGCATGACATATCCACACATGCAATGAAGAATGTATACAAATTCATAAATGGGGCTTCTTTGTACATTAAATAGACCGTTGTATGTGGGATAGATCACTGGTTTGATTGTGCGATTATATTCATCAATAAATGTACCGATCTTATATTGTAAGATCGTGTGAAAGATAGTGCCACCGGTATATGTGAACATAGCACAAATTATTATTAAATTTCTACCCATTTGTCCATATTTGAGCATCATTTCGCGATCCTCATATAATTCTACCTGTCACATCCAGTAGAGATGTGCCCTTAACGAAACACTAAACGTTTTTTACTTTAAGAAAGTATATATTATATTGACTAATTTAAAATTACACGAGTATTAATTATTGAGCTATTTCTAATTTTTGCTTTTACCTTTTCTTGTTTAATTTTTTAAATTAATTTACTGACCTGTTTCCAATCAATCCATATTTGTTCGACGCAGTTTTTGATTCTTGATTTGCGATACAAAAGTGTCCAGTATTTTATCAAGGCAACTAAAGAGAAACTCAGTAAACCGAATAATTTAAATCTTATCATAGTATCATTTTCTTCGATTACGATATACAGGATGCATGGTATAATGGCGAAAAATAGGACAAAGTTACATAATCCAAACACGATTTTTGGTAGAAATTTTGAGACATCCTTAAGAACTGATGGCCAAATGCCAATGGATTTTAAAATCCATTTACTATGTTTGGTTACATAAGCGATGTCTTCCTTGTATTTTAGATTTCGCGCTTTGCAATTATTCTCATTTAACGTAATGAGATGCATCTTCGTTGACAGTTTGAATAGAACTGGTTACGATAGCTCAATAACATTGATTGCAATGTCGTCGAGCGCAAGCTCAACGAAGTTGCGTGTGTGCATCTTTTTCAGTACTTCGATAATCGATTATTAAGAGAGAATCTGAAATAGGGAAACTAACTGATGCTATAGAGTCTTTATGTTTAAACGTAAGTGAAACGGATTGAAATGATAACTGCACGATTAGAATTTATATGAAAATTGCTAAGAAAATAGTTAAATTTGTATTATTATATATAATTATTATATTATAATAAAATATTTTATTATATATAAAAAAGTGAGTAATTTATAATTCATAATCAAATATTACTAATAAAATAAGTTGTAATTATTTTCTTTTTAATAAAAAATGATTATTTTGTAAACGACGATAATTTATAATTATTTTTTTCTAAAAAAAATTTAAATCATAATTATTGTTTAAGATATGTAAAAGATGTTTCTGAGTGTTGGTTTTCTAATACAAAATATTTTAAAGATAAAGAATGTTTTTAAATTTACTATTTTTTTATTTACTATTCTACAATTAATTATTAAAAACAATAAAATAACTATTACACGATGGTAGTTCGGATGAAATTTAAATATGCAAATGATGTTTTTAAAACCTGTAATTAAGATTAATTAATAAGAGATAAATTATATGAATTTTATTTAAAAACTCACACTTCCAAAAGTGGGTAAAGATAAATCAACTATTCCAGCAGCGCTAATTTTTGCTGGACTATTCGACATGGCGATCATTAAGATGAGACCTTGAATTGTCTTGATTGGTAATTGATACCAATCGATCATGCAACATACTATTCCAATATTAGTACTCTATGATTGAAATAATAAATAAGAAAAAAATATTTATTAATGAATCTTGATATATTAATATATATTAACATATTTACATTATCAAATTCATAAAAAATATAACAGAAAATACCTTTTCTATCAAAAGATTACCAATGTAACATAATAAAAATATATTAAATGTCAAAGATATGAGTAATAACGAATATGTTGTTAGACCAATTGTATTATTTTGTTGCCAATCCTATTGAAAATATAAAAATATCATAAATTCGTAGAAATTGAAATGGAAGCAATAAAAACGTACCGTAATGCAATAATATTCAAGCAAGCATATTACAAAAGTGGTACCAATGAATTCTAAAAAGCACACTTCTTGCAGTACTGTCTCAACCATTGCTGAAAATCTACAATAGCACACGATACGTTTTCATAAGCGATATGCAACAGATTTACATTATTTTTCTATTTGTACCTTAAAATTTTTATGTGATGTTCAATAATTTCTATCAGTCGTACGTTCGGATTTGAATTTTCTTTCGAAAATTTTCCATCAACTAAATCCTCTAATTTGGCCATAACGATATCAATCTGTCCACAAATATGCGTTGCAAAAAGTGCAGCCAAGCCACATGCACCAACTGTTACAGCATCGAACATGTATCCACAGATGCATTGGAGAATATAAACTAATTCATAAACGGGACTTTTTTGAACGTCGTAAAAACGACTATATGTAGGATATATCAGCAGTTTAATCGTACGATTATATTCATCAATATATGATCCCAGCTTGTAATGCATAACCGTGTGATAAATTATACCACCGCTGTACATAAAAACAATACTGTACATACTCAAATTTCGGCCTATTATCCCGTACTTTAACATCAATTTTCGATCTCTTTCGAATTCTACCTGTCAAATGATTTCAATTTTTTTATTAAAAAAATTCTTTTACATAATATTTGTAATAAAAAAAAGAAGGATAAAAAATATTCATTGCAACTGACCTGTTTCCAATCGTGTTGTATCTGTTCTATACAGAGTTTGATTTTCGGTTTGCGTATCGTTAAAACCCAGTACTTCATCAATGAGATAAAAGAAAAGAAAGTTAAACCGAGGATTTTCAGTCTTAGTATCGGATCCTTTTGTTCTAATAATATGTGTAGAACACATTGAATCACGGTGAAGGATAACACTAAATTACTGAGTGCAATTGCAATTTTTGGTAAATATTCGTCGATGCCTTTTAATACGGTTGGCCAAATACCGATGGAATTCAAAATCCATTTATTATGCTTGGTCACGTAAACGATGTCTTTCTCGTAATTCAGATTTCGCGGTTGATTGGTTTGATCTCGAACAAAGAGGTGCATATTCGTAGATAGTTCGAAAACAACTGTTTACAATAGTTTGATGGCATTGATTGCAAGGTAGTCGATTCACGCTCGTGATATTGTGTGCGTGCATCTTTTTCAGTACTTCGAAATCGATTATTAACGTATCAGAGAATCGAACGTTTAAAATTATAGCGAGAGTTAGCTGAAGTTACTATAGAGTCTAACTTTATATTCTAGCCATAAGTGGAAAGGAGGTGTATGACGATTAGAAAGTTTCTCAAGTAATATACATATCGTTTTAATAATGTGAATGATTTTTGAAATTATATAATGTGATTTGAATATATATATATATATATATATATATATATATATATATATATATATATATATATATATGATTAATCAAGAATTAATAATTCAATAAGTTATATTACAATTTTTTTTTGTAATATAATATATTTTTTTGAACGAAAAATTGTTTGAAAGACTAATTTTTTATAATTTATTTATTTAAATTTATTAGTGTTTCTCAAACATAAATTTGCTTTAATTTATTTCTCGATAGGTTACACCCAGGCATTATTCCACGCAGGTACGCCCTTTGGGGTTGGCTTTTAGAATCTATTGGTTAAGGCAAAATACATGCGCAGCTTGGTTTTATCATTGTAAGTAGACAAATATTTTATGTTTATTTTAATATTTTTATATATTTCATCTTTCGAGTCGATTAATATAATAGAACGGATTTTTTTATACCAAAAATAAATCGAAAATATAAAATAATAATTTTTCATTTGAGGTTTCGTTTCTGAAAAATTAAATTTTGATATATTCGATTGTACTAAAGAAATTTATATTATTAAAGAAATTATTATTATTAATAATAATAATAATAAAAATAATAAACGTCCAGTTTGTTCTAAACATTATTCGAATCACAAAAGTATGGACCAGAATAAATACTAAATAAATTTTTTGTTCATATTTGATCAAATAAATGTATCATTTTTTCTTTCAATTGATCTTTAGTATATATATGTTTTTTAAACATTCAAAGAATTTTTAAAATTCATTTTCTTGAAAATAAAATCTCAAATAAAAAATCATTATTCTGTATTTTATTTTCGATTTATTTTTCATAAAGAATTTGTTCATGCTTAATTGTGCTATCCGACTTGAAACATCCTGTATATAATTATATTTTATAAAAATTTAAGCAAGTAAATAAAAAATCATTGTAGCATATTTATTTATTTACTATTCAATATTTTGATCGAAAACAATAAAACATTTATAATTATTACATAACAGCAGTCTGAAGAAAGTTTAAATATACGAATGTCGTTTTTAAAACCTGCGAAATTTAATTACCGATATATAAAGTTTTAATTATATAGTTTTCACTTATGTCACCATCACATTCTTATAATTAATGTATCAATATAAACGTACATTTCCAAAAGTAGACAAGGATAAATCAAGTATTCTACCGACACTAAGTTTTGCCGGAGTATTCGACATGGCCATGATTAAGATAAGATTTTGAATCGTTTTCGTTGGTAAGTGATACCAGTCAATCATGAACACGGCTACTCCGACGTTACCACTCTATGATGCAAATAACAAATTTAATAATGAGTTTTCATATATTTTGATATACATAATTTTTTGTTATAGAAAAAAAACGTGAATATTTTTTGAAGTGGTTAAATCTCAACATGTGAGTGAATTGAATGTTTGAAACCAGTGAAGAGAAAATAAATGATAACTTAAGATTATGTCTAGAGGTGATCAAATGTGCTTTGACAATTTAATTTGTCTAGACTGTATAAAAATTGTATTGTAAAGAAAAAAAAAAATGTGAATATTGAAATTCTTTCTTACCAAAGATGACTCAGTAAATATTCTTATAATTATAGAAATATAAAAATATAGCATATAATACCTTTTCTATTAGAAGATCACCAATGTAGCATAATAAAAACATATTAAATGTCATTGATATTAGTAGTAATACATATGATGTCAGACTAATTATATTTTTTTGTTCCCAATCCTGGTGTAAATGTAAAAATATCATGTAAAAAATATGAAAACTCATAAAAAAGAAACGTACCGTAATGCAATAATATTCAAGTAAACATATTACAAAAGTGGAACTAACAAATTCCAAAAAGAACACTTCTTGCAGAACTGTTTCAACCACAGCTGAAAATCTACAATAACATATAATAAGTTTTCATAAGCAATAAATAAGGACTTACATTTCCTTCATATTTTTACTTTAAAATTTTTGTATGATGTTTAATAATTTCCATCAGTCGTATATTCGCATTTGAATTTTTTTTGTATTGTCCAGCAACTATGTCATCCAATCGAGACATAACGACATCAATTTGTCCACATGCATGGGTTACGAAAAGAGCGGCCAAACCGCAAGCACCAGATGCTATAGTATCGAAGACATATTCGCATATACATTGAACACCATATATAATTTCATAAGTAGGACTTTTTTGAATATTGTAACCGCCATATGCAGGATAAATCAACATTTTAATCGTCTGATTATATTCATTAATTTGCGATCCCATCGCATATTGCATAATAGAAATATATATAATACCACTAAGGTACATGAACAAAATACTATAGATGGTCAAATTTCGGCCAATTATTCCATATTTTAACATTAATTCGCGATCATTTTCTATCTCTACCTGTCAAAGATTAGATTTTATT
Source organism: Apis cerana (assembly GCF_029169275.1). Taxonomy (NCBI): domain Eukaryota; kingdom Metazoa; phylum Arthropoda; class Insecta; order Hymenoptera; family Apidae; genus Apis; species Apis cerana. The sequence goes on along the minus strand of NC_083853.1, from coordinate 10,068,366 downwards.
TAAATAAAGTTTTCATTTAGAAATAAGTATTAGAGATATTGTTGTATGATATTAAAATATATGTAAAATATCCATCTGAAATTTAAGAATATAATAAAATTATAATATTTATATATAAATAGACATAAAATATATGGAGATAAAAATTTAAAAATATAAAATACATACAAAATACACGTTTGTATATGAGAAATATGCGTATATTTGACATATCAAAAAATATCAAAAAGTGCCAACCAAAATAATAGCATTTTTTTTCTGACATCGCACAATGATGCTCGTCTTGTCTGTAATGTCATTAATATCTCCATACAGTTTCTATTAACAAGTCGAAGCATTCATGGCGCAATGGATATTTAAATTTTTTGATTTGCATTCTTCGTCTAACTTAAAATATAAGTTGGACAAAAATATAAGCTGTTAGAAGTCAGAAAGTTACAAAAATATTAAGAAAACTAGGGAAAATTGAAAAAAACTTGTTGAAAGGAAAAAATATATATATACATCATATAAAGACATAAAAATATATAGAAATCATATATACGATATATCATGGTATAAAAAAATAAATATATAAACATGAAATATGTTATGACATATAAAAATGATGTATATAAGTATTATCTTATAATAGAAATATAAATATATATTAAAAATTATGGATTGAAGCTCAATTTCATTTACTACACGTGTACAGTATTTAGATAATGTGAAGTAGAAATTCTTTAATAAATATATGTATTAATTAACCTGTTTCCAATCTGATTGCACTTGTTCGATGCAGTGTTCAATTTCTGGTTTGCGTATCGTTAAAGCCCAGTATTTCATCAATGACATGAAGGAGAAGAAAATTAAACCGAGAAATTTCAATCTTAGTAATGTATCCTTTTGCTCCAATATAATGTGTAATGCACTTTGAATCAGGGTGAAAAAACACAGTAAATTATTGAATCCAATCACGATTTTCGGTAAAATTTTACCGATATTTTTTAACACTGTTGGCCAAATGCCAATAGAAGCAAGAACCCATTTGTTATGTTTTGTCACATAAGCTATATCTTTCTCGTAATTAGGATTTCGCGGTTCGTTGATCGGATCTTGAACAGAGACGTGCATGTTGTTAGACAGTTGGAAAGCGACTGTTTGTAATAGTCTGGTTGAGCTTGCGCTCATAATATCGCATGCGTGCTTCTGTGTTACTACAATTGTAAATCGATCGATACTTATTAAAAGAAGTAAATGTTTGTATTATAATTATAGTAGAGGCTATCAGTTCATTTCAAAATTTCACATTCGAAGATGGTGAAAAGAATGGATTGAAAACTGATGTTATGTGTATAAGTGATCGATTGGATTCTGAAATAATGTGTAATATATTTATTTGAGGTAAAAAAATATTTATAAAATATGTGTAAATTTAATATGAAATATTTACATTTTTTATGGGATTCAAAAATATCTTTTAATGTTGTAAAAATTTGTGAAATAATTAATTCTTATGCTTGCATATTTCTTTAATTATCTCACAAAGAGATAGATTGTTCTTGAAATAATAATTAATGAAAAGAAAATATTAAAAATTTATCAATTTTTAAAAAAGTTAGAAATTCATATATTCATTGTTTTTTTAATATCTAATAAATTGTTGAAAATTTAAATTATATTATAATTAATACAAATACATATGAAATTGAAAGTTGATAAACAATATCTGTGAAAATAAAATATACAAATATAGTGATATAATATAATAATAATTGCAAAAAAAATAAATAAATTTTATTACCAGTCTACAAATGTTCGAATTTAAATATACTATTAATAGTTTTGTTATCTAAAAATGATTCAATATAAAATTTTGATTTAAAAATATTTTTAAAAATATTTGAAAAATTAAAATTTATAGAGCTACTCAAAGACAATTTGATTATTTTTCCCATCGTTAATTTTGATAGATATTGCGATATGGAAATTTAATAAAATCATAAGCTTAAATAATATATATAATTTACATCAATCGATTTTACAAGAAATCATATCAATTTGCCTAATTATTGAGAATGTTTTACGAAATAAAAAATATAAAATGATAATGTTAAGTTATTTAAAGAGATTTTTACGTAACAAAATATAAATATGTTAAATATGAAGATCAATAAAGATTAGGGATGTAATTTTACCTTATTTTTCGATTAGTTCTAAAAGATAGAATAAATACTATTTTTATAATCAATCTTTAAATGTAATTTCATTTAATTACTTACCATTAAAAAATAATGTTCGACCATATGCATATTAACGTGCCATCCATGATTTCTGTAAAACATATCCATCTCTTGAAAAATTTCTTCGATATTGTTAAAAAATCTACAGTTTCCATGCATTTCTTTCCTTAAAATCTTTTCTCACGTTCTAATTTTAGCGCTTCAATACTTCATCAATGTAGTTGAACAGAAAGTCAAACCTGCATAATTTTTTAATTTTATTACATTATTTTTTTTAAAATATGATATATAATTTTAGAATAAATATGATTAATAATTTTCAGAATACATAATATAATGGCAAGAAATAGGATAAATTATTAATTTCAATTACAATTTTTAGTAGAAATTTTACGATATCCTTCAGAATTGTTAGCCAAATGTTGATGAATTTCGTTGTTATGATTGATTATATAAGCGATGTTTATCTTGTGTTGTATACTTCACATTCTGTAATCACTCTTATTTAGTGTAATAATATATTTTTTTGAAAAACAATTGTTAATGATAATTCAATAGCGTTGATTACAAATTCATTCAGAATAAGTTCGATAATATTACGTGCATCTTTTTCAGTACTTCGATGATTGATTATATCATCGAATTATATTTTTTATTAAGAGGAACAGAAATCTGAAATTGTAGGGAAGCTAACTGATGATATTATAAAGTTTTTATACACATTATATGAAAATTCATGATTAAGAAATTGTAAGAAAATTATAAGAATAATAATAAAAAGTAGTTTGTATTTTTATATATGATGTTATAAAAAATAATATTAATATTTACATAAATGCAAGAATAAGTAATCATTAAAAAAATAAGTTACAATTATTTTTTTATTGTTTCTTAAATCTAAAAAATGTATGAAAGCTTGCTTTATTTTATTTATCAATATTATTATTATTATTATCAAAATCAGGCAGATATAGTCAATTCCTAATAATTTGAATCTATTGGTTAAGGTAGTATATATGTATACAGCATAGCATTATTATTATAAATAGACAAATGTCTTATATCTATTTCAATATTTTTGTGTACATATTATACACATATAACATATAATTATATTTCACGAAAATTTAAGCAATTACATAGCAGTAATTTACAACATATTTCTTTATTTACTATTTAATATTTTATGATTGAAAACAATTATAAAAACATTTATAAGATTATTGCATAACAGCAGTCTGAAGGAAGTTTAAGTACACAAATGTCGTCTTTAAAACCTGCGAAATGTAATTGCTGACAAACAGAATTCTAATTGTATAATTTTCATTTATGTCACCATATTTTTGTAATTAATGTATCAATATAAACGTACATTTCCAAAAGTAGATAAGGATAAATCAACTATTCTACCGACAGTAAGTTTTGCCGGAGTATTCGACATGGCCATGATCAAAATAAGATTTTGAATCGTTTTTGTTGGTAAGTGAAACCAGTCAATCATAAACACGACTACTCCGATGTTACCACTCTGTGATGCAAATAACAAATTTATTAATGAGTTTTCATATACATTGATATACACAATTTTTTGTTAAAAAAGAAAAACGTGAATATTTCTTGCAATTAATTAAATTTCAAATTTTTGAAATATATGAGTGAACTGAGTGTTTAAAGCCAATGAAAGACTAAATGAATAATACAAGTAAATGATAATGAAAAGAAATAAATTTAACATTATGTCTAAAAGTGATTAAACGTGCTTCAATAATTTTTGCATAATTTATTTAGATTATGTGAAAAAATTGTAATGCAAAGAAAAAAAAAATGTTTGATTGCTGACATATACTTTTTTGTAGATGGCTCAGTGAACATTCTTGTAATATATATATATATATATAGGAATATAAAAATATACCACATAATACCTTTTGTATTAGAAGGTCACCAATATAACATAATAAGAACATATTAAATATCAAAGATATTAATAATAATACATATGATGTCAGACTAATTATATTTTTTTGTTCCCAATCCTGATGTAAATGTAAAAATATGATATACTTGTAGAAACCAAAATAGAAAAAAACAAAAACGTACCGCAATGCAATAATATTCAAGCAAACATATTACAAAAGTAGAACCAATGAATTCCAAAAAGAATACTTCTTGCAAAATTGTCTCAACTATAGCTGAAAATCTATAACAATACATGATAAGTTTTCATAAGCAACGAGTAATGATCTTTATATTTATATACTTTTACTTTAAAATTTTTATATGATGTTTAATAATTGCCATCAGTCGTATATTCGGATTTAAATTTTTGTTGTAGAATTGTCCAGCAACTATATCATCCAATTGAGATGAAATGATATCGATTTGTCCACAGGCGTGGGTTACGAAAAGTGCTGCTAAACCACAAGCACCAGCTGTTATTGTGTCGACGACATATCCGCACATAAATTGAACACCATATATTATTTCATAAATAGGACTTTTTTGAATATTATAACCATATGTAGGATAAATTAGCACTCTAATCGTTTGATTATGTTCATTAATCTGCGATCCCATTGCATATTGCGTAATAGACATATAAGTAATACTACCCATGTACATAAACAAAATACTAGAAATGGTCAAATTTCGACCAAGTATCCCGTATTTTAACATAAGTTCGCGATCATTTTCCATTTCTACCTGTGAAATTTATTAAAAAAAGATTTTTCATTTATAAATAACTTCTATATGAATATAAAAAATAATGATTCTAAACGTGTAATAAAATACACATGTACATAAAAAATTTAAAATGTATATATAAAATATACATTTGAAATTGAAGAATATAAAAATATATAGATATAAAATTATGATATCTATATATAAATATATAGATATAAAGTGATATATAAAAATTTAAAAATATAAAATATAATATAAGACGTACACGTGTTGATATACAACAAAATATACAACAAAATAAAAATATATAAATTATGCGAGTATTTGACATAGAAAATATCAGAAGCTGCATAACTAAAGTTAATAGCATCTTTTTTGTCCTCACGCAATATTGTTCTTCTTTATGACATCATATATGAATATTTCCATGCGCATTTTATATTTTTAGTAAGTCCAAGTTTCCAGCCTTCATTAGTAAGACGATGTAATGGATATAAATTTTTCAATTTGTTTTCTTTGTTTAATTTTTGGACAAAGTGTAGTCTGTTGGAAGAAACTCGCAAGAATATTAAGAAAGCTAGGAAAAAAGAATTTCTTGAAATGAAAAATCAAAATAAAAGATATAAAAATAAAAAATATATACATGACATGTAAAAATATGAAAATACATAGAAATCATATATACAATATATAAAAATATGTCTATATATACATAAAATATATTATGAAATATAAAAATAATATTTATATTAATATATATATATAACACGCTTGAAATAGAAATATCAATATTACAAAATGTGGATTGAAATTCAATTTCATTTACTACATGTGTACAGATGTATTTAAATACACATGAAGTAGGAACTTTTAATAAATGTATGTTTTAATTAACCTGTTTCCAATCTGATTGCACCTGTTCGATGCAATATTTGATTTCCGGTTTGTGTATCGTTAGAGCCCAATATTTCATCAATGATATGAAAGAGAAAAAAATTAAACCGAGAATCTTCAATCTTAACAATATATCTTTCTCCTCATATATGATATGCAATGCACTTTGGATCAGGATAAAAGAGCACAATAAATTATTGATCCCAATCACTATTTTCGGTAAAATTTTATTTATATTTCTTAATATCGGCCAAATGCCAATACAAGAAAGAACCCATTTGTTATGTTTCGTCACGTAAGCTATGTCTTTCTCGTAATTAGGATTTCGCGGTTCATTGATCGGATTTCGAATAGAGAAGTACATGTTGCTGGATAGTAGAAAACCGACTGTTTGTGGTAGTCTGGTTACAGTTGCTGTTGAGCTTGCGCTCGTAATGTCGCGTGCGTACTTCTGTGTTACTACAATTGTAAATCGATCGATACTTATTAAAAGAAGTAAATAGAAGTAAAAGACTGTAATTATAGTAATTATAGAGGCTATCAGTTCTATAAAATTTTACGTTCAGAGATGATAAAAAGATTGAAAACTGATATTATGTATAAGGGATCGATTAGATTCTGAAATAATGTGTGATGTATTCATTTGTCATAAGAAAGTGTTTGTAAAATGTGTTTATATCATGATGAAATATTTATATCTTTTATGTATTTCAAAAGTGTTGTAAAAATTTGTGAAATAATTAAATTTACGCTTACATATTTTCTTGATTGTTTCATAAAGAGATAAAAGAGATTATACTCGAAATAATAATTAATGAAAATTTAATTTCAACTTTTAATAAAATATTTAGAAATTATGTATTCATTATTTTTCTAAAATCTAATAAACTATTGGAATTTAAATCATACATATTATAATTAATACAAATATTTAATAATTGATATTTAATAAAGAATATCTATGAAAATAAAATATAAAAATATAATGATATAATCCTTTGATAATAATTAATAGCAAAAAAAATAAAAAAAAAATTTTATTACCGTCTGTACTGTTCGAAGTAAATTTAAATATATTAATAATTTTGCCATTTAAAAGTGTAAAATTTTGGTTTAAATATGTTTTTAAAAAAGTTTAAAAAATCATAACAGAGCTAAATGTATTAAAAAATAATTCGATTATTTTTCTCGTTATTAATTTTAATGAATATTGTGATATGGATATTAATAAAATAAGATTATAAGTTTCTTTCTAAATGATAATTTATACCAAGCTATTTTACAAAAAACTACATCCAATTATTTCATACGAATATAGTCCCTTTGGAATAGCTTTTAGAATCTGTTTATTTTTTTAGAATCTATTATTGGTTAAAATTGGTTAAGATATAACTTGATTTTATTATTATAAATTATTATTATAGACAAATATCATATCTATTTTAATATTTTCGTGTGTACATATATATATATATAATTATATTTAAAAATTTAGGCAATTACATAGTAAATATCTTTACAATATATTTCTTTATTTATTATTCAATATTTTATAATTAAAAATAATTATAAAAACATTTTTAAAATTATTGCATAACAGCAGTCTGAAGAAAGTTTAAATATACGAATGTCGTTTTTAAAACCTGCGAAATGTAATTGCTGACAAGTAGAGTTCTAATTGTATAATTTTCATTTATATCACCATCACATTCATGTATCAGTCTAAACGTACATTTCCAAAAGTAGACAAAGATAAATCAACTATCCTACCGACACTAAGTTTTGCCGGACTATTCGACATGGCCATGATCAAAATAAGATTTTGAATCGTTTTAGTTGGTAAGTGATACCAGTCAATCATGAACACGGCTACTCCGATGTTACCACTCTGTCATGCAAGTAATAAATTTATTAATATGTTTTTATATACAATGATATACAAAATTCTTTATAGAAGTTATAGAAGAAAAAATGTGAATATTTTTTGCAAGTGATTAAATCTAAAATTTTTAAAATATATTGAGTGAATCGAGTATTTTAAAATATATAAGTGAAACTAGTGAAAAAGAAATAAATGATAATTTAAGATTACGTTTAGAAGTGATTCGAATGTGCTTTAATAATTTTTGCATAATTTGCCTAGATTGTGTAGAAAAAAAATTATATTGTAAAGAAAAAAGAAATTATTGAAATATTTTCTTACCAAAGATGGCTCAGTGAACATTCTTACAATTATAAGATTAAAAAATATAACGTATAGTACCTTTTGTATTAGAAGATCACCAATATAGCATAATAAGAACATATTAAATGTCAATGATATTAATAGTAATGCATACGATGTCAGACTAATTATATTATTTTGTTCCCAATCCTGTGTAAATGTAAAAATATAATAAACACATAGAAATCAAAATGGAAAGAAACAAAAACGTACCGTAATGCAATAATATTCAAGCAAGCATATTACAAAAGTGGAACTAATGAATTCTAAAAAGAACACTTCTTGCAGTACTTTTTCAACCACAGCTGAAAATCTACAATAACACATAATAAGTTTTTATAAATGATAAGTAATGACTTACATCATTTTTATATTTTTACTTTAAAATTTTTATATGATGTTTAATAATTTCTATCAGTCGTATGTTTGGATTTGAATTCTTCTTGTAAAATTGTCCAGCAACTATGTCATCCAATCGAGATATAATGACGTCGATTTGTCCACATGCATGAGTTACGAAAAGTGCGGCCAAACCGCAAGCACCAGATGTTACACTATCGAGAACGTATCCACAAATACATTGAATACCATATATTATTTCATAAATAGGACTTTTTTGAATACTATTACTATATGCAGGATAAATCAACACTTTACTCGTTTGATTATCATCATTAATCTGCAATCTCATCGCATACTGCATAATAGAAATGTACATAATACCACTGATGTACATGAATAAAATACTATAGATGGTCAAATTTCGACCAAGTATACCATATTTTAACATAAGTTCGCGATCATTTTCCATCTTTACCTGTTAGATGGTAAATTTTATTAAAAAAAAATTTTTTATTTATAGATATTCACATATGAATATTAGACATCATATATAAATAATAATAATTTTAGTAAACGTCAAAAATATTATAATAGTGTAAACGTATTGTAAACGTGTATTAAAATATGTGTATACACGGAACATATAAAAATATATATGTGTATATATATATATGTAAAACATATTTCATGAAATTTAAGAATACTAATAAATATAATATAAAATATATTTTGACATAAAAAAATAACGTTTGTATATATGTAACACGATTATAATAGAAATATAGATACTTATTTTAACTATATGTTAATTATGTGGATGAAGTCCAATTTTATTTACTATCCGTGTATTGATATATTTAAATACAGGTGAAATAAAAATCTTTAATAAATATATCTTTTAATTAACTTGTTTCCAATCTGATTGCACTTGTTCGATGCAGTGTTCAATTTCCGGTTTGCGTATCGTTAGAGCCCAATATTTCATCAATGACATGAAAGAGAAAAAAATTAAACCAAAAAACTTTAGCCTTAGCAATGTATCCTTCTGCTCCAATATGATATGCAATGTACTTTGAATCAGGATAAAAGAACACAATAAATTATTGATCCCAATCACTATTTTCGGTAAAACTTTACCGATATTTTTTAATACTGTCGGCCAAATTCCAATAGAAATCAGAACCCACTTGTTATGTTTCGTCACATAAGTTATATCTTTTTCGTAATTAGGATTTCGCGGTTTATTGATTAAATTTCGAACGGAGAAATGCATGTTGCTAGACAGTAGGATAGCGACTGTTTGTGACAGTTGCTGTTGAGCTTATGCTTGCTAATATCGCGTGCGTGATTCTGTTACTACAATTGTAAATCGATCGATACTTATTAAAAGAAGTAAATAGAAGTAAAAGACTGTAATTATAGTGGAAGCTATCAGTTCACTCTATAAAATTTCACGTTCGAAAATGGTGAAAAGGATAAATTGAAAAGTAATATTATACATGAGTGATCGATTAGATTTTGAAATGAGTGATATATTAATTTGTGATAAAAAAATATTTAAAATGTATGTAGATTTAATATATTATGAATTGTTTACTTTTATGTGATTCAAAAATATCTTTTAATGCTGTAAAAATTTGTGAAATAATTTCTATGCTTGCATATTTTCTTGGTCGTCTCATAAAAAAATAGATTAATTTTTTGAAATAATAATTAATGAAAAGAAAATATTAAAAATTTAATTTCAATTCTTTAACAATTTAATTTCAAGAAAAATATGTAGAAATTATATATTCAGTGTTTTTCTAACATCTATTAAACTAATGGAATTTAAATCATATATAATATATTATAATTAATACAAATACCTAGAACTTGATGCTTTGTTAAAAAATATCTGTGAAAATAAAATATAAAAATATAATGATATAATCCTGTGATAATAATTATAAATAAAAAATAAATTTCATTACCAGTCTGTAACTGTTCGAAGCAAATTCAAATAAACTACTGATGTTTTCGCTACCTAAAAACGATTCGGTATAAAATTTCGATTTAAAAATATTTTTAAAAATATTTGAAAAAATCAAAACTTACAGAGCTAAATGTATTCAAAGACAATTCGACTATTTTTCCTGCCGTTAATTTTGGTGGATATTGCGATATGGAGATTAATAAAATAAGATCGTAAGCTTCTTTAGGTGATAATTTATACCAATCGATTTCATAGGAAACTGTACCAATTTGACTACACTAATAATAATTATTGACTTTGTTTAATAAATTATAAAATATTAAAATAAACGAAATTTTTATAATTACCTGCTCAGTCAAAATTTCACCTATATAGCAGAATATAAATATATTAAACGTGAAAGAGGTCAATAAGGTAAAAAATGTTAAAAGCGTAATTGTATCCCCTGCTGACCATCCCTGAAAGATAGAGTAAATAATATTTTTATAATCAAATTTTTTAATTTTAATATAACTTTATTTAATTACTTACAATTAAGCAATAATATTCGAGCATACACATATTTAACGTGCACTCTATGATTTCCGTGAAACATATTTCTCTTAAAGCCTCTTCTATATTGTTCGAAAATCTATAATTTTTATACATTCCTTAAAATTTTGTCACATTCTAATTTTAAATATTATCGCATTCGTTTATTCAAAATAACATATTCGATTCTTACCTTAAAATTTCCACATGATCGTGCACGATAAGAGCAAAAAGATTACAACTTTCATATTTTTTTTTCTCCTTACTCTCAACCAAATCTTGCAATCTTGCTATTTGTATCTGAATCTGTCCACAAATATGTGTAACAAAGATTGCTGCCAAACTATATGCAACCGTTGAAATACTGTACATGATCATCGCTGTGAAGCAATGTATACAATACACAATTTCGTAAGTAGGACTAGATTGTGTATCGAAAAATGGATCGTAGCCAATGTAAGGTAATGGTCTGATCGTGTAATTATTCTTTCCCTTCGATAAAAATTGCATTACAGTGTGATACGACATTCCTCCTGAATATAAAAAAACGGCACATATAGTAATAAGTCTTCTACTAATCGTCGCATATTTTAACATAATTGTTCGATGATTTGGATCCTGCACCATCATCCAATCTCTTTTCATGTGTTCAATGCATCTTTCAAATGAGGATCCTTTTAAGGCAAGATAGCAATATTTAATTGTGGATGATACACAGAAACTAACTGGTCCAAGAGCTTTCACTTTCATATTTAAATTTTTTTCTATAAAGAAATAATGATGACCAGATGGTAAGATGATAAATAATAGACTGGAGAAACATATAATCATCAGAATAATCGAAACGAGCTGTTCGAATTTGTTAGTTTGATTGGAAATGAGAGGCCACACTCCGATTGGTTTCAATAACCATTGACACATTTGTAATGTATAATGTATATCGCTCTTATAATAACTATTTTTCAGCTGGTTTTCAATATTGTGGTATGATCGATGCATAGTGACAGCTGAAGTGTTCACTGCCGACTAATAGGCAGGTTAAAAACTTTCTTCGCGATATTGTCAGAACGCAAGCGCACGTTTATGCGTTTTTATGAATGCATATGAACTTTGCATGAACGTGAACTTGTATATATGTTTCACGAATAATATAGGATGGCATCTATCAATATCGTTTTTTACCATTATCGTTTTTTTTTTTATCATTTACAAGTTCTATATTCATTGTGTTATAAGAACGACAGAAAGATTGAAACTATATTATTTGATCGGATATATGTTTAAAAAATATTTAAATAAAATAATAATTGTTTTTAGAAAATAATTAATAATATGTACTTGATATTGTGTTTCTCCTTAAATTTATTTTAATTATGTTATTTATATATTGTGCAAATAATTAATATTTTGTAATAAAAAAATATATTATATTGCGCTATTTTTTTAGTAAGTATTGTGTAAATAATTTTCATATGTTTAATTATTAATGAAAACACGACGAAAATATTACAGAATAATATTGCAGAATAAGTATATTTAAATAGTAAATGAGTTTTAAAATTTTTAATTATTTCAAAAATAAATTTTGAGTATTAGAATAAATTAAAGAGAAGAGTTCAAATTCAGATCCAATTTTAAAAAAGAATATCTGTAAAAATATTTGTTTAATAATAAAATAATGTTTTTGATGATATTAGTAAAAAGTAAAAACTATAAGTTTTATTACCAGTTTGTAACTGTTCGAAGCAAATTCAAATAAACTACCGATGTTTTTGCTACCTAAAAATAATTCCATAAAATATTTTATTGCTTATTTCTAAAAATTTTTGAAGAAAAGAAACTTACAGTACTAAATGTATTCAAAGACAATTCGATTATTTTTCCCGCTGTTAATTTTGGTGGATGCTGTGATATAGAGATTAGTAAAATAAGATCATAAGCTTCCTTAGGCGATAATTTATACCAATCGATTTCATAGGAAACTGTACCAATTTGACTACACTAATAATGATTATTAACTTTGTTTAATAAAATAGAAAATATTAAAATAAATGAAATTTTTATAACTACCTGTTCAGTCAGAATTTCACCTATATAGCAGAATATAAATATATTAAATGTGAAAGAAATCAGTAAGGTAAAAAAAGTTAAAAGCGTAATTGTATCGCCTACTGACCATTCCTAAAATAACAGATTTATAATCAATCTTTAACTTATATATAATTTAATTTTATTACTTACCATTATGCAATAATATTCAAGCATACACATATCTATCGTACACTCTATAATTTCTGTAAAGCATATCTCTCGTAAAGCTTCCTCTATATTGTTTGAAAATCTATAATTTTTACATATTTACATTTTTTTAGAATTCCTTTTCGTATTTTAATTTTTAAGAATTTTTATCATTTGCGTTTATTCAAATTAATAATATTTGATTTTTACCTTAATACTTCTACATGGTCGTGCACAATAAGAGCAAAAGGATCACAATCTTCATATTTTCTCTTTTCCTTACTCTCGACTAAATCTTGTAATCTTGCTATTTGTACTTGAATTTGTCCGCATATATGTGTAACAAAAATCGTTGCTAAACTATATGCAACTGTTGAGACACTATACATGATCATCGCTGTGAAGCAATGTATACAATACACAATTTCGTATGTAGGACTAGATTGTGTATCGAAAAATGGATCGTAGCCAATATAAGGTAATGGTCTGATCGTATAATTGTCTTTATTCTTTCCTTTCGACAAAAATTGCATTATCGTATGATATGACATTCCTCCTGTATATAAAAAGACGGCACACATGGTGATAAGTTTCCTGCTAATCGTTGCATATTTTAGCATGATCGTTCGATGATTTGGATCTTGCACCATCATCCAGTCTTTTCTCATATGTTCGATGCACCTTTCAAATGAGGATCCTTTTAGGCCAAGATAGCAATATTTAATTGTGGATGATAAACAAAATCCAGCTGGACCGAATGCTTTCACTTTCATGTGCAAATTTTTTTCTACGAAAAGGATATGATGACCAGATGGTAAGATGATGAATAACAGGCTAGAGAAGCACGTGCCCATTAGAATAATAGAAATCAATTGCTCGAATCTGCTCGTTCGATTGTAAATGAGAGGCCACACTCCGATCGGTTTCAACAACCATTGACACATTTGTAATGTGTAATGTATATCACTTTTGTAATGACTATTTTTTAACTGACCGTTAATATTGTCGTGTGATCGATCATACATAGTGACAGCTGAAGTGCTTATTGTCGACTGATCGGCAGACTAGAAACTTCCTATCTAATATTGAACGCAAGCGCATTTCTGCGTTTTTATGAATGTATACTATAAACTTCATGTGCATACATTTCGCGAATAGTTTCCGAATAATCGATATCATCTTTCTTCATCATTTACAGGTTTCCACATTCATTGGAGAGATTCTGTATGTGAGAGAAGACCTTATCATGTACTTGGATTCATTTTTCAATATTTTATTGTAAGTGTTTCTATTCTGTATATTTCTATAATAATAATAATTTTATATTATGTTATATATAATGTACTATTAATATTTTTTTTAAAAATATTTAAAGTATATATATTTGATATTATGTTATTCTTCAAATGTTTTGTTATTGTTTTAATATCTTTTATGTAATTAACTAATATCTTGTTATAAAAATATAGCAGTAAATTATAAAATTAGAAGTTATAAATATTAAAAATTATAAGTTATAAAATTACATTGTATCGGTTTTCAATAAGTAAATTTTATATAAATAAATTTTAATTAAATGTTCAATTATTTATAAAAAATGAGAAAAATATATTACAAAAAATGATGAAAGTTTGCGATAAGTTTCAAAATAATAAATCTAATATAAATAATATAATATATAGATAAATAAATTTATTTAAATATATATATTATATACATAATAATTTTATGTATGTATATAATATATTTGATATATCAAAACTGCTATTGTGTATTATTACTATTCCAAATTTAAATTAAAATTACAATAAAGAATTCAAAATCAATTTTAGTTAAAAAAGGATATCTGCAAATATATTTTTTGAAACATACAATACAATACTATACTTTTATGATGACAATAATAAAAAGTATAATTTTAGTAATATTTTATTAGTATATTAATTTTAATAATCCTTATTAATCCGTAACTGTTCGAAGTAAATTCAAATAAATTACCGATGTTTTTACCACCTAAAAATTGTTAAATGCAAAAATTTAGTTTTATGTTTCAGAAAATATGAAATATGAAATATGAAATTGTTAAAAAAAAAAACTTACAGAGCTAAATGTGTTGAAAGATAAATCAATTATTTTTCCAGCTGTAAGTTTTGGAGGATATTGCGATATGGAAATTAATAGAATAAGATCATGAGCTTTTTTAGCAGGCAATTTGTACCAATTAATTTCATAAGAAATTATACCAATTTGGCTACACTAATAAGAATCATTAAAAATGCTTTTTATCACATAAAATATGTAAGCAAAATTCTTTTATAATTACCTGTTCAGAGAGAATTTCGCCTATATAACAAAATATAAATATGTTAAATGTAAAAGAAATTAACAAAGTAAAATAGGTTAATATTGCAATTGCATCGTTATTTTGCCATTCCTAAAAGATATACTTAAATAATACTTTTTTCATAATATATATATAGTCTAAGTACTAGTTCTTAAATATATATTGAATTTATTGCTTACTGTCATGCAATAATATTCAAGCAAACACATAATTATTGTAGATTCAACAATTTCTGCCAAACATATTTCACGTAAAGCTTCTTCTACATTTTTTGAAAATCTAAAATTTCCATTTGGCTTTTATAACGATCTATTGTAAAGCATATAAAATTCTTGTCACATTTGTCTAGCAATTTTTATTTGATATTTCTTACCTTAAAATTTCTACATGATCATGAACAATAAGAGCAAAAGGATCACAGTTATTCTTTTTGTCCTTGTTTTCTACTAAATTCTGTAATCTTGTTGTTTGTATTTGAATTTGTCCACAAATATGAGTGACAAAAATCGCCGCTAAACTATATGCAACCGTTGTGACGCTATACATGATCATGGCGGCGAAGCAATGCATGCAAAATATGATTTCATACGTAGGACTAGATTGAGTATCGAAAAATGGATCGTAGCCTAGATAAGTCAATGGTTTAAATGTGTAATTATTATTAACTTTCTCTTTTGACAAAAATTGCATTACAGTATGATATGACATTCCACCAGTATATAAAAAAACGGCACACATAATTATGAGTTTTCTGCTGATAGTGGCATATTTTAACATGATTATTCGATAACTTGGATCTTGTACCATTTTCCAATCTTTTTCAACATGTTTGATACATTGTTCAAAAAATACACCTTTCATGCCAAGATAGCAATATTTAATTGTGGATGATAAACAGAATCCAACTGGACCGAGCAATTTTACCTTGAGGTGCATATCTTTTTCTACGAAAAAAATATGATGGCCGGACGGTAGAATGATGAATAATAAACTGGAGAAGCACATAGCCATTAGAATGATGGAAATAAGCTGCTCAAGTCTGCTAGTTCGATCGTAAACGAAAGGCCACACTCCGATAGGTTTCAATAACCATTGACACATCTGTAAAGTGTAATGTATGTCGTTCTCGTAATGAATATTTTTTGACCGACTGTTATTATATGATCGATCAACCATAGTGACAGCTCCAGTGTTCACTGTCGACTGGTCGACAATGTAGAAACTTTCAATACGATATTGTTAGAACGCAAGCGCGCATTGTTTTCTATGAATGTATAGTATGAACTTCACCACGTGCATACTTAATATAAGGGGATAATATTCGATTACTAATGAGTATTCATCTTTTTATTTGCAGTTTCTATATCGTTGAAGGAAAGATGGATTTAGAATAAAGGAGTAATGCGGATAAATAAATTCATGTAGCGATATAAGATCAAGACTATTTTTTTTCTAATTTACATAATAAGATATAAAGAAATAAAAAAAAATTATTTATTTAAATTTATTTAAATAATATTTAAGAGATTTCTTTATTTAATCTTCTAATATTTAAATCTTCTAATATTTCTCTGCTTAAGATCGGTATTTATGTTAATAGATTTATAATATTATTTTATAATATTAATTTTATTATATTTAATAATATTAAAATAATTATAATTGTTTCAACAATTTTCAGATTAGATCCAGAATATTGAATTATATCAAGATACAATATTTCATTTTTAACATATTTTGAGAATGTTAATCACAGTTCAGTGATCGTTCGCAACATGTTCAAATAAACTAACGATGATTTTAAGACCTATGAATAAAAGATGTTGTTATTCGTTCAAGATTTTACAAATCTAATAAATAAATATTTTACAAATTTAATAAATAATCTATAAATAGATATTTACAGATTAAATTTTGGATCACTTACAACGCCAAAAGTATTCATTGATAGAATAAATATTTTGCCAGCTGTAAGTTTGGGCGGATATTTCGATATAACGAGCAATAAAATAATATCACGAGCTTTTCTTCCAGGTAAGTTGTACCATTCTATTTCATACAAAGCGGTCGCGATTTCACTACCCTGCTACCACATTCATGTCTATTATGCCAATGACTAAATAATCTATGTTAAAAAATCGAATGAATGATGAGATGAACAAACTTATGAATGAATCGAATCCCGAAAATTTATTTTTTAAAAATACCTGCCCAAGAAGAAGTTCTCCTACGTAACAAAATATTAATATGTTGAAAGTGAAAGAAAATAAGAGAACGACATATGTTAATATTGCAGCCGAATCGCTGATTTCCCATTCCTAAAATATATCGATTTTATTTTTCGTGTGTATAATGATCATTTCTTTGTTCAAATATTATTTCATTATTCGAATAATTTATCATTTTTACCACCATACAGTAATATTCAAGCAAACACATTAATAACGTCGACACTATCACTTCTACTAAAAATAATTCACGTAATGTCGTTTCAACGTTTTTCGCAAATCTGCAATTCCACAATTATTGCTTTAACACATCTATATTATATTTTATAAACGTATAATATAATTTATTATTTATAATAAATAAGCAAAATAATATATAAAATGGATATTTATGCAAATTCATATTTTTCTGAACACTTTATATACTTTATATATTTAAATTTCTCAAAAAATACATGACACCCATAACCACGATCCACTTATAATCATGATATTAATCATCTTACCTTAAAATTTGCACATGATTCCTGACAACAACCGCCAGATGACTCTCGATACCTGTTTCTAGCACTTTCTTTTCGTTCTTTAAGTTCTCCAATCGTAACGTTTGTATCTTAATCTGTCCGCAGGCATGAGTGATGAAGATTGCCGTTAAACTATATGCGGCCATTGTGATGTTACCTACGACGATAACATAAATACAATGCATACAATATATAATTTCATACGTGGGACTTTTTTGAATGTTGAGAAATGCCTCATAACCAGGATAGGTAAGTGGTCTAATTGTAAAATTCTCAACTTTTCTTTTCGAAAACAATGGCATAATGGTGTGATAAGACAAACCACCAGTGTACATGAAAGCTGCGCATAATGTGATTAGATTTCTGCCCATGATTGCATATCGTGACATGATGACACGATGATCCTTATTTTGCAACATTTTCCAATCTTTTTCCACATGTTTTATGCAATGACCAAGTTCTGAACTCTTTATGCCAAGATAACTATACTTGAATAGCGCACTTAAACAAAATGTCAACGGTCCTAAAAATTTGATCTTTGTATTCATATCCTTCTCATAAAATAGAATATAGTAACCGAACGGTACAATGACGAATTGTATTATGAAAAAGCAGATCAGGATTAGGATCACGGATAAAATTCTTTCGAATTTGTTCGCTTGGTTATAGATAAAATAATGGATGCCTAATGGTTTTAAAATCCAATGGCAGAATTGAAATGTATAATGTATATCGCTTTCATAACGATCATTCAGTGGAAGATCGTCGATATTACTTGTAGATCGCATGTTGACACTTGCGATGTATAACACTAACTGAAGTCGTCAATATGTTAGAGAACAACTTTGAAAAGAATGATTCAACGCAAGCGCAAGACTGAATGAAACTTTTTCTTCATGATCGATAACATGTGATAGAAATCACATGTTGCTTTGATTATTGATTGTAGTCAGAACAACTGAATACTTTGGTTTTATAGTAATATGTGGATGATTCTTAATATTTCGTTTGGTACTTTTAGACGAATAATGAACATGTGGAACAATAAATAAAGTGATCGGATTTATAAATTAATAGGATTAAAAATTTTCGAATAATTTTCACAGATTCTTTGAAATAATATATATAAAAATTCATTAAATTGTATAAGAAAAAAATGATTAAAAAATAATACAGTTATAATATACAGTTTTGTTCGATTTGAAAAATGAAATTTATTAAATAAATATATTTTCAATATATGCATTGTTTATCATTGTCATTTGACATAATATATTTATGCAAAAATAGTTTTTACTAAATCTGAAATTGCAAATCATTCCATGAATCTTATTGAATATTTTTTTTTGCAGAGAATTAAAAGAATATATATTACCGAAAATATATACAGATATGATAATTATCTTTCGATTATTTTAACTTCCGTACTATCGTAAAATGATCATAATTAAATGAAGAATATCTTTATTGGGCAATTGGTACTAGTTTGTCATGTAAACTGTCACCGAGTTTTTTATACTGTCAAGAATTTGGCCGGTAAGTTTGATTTCATGATTAATTAGTTACATGTAAAATTATATATAATATTATATTTTTATAACCTATTCCAAAAGTATTTTATATAACATATTAAAAAAAATGTTAAAATTATATATATATATATATGTATATTTATAAATTATATATATAAATATATATAGATATAAATATCATAACATAATCAAATTTTAAATTATGCTTATTTAAATTATTATGCTTATTCATAAAAAAAAAAAATAAATATTTTCAACTAGATTGATAAGATAAATTACAATTAATCTTTTTTTGCCAATTTGTGAGATAAATTATAAAAATACATTATTTTTTGATTTTTTATATATTTTATAAAATATTAATTAAGATGAGAAAACTATTTATAAACTTGCAATTTAGTAAATTATTTTGAACACAAAAAAACAAAAAAAAATATATAAAAAAATATAAAAGAAAAAAATAATAATTGTATTCTACGAAATGAATTTTCAATTTAAATGTTCAAATATAACAAATATTTTATTTATTGATTAATAAATAAACTATATAATTTCATTAATTATGATAATTATAATTCGATAATTGGACATAAATTAAACATTTGTTTTTATTGTTTTATTGTTTTAATAATTTCTAAAATTTTTGTTTGTAATCAGTAGATCTAAAATCTTTATACACGTTTCTTTTATGTATTTTAAAAGTTTCTTATTCGTATTTTACAAGGATATAATATCTAGACATGCACATTCCGAGCATTTACTTGAACATTTCCATGAAGTATATTTGACATTAAATGTTTAATATGTTCAATACTAAATATTCAATAAAAAGATGTAAAAAGATAACATCGAAACATAATGTTACTTCAGAACTCTCAGATGATATTCAATGATTACAAAAATTACTTTTGGAATTGGTTCTTTTGTTGTCACAATTTTCTTGATTGATAAATTCAATAATCCATTCATGATCATATTTAACAATCGCATGGATGGCAAAGACGATTGCAAGGCTGAAAGCGTGGTGTTCGTGATGAATCTTGATAGAAATTGTGTACCAAGGATGATATTACATTTTGATATTAAATGAAATTTTATATACAGAACAAGGTAAAGTATATATGCTCATGATCATGTCGAATCTCTTGGTCTATTTAAAAGCCTTTAATACGATGCAAACATAGAAAATATCTTGCATGAAGGGTGCACAGAAGCAAGCAATATAACAATCTTTTTCGTTCTTCAATATCACTTGTTGATATTTCATTCTGATGATGGATTTCCAATAGTATATGGTATATGCTCTATGCAATAATGAACTTAATGTTATCTTTATGTAGAAGCAATGCGCAATTGAATTCTTCAAATACATCAGTGAGTCGGAAGATCGAGCGATTTTAGTTTTGAATAGATCTCCTTTCTCTTGAACATGATGTATGTGAAGTATATTTGGGATTATATATATTTGGGATTATAATGATAAAGTGATGAACAAATGAAAATTAAAATTTTCGAAACGATTCTTTTTATTCTTAGTAGAAAGCGAGAGAAGCCTATTGGCTTCAAGAACAATCTTTAGTTCTATATACAGTATTCAGTTAGATTATCGAATTTTTTTTTTGCAATTATGAAATCGTCTGATATGGTGATATTCTCTTGATAAAAGCGCGGAAATAATTTATAGAAATCAATCAATTAGATCTATATTTCTTTACCTAATTTGTCACTTTTTTGCAAAGCTTAAAATTGCTCTTAGGACAAATAATTGAAAAAAATTATCCTTTATTTATTAATGTGTATCACTTCCAGAAGCAAACTTCTAGTATAATATGAATTCTAATATAATTAATATTATTAATTACTATATATATATATATGAATAAATAATATATTGCATTTTTAAAATTAATAGATAAATTTGAAACATCGAATCATCATATTATCATTATAATTTTTTCATCATTAAAAGAAGAAAAAGAATCATCAAAATTTTAAATTAATTCATTGCTTTATAAAAATCATTTCATTATTTCATTATTTTTATTTATAAAACATGCAAGTAAAAAGTGAAAGGATTATTTTTAAAAAATTTTATATTTATAACTAATAAATTTTATTGTCTAAATATATATATATATATGTATATTCAATGTCTATATGTGCAGTTTACATCATTGTTATTTGACGCAGCATATTTAAATACGCGAAAACTGTTTTTACTATCTGGAATTGTAAATTATCTTATGATTCTTTTTAAAAATTAATATTATTTTTTTTATAAAAATCAAAGAAATTAAAAAAACGTACATTACCGAATGTATATATTGACATGGTAATTATCTTTCCGGCAGTTATTTTAACTTCCACACTAGATCGTGAAATAATCATAATTAAATTAAGTATATCTTTGTCAGGTAATTGATACCAATTCGTCATATAAACCATGTCTCCGACTTTTTTGCACTGTCAGTAATTCGGCGAATAATGAATTAATTATGTTTAAGATATCATATTATCGTATACTCATTACCTGTTCTCTTAATATTTCACCGATACAACATACCAATAAAATATTGAAAGACATAGATAAGGCTACCATAACATATACAGTCAAATTTTGAATATTGCGTTCAGACCATTCCTAAGAAAAAATCAAAAT
The DNA here is from genome assembly GCF_029169275.1 of Apis cerana. Lineage (NCBI taxonomy): Eukaryota > Metazoa > Arthropoda > Insecta > Hymenoptera > Apidae > Apis > Apis cerana. The sequence goes on along the minus strand of NC_083853.1, from coordinate 10,045,962 downwards.
TTATTTTCAATTAAATATATCATATCTATATTATTTAAATAAATTATTCATTGTTATTATTATTTTTTCTAATTTATGATTTTAATAGAATTTATTATAGTGCAAAAGGAAAAAGAAACCTGTACGAAATTATACTAGAACAACTATGTATATTATTTTTACTAATATATTAGTTTTATTAATTAAATTAAATCCTGATAAAATTTTATGATTATTAACAAGAATTTTTTAGAAATATTTAAATTTTATTTTTATTATTTTATTTTATTTGATTTCTTTTTAATTTCAAATGTAAGTAAGATCATCATGTATATTTTTGTATAAGTTTCTCATATTTGTCAAAATGATTAGATAAATTATTTTTAATATAAAAAATAAATAATTAACTATTATAGATCGACAGAGAAAAAACGAATTTTCAAAAATGCATATCAAAATTTCAATATTTAATACATAATAAATAAAATATTCACTGTTTCAATCAGAAATTATGTTTCTGGTCGATCTATAAAATCGTTATATATATATTTTAATAAATTTTGCCTACCGCAAGAAAGTAATAACTAGGCATGCACATACCCATCATACATTTAAACAATTCCATGAAATATATTGGACACGTTATACGCTCGATACGTGCTATGAGACTGCGATCAATGCACAATTAGAAATTAAAAAAATTTGCGAAAAAAATATCAAAACGAATATATTAATATATATATATTACCTCAGGATTCTCAGATGATGTTCGACGATTACACCTATTTTATTGATGTGATTATCCTTATTCTCTTTTTGCAGGCGATCCACGAATTCGTTAATCCATATCATCATTATGTTCAACTGACCAAGAGCATGGTATGTAAAAGTGGTTGCAAGAGTGAAAGAGGCGCTGGCACTCGAACTTATGACAAATGCTGATAGAAACTGAGTACCAAGCATGATGTCATGAATCGTTGGATCGGTATCAAATGGAATCTTATAAACAGGACAAGGTAAATTGTACAATTCCACGGTTTTATTATCAACATGTATGGATCGTTTGAATATTCCCAATACGAAACACGAAAAGAAAATGATGACTTGCATAAAAATTGCGCAGAAAGCTGCAATATAATGGCCGATTTTTGCATTCTTCAGCATCACTTGTTGATCTTTCGTTCTTGTTACCAATTTCCAATCGGTTCGTAAATGTTCTATGCAATGAAGTATATCATTTTTACGTAGCAACAATATGGCATAATTGAATCCATCAATACACCAATGAGACAAAGGACCGAATATTTTCAATTTTACATAGATATCTTGTTTTACGAAAACTATGTAAAGTATACCAGGTATTACCGTAAATAATATTATGCACCAACAGATGACAATCAAAATTTGCGACATAATTCTCTCCATCTTCGTGGTAGAAGATGAGGTAGGCCATGCGCCTAATGGTTTCAAGTACCATCTACTCAGTTTTATACTGTATTCGCTGAGATTATCAAATTTCTGTTTGGCCACATTAATATCGTTTGTCATCACGTTCTCTCTCTGATTTCCTTGACAGAGTCACGGAGACAACTGAATCGAGGACTGATTTGTCGAACTGTGTTCTCCAACGCTTGCGCAAAGGATGCGCATCGATCGATTCGTCTAGTCAGTTGTTTTTTTCAATCATAGTGAATATATTAACAGTATAGATACGTTTCAAGTTGTCGACAGTAGCTGAAATGAATTGGGTAACATGCACGTGCTATAGACCAATGGAGAATTAAATAAATAAAGGAATAAATCAGGAATAAATTCATAAAAAATTAAAATTATTTTAAACATTTGAAATATGATCTGGAATGTGATACGCTATGTGGAATATTTTAAAATCGTAAATATATCATTTTATCACGAAAGAAATTCAATCCGTACATTGCTAGTGCAGTTGAAGTCTCCTCCTCAACCACCAGTTGATTCGATTCATAAACTATATACGTATATATACGTATATATAATGAAGAGATAAGTGTAAGTATTCAATGATATCTTTAGAAATATTTACTTACGTATAAATTTACTTATTACTTTTACTTATTATATATATATATATAAAAAAATTTAATTTAAAAATTGAAAATTAAAAAGAAAATTAATTCTATATAAATATAAGTAAAAAAAATATTTGTTGAATTTTCAATTTCACGTAAATTTATTTAAACTAAAAAATTATGAAGTTTAATATCTAAGTATATGTTGAGTACTTTACATCATTGTAATTTGACGTAACACATTTAAATACGCGAAAACTGATTTTACTATCTGGAATGGCAAATTATTCCATAAATTTCTTTATAAATTATATAAAAATTATATTTTTCAGTAAAAGAATTATGGAAACATACCTTACCAAATGTAAGCACTGACATATTAGTCATCTTTCCAGCGGTCATATTTATATTCATACTAGATCGTGTAATGATCATCATCAAATTAAGAATGTTTTTATCAGATAATTCATACCAATTCGTCATGTAAACTATGTCACCGATTTTTTTACACTATCAAAAATTCGATTATTCGGTAAGTGATTGATCATGCAATTAACTAATTATTTATTAAAATACATAAATTACCTCTTCTGTTATAATTTCACCGATATAACATACTAAAAAAATATTATAAGTCATAGATATAATTATCATAACATATACTATCAGATTTTGAACATTGTGTTCAGACCATTCCTAGGAAAAAATAAATATTTTTAATTCGACAAGATTATCCTTATATTTATTTTGTTCAAACTAATCAAATAATTTTTTTTATTATTTTAGTGTAAAATGGATAAAAAAATTGCATTTTATCATATTTGTATTTCGTAAATTGGAAAAAGTATATAAATTTTCATCATTAATGGTAAACTAAATAATCATGATGGACATGAAAATATAGAAAATATTGAAAAATGCAAAAAGTATTTACTATTTTATTATAATTTATTAAAAAAGTTTTGAATTTAGTCAATAGATCTATAAAATTATCGTACACACACATTTTAATTCATTTACCGTAAGAATATAATATATAGGCATGCATATTCCCAGCATACATTTAATCATTTCCATGAAGCATATTGGACTCATCACATGTTCAATACGTGCTATGAAACTGTAAAAAATAAATAGAGAAATTCTTTAAAAACAATCAAGAAAAAATACAAAAATAATTACCTTAGAATTCTTAAATGATGTTCGACGATTATACCTATTTTGTTAACATAGGCATTATTATTTAAATCCATTGGCCGATCAACATACTCATTGATCCATATCATCATCAGATTCAACTGACCAAGAGCATGACTTGCACACACAGCAACAAAACTAAAAGCGCCAGCAGTACTCGAACTGCATATAAATGCAGACAGTAATTGCGTACCCAATATAATATCATGTGTTGGATTTGTATCAACTGGCATATTATAAGCTGGACAAGGTAAATTATATATGTTCACAGTCTCATTGTCGATTTTAATGGTCTTTTTGAATGCTCCCAATGCAAGACAAGCACAAAAGACGCCACCTTGTAAGAAAACTGTACAGAAAATAGCGACGTAGCGACCAATTTTTGCGTTTTTTAACATCACTTGTTGATCTTGCTTCTTTGTGATAATATTCCAATCGGCGCATATTTTTTTTATGCAATAATGTATGTCATCTTTACGTAGCAATAACACAGCATAATTGAATCCTCCAACTAACCAGTGAGTCAGAGGACCTAGAATTTTCAATTTCACGTAAATATCTTCTTTTTCTAAGAAAATGTGAAGCACACCCGGAATTAATGTGAATAACGAAGAGATCCAACAGATGACAATTAAAATTTTTGAAACAATTTTTTCGATTCTTGACTTGTAAAGTGAGGTCGGCCAAGCACCTATCGGTTTCAATATCCATCGATTGAATTGTATGCTGTACTCGGAAAGATTACCGAATTTCTTTTTGATTTTTGCAAGATCATCTGCCATCGTGCAGTCACAACAAAATCGCGCATGCAACTGAATCGAGGATTCGGTGCACTGTATTTATCCAACGCTTGCGCATACTTTGTCAAAGGATATGCGCCGATCGATTTGATACAGTTAATGAAACTTATGTGAGTATATATTTCAAATTGTTGATAGTAACGGCATGAATTGGACAAAGTGTGTGCAGTAGAAACTAAATTGTCCTTTCTTTATAAATATATAATTTAATTTCTATTGTACACATAATCGAATTCATATGGTATTTTCGGCATTTGTAACACGATTTGAAAAAGTGATACGCTATATATCAAATATATATATCAAATAATATCATTCCAGAAATGTGAATGATTCATTTTTTATTTGATATTCTTTTTAAATCTGTTTTTTAACAATTCTAATAAGTATTTAAGATTTTTTAAAGAAAAAAATCAAGTTATAATATATAACATTAAGTATTATTATGATTTTAAGTGTTCATTAAATTGGTCAATTAAATTGGTGTAAGTAAATTATATAAATAGAACAAATTTTTAATATTTTTTCATGCAATTATTTAAAATGTGTTGATAGAAAATGTGTATTTATAACAATATTATAAAACTGCAAATTATAACTTTTTGAAATGGAGAGATGCAATATATATTTGATTATTATGAATGAAAAAAAATTTCTTATTTCATATTTTTTTTAAAATCATTCACGAATATAATTAGTAATATGCAAAGTTTATTTTTAAATGTATATTTGATACATATTTTCTTTATGCTCAATACATGTGCACTTTACAATATTGTCATTTGGCGTAAAATATTTAAGTACATAAAAACAGTTTTTACAATCTGAAATCGTAAATATATTTGTATTTTTGATAATGTATTTCAACATAATGATATATTTTATAAAAAATTAAAAAAATTAGACGTACATTACCAAATGTGATTACCGAAATATCAATTATCTTTCCAGCAGTCATTTTGTATTCTACGCCAGATCGTACAATAATCATAATCAGATTAAAAATATCTTTATCAGGTAAATGATACCAGTTTGTCATGTAGACCATTTTACCAATTTCTTTACATCTTTCAGTTAGTACTTCACCGATATAACATATTAAAAATGTGCTTAAAATTACATTCGTTACTGCAAAAGTATATATACCTAGGACCCTAATATCACGTTCAGACCATTCCTGAGAAAAAATGAATATTTTTTAATTAGATTGATTAATTGTTATTGTTAATCTAATGATTTTCTTATTATTTGAATTTATGAGATTTATATTTTATGAAAAAAATTACAACATATAGAATAGGATTCATTTCATTAATTTCAATCTTAGAATAGTTAATTAAAATATTTTACATTTTCAAAAAGAGATTATATTTAATTCTCGATAGTAATATATCTTAGAATTAAAAAATTGATAGAAATGAATCTTATTTTATATCAAATTGGATGATTTTATTAAAAGTGAAGAATTTAATATAATTATATTGTAAATCAGTGTCATAAAAATTTATATTATATTCTGTTTACAGTGATAATAATGAAATTTGCGGATCATCTGTGCAGTACATCAATGTGCGATCAACCAAATTATTTTCAACAAAAAAAAATACACAAAAATTATAGATTTTGAAAACGAAAATCTTAACAAATATAATTAAATTTGGAAAATAGCATACCGCAAGAATGCAATAGCTAAACATGCATATACTCAAAATATTCTTGAACATTTCCATGAAGCATATTGGACTCAATAGATGTTCAGTACGTTCTAGGAAACTTTAGTTAATATGTAATTAGAGAAAATCTCTAAAGGAAGATATATAAATAGATAAAAAGAGAAAGAAGTAGAAACAGAAAGAAATTATACAAAAAATATTACCTTAGAATTCTTAAATGATGTTCGATGATTACACTTATTTCATCAATGCGTGTATTCTTACTTTCTTTTTGTGGCTGATTTACAAATTCTTCGACCCACGTAATCATTATAGTTAACTGACCAATAGCGTGATATGCAAATACTGTAGCAAGACTGAAAGCGATAACAACAGTAGCACTACTTGTATATGATGTCAAATATTGCAAACTAAGGATGATACCATGCCCTGGATTAGTATCAACTGGAAGTTTATAAGTTGGAAACGGTAAGACATATATCTCCATGCTATCATTGCCAATTTTGATTGTCCGTTTCAAAACTCCCAAAACGATACAGAAACAAAAAGTACCAATGTGCATAAAACCTGCGATGCAACCGGAAATGATGCGACCAATTTTCGCACTTTTAAGCATCACTTGTTGATCCTCCATCCTCGTAATTATTTTCCAATCAGTTTCTATGTGGTCTATACAATATCGTATATCGTTTTTACGAAGCAACAACACGGCGTAATTGAATCCTCCCCCAAAGCAGTAACTTATAGGGCCAAGTGTTTTTAGTTTCGAAACGATATCCTCTTTTACGAAAATAAAATGTAATGAACTTGCTAATATAATAAATAATAAAATAATCCAATAGAAGAAAATTAAAATTTTTGTCATTATCTTTTCGAATTTTGAGGTGAACGACGGAAGTGGCCATACACCTATCATTTTCGAAAGCCATCTGTTCAATTGTATGCTATACTCGTTCAGACTACCAAATTTCTTTTGAACCGCGACAATGTCATCTGCCATCGTGTTTCCTCGATGAAGTTGCAGAAACGACTGAACGATATACACATAATATTATACAGATGATGTGCGCCGATCGATACACTCCGTTGCCAATAGTTATGTGCCAATACTTAATCCATGCATTTACGTTTGTTGCATTCGTTGAAGATAGTTGTATAGTACGTACTTTGATGGAACGATGGAGATTAAAATACATATATATATTTTAATGAAATAATAAAATTCATAAAAAAAAGACATTATAAGTGAAATGTTAGTTTGAAATATGATGTGCGTTACTCGTAATGTTAATCAAGAAATTAATAAATAAAAATTAATAGAGAATAAAATAAATATTTTTTCCTTTTTAATAATCATAATGATATTCAAATAACAAAGTGTAGCGCGTGATTAACTTTTTTGATATGATTTTCAATGTAAGAAAGAAATCAAATTTTAATTTTTCTGTCTACTTTAAATATGTTAAATGAACTTGAAACACAAAGTTCTAAAATTTCTTATTAAATTGTTTAATTGTATATATAGGATTATGAAATTTATTCATAATTTTAAAATTTAATTTATGAAATAAATATTGAAATATTAATTTCAATATGTAAAAAATTATGATATTTTTAAATTATGATAAAATTTTTATGGCAAAATTTTTATTTAATTAAATGATTTTAACATCTCTAACAAAAAACAATTAAGTGAAATATGAATTATGTAATTTGATATAATAAATGAATTCATTCATTTTTTTATTTGAGTTTTCCTTCAATTTCGTTGAATTCAAAATTGAAAATATCAATATCAAATGTCTTTTTTTTTTGATAAACGATATTAATTCATCATGTAAGTTGATAAACCAATATTTCGCATTATGATAGATAATTAAAAATGAATTCTCTTTTTATTTCAAATAATAAGAAATAATTTATAAAAAAATACGATATCTGTTTCGATAAAATTTCAACATAGTATGAATATAAATATTGAACAATATAAACAAATTATATATAATAAATTAATATCTATACTTTTATTTTGTTTCCATTCTTAAAAATTTGAGAACGAAACATAACATATACTACAAATTTAACGAAATTTATTTTTTTTTGAAATATAAAACTGAAAATTTTCTATGCACAGTACGATATCATTTAAATTTACATACATTTTATCCTATGATGTTCCACAATATTGTTTAATTGTTGTTTATATGTTTCTTTGTTTTAGATTATCAACCAAAGATCGTTACAAGAATTCCAAACTGTTCACAATTGAGTAACCAAACTATAAGCACTTGAATAATGGAATATCACAAATCCAATCAAGCATCAAATATACGATTTTAAAGGATAGAATGGTGCGTAAAAAAAATTCACGAAAGTTCTCATTATCGATCATCTATATCTTTATGTAAAAATAATTTTTATGTATCTTTATATATCTTTATCTTTCATGTAAAGACTTCATCACAATGATATAGAAAAAATTTCATCGAAATATATGAAATTGACGTAGAAAATTTCCAAAAATCGATCAATTCTCGTGTTCTTCATCATTTTTTTTTATATTCCAGACATTGTTTCGAAAAAGCATGAGACTATCAAATTCGATTGCACTTTTATGCTTAATGTATTTTTTGATGGTTTACGCGAAATGAAAATGTACTTCGAGAAACTGAACGAATCGATCATTTTGATTTTAAGGTCGAAATCTCCTGTTTTATCGAGAAGAGCATACTGAAATGCAAGATACTAGTAAGAGATACATTAGAGAGATATTATTAATATATGGATCACAAAATGAATTTCCTTCTCAGTGAGAGAAGAATCTATCAACAATTAACAACTTATCTGAATATCCAATCTCTATTATAAATGAATGGTAAGTTTGTAAGTACGAATATAATGATAATTTACGAAAAAAATGTGCAGATAATTGAAAGGAAATGTTAAAATACAAAAATGATAATATCGATTATCGAAGTTTTCGCGTATGTACTAATTTCAATACTTTCGATAAATCGATTCATGCGAATTATTGCGAGTGTGATTAAACTTTCTGTCGACCATCAATTGATTCGATTTATAAAAAGGTTAGTTTTTAGATACGTTTTATATTGCGATATTTTGTGTTTTATTTTGTGTTTTATTATAATTACAATATTTTTCTTAAGAATAGTGAATAATTTTTTTATAAATTTAAAAATTTTTTGTATCTATTTTAATAATATTAACATTTTTAATAATAATAATTATATGGACTAATGATTATTAAAGTGGATTTCTTCTTAGAAAGTAAAATTTATAAAAAGAATATCTTAAATATTTGAAGATTTGAAAATATGATGCATGTCAGACAATTCCAAAGATTAATCAAAGTAAAAAATTTATATTCTTTTTTTTAATAATTTAATTTTTTAATATTGCAATATATTGTATTAAATTTTATAGATATTAAATATGTTACAATCAAAAAATTAATCTTAATTTTTTTTAATTTATAATATATATATTGATTTTTTTCATTGATTTGACTGTATCATAAAATTACATTGATTTTAAATTGTGTAAGTATATTATACAAATAGAAAAAATTTTTAAGTTTTCTTTATAGTGTATAGATGGAAATGTAATATAACAATATTATAAGATTGCAAATTAGAATTTGAAAAAGAGAGATACAACTAATTATTATGAATGAAAAAAAACAAACATTTTTCATACTTTCAAATTTATTTAAATATAATTAATAATATGCAAAATTTATTTTTAAATATTTCTTTTGAATATTTGATATATATTTTTTTATGTGCTCGATACATAAAAAATGTTTATATATAAAAATTTACAACATTGTCATTTGGCGTAATATATTTAAGTATGCAAAAACAGTTTTTATAATCTGAAATTGTAAATATTTGTATTTTAATGTATTTCAACTAATAATATATTTTATAAAAAATTGAAAAAATTAGACGCACATTACCAAACGTGATCACCGACATATCAATTATCTTTCCGCCAGTCATTTTGAATTCCATGTCAGATCGTGTAATAATCATTATCAAATCAAGAATATCTTTGTCAGGTAATCGATACCAATTTGTCATGTAGACCATGTTACGAATTTCTTTACATCTTTCAGTTAATACTTCACCGATATAACATATTAAAAATGTGTTTAAAGTTATACACATTACTGCAAAAGCATATATACCGAGAACCCTAATATCATGTTCAGACCATTCCTAGGAAAATATTTTTAATTAGATAAACTACTTATGTTGTTCACATTAATCTAATGATTTTCTTATTACTTGAATTTATGTGACTCATAAAAAATTATAACTATATAGAATAGGATTCATTTAATTAATTTCAATCAAAATTTTAGAATAATTAGATAAAATATTTTACATTTCCAAAAATAAATAAGATTTAATTCTCAATAAAATTAAAAAATTAATAGTAAATGAATTTTATTCTATGTTAAATTAGATGATTCTAATAATAGTGAAGAATTTAACATATATATATTATAAATCGATGTCTTAAAAATTTATGTTCTAATATTTCTGTTTACAGTGATAATGAAATTTGCGGATCATTTGTGTAGTACATCAACATGCGATCAATCAAATTATTTTCAACAAAAAAAAAATACACAAAAATTATAGATTTTGAAAACGAAAATCTTAACAAATATAATTAAATTTGGAAAATAGCATACCGCAAGAATGCAATAGCTAAACATGCATATACTCAAAATATTCTTGAACATTTCCATGAAGCATATTGGACTCAATAGATGTTCAGTACGTTCTAGGAAACTTTAGTTAATATGTAATTAGAGAAAATCTCTAAAGCAAGATAGATAAATAGATAAAAAGAGAAAGAAATAGAAACAGAAAGAAATTATACAAAAAATATTACCTTAGAATTCTTAAATGATGTTCGATGATTACACTTATTTCATCAATGCGTATATTTTTATTTTTTTTTTGTGGCTGATTTACAAATTCTTGAATCCACGTAATCATTATAGTTAACTGACCAATAGCATGACATGCAAATACTGTAGCAAGACTGAAAGCGATAACAACAGTAGCATTCATTACGTATGATGTCAGATATTGCAAACCAAGAATGATGGCATGCCCTGGATTAGTATCAACTGGAAGTTTATAAGTTGGAAATGGTAAGACATATATTTCCATACTATCGTTGCCGATTTTGATTGTTCGTTTAAAAACTCCCAGAATGGTGCAAAAACAAATAGTACCAATTTGCATGAAGCCTGCGATGCAACCGGAAATAATACGACCAATTTTCGCGCTTTTAAGCATCACTTGTCGATCCCCCATCCTCGTGATCACCTTCCAATCGGCTTCTATGTGGTCTATACAATAACGTATATCGTTTTTACGAAGTAACAATACTGCATAATTGACCCCTCCACCGAAGCAATAACTTATTGGACCAAGTGTTTTTAATTTCGAGATTGTATCTTCTTTCACGAGAATGAAATGTAAAAAGCTTGCTATTACGATGAATAGCACGATAATCCAATAGACTAAAATTAGAATTTTCGTTATTTTCTTCTCGAATTTTGAGGAAGAGGATGGAAGAGGCCATACGCCTATCGTTTTCGAAAACCATCTATTTAATTGTATGCTATATTCGTTTAAACTGCCAAACTTTTTCTGAATCGCAACAATATCGTCTGCCATCGTGTTTCCTCAACGAAGTCAGAGAAACGACTGAATGGTATACACACGATGTTATACGAATGATGTACATCGATCAATAAATATACTCCATAGCTTGTACTTCCATAATTATTGGCGACCATAAGCCATGTGTTTATTTTTTATTTCGTTGAAGATAGTATAATGTGTACTTGATATAGTGATAGAGATAAATTAGATGTCTTAGCAAAGAAGTAAAAAAATTTATAAAAAGAATGCTTTTACAACTGAAATGTGATTTTAAAAAATATGTATTAGTTAATGTTAATCGAGAAGATAGTGAGTAAATAATAAAAAATTAAACTAATATATATATATATATTTTTTTTTTTTTATTAATTAGTGGTATTTAAATAATAGAATATCGTATATTGAAGATTATGATTGTTAATATTTTCGGTATAAAAAAAATCTATTTTTTTTAAATAATTCATTAAAAAAGTGATAATTAAAAAAAATGTTGTTTGAAATTAGTTTAGGAAAAATTTTTAAGAAATCGAGAACGACACATAACAAATGCATTTTGCTGTTATCACATGTATTTCGATATTACTATTTCAATATAGATAATGCAAGTTACTATTTCAATATAGATATATTAAACATACATCTTACAAATTCAACAAAACATATCTCATTTAGTTCTTCAACTTAAGATATAAAATTGTTATTCATAAACGCAATATAATATTATTATCTATAAATTTACATTTATAATATATATTTTTTGCTCTAATATATAATATATAAATAATATTTTACAATATTAATGTTGTTCATGCATCTCTTATTATATTTTTTTTTAATTCCTTTCAGTTTATAATCTTTACAACTTTAAAGAATTTAAAATTATTTACAGGCGTGCATAATGATTAAACCAAGTACTTATAGTAATGGAATGTATCATAAATTGGTGCGTGGATCAAGGATAAATCGGGAAAATTAAATTTCATGATTACGTTATCAATTTTTTTTATACAAAAAAGCTTTGCAATCACAAAAGGATTCGCCGAAATATAAAATATAAAATCGAAAATTGATCGATGAGTTTTCATGTTCTTCATCATGATTTTTTTATTTTGCAGATACTATATTGCAAAGAAATACGGAACAAATCAGCTGAAATGTCCTTAATGCATTTACGGATGTGCTATTTATGCGAGATAAAAATATAATATTTAATTGGAAAATCTAAGCGGATCATTTTGATCTTCGAATCGAAATCTTCTATTTTATCGAGGAAAATGTATAAAATACAGATATTATTAGGAGGAGACTTAAATTATGTAAGTATATTATATAAATAAAAAATAGAAAAAATTTGTTAAAGATTTATTTAAATGCAAAAATATATAGAAATGCATTATAAATTATATTATAAGATTGCAAGTTGTAAATGTTATATATTTAATCATTTTATTTATCCTCAATATCCTCAAGCAATTCAATGTACACTGCTAGTGCAGTTGAAGTCTCCTCTTAACCACCAGTTGATTCGATCACAAGATGTATGTATAAATGTATGTATGTATAAATTTATTAACAATAAGTGCAAATATTCAATGAAATTTTTACAAATATTTATTTTTAATAATAAATATATATATATATATTTATTATATATATATATATTTGATAAGATGTATATTTATTTACTATTTCATAAAAAAATATTTAATTCATAAATTATAAGAAGAAAATTGCAATTCAGAATTTCAAATTTCAAATTTAAATGTTACGAAATTTAATAATCTAAATATAAGTTAAATATATATATAGTCTATATCATTGTCATTTGACGTAGCATATTTAAATATACGAAAACTGATTTCACTGTCTGAAATTACAAATTATTCCATATATTTTTTTTTAATAGAAATTGTATTTTTTAATAAAAAAATAGAAACGTACATTACCGAATGTAAGAATCGACATGTTAATTATCTTTCCGGCACTCATATTTACAGTGATACTAGACCGTGAAATGATCATCATTAAATTAAAGATATCTTTGTTAGATAATTCATACCAATTTGTCATATAAATTATTTCTCCGATCTTTTTACACTAGAGAGTAGTAAGAATTCAAGTGATAAAATCGAGTATAAAAATATAATTAATGAATTATGTATTACAATATATAATTTACCTGTTCTGTTAAAATTTCACCGATGTAACATATTAAAAAAATATTGCAAGTCATAGATATAATTATCATAACATATACAGTCAAGTTCTGAACATTATGTTCAGACCATTCCTAGGAAAAAATAAATATTTTTAATTAATCATGATTTAGATTAATTTAATAATTTTTTTAATTTATTTTAATTTGTGAAAAAGTATAAAATTATATTTTATACATTTCATTGTGTAAATTAGACAAATAATATGATATATAGAATATCTATGATAAAATATTTTTTAATGTGAAATCTGATAAATTATTTTGAATATATCAAAAAATAATCATAAATTTACAGATCTTAATATTAATAGACTTATAAAATCAGTAGATCCTAATAAAATTTATACACATTTTGATACATTTTGATACATTTAGCGTACCGCAAGGATGTAATAGCTAGGCATGCACATTCCCACCATACATCTGAACATTTCCATGAAGCATATTGGATTCATCAGGTGTTCAATATGTGTTATAAAACTGTAGTTAAGAGTAATTAGAGAAATTCTCTAAAAAATCAAGATAAGAATCAAGATAAAAACAATTCTTACCTTAAAATTCTCAAATGATGTTCGACGATTATACTTATTTTATTAACATAGACATCATTATCCAACTCCATTGGTCGATTAACAAACTCGTTGATCCATGCCACCATTATATTCAGTTGGCCAAGAGCATGGCTTGCAAACACAGTGGCAAGACTAAAAGCGCCAGCAGCGCTCGAACTGGTAATGAATGCCGACAATAATTGCGTACCTAATATAATATCGTGTGTTGGATTTGTTTGAACTGGTAATTTATAAGCTGGACAAAGTAAATTATATATTTGTATCGTCTCATTGCCGTTTTTGATAGTCGTTTTAAACACTCCTAATGCAAGGCAAGTACATAAAACGCCACCTTGCAAGAAAGCCGTACAAAAAATTGCAATGTAACGACCAATTTTCGCATACTTCAACATTACTTGTTGATTTTGCTTTTTCGTGATAATATTCCAATCAACACGTATATGCTCTATGCAGTGCAATATATCATTTTTACGTAGCAAAAGCACGGCGTAATTGAATCCTCCGATACACCAATGACTCAAAGGACCTACTGTTTTTAATTTCAAATAAGTATCTTCTTTTTCTAGGATAAAATGAAGTACGCCAGGAATTAATGTAAATAATGAAAAACTCCAACAAAGAATGATTAAAATTTTCGATATTATTTTTTCGATCCTTGTAGTATAAAGTGAGGCCGGCCAAGCACCTATCGGTTTTAAAACCCATCGATTGAATTGTATGCTGTATTCATTAAGACTACCAAATTTCTTTTCAATTTCTGCAAGGTCGTCTGACATGGTGTGACCACAACAAAATCGCGCACGCAACTGAATCGAGGATTCAAGTGCACTGTATTTACTCAACGCTTGCGCATACTTAGTCAAAGGATGTGCGCCGATCGATTCGTCTAGTCAGTTGATATAACTTTACATTTACGTGAGTATTCATTTCAAATTGTTGATAATAAACATGAATTGGATAATGTGTGTGCAATGGACATTAAATTGTATATTTACGAAGTAATTAATTTTGGTATTTGTAATATGATTTGATACGTGCTATGTGCTAGTTAATGTCATTTTAAAAATTAGTGAATGAATTGACTTATTTTTTATTTAATATTTTATCCAGTTTTTTTTAATCATGGTATTAATTGTCTGGATTTTTTAAAAAAAAGATAAGTTTTTACATATTATCTTGAATATTATACTATTATATCCATTTTAATTAAATCAATGTAAGTAAATTACATAAATAAAAATATTTTCAAAGTTTTTTCTGCAAGTATATATAGAAATATGCTGTATTTATATAACAATATTATAAGGCTGCAAATTACAACATTTTAAAAAAGAGAAATGTAACATATATTTGATCATTATGGAAAAAAATATTTCTTATAATTTCAAGATCATTGAAATGTAATTAATATGCAAAGTTTATTTTTAAATGTATGTTCGATACATATTTTTTTATATGCGCAATACATGTGCATTTTACAATATTGTCATTTGGCGTAATATATTTAAATACGCAAAAATAGTTTTTACTATCTGAAATTTTAAATATATTATTATGAAAATTTTCGAAAATGATGTATTTTTTTAAAAATTAAAAAACGTACATTACCAAATGTAATCACCGACATGTCAATTATCTTTCCAGCAGTCATTTTGTATTCCATACTACATCGTGTAATAATCATTATTAGATTGAGAATATCTTTTTTAGGCAATCGATACCAGTTTGTCATGTAGACCAAGTTACCAATTTCCTTACATTTTTCAGTTAATATTTCACCAACATAGCATATTAAAAATGTTCCTAAACTTATATTCATTACGGCAGAAGCATATGCACTGAGGGCTCTAATATCATGTCCGGACCATTCCTATGAAAAAATGAAAATAAAATTTTATGTTGTTCATATTATTTTTCACAATTTTATTATTGCTTGAATTTGTGACATTTATATAAAAAATTACAACAAATATAGAATAGGATTCATTTCATTAATTTCAATTATCTTGGAATCTTATCTAATCAAAGCATTTCACTAATTTCTAGTTCACTAATATTTCTTAAAATTATAGAATGGATGAACCATATTCTATATTAAATTGAATGATTCTATTAAAAGTGATGAATTTGATATATATATATAAGATGAATAAATTTATGTCTTGAATCAATATTTTAAAAACATCTTATTTTTGTTTACAGGTAATACAAAAATTTATGGATGATGTGTTGTATTATCGAATGAATCATCATGTAATCAATTAGAGAAAATATTTTCAATACAAAAATGCACAAAACTAATGATCTTAAAAATGAAGTTGTCAATAAATATATTTAAATTTAAGAAATAGCATACCGCAAGAATGCAATAGCTAAGCATGCATATACTCAAAATATTCTTGAACATTTCCATGAAGCATATTGGACTCAATAGATGTTCAGTACGTTCTAGGAAACTTCAGTTAATATGTAATTAGAGAAAATTTCTAAAGAGAGATAGAAATAGATAGATAGATAAAAAGAAAGAAACAGACAGAAATAGAAAGAAACTATACAAAAAGTGTTACCTTAGAATTCTCAAATGATGTTCAATGATTACACTTATTTCATCAACGCGTACATTTTTATTTTCTTCTTGTGGCCTATTTACAAATTCTTCGATCCACGTAATCATTATAGTTAGCTGACCAACAGCATGGCATGCAAACACTGTAGCAAAGCTGAAAGCGATAATAACAGTACCTGTTGCAATATATCCTGCCAGAAATTGAAAACTAAGGACGATATCATGCCCTGGATTAACATCAACCGGAATTTTATAAGTTGGAAAGGGTAAGACGTATAGTTCCATGCTTTGGTTGCTGATTTTAATTGTCCGTTTGAAAACTCCAAATACGGTGCAAAAAGTAATAGTACTAGTTTGCATGAAAGCCGCGAAACAACAGGAAATGATGCGCCCAATTTTTGCATTTTTAAGCATTATTTGCTGATCGCCTGTCCTCGTAATTGCCTTCCAATCCGCTTTCATGTGCTCTATACAATAGCGTATATCATTTTTACGAAATAACAAAATGGCATAATTGAGTCCTCCGCCAAAGCAGTAGCCTATAGGGCCGAGCGTTTTTAATTTCGAAATGATATCCTCTTTCACAAGAGTAAAATGTAACAAGCTTGATGTGGTGACGAATAGCGCGATGATACAACACAGGAAAATTAGAATCTTTGTCATTATCTTTTCGAATTTGGAGCAAGAAGATGAAAGTGGCCATAATCCTATCGATTTCGAGAACCATCTATTCAATTGTATGCTGTATTCGTTTAGACTGCCAAACTTCTTCTGAATCGCAGCAATATCGTCCGCCATTCCGTCTTTCCTCGACGAAGTTACAGAAACGACTGAATGGTGTACACACTGTCGTATGGATGATATACGTCGATCGATACATATATTCCGTTGCCATAACTATTAGCACAGACAGTTAATCTGTATATTTACGTTTCAGTTCATTGACGATAGTTGCATGTGTCGCACAATGTGTAGTCGATTGATTGGTAAAAATTAAATTAGATATCTTGGAATGATAAAATTTGTAAGACTTTTTATAATGGAAGTGTGATTTTGAAATATATATATTAGCAAATGTCAAACGAAAATGGAAGATAAATAAGTGAATTTTCTTTTTATTAATTACAATAATAAAAAGTTATATATTACAGTTATATATTATATAGTTTAAATAATAATTTAAACTATACAATATAGTATATAGAAAATTATGATTACTAATCTTCTCGGAATAATTTTTATAGAAAAAAAATCAATTCTAATTTTTATCTGATGCATTAAAAAATCTTGAAATACATAGAGTGTATTAGAATTTCTATAGATTATTTTGAAATTTATATATAATTTTAGAATATAGTTTTTGAAACAAATAAAAATTTGAAATAATAAATATTTTGGTAAAATTTTTGGTAAAATTTGGTTACATCACCAAATATATAAGGATACAGATAGATTCAAATATGTCTCAGATGATTGTAATCTGTAACAGAAAATAATAAATAATGGAATATGAGTTTTGCAATTGGATATAACAAAGCGAATTTTCCATAAATGAATCTTCCATTCACGTTACAAAAAACAAAAATAATTTAAAAAATTTTGCAGTTGTCAATTTTGAAAAATTTAAAATTGTAAATAATAATATAAAATATTAATATCAATTTTTTTTCTTGTGGATAATATTGTAGATAATATCAATTATTATTAAAAAAATTATGGAAAAATTATATAATATTATTATATAAACTGACAAATTATATAATTGTTCATTTTAGAAAATGATTGAATGTGAATTTTATTTTTTATTACAGATAATATAGAAACGAATAATTTTAAAAACATAAAAAAATCTCTTTCGGAAAAATTCTATCAATGTAATATGATATGAAAATATTGAATATAAAAAATATGAAATACATTACGTTAACGTTTCCAATATTTTCATTCATAAAAAATTGAGAATAAATATTACGAATACAATGCTGCTCTTTAATCATATAATAATGTATCTTCATATAATTTCATTATCATATTTCATTATAAATTGATAATTTCAGAAAGTATATATTTAATGTATATTAAGTATATATTATATATAATATATATAGCCTACAAAAAGATAAAAATCGTTATCTATAAATAAAGTATGATATTTTCATACAAATGATATAAGTTGCACTTATTTATTTTTATATTATTTTTATATTATATAAATGATATTTCATAATATCATCTAGTTGTTCACGTATCTTCATATTCTTGTCTTTTTTCATATTGTCGAACAGTTATTGCAATTTTTTCACATGAATTTCAAACTGTTTACAGGTATGCAAACACGGCGATCAAACACCTGACAGTTGTGGAATACATCACAAATATGACTAAGTATTGCATCAATTGCATGATATGGAAAACAGATTGAATCGAGGAATTCATAGATCAGAAAATTTTGAGATGTCATGATTTCATTATTAATAATTTTTTTCTATTTTGTACAAAGTGACATCATAATAATATAAAAGAATCGCAATATATAATAATAATATATTGCATAATTGATGCAATTTTAAATTTATGATATTTATTTCAAATTTTTGAAAATAGCTGATAATATGAATTGAATAATATGTGTCCAATGTGTATAATGGAAAATAAATTGTACATTTTTTAATTACTTTCAGTGCACATAATTTGGAAATGCTAGATTTGAAAATGTCATTAGAAATTAGTAGATGAAAATGATTAATTTTTTAATATACTTTAATATATTTTCTAAGACTATTTTTTTGGAAAATAAATAATATTATGTGTTTAAAACATTTCTAAAATATGATCAATCTGTAATATAATACTAAGATTTTAATACTAAAATTTTAAACATTATTTGATTTCTTTACAATTAAATCGGTGTAAATATAAATTATATATATATTATATAAATATTACATAAAAAAATTTTTAAGTTTTCTCCGTGCAAGTATATTGGAATGTGCTGTACTATAACAATATTATAAGATTATAAATTATAACTTTTCGAATAAAAGAAATGCAATTAATCATTATTTATGAAACAAATATAATTTATATTTTCATATTTCATATTCATTCAAATATAATTACTAATATGCAAAGTTTATTATTAAATATGTTAAATACATATTTTTTTATATACTCAATACATGTGCACTTTACAACATTGTCATTTGGAATAATATATTTAAATACGTAAAAATAGTTTTTATTATCTGAAATTTAAAATATATTTATATAAATACTTTCGAATGCAATATACTTCTTAAAAAAATTAAAAAATAAACGTACATTACCAAATGTAATTACCGACATATTAACGATCTTTCCGGCAGTCATTTTGTATTCCATTCCAGATCGTATCATTATCATTATCAGATTAAGAATATCTTTTTCAGATAATCGATACCAGTTCGTCATGTAAATCATATCGCTAATTTTCTTACACTTTTCAGAAAGTATTTCACCGATATAACATATTAAAAATGTGTTCAATATTATACACGTTACACAAAAAGCATATGTACTGAGAGCTCTAATATCACGTCCAGACCATTCCTATGAAAAAATGAATATTTTCAATTTTATGCTGTTCGTATTATTTCTCACAATTTTATTATTGCTTGAATTTGTGACATTTATAAAGAATTATAACAATTATATAGAATAGGATTCATTTCATTAATTTTAGTTATCTTGGAATCTTATCCAATCAAAGCATTTCATTAATTTCTAGTTCACTAATATTTCTTAAAATTATAGAATGGATGAATCATATTCTATATTAAATTGAATGATTCTATTAAAAGTGATGAATTTGATATATATATATATAAGATGAATAAATTTATGTCTCGAATCAATATTTTAAAAACATCTTATTTTTGTTTACAGGTAATACAAAAATTTATGGATGATGTGTTGTATTATCGAATGAATCATCATGTGGTCAATTAGAAAAAATATTTTCAATACAAAAATGCACAAAACTAATGATCTTAAAAACGAAGTTGTCAATAAATATATTTAAATTTAAGAAATAGCATACCGCAAGAATGCAATAGCTTATCATGCATATACTCAACATATTCTTGAACATTTCCATGAAGCATATTGGACTTAATAGATGTTCAATACGTCCTAGAAAACTTCACAGTTAATACGTAATTAGAAAAAATTCTCTCAAAGGGAACAGAGATAAATAGATACGTAAAAGAAATTAACAAGAGAAATTAATCAAAAAATGTTACCTTAGAATTCTTAAATGATGTTCGATGATCACACTTATTTCATCAATGCGCATATTCTTATTTTCTTCTAATGGCCGATTTACAAATTCTTCGATCCAAGTAACCATTATAGTTAACTGGCCAACAGCGTGGCATGCAAATACTGTAGCAAGACTGAAAGCGATAACAACGGTAGTACTCATAATGCATGTTGTCAGAAATTGAAGACCAAGTAGAATGATGTGTCCTGGATTAGTATCAACCGGAATTTTATAAGTTGGATAGGGTAAGATGTATACTCTTATGCTTTCGTTGCCGACTTTGATTGTCTGTTTGAAAACACCCAAGACAGTGCAGAAACAAATACTGTCAACTTGCATGAAACCTGCGATGCAACCGGAAATTATGCGACCAATTTTTGCGTTTTTAAGCATTACTTGCCGATCCTGCGTTCTTGTGATCGCATTCCAATCGGTTTCTATGTGATCTATACAATAACGTATATCGTCTTTAAGAAACAATAATACTGCATAATTAAGCCCTCCGCCAATGCAATAACTTATAGGGCCAATCATTTTTAATTTTGTTATGATATCTTCTTTCACGAGAATGAAGTGTAATAAACTTAGTGTTGTAACGAATAGCGAGATGATCCAACAGAGAAGAATTAGAATCTTTGTCATTATCTTTTCGAATTTCGATGTGGAGGATGGAAGTGGCCATAATCCTATCGTTTTCGAGAGCCATCTATTCACTTGTATGCTATACTCGTTGAGACTGCCAAACTTCTTTTGAATCGCGACAATGTCGTCCGCCATCGTCTTTCCTCAACGAAGTTACAGAAACGACTGAATGGTATACATGTACGATGTCGTACAAATGATATGCATCGATCAATATATATATTCCGTTACCACGACTATTGACGATGGTTAATCTATGTGTTTACGTTTCAGTTCCTTAACGGTAGTTGCACGTGGTGCGCACTCCATGACAATCGGAATAATAGAAACTAAATTAAATATCTTTGCAGAATGATAAAATTTTTTGAAAAAATTCATAAACCTTTTTTAAAAGGGGAGTGTTATTTTAAAATATGATGTGTGATGTCTAATATTAATGGAGAAATTAGTGAATGAAGATACATAAGTGTATTTTTTTTTTTTTAATAATCACAGTGATATTCAAATAATAGATTGCATTTAATGTAGATTCAAGATTATGATTATTAACTTTTGAAATATGATTTTGAAATACATAGAATGTATCAAGTTTTCTATTGCTTATTCTGAAATTTATTATTTTAAAATACAATTTCTAGAATTAATGAAATTTTGATATAATAATAATTAAAAAATTTGTAAAATTTTTATGGCTACATTACGAAGTATATAATAAGGATACGAAAAGATTTAATATGCTAGAAATAATTTTAATGATCTGTAATAGAAAATAATGAAGTGGAATATGGTGAAGATCTTATGCAATGTAAAATAATAAATGGATAGACGAATCTTGAAGAACTATAAAAGTTATCTAAAGATAATTTTACAAATTTTCCATCTGTTATTTTTAGAAGAATTCGAAATTATAGATATGAACATCAAATTGAATACGTTTTTTTTTGTAGATACTTAATCCATCACTTCAATAAATTTGAATTTATATCTGTTTTATTATATATCTATTTTTTAT
This sequence comes from Apis cerana, assembly GCF_029169275.1. Taxonomy (NCBI): domain Eukaryota; kingdom Metazoa; phylum Arthropoda; class Insecta; order Hymenoptera; family Apidae; genus Apis; species Apis cerana. The sequence goes on along the minus strand of NC_083853.1, from coordinate 10,023,244 downwards.
TTCAAATAATGTAGAAACAAATAATTTTATAAAAATATAAAATATAAAATTTTGATAAAATCTCATCAACAGTATGAAAATATTAAGTATAAAGAATATGAACAATAACTTATAGTTTTACTATTTTTAAAAAATTCAGAACTAAACGTAATAATTTACAATTTTATATTTTCATCATTTTCATTCTTATTATCTCATTAAGTAGATAATATTTCAAAAAACATCTATAAATTCATTAAAACATATTTCGTTTAAAGACTCTTTGATTTAAAATAAAAAATTGAAAATCGTTATTTCTATACACAAAATAATATCTTCATATTTTTTTACAATCTCTCATATTTTTTATTTAAATGTAAAGAATTTATATATAAATAATATTCTAGTATATTATTTAATTGTTGTTCAGATATTTCTATGTTTTTGTCTTTTTTCAGTTCATCTATAGTTTTTCACAAGAATTTCGTCATAAGAATTCGAAATAGTCTACATCTATGCATAACAAAAACAATCAAACTTCAGTGATGAAAGATACTAGCGAAATACAGAAAAAAAATTGATGAAACTATGAAATTATGTGAGTATTTATTAAATTTTTTGTAATTGATAATATGAATTGAACAATGTGTCTCCAATTCAAAGAAGAAAATAAAGTGTACATTTTTGATATCTGCATATGATTTGGAAATGCTAGATTTGAAAATGTTATTCTTAGAAATTAGTAAATGAAGATGATTTATTTTTTGCTTAATATTTTTTCTAAGATTATTTTTTTGAAAAATTATGTGTTTAAAACAATAATATTATGTATTTCTTAAACTTGATCGATCTGTAATATAATACTATGATTTTAAACATTCATTACAATTATTTATATAAATTGGTGTAACTAAATTATATAAATACAAAAAAATTTTTTTGGTGCAAGTATATTAAAATGTGTTGAAATAATATTATAAGATTACAAAAAGTAATCTTTAATAAATAAGAGAGATGCAATTAATCATTATATATGAAACAAATATATATTATATTTTCATATTCATTCAAATGAAATTACTAATATGCAAAGTTTATTATTAGATATGTTAGATATATATTTTCTTATATATTCAATACATGTGCACTTTACAATATTGTCATCTGGCGTAATATATTTAAATACGCAAAAATAGTTTTTATTATCTGAAATTTAAAATATATTTGTATAAATACTTTCGAATGCTAGCAATACTTCTTAAAAAAATTAAAAAATAAACGTACGTTACCAAATGTAATCACTGACATAGTAATTATCTTTCCGGCAGTCATTTTGTATTCCATTCCAGATCGTATCATTATCATAATCAGATTAAAAATATCTTTTTCTGATAATCGATACCAATTCGTCATATAAATCATATTACTAATTTTCTTACACTTTTCAGAAAGTATTTCACCGATATAACAAATTAAAAATGTGTTCAATGTTATACACGTTATTGAAAAAGCATATGCACTCAGGACCGTAACATCACGTCCATACCATTCCTAAGAAAAAATGAATATTTTCAATTTTATACTGTTCATATTATTTCTCGATTCTATTATTGCTTGAATTTGTGACATTTATAAAAAATTACAACAATTATATAGAATAGGATTCATTTCATTAATTTTAGTTATCTTGGAATCTTATCCAATTAAGGCATTTCATTAATTTCTAGTTCTAATAATATTTCTTAAAATTATAGAATGGATGAATCATATTCTACATTAAATTGAATGATTCTATTAAAAGTGATGAATTTGAGAAATAAGATGGACATAAATTTATATTTTGAATCAATATTTTAAGAACATTTTAAAATTTTTGTTTACAGATAATAAAAAAATTTGTGGATGATGTGCTGTATTACGAATGAATCATCATGTGATCAGTTAGAAAAAATATTTTCAATACAGAAATGCACAAAACTAACAATTTTAAAAACGAAGTTCTCAATAAATATATTTAAATTATATTTAAATATATTAATTAAGAAATAGCATACCGCAAGAATGCAATAGCTAAGCATGCATATAGTTAATATATTCTTGAACATTTCCGTGAAGCATATTGGACTCAATAGATGTTCAGTACGTCCTAGAAAACTTCATAGTTAATATGTAATTAGAAAAAATTCTCTCAAAGGGAATAGAAATAAATAGATAGATAAAAGGAGTTAACAATAGAAATAGAAAATAATCAAAAAAATATTACCTTAAAATCCTCAAATGATGTTCGATGATCACACTTATTTCATCAATACGCATATTCTTATTTTCTTCTTGTGGCCGATTTACAAATTCTTCGATCCAAGTAACCATTATAGTTAACTGGCCAACAGCGTGGCATGCAAATACTGTAGCAAGACTGAAAGCGATAACAACAGTAGCGCTCATAATATATCCGGCCAAAAATTGAAAACCAAGTACGATATTATGTCCTGGATTAGTATCAACCGGAATTTTATAAGTTGGAAAAGGTAAGACGTATATTTCCATACTTTCGTTGCCGATTTTAATTTTCTGTTTGAAAACTCCAAATACGGTGCAGAAAGAAATAGTACTAAGTTGTAGGAAGCCCGCGACACAACCGGAAATGATACGACCAATTTTTGCGTTTTTAAACATTACTTGCCGATCTCCTGTCCTCGTGATAGCCTTCCAATCGCTTTCTATATGATCTATACAGTAGCGTATATCGTTTTTACGAAGCAACAACACTGCATAATTAAGTCCTCCACCAAAGCAATAACTTATAGGGCCAAGTGTTTTTAATTTTGAGATAACATCCTCTTTCACGAGAATAAAATATAACAAGCTTGATATTGTGACAAATAGAGCGATAATCCAACAAAAAAAAATTAAAATCTTTGTCATTATTTTCTCGAGTTTCGAGGTAGAGGATGGAAGTGGCCATACGCCTATCGTTTTTGAAAGCCATCTGTTCAATTGTATGCTGTATTCGTTCAGACTACCAAACTTCTTCTGAATTGCGGCAATGTCATCCGCCATCATGTTTCCTCAACGAAGTTGTAGGAACGACTGAATATCGTATACACATGGTGTCGTACAAATGATATGCATCGATCGATACATATATTCCGTTACCATAACTATTGACAACGGTTAATCCATCTGTTTACGTTTCAGTTCGTTGACGATAGTTGCACATGTTGTGCATTCAATGGTGTGGTATAAAGTAAATTAGATATTTTTGCAGAACGATAAAATTCGTAAAAAACTCACTTTTTATAAGTGAAGCATTATTTTGAAATATGATTACATAATATCAATTGAGAAATTAGTGAATAAAAGATAGAAAAGTGTATTTTTTTTATTATTGCAATAATATTCAAATAGTAGAGTGCATTTAATGCAGATTAAAGATTACGGTTATTACTTTTTTGGGGTAATTTTTAAAGTAGAAAAAGAATTAAACTTTATCTAATGCATTATTAAATAGCTTTGAAATACATAGAATGTATCAATATTTCTATTGCTCTGAAATTTATTTATTATCTGAGAATACAATTTTTGGAATTAATAAAATTTTGATACAATAATCATTTTTTTGAATTTTGTAAAATTTTTATGGCTATGCCATAAAATACATAATGATGGGGACATTCAAGTATATCACAAATAATTTTAACGATCTGTAAAAAAATAATAAATTAGAATATGAAAAAAAGTTATGCAATGTTAAATGATAAATGAATAGATGAATCTTCAAGAATATAAAAGATATCTATAAGTTGTTTAATTATCTAAAAATAATCTTACGAATTTTTTATCTATCAAAATCTTCTTTTAGAAGAATTTGAAATTATAGATATTAATATCGAATTGAATGCTTTTTTGTAGATACTTAATCTATCACTTGATTAAAGTTGAATTTTATTTTTTATTTCAGATAATGTTTATTTCAAATAATTTTATAGAAATATAAAATACAATTTTGATAAAATCTTTCCAATAATATGAAAAGATTAAGTATAAAAAATTTGAGCACTAGATTAACTTTTTATAGTATTTTAATTGCTTTACTTTGTTCTCATTTTTAAAAAATTGAGAACGAAATATAACAATTGCAATCATCATATTTATCTTATTTTTCCTTATTATATTTATCTTCATGTTATTCATATTATCTGATTAAATAGATAATACTTCAAAAATCATCTAAAAATTTATTTAAACATACTTTGTGCGAGTAGAAACTTATAATTTGAGATAAAAAATTAAATATTTATGTAAATAATGTAAAGAATTTATATGTAAATAATATTCTAATATATTATTTAGCTATTGTTCACATATCTTTATATTTTTATCTTTCTTCAGTCCATCAACAGTTTTTCGCAACTTCGTCATAAAAATTCAAAATTGTCTATATTTCTTCATAACAAAAACGATCATATTGCAAGGATTTAATAATGGCAGATATCATCATTGAACTAAGCATTGCATCAATTGTAAGAAGGAAGGATTTGATTTTGTTATTGATTTCTCCGTGGCAAAGAATAATAATGTAAATGAATCTAGCGGAGATAAAACTAGCGCAGTTGATGTAACTTTAAATATATGTGAGTATTTATTTCAGTAATTTTTTATAATTGATAATCTGGAATAGAACAATGTATGTGCATTAAAAATAAATTATACTTGTATAAATTATTTTTTATATTCGCACACAGAACCATGATATGTGCTAGTTGTCAGATAAAATCATTCTAGAAAATATTGAAAATGTGAAAATATTAATTTTTTATTTAATATTTATTCCGGGTCTATTTTTTTTTGGAAAATCATGATGTTATGTCTAAATTAGATCTTAAGGAAGAAAGATGATATGTAAAGATAAGTATATCATTATTGTGCTTTAAGCGTTCAATTAAATGTAAAATACACAAATAAAAAAAATTTTTGATGTTTTTTTGCATTTAAGTATATGTAGAAATGTGGAGTACATATGATTATATTATAAAATTGTGATTTTCTGAAAAATGTGACATATATCTGATTATTATAGATATAAAAAATATTTTTTACTATACACTTTCACTTGAATGTAATTATTAATATGTTTCATTTTTAATATACATATTATATATATATCTATAAATATTTATAACATGTTTCTAAATATATATTTGATACATTTTTTTATGTGCTCAATATATGTGCACATTACAATATTGTCACTTGGCGTAGTATATTTAAATATGCAAAAATAGTTTTAATTATCTGAAATTTTAAATATATTTGAATGAATATTGTGAAGAGAATCAATGATTTTTTGTCTTTTGAAAGAAAGAAAGTTGAAAGAAACAAACATACATTACTAAATGTGATCACTGACATATCAATTATTTTTCCGGCAGTCATTTTATATTCTATACCAGATCGTGTAATAATCATAATCAGATTAAGAATATCTTTATCAGGTAATCGATACCAATTTGTCATGTAAACCATGTTACCAATTTCTTTACATTTTTCAGTTAGTACTTCACTGATATAACATATTAAAAACATGCTTAAAGTTATATTTATTATTGTAAAACTATATGCAGTAAGGGCTCTAATATCACGTCCTGACCATTCCTACAAAAAATGAATATTTTTAAGTTTATTCATCACTCATTTTGTTTATATTATTTCTTAAATTTTTTTATTGAGTAAATTTTATAAAATTTGCAAAAAATCTCAATTATATAAAATTATTATTATAAATTATAATTATTTATAGAATTTACATACAATAAGTCATACAATAAAAATTTACATTCAATTAATTACTTTCAATTTCTTTGGAATAACTGTAATAATGTTTTAATGTTACAGAAATGGAAGAAAAGGAAAGGTGACTCTTATTGAAATTGAAAACAGAATAATTGTTTTAAAAAGAATGAATTTGTCAAAAAAATTAAGCATGAATTTATGTATTAAATCAATATCTTAAAACCATTTTATTATTTCTTTATATAATATCGAAATTTGCGGATCATATGTTGAGGTATGAATAAATTCATCATGCGAATTCATCAAACAAAATATTTTTAACATAGAAATAGATTAAATTAATGATTCTAAAAACAAAGTCCTCAATGAATAAATTTAATTTAGAAAATACATACCACAAGAATGCAATAGCTAAGCATGCATATAGTTAATACATTCTTGAACATTTCCATGAAGCATATTGGACTTAATAGATGTTCAGTACGTTCTAGGAAACTTCACAATTAATACGTAATTAGAAAAAATTCTCTCAAAAGGAATAAATAGATACATCTCAAAGGAGTAGAAATAGAAATAGAAATTAGAAATAGAAATTACAACAAATGTTACCTTAGAATTCTTAAATGATGTTCAATGATTACACTTATTTCATTAACGTGCACATTCTTATTTTTTTGTGACCGATTTACAAATTCTTCGATCCACATAACCATTATAGTTAACTGACCAGTAGCGTGGCATGCAAATACTGTAGCAAGACTGAAAGCGATTATAACAGTAGCAGTCATAATGCATGCTGTCAGATATTGAAAACCAAGAACAATACCGTGCCCTAGATTAGTATCAATCGGAATTTTATAGGTTGGAAATGGTAAGACGTGTATTTCCATACTTTCGTTGCCGATTTTGATTGTCTGTTTGAAAACTCCAAATACGGTGCAGTAAGAAATAGTACTAACTTGCATGAAGCTCCCAATACAACCAGAAATGATGCGACCAATTTTTGCGTTTTTAAACATTACTTGCCGATCATTTGTCCTTGTGATAGTTTCCCAATCGGCTTCTATATGCTCTATACAATAACGTATATCGTCTTTAAGAAACAATAATATTGCATAATTAAGCCCTCCGCCAACACAATAACTTATAGGACCAATCATTTTTAGTTTTGATATGACATCTTCTTTCACGAGCATGAAGTGTAACAAGCTTGGTATTGTAACGAATAAAGCGATGATCATACAGAAAAAAATTAGAATCCTTGTCATTATCTTTTCGAATTTTGATGTGGTAGATGAAAGTGGCCATACGCCTATTGTTTTTGAGAGCCATCTATTCACTTGTATGCTATACTCGTTAAGACTGCCAAATTTCTTTTGAATCGCGATAATATCGTCCGCCATCTCTCCTCAACGAAGTTACAGAAACGACTGAATAGTACATATGTACGATGCCTTACAAATGATATGCATCGATCAATATATATATTCCGTTACCATGACTATTGACGATGGTTAATCTATGTATTTACGTTTCAGTTCGTGCAGTAGTTGCACGTGATGCGCACTCGATGACACTCGGAGTGATAGAAATTAAATTAAATATCTTTGCAGAATGATAAAATTCGTGAAAATATTCGTAAATCTTTTTTAAAAGTAAAACGTTATTTTGAAATATGATGTGTGATATATAATATTAGTCGAGAAATTAATGAATGAAAATATGTATGCATATAATCATTTTTTTCAATTTTGAAAAATTTTTATGGCTATGTCATGAAATACATAATAATGGTATGAGGACCTTCAAATATGTTATAGATAATTTTAATGATTTATAAGAAAATAATAAATTGGGATATGGATAAAGATGTTATGCAATGTTATAATAAATGAAATAATCAATGAAAAGACGAATCTCTAAAAACTGTAAAAAATATCTAAAGATAATTTTACGAATTTTCCATCGTTCACTTTTAGATGAATTCGAAATTATAGATATCAATATCAAATTGAATGCTTTCTTTTTGTGTAGATACTTAATCCATTACTTGATTGAATTTTAATTCTATTTTTTATTTCTGATAATATAAAAACAAATAATTTTGTAAAAATATAAAATATAATTTCGATAAAATTGCATTAAGAGTATGAAGATATCGAATATAAAGAATAGCAATAGATTGACTTTTTATAATTTTTTTAATTGTTTTACTTTGTATCCATTTTTAAAGAATTGAGAATGAAACATAACAATTTCAATCACCATATTTATCTTATTTTTTCTTTTTATATTTATCTTCATATTATTTAATTAAATAGATAATACTTCAAAAATCATCTAAAAATTTATTGAAACATATCTCGTTTAGAAACTTTATGATTTGAGATAAAAAATTCAATATTTATGTAAATAATATAAAGAATTTTTATGTAACAATATTCTAGTATTCAGATATTATTCATGTATCATTATTTTTGTCTCTTTTCAGTTCATCAACAATTTTTTACAACTTCATAAGAATTCAAAATTGTCTATATCTTTGCGCAAAAAATTTTTCATCAAATTGCAAGTATTCAATGATGACAGATCATCATTGAACCAAGCATTGCATCAATTGCAAAATTTTGAAGAAGGGACTAGATCGAGAAATCCACGGTAGATAAAAGACTTAGGATTTTGTTATCGATTTCATTGTTTTGTGCAAAGATGCATAATATAAATGAATCTTGCGGGATATTACGTAAAAGCAGCACAGCTGATATAACTTTAAATTTATGTAAGTATTTCAAATTTTTTATAATTAATAATATGAATTGGACAATGTGTGTTCAAAAGAAAATAAACTGTACGTTTTCGAATATGATATCGGCAAATGATTTCGAAATGTGCTAATGTTAAATTAAAATTATTAATATTTTATTTTATTATTTTTTCTAAGCTTATTTTTTTGGAGAATTATAATGCAATATATTTTAAAACACATCTTAAGAAAGAAAGATAATTGATTTGTAATATAATACGATTGTCACTATTATGATTTTAAGCATTTATTTCAATGAAGCAATTATTTTGAAATTTTTTTGCATTCAAATATATGCTGTACATGTAACTCTATTATAAAATTATAATTCATGATTTTTTAAAAGATGTGACATACATTCAATCATTATAGATATAAAAAATAGTTTTTATACTTTCAATTTTAATTGAATATTATTATTAATGTGCAATATTTGTTTTGAAATATATATTCAATATATTTTTTTTATATGCTTAATACATGTGCACTTTACAATATTGTCATTTGGCGTAATATATTTAAATATGCAAAAATAGTTTTTACTAGCTGAAATTTTAAATATATTTATATGAATATTTTCGAGAATCAATGATTGTTTAAAATTTTTTTCTTTAAAAATTGGAAGAAATAAACATACATTACCAAATGTGATCACCGACATATCAATTATTTTTCCGGCAGTCATTTTGTATTCTACACTAGATCGTGTAATAATCATAATCAGATTAAGAATATCTTTATCAGATAATCGATACCAATTTGTCATGTAGACCATGTTACCAATTTCCTTACATTTTTCAGTTAATACTTCACCGATATAACATATTAAAAATGTGCTTAAAGTTATATTCATTACTGAAAAAGTGTATGCACTGAGAGCTTTAATATCACGTCCAGACCATTCCTACGAAAAAATGAATATTTTCAATTCCATTTATTATTTATTGTTTATTTATATTATATTATTTCTTACAATTTTTTATTGCTTAAATTAATATAAATCTTCATTATTATAAATATATTGTAAATAAATAATATATTATTATAAATATGAAAATATAAATAAATATTAATAAATATAAAAAAATTTATTTATTATAGAAATTATGTATAATAAGATCCTTGTGAATAATTTTTAATTATCTTGAAATAAGTAGGCAAAATGCTTTACTTTCCCTACTTGAAACATATCTTAATATTACAGAAATAGAAAAAATAAATCTTATTGAAATTGAATATAGAGTAATTTATTAAAAGCAATGAATTTGATAAAAAGATTAAGGACAAATTTATGTATTAAGTAAATATTGTAAAAATATTTTCATATTTTTTTACATAAATTTGTAGATCATCTATTATGATGCGTATGAATTCTTCATGCAAATTCTTCATGCAAATTCTTCATGCAAAATGTTTTTAACAGAAGTATATTAAATTAATGATGTTAAAAACGAAGTCCTCAATGAATATGTGTAAATTCGAAAACTACGTACCACGAGAATGCAATAGCTAAGCATGCATATACTTAATATATTCTTGAACATTTCCATGAAGCATATTGGACTCAATAGATGTTCAGTACGTCCTAAGAAACTTCACATTATGTTATTAAAGTTATTAGAGAAATTTTTCACAGATAGGTACAAATAGATAGATAAAAGGAGTTAACAATAGAAACAGAAATTAATAAAAAAATGTTACCTTAGAATTCTTAAATGATGTTCGATGATCACGCTTATTTCATTAACTCGCATATTTTTATTTTCTTCTTGTGGCCGATTTACAAATTCTTTAACCCATGTAACCATTATAGTTAACTGACCAGCAGCGTGGCATGCAAATACAGTAGCAAGGCTGAAAGCGATAATAACGGTAGCAGTCATAATGCATCCTGTCAGAAATTGAAAACCAAGAACGATACTGTGCTCTAGATTAGTATCAACTGGAATTTTGTAGGTTGGAAAAGGTAAGACGTGTATTTCCATACTTTCGTTGCCGATTTTGATTTTCTGTTTGAGAACTCCAAATACGATGCCGAAACAAAGTGTACTAACTTGCATGAAGCTCGCGATGCAACCGGAAATGATGCGACCAATTTTTGCGTTTTTAAACATTACTTGCCGATCATTTGTCCTTGTGATAGTTTCCCAATCGGCTTCTATATGCTCAATACAATAACGTATATCATCTTTAAGAAACAATAATATTGCGTAATTAAGCCCTCCGCCAATACAATAACTTATAGGACCAATCATTTTCAATTTTGTAATAATATCCTCTTTAACAAAAATAAAATGTAACACGCTTGATGTTATGATGAATAGCGCGATGATCCAACAGAGAAGAATTAAAATCTTGGTCATTATCTTTTCGAATTTCGAAGTGGACGATGGAAGTGGCCATACGCCTATCGTTTTCGAAAGCCATCTGTTCAGTTGTATGTTGTATTCGTTCAGACTGCCAAACTTTTTCTGAATTGCGGTAATGTCATCCGCCATCGTCTTTCCTCAATGAAGTTGCAGAAACGACTGAATGGTATACATATGATGTACAGATGATATGCGTCGATCGATATGTATACCCTGTTGCCATAATAATGCCTGTTGGCAACGGTTAATCCGTATGTTTACGTTTCAGTTCGTTGACAATACTGACATGTGTTGTACAATGTGCAATCTATTGATAAAGATTAAGTTAGATGTCTTAGTTGAATGCAAAAATTCATAAAAAAGATATTTTTTCGTAGTTGAAGTATGATTTTAAAATATGTTATGTATTTGTGAATGAGCTGTAATGAAAAATAAATAAATATACTTTTTTTTTATTAATCATAATAGTGTTTAAGTTCTATATCACATTGACAATTATGTTCTTTGTTTCTTTTCAATATAGAGATAATTTTCAATACAGAAAAAAGTCAATTTGAGTTTTTGGTTTTAAATTATCTTGAAATGCATAATATATCAGGATTATTATTGTTCATTTTGAAATTTATATGTTATGTTAAAGTGTAATATTAAAATATAAATATAATTTTTAAAATAAGTAAATATTTGAAATAATAATTATTTTGATAAATTTCATGGTACAAATAGATTCGAATATACTTAAAATGATTGCAACATCTGTAACAGAGAATAATAAAATAGAATATTAATTATATAATGTGACATAATAAATAGATAGATGAATTTTAATAGATGAATCTGATCTACCACTCACGTTACAAAAGCTGAAATTCCACGAGTTTTTCGTTTATCATTTTATCATAAATGAATAATGAGATATAATTGTTGAAAGTTGTTATTCATAAGCATAATATGATATTCCTGTAAATCTATGCAATCTATACATTCTTTAAATTAGTATATGTAAATGATGTTCCAAAATATCATCTAGCCATTGTTCATTTTGTACATTTTTGTTGTCTATTTCTAGCCCATCGACCAGTCTCCGTCATAAAAATTTGGAATTGTATACATACAACATGCAAAGACAGTGACCAAACAATACGCATCTACAGTGATGTAATATATTACAAATTCAGCCAAGCATTGCAATTACAAAACTTTGAAAAACGGAATAATTTGTGGATTGAAAAATCTATTAATAAATAAGAGAGGCCTGGGATTTTACGATCTTGTTAATTATTTCTGCGTTTCACATTAAGAGGCTATTACATAATTGTATAGAAAAATCTTATAGAATACACGAAATCAGCATAGTTGATATAACTTTAAACTTATGTAAGTATTTATTTCAAATTGTTGATAGTTGATAATAAATTGAATAATATATGTGCAATGAAATTAAATTAATTTTATCATTTTAAAAGAAAAAAATAATGTTTATTTTTTCAAATTTATTCAAATTAATAATATTTAATATTTACTCTAAATTAATTAATAATATTTAATGTTTATTTTGAATATATATTAGATACATATTTTTTTATGTAATCAATATATGTGCAATTTAGGACATTGTTGTTTGACGTAATATATTTAAATATCCAAAAACAGTTTTTATTATCTAAAATTACAAATATATTCGTATGAATATATATGATAACTAATAATTTTTATTTCTTTCAAAATTGAAAAATATAAACGTACATTACCGAATGTTGTTACTGACATATCCATTATCTTTCCGGCAGTCATTTTATATTCTACACTAGATCGTGCAATAATCATAATCAAATTAAGAATATCTTTATCATGTAATTGATACCAATTTGTCATATACACCATATTACCAACTTCTTTACACTTCTCAGTTAGTATTTCACCAATATAACATATTAAAAACGTACTAAAAGTTAAATTCATTACTACAAAAGTATATGTACTGAGAATTCTAATATCATGTTCAGACCATTCCTACGAAAAAATGAGTGTTTTCAATTGGATTGATCATCTGTGTCATTCATATTACTTTCATGATTTTTTTATAACTTGAATTTGTGAGACTTATAAAAAATTATAATAAGTATATTAAAATAGGATTGATTTCGTTAATATCAATTATTTTAAAATAGATAATTACAATGTTTCATATCCTAACAAAAACATTAGATTTAATTCTAATTCAATGATAAATTTTAAAATTGTTAGAATCGAGATGAACCTTAATTTAAATCGAATAAAGAATGTTCTTATTTATTTAATAATAATAACGAAAATTGCATGGTTCTGATAAATAGCATAAATATGTGTTTAAATAAATTATTTTTGATATATACAAAACTATTTATTAAAATTGAAAATTAAGTATTTAATAAATATATTTAATTTTGAAAAATGGCATACCGCAAGAATGCAATAGCTAAACATGCATATACTCAATATATTCTTGAACATTTCCATGAAACATATTGGGCTCAATAGATGTTCAGCACGTTCTAAGAAACTTCACAATTAATATGTAATTAGAGATATTCTCTAGAGAAAGATAGAAAAAGATAGATAGATAGAAAGGAAAAGACAGAAGAAAGATAAAGAAACTATACAAAAAATGTTACCTTAGAATTCTCATATGATGTTCGATGATCACACTTATTTCATCAATACGTACATTCTTATTTTCTTCTTGTGGCCGGTTTATAAATTCTTCTATCCATGTAACCATTATAGTTAACTGACCAATAGTGTGACATGCGAATACTGTAGCAAGACTGAATGCGATAACAACGGTGGCACTCATAATGTATCCTGTCAGAAATTGTAAACCAAGGATAATACCGAATCCTGGATTAGTATCAACCGGAATTTTATAGGTTGGAGAGGGTAAAACGTGTATTTCCATGCTTTCGTTGCCGATTTTGATTGTTCGTTTGAAAACTCCCAATACCGTGCAGAAACTAACAGCACTAATTTGCACAAAGGCTGCGATGCAACAGGAAATAACGCGACCAATTTTTGCATTTTTAAACATTATTTGTCGATCCGCCGTTTTTGTGATCGCCTTCCAATCAACTTCCATATGCTCTATACAATAAAGTATATCGTCTTTACGATACAGCAACACGGCATAATTGAGCCCTCCGCCAAAGCAATAGCTTATAGGAGCTAGAGATTTTAATTTTGAAATGATATCTTCCTTCACGAGGGTGAAATGTAACAAGCTTGATATTGTGATGAATAGCGTGATAATCCAACAAAGAAATATAAGAATCTTTGTCATTATCTTTTCGAATTTTGAGGTAGAAGATGAAAATGGCCATACGCCTATTGTTTTCGAGAACCATTTGTTGAATTGTGTGCTATACTCGTTCAAATTGTCAAACTTTTTCTGAACCGCGGTAATGTCATCCGCCATCATGTTTCCTCTCTGAAGTCGGAGAAACGACTGAAGTATACATACGATGTCGTACAGATGATGTGTTTCGATCGATATGTATATTCCATAGCAATGCCATAACTATTGGCAACGGTTAATCCATGTGTTTACGTTTCATTTCATTGACGGTAGTTACACAATATGCACTCTATAGACTAATAGAAATTAAATTAGATGTCGTAACGGAACGAGAAAAATTCGTAAAAAAGATGTTTTTTATATGTGAAGTGTAATTTTGAAATATATGTGTTTGGATCTAATGTAGCTTAATGTGGCCTAAAAAAAAGGAGTTAGTGAATGGAAAATAAACAAATAAATATATTATTTTATTAATTATAATAAATTATCATTAATCATATTTAAATCGTATACTGTGTCCGTATAATACTGTATACCGTAAACCATATATATATTGACGATTTATTATGATTTTTATTTTTTTTAAATATAATTTTTAATATAAAAAATTTAACTTCAATTTTTGACTAATTCTTTAAATAATCTTGAATTGTATAATATATTAAAGTTAGTATTGGTTGATCTTAATTTGTTCTTTTCTGATAAAATTATCTAATATATTATATGAATATATTATATTATATAAACCAATTTTTATATAATTATTTAATTATGTAATTAAATGTGAATTCTACTTTTTTTCCAGATTATATAAAAAAAATATTTTTGTAGAAAAATAAAATATTCTGATAAAATTTGATCAATATGTAATATGAAAATGTTGAATCTAAATAGTGTGAGTAATGTACAATATATTAAAGTTTCACTTTGTTCCCATTTCTAAAAATTGAGAAACATTGTAATTATATTCTCTTATTACTTATTTATTTTAATATTATTATTTGATTTGAAGTAGATGATATTCCAAGAAGTATATATATTTTAACGTACATCCTACAAATTCAATAATATTTAGAAGCTCAAAGCAGATATAAAACTGAAAATTATTACTCGTAAATATAGTATGATATTACTATAAAAATGTACATAATTTATATTTTCTTTATTATAAGATATGGAAATGATGTTCCACTTAGCCATGGAACGTTTTCACATTCTTGCTTCCTTTCAACGCATAAATCAGTCTTTGTAACTTTGTAACAAAAATTGGAAACTGTTCACAGGCGTGCATAACAAAAATGGTGATCAAACAACAAGCATCTATAGTGTCGGAATATATTAAAAATCCAAGCATTGCATCAATTACACAATTTCTAAAGATAGAATGGTACGTCAATCGAAAAACTTTATAATAGAAAAGAAATGTCTGAGATCGGCATAGTTGATATAAATTTAGACTTATATAAGTATTCAAATTGTTAATGAATGAATATTTGATAATGAATGGGACAGATGTGTATACAATGAAATTAAATTAATCTTATCATTTTAAATAAAAAAAAAATAATGTTTATACTTTCAAATTTACTTGACTATAATAATATAATATGCAATATTTATTTTGAATATATATTAGATACATATTTTTTTATGTATTTAATACATGTGCAATTTATAACATCGTTACTTGACGTAATATATTTAAATATCCAAAAACTGTTTTTATTATCTGAAAGTAAAAATAAATTCTCATAAATATTTTCGAAATATTTGGGAGATCAATGATATATTTCTTTAAATATTGAAAGAAATAGACGCACATTACCAAACGTAATCACCGACATATCAAATATCTTTCCGGCAGTCATTTTGTATTCCACGTTAGATCGTATAATAATCATTATCAAATTGAGAATATCTTTCTTAGGTAATCGATACCAGTTTGTCATATAAACCATGTTACCAATTTCCTTACATCTTTCAGTTAATATTTCACCGATGTAACATATTAAAAATATGTTTAAAGTTATATTTATTATAGAAAAAATATATGTACTGAGGATCCTAATATTATGTTCAGACCATTCCTAATAAAAAAATGAATATTTTCAATTAGATTCTTCATTTGTTTCATTCATATTATTAATTTCATTTTTTTTATTGCTATTTTTTTATTGCTCGAATTTGTGAGACTTATAAAAAATCAAGACAATTATATTAGAATTAGGTTCACTTGTTTAATTGCAATTATTTTGGAATAGATAGTCAAAGTGTTCTTCATCCTTAGAAGAAAATTAAGTTTAATCGATAATAATGTATTTTGAAGTTGTAAAAATAGTAGAAATGAATCCTGTTTCATGTCAAATCGAATAGAGAATTGTCCTACTAAAATGTTAGATTTGACATAGAAATTTATATCTTAAATCAATATTTTTAAAATATATATGTTAATATTTTTGTTTATTAAATAATAATAATAATAATAATGAAATAATAATGAAATTTATATCAACATGTGTTTAGATAAGTTATTAACATAAACAAAAATTTATTGATCTTGAAAACGGAGTATTTAACAGATATATTTTAATTTGAAAAATGGCGTACCGCAAGAATGCAATAACTAAACAAGCATATAGTCAATATATTCTTGAACATTTCCATGAAGTATATTGGGCACAATAGGTGTTCAGCACGTTCTAGGAAACTTCACAATTAATATGTAATTAGAGATATTCTCTAGAGAAAGATAGAAATAGATACATAGACAGAAAGAGCCAGAAAAAACAGAATGAAATTACATAAAAAGTATTACCTTAGAATTCTTATATGATGTTCGATGATCACACTTATTTCATCAATGCGATTCTTATTTTCTTTCTGTGACCGATTTATAAATTCTTTGATCCATGTAATCATTATAGTTAACTGACCAGAAGCGTGGCATGCAAATATTGTAGCAAAGCTGAAAGCGCTAACAACGGTAGCGCTCGTAATGTATGCAGCCAGAAATTGAAAACCAAGTACGATATCATGTCCTGGATTAGTATCAACCGGAATTTTATAGGTTGGAGAGGGCAAAACGTATATTTCTATACTTTCGTTGCCAATTTTGATTGTTCGTTTGAAAACTCCCAATACGGTGCAGAAACAAATAGTACTAAATTGTAGGAAGCCCGCGACACAACCGGAAATTATACGTCCAATTTTTGCGTTTTTAAACATTACTTGCCGATTGTCTGTCCTTGTGATAGCTTTCCAATCGCTTTCTATATGATCTATACAATAGCGTATATCGTCTTTACGAAGCAACAACACTGCATAATTAAGCCCTCCGCCTAAAATATAGCTTATAGGAGCCAGAGTTTTTAATTTTGTGATGATATCTTCTTTCACGAAGACGAAATGTAATAAGCCTGATATGGTGTCAAATAGCGCGATAATCCAACAGAAAAAAATTAGAATCTTTGTCATTATCTTTTCGAATTTCGAAGTGGATGATGGAAGTGGCCATACGCCTATTGTTTTCGAGAACCATTTGTTTAATTGTATGCTGTATTCATTCAGACTACCAAACTTCTTTTGAATCGCGGAAATGTCGTCCGTCATCGTGTTTCCTCACTGAAATCGGAGAAACGACTGAAGTATACATACGATGTCGTACAGATGATGTGTTTCGATCGATATGTATATTCCATAGCAATGCCATAACTATTGGCAACGGTTAATCCATGTGTTTACGTTTCATTTCATTGACGGTAGTTACACAATATGCACTCTATAGACCAATAGAAATTAAATTAGATGTCGTAACGGAACGAGAAAAATTCGTAAAAAAGATCTTTTTTGTATGTGAAGTGTAATTTTGAAATATATGTGTTTGGATCTAATGTAGCTTAATGTGGCCTAAAAAAAAAGGAGTTAGTGAATGGAAAATAAACAAATAAATATACTATTATTTTATTAATTATAATAAATTATCATTAATCATATTTAAACTGTATACTGTATCCGTATGTATATTGTTTACTGTAAACCGTATATTGACGATTTATTATTTTTATTTTTTTTAAATATAATTATTAATATAAAAAAAGTTAACTTTAATTTTTGACTAATTCTTTAAATGATTTGGAATCTTATAATATATTAGAATTAGTATTGGTTGATCTTAACTTGTTGTTTTCTAATAGAATTATCAAATATATTATGAACTATAAACCAATATTTATATAATTATTTAATTATATAATTAAATATGAATTCTACTTTTTTTCAGATTATATAAAAAAAATATTTTTGTAAAAAAATAAAATATTTATTCTGATAATTTTGATCAATGTAATATGAAAATGTTGAATCTAAATAGTGTGAGTAATGTACAATATATTAAAGTTTCACTTTGTTCCCATTTCTAAAAATTGAGAAACATTGTAATTATATTCTCTTATTACTTATTTATTTTAATATTATTATTTGATTTGAAGTAGATGATATTCCAAGAAGTATATATATTTTAATGTACATCTTACAAATTCAACAATATTTAGAAGCTCGAAGCACATGTAAAACTGAAAATTATTACTCGTAAATATAGTATGATATTACTATAAAAATGTACATAATTTATATTTTCTTTATTATAAGATATGGAAATGATGTTCCACTTAGCCATGGAACGTTTTCACATTCTTGCTTCCTTTCAACGCATAAATCAGTCTTTGTAACTTTGTAACAAAAATTGGAAACTGTTCACAGGCGTGCATAACAAAAATGGTGATCAAACAACAAGCATCTATAGTGTCGGAATATATTAAAAATCCAAGCATTGCATCAATTACACAATTTCTAAAGATAGAATGGTACATGAATCGAAAAACCCATAATAGAAAAGAAATGCCTGAGATCGGCATAGTTGACATAAATTTAGATTTATGTAAGTATTCAAATTGTTCATGAATGAATATTTGACAATAAATAGGACAGATGTGTATACAATGAGATTAAATTAATCTTATCATTTTAAATAAAAAAAATAAAGTTTATACTTTCAAATTTACTTGACTATAATAATATAATATGCAATATTTATTTTGAATATATATTAGATACATATTTTTTTATGTATTTAATACATGTGCAATTTATAACATCGTTACTTGACGTAATATATTTAAATATCCAAAAACTGTTTTTATTATCTGAAAGTAAAAATAAATTCTCATAAATATTTTCGAAATATTTGGGAGATCAATGGTATATTTCTTTAAATATTGAAAGAAATAGACGCACATTACCAAACGTGATCACCGACATATCAAATATCTTTCCGGCAGTCATTTTGTATTCCACGTTAGATCGTATAATAATCATTATCAAATTGAGAATATCTTTCTTAGGTAATCGATACCAGTTTGTCATATAAACCATGTTACCAATTTCCTTACACCTTTCAGTTAGTATTTCACCGATGTAACATATTAAAAATATGCTTAAAGTTATATTTATTATAGCAAAAATATATGTACTGAGGATCCTAATATTATGTTCAGACCATTCCTAATAAAAAAATGAATATTTTCAATTAGATTCTTCATTTGTTTCATTCATATTATTAATTTCATTTTTTTATTGCTATTTTTTTATTGCTCGAATTTGTGAGACTTATAAAAAATTAAGATAATTATATTAGAATTAGGTTCACTTGTTTAATTGCAATTATTTTGGAATAGATAGGCAAAGTGTTCTTCATCCTTAGAAGAAAATTAAGTTTAATCGATAATAATGTATTTTGAAGTTGTAAAAATAGTAAAAATAAATCCTGTTTCATGTCAAATCGAATAGAGAATTGTCCTACTAAAATGTTAGATTTGACATAGAAATTTATATCTTAAATCAATATTTTTAAAATATATATGTTAATATTTTTGTTTATTAAATAATAATAATAATTAAATAATAATGAAATTTATATCAACATGTGTTTAGATAAGTTATTAACATAAACAAAAATTTATTGATCTTGAAAACGGAATATTTAACAGATATATTTTAATTTGAAAAATGGCGTACCGCAAGAATGCAATAACTAAACAAGCATATAGTCAATATATTCTTGAACATTTCCATGAAGTATATTGGGCACAATAGATGTTCAGCACGTTCTAGGAAACTTCACAATTAATATGTAATTAGAGATATTCTCTAGAGAAAGATAGAAATAGATACATAGACAGAAAGAGCCAGAAAAAACAGAAAGAAATTACATAAAAAGTATTACCTTAGAATTCTCATATGATGTTCGATGATCACACTTATTTCATCAATGCGATTCTTATTTTCTTTCTGTGATCGATTTATAAATTCTTTGATCCATATAATCATTATAGTTAACTGACCAGAAGCGTGGCATGCAAATATTGTAGCAAAGCTGAAAGCGCTAACAACGGTAGCGCTCGTAATGTATGCAGCCAGAAATTGAAAACCAAGTACGATATCATGCCCTGGATTAGTATCAACCGGAATTTTATAGGTTGGAGAGGGTAAAACGTATATTTCTATACTTTCGTTGCCAACTTTGATTGTTCGTTTGAAAACTCCCAGTACGGTGCAGAAACAAAGAGTACCAACTTGCATGAAGGCTCCGATGCAACAGGAAATAATGCGACCAATTTTTGCGTTTTTAAGCATTATTTGTCGTTCCGTCATCCTCGTGATCGTCTTCCAATTAGTTTCCATATGCTCTATACAATAAAGTATATCGTTTTTACGAAGTAACAACACAGCATAATTGAGTCCTCCGCCTAAAATATAACTTATAGGAGCCAGAGTTTTTAATTTTGTGATGATATCTTCTTTCACGAAGACGAAATGTAATAAGCCTGATATTGTGTCAAGTATCGCGATAATCCAACAGAAAAGAATTAGAATCCTTGTCATTATCTTTTCGAATTTCGAAGTGGAGGATGGAAGTGGCCATACGCCTATTGTTTTCGAGAACCATTTGTTTAATTGTATGCTGTATTCGTTCAGACTACCAAACTTCTTTTGAATCGCGGAAATGTCGTCCGTCATCGTGTTTCTTCTTGGAAGTCGGAGAAACAACTGAATGGTATATACACATTGTTAGATGATGTGCGTCGATCGATACATAACTATTGGCAACGGTTAATCCGTGTGTTTACATTTCACCTCGTTGACGGTAGTCACACATGTCACACAAGTGAAGATAATAGAGAACAAGTTAGTTATCTTAGCGGAAAATTTATAAATAAGATGCATCTTATAAATAAAGTATGATTTTGAAATATTTGTATTACTTAAAATTAATAAGTGGAAGATTAATATATGTGAATTTTTTAATATTATTATAGTGACGTTTAATTAATACAGTGTAATATACTGAAGATAATGGTTATTTATTCTTTTGAAATAATTTTCAATATGGAAAAAATCAATCTTATTTTTCTCTGATTTTAAATGATTTTGAAACTTATTGAATTTATTTTTGAAATTGTTTATTCTGAAATTTATCTTAGAATATAATTTTTGAAATAAATTGAACTTTCGGTGTAAAAAAAATCATTTTTAATAAT
The DNA here is from genome assembly GCF_029169275.1 of Apis cerana. NCBI lineage: Eukaryota > Metazoa > Arthropoda > Insecta > Hymenoptera > Apidae > Apis > Apis cerana. Next base: position 10,001,374 of record NC_083853.1, on the reverse strand, counting down.
ATTTTGAAATAATTATTTTGAATTTTGATAAATTTTTTGTTACCGCATCATGAAATATTTATGTAGTAAGAGTACGAAGTAAACTTAAATATGCTAAAGATGATTTTAACACCTGTAACAGAGAATAATAAAATAAAATATAATTTATACAATTTGATATGAAAAATAAATCTGCTACTTACGCTACAAAAGCTACTCAAAGATAATTCCACGAGTTTACCAGCTGTCAATTTTGTAGAAGAATTCGAAGCTGCAGATATTAATATTAAACTGAGTGCTTTCTTTCCTGGTAAACGATGCCAATCAATCATATAAGCTGACAAACCAATATTTCTACACTATGATATATAATTAAACGTGAATTCTATTTTTTATTTCAGATAATAAAAAAAAATAATTTTATAAAAAAAAACTACCTCTTCCGATAAAATTTCACCAATATAACATAATATAAAAATATTGAATATAAGAGATATGAGCAATATACAGTAGGTTAAGGTCCCTATAGTTTCACTTTGTTCCCATTCCTAAAAATTCAGAACGAAAGATAATAATTATAATTTTGCTTTCTTATCATATTTATTTTGATGTTATTATTTCATTACCTTAAGTAAAAAGTATCCCAAGAAACATATATTCAGCGTACATCCTATAAATTCAACGAAACATATTTCGTTTAGAAGTTCTTCGATTTGAGATATAAAACTGAAAATTGTTATCTATACAATACAATACTTCTATACAAATCTACATAATTTACACATTTTTTACCCTAATATATGTAAATGATGTTCAACAATATTGCCTAATCGTTGTTCATGCACTATGTTCTCCATGTCTTTGTCTCCTTTCAGTCCATCAATCAATTTTCGCAATTTTTTTACGAGAATTTGAAATTGTCCACAGGCATGCATAACAAAAACGGCGGCCAAACTGCAAGCACCTACAGTGACGGAATATATCACAAAGCCAGCTAAACATTGCATCAATTGCACGATTTCGAAGGATGGACTGGTGCGTGGATCGAGAAGTCCACGATAGATTGGAAATGCTTGAGATCTCACGATCTCGTTATCGATTATCTCTGTTCGTTTTGTGCAAAGAGGCATCACAATAGTATAGAAAAATCCACCAGAATACATGAAACCGGCGCAGAAGATCGCTAGAGATCGACCAATTCTTGCGTTCTCCATCATAATTTTTCTATCTTCCAAACAATATTGCGAAGAAACACGGGACCAGTCGATTCGAATATCCTCGATGCACTTACCGATATACGATCCACGCGAGAGGAGAACATAGTATTTGATTACCGCCATTATACAGAAACTAAACGGACCGATCATTTTAATCTTCGTATCGAGATCTCCTGTTTTGTCAAGGAGAGTGCACAGGGCGCAGGGTACGAGAAGGAAACCTATCAGAAAAATGCTGATTAAAGTGAGAATCACAGAATAGATTTTCTCTGTGGTGGTGACGCACAATGAGAGAGGCCAGATACCGATTGCTTTCAGCAACCAACGATTTATCTGAACACTGTATATCCAATCTTTGCTATATGAGACGGATGACGAATCCTTAGATACGAGCATAATGGTAACTGACAAGACGAAAGTGCACGATTAACTGAAGGGAAAGGTAACGTACAAAGCCGATAGTCATCGATTAGTGAAGCTTTCGATAATGCGCATGTGCTAATTTCAATACTTTCGAGTAACGATAAGTCGATTCATACGAGTTGCCAGTGCGGTTGAACTCTCTGTCGACCACCAGTTGATTCGATTCATAAGTGCTTATATAAAATAATGGAAAAATATGTTGTATACAGTGTTATATATAGTGTAAAAATATTAAAGAGGTTAGTTTTTAGATACATTTTATATTGTGAATCGATATTTTTGTTTTCTGTCTCGATTACAGTAATTTTTTTATAAATTCATTTTAGATATTTTTTGTGTGAACTTTCAAACAACAATAATTACATGGAACGATTATTAAATTGGATTTTTTCTTAGGATGGTAAAATTTATAAAAAGGATATTTTAAATGTTTGAAATAAGATTTGAAAACATGTGTTGGACAATACCAATAAAGAAGTTATTAAACCAAGGTAAGAAGTTACCAAAATTTATATTTTTCTTTTAATAATTTGTTTGATTTTTTAATATTGCACTATTATATTGAAGTTTATGAATATTGAATATATCACGATTAAAAAAAATAATCTTTATTTTTCTAATTTGTAATAATCTTCGAAAAATTCGAAATTAATATATAAAAATGATGAGAAATATTTTTATATTTTTAATATTACAAGTTTATGTATTCATATTTTAAGAGTATATTCTATTAAGTCATTTGACGCAATAGATTCAAATAAGTAAAAGCAGTTTTTATCACCTGGAATAATAGTACACTTTATAACAGTTAATAGATACAAGTAAATATAATTAAGCATATAACTCACATTACTAAAAGTATATATGGACATATGAACTATCTTATAAGCAGTGATTTTAACCACCATGCTGGATCTTAAAATGATTTGTATTAAATTCAATATATCTTTTCCAGGTAAATAATACCAATTTGTCATATAAACCGCTTCACCAATCATTTTACACTATTAAAAATTTTTATGATAAATATTGATAATGATTTGAATTAATTTATTTATTTATCAAATTGCATGTCTGTTACCTGTTCCGTTAGTACATCACCGATATAACATATTATAAAAATATTGAAAATCATGGAGAGAAGTATTACTGAAAATACGATCACATTCTGAATATCATGACCACTCCATGCCTAAAAAAGAAATACAAAATTTTAATTGGATTATTCATCTGTAATGATATTAAAGTTAAAATGTATACTTCAAATTAAATATTTTAGAATATTTATTGTATTTGCATAAAAATAAGAAAAATAATATATAATAATATATAATAATTTAATATAAGTTTTGAAAATTATACGCTAACTGTTATTATTGAGCGCAACTTTATTAATTATTATCAAAATGATTACAAACATCGAGAAAGTTATAGAAAAAAAATATACAATGAAAAAAACATATTAGTCATTAAAAGATTAAATAAATTTCTTCTTTACATTCTAAGATTCTTTCTACATTTGTTAAAAACATACCGTAAGGATATAATATCCAAGCATACATATATTTAGAGTACATTTGAACAATTCCATAAAACATATTCCACTCATTACATTTTCGATACCTGTTATAAAACTATAATCGATGTATATTTAAAATCACTTTCAGAAAATAATATGACAAATAGTTAACAAATTAAGTTTTTCACCTCAAAATCCTCAAATGATGTCGAATTATCTCGCCAATGTCATTCAATACAATATTCTTATTTTGAATGTTTGAATGATCCACAAATTGACGGATCCATGCCATCAAGAGACTTACTTGGCCACAAGCATGAGCTGTGAACACGGCTGCGATACTAACAGCACCAACTGCACTCGAATTTACAATGAATCCGGACACGAATTGTGATGCAATAACGATTTCATTTGTGGGACTTATATCGGTCGCGATTAATTTTTTGTACACTATACAAGGTATCATATGTACAATCCTGGTTTCGTTTCCGATCTCGATAGTTTGCGTGGAGAATGCAGTCACCGCGCAATAGGACAAAACACCGCCTTGCATAAAAGCTGCGCAGAACACAGTTATATAACGGCCTATCTTCGCATGTTTTATCATTACTTGTTGATCTTCCGTTTTCGTTACGATTTCCCAATCTCTCTGCATGTGCTCAATACAATACCGTATCTCTTTGTTCCGTAGTAACAATGTGGTGTAATTAATACCACCTATCAACCAATGACTCAGTGGACCGAGCACTTTCAATTTCTCATGGAAACTGTCATCTTCCAGGATTACGTGCAATAAGCAAGGAATCACGGTGAAACATATAAAGCAATAACAACAAATAATTAAAACAAAAGAAATAGTTTTCTCGAATTTTGTGGTGGATGAAAATGGAGGCCATGCGCCTATTGATTTTAAAAACCACCGATTTAACTGTATACTGTAGTTGCTGAGATTGTGATTGTCCTGCTGGATCGGTATAAACTTGTCGATCATCATGGCTACTCGCAAATACGACTGAATCAAATATTTTCCATGAATGAAGCATGGATATAGTTGTATAACGCTTGCGCAGAATTTTTTCTATGATTATAGAATCGATATGTCTAGTCGGTCTCCGCAACTTGTTGCAGTGTTACACGCGAATGTATAGAGTTGAGAGTTATTGATAGCTGTCGTGGGAATAAACAATATGCGATTATTATAGCGATTTATTGTTTATTACCGCGAAATGAAATTTAATAAGGTATTCGTAGTATTGTGCTTAAAGAAATGAAATGTGGTGAATAATCTTGAAAATGGAATTTTGAAAATATAGAAAAAAATTATATTTTTGCTTCTATTTATAAAAAGTTGTGGTTTAAAATTGTTTACATTTTTTTGATGATAAGGTGAAAGATCACATACGTCTAATTCTTGAGTATTTATCAGAAATATATATTATATTTTGATATGTTTCAGGTTTCAAACATAAAATTAAGAAGAAAAATTAACAAAGGAATAGATGAATCAGAGATGCCATCAGAGAATTTCAATTATATCATCAATTTTAAAATATAGAATAATTACTTGCAAGGTATAAAATGATATGAAGATTATGATTATATAGTATAAAAATGAAATACGATATACGTATTAATCTTTATCTCTAAATCTTACAACTTTATATACAGAGTTACAAGTGCATTTCGTTACGTCACTTGACGCAATAGATTTAAATAAGCGAAAGCAGTTTTCATCACCTGAAGTAACAATACATTTTATAGTAATCAATAGATATATACAAATATCAATAAGTATATGACTTACATTACCAAAAGTGTATATGGACATATGAACTAGCTTACCAGCAGTGATCTTAATCACCATGCTGGATCTTAAAATGATCTGTATTAAATTCAGTATATCTTTTCCGGGTAAGTAATACCAATTTGTCATATAAACCGCTTCACCAATCATTTTACACTATTAAAAATTTTTATGATAAATATTGATTTGAATTAATTTATTTATTTATAAGATAATATGTCTATTACCTGTTCTGTTAATATGTCACCGATATAACATATTATAAAAATATTAAAAATCATAGAGAGAAGTATTACTAAAAATACAATCAGATTTTGAATATCATGAACGCTCCATGCCTGAAAAATAAAAAACTTTTTAAATTAATAATCTATCATAATATTAAAGTTAATATATGTATACATTTTGTTTAAAAGTTCTAAAATATTTCAAAAAGAAAGAAATTAGTAACTATTAACAAGTATTTTATATACATATATTTATAATATGTTGTATAATACTATATAATGATATATAATATATAATCACTTTTTAAATTAATGTTCACTGACTTGATATCATCATTGATAATGACGTAACTTAATTGATAATCATTTGAACGATTACAATATTGACACAAATCGTCAAAAAAAACGCACATTAAAAGAAGCATACTTGTCATTAAAAGTTTAAATTAAATTTTTTTCAATATAGAAACACAATTTTCTAGATTTTTAAAACGTTTTGAGATCTTTTCTAGATCTGTTGAAAACGTACCGTAAGAATATAATATCCAAGCATGCATATGTTTATAGTACATTTGAATAATTCCATGAAACATATTCCAGTCATTACATTTTCGATACCTGTTACAAAACTGTAATCAATGTGTACTTAAAATCTCTCTCATCAAGATCACATGACAAAAATTGAATAATCAAAATTGAATAAATTAAAATTTTACCTCAAAATCCTGAGATGATGTCGAACGATTTTGCCTATCTTATTTAATCCAATATTTTTATCGTGAATTTTTTTCGAATGATCCACAAATTCACGAATCCATACCATTAGAAGGCTTAGTTGGCCGCAGGCATGAGCTGCAAATACAGCTGCGATACTGACAGCCCCGACTGCACTTGAATTCACGATGAATCCGGACAGAAATTGCGATGCAATAACAATCTCATTTGTGGGACTTGTATCGACCGCGATCAATTTTTTGTATGCTGTACAAGGTATCATGTGAATGGTTTTAGTCACGTTACCGATCTCAATGGTTTGCGTGGAGAATGCTGTCACTGCGCAATTGGATAAAACACCACCTTGCATGAAAGCGGCGCTAAATACAGCTATATAACGGCCTATCTTCGCGTGTTTCATCATTATCTGTTGATCCTCTGCTCTTGTCACGATCCTCCAATCTTTTTGCATGTGTTCTATACAATACCGTATCTCTTTGCTCCGTAGTAACAATGTGGTATAATTAATACCACCTATGAACCAATGACTCAGTGGACCAAGCACTTTCAGTTTATCACGGAAACTTTCATCTTCCAAGATCACGTGCAATAGACAAGGGATTACGGTGAAACATATGGAGGAATAACAACAAATAATTAAAACAAAAGAAATAATTTTCTCGAGTTTTGTAGTGGACGGAGATGGAGGCCATGCGCCTATTGGTTTCAAAAACCATCGATTTAATTGTATACTGTAGTTGCTGTTATTGGCCTGTTCAATCGATGCAATCTTGTCGATCATTGTGACCACTCAGCGAAGTCGCGAACACGACTGAATCGAATATTTTCCTTGAATGGAGTATAGATATAGTTTCACGACGCTTGCGAGAATTTTTTTCTCAATATATGTCGATCGATTTGTCTAGTCGGTCTTTGCAACTTGTTGCAGTTCTATATGCGAATGTATAGGGTTAGGAGTTATTGATAGCTGTCGTGGGAATATGCAATGCGCGATTATTTAAACGGTTTATTGTTTATCATCGCGAAATGAGATTTGTGAGATATTTTGTGCAATGTTTAGAAAAGTGAAATGTGCTCGATTATCATGGAAATAAAATTTGTAAAATATCAAGAGAAATTATATTTTGCTCCTCTTTTCAGAAACTTATTATTTAAAAATTGTTTGTATATTTTTGAAAAATGAAATTTTATATTGTGTTTCAGATTTTAGATATCTGAAGAATTAAGAAGATCGAAGAAAAAATAGATGAATCAGACGTCAAAGAAATTATCCGATTCATGAATTTCAACTGTAACATTGACAAAGTTTAGATGGTGATTAATACAATAATTTTTTGTACAGTATAGAATTTATGGTTTTTTTATTTAGAATATTTCAATTGTATATTTATGAGATAATGGAACATTTCAATTTTATTTGAATTACAATATAAGAATTTTAAATTATATAAATGAGATACGTATTAATCTTTATCTTAAGTTTTACAAATTAATGTATAAAATTACATAAAGTACGTTTAGTCACGTCACATGTCGTAATAAATTGAAGTATGTAAAAGTTGTTTTCATTACCTGGAATAACAATGGCTTTTATGAAGGCAAAATTTTATAATGACAGATATATATATACAAGTAATAATCTTACATTGCCAAATGTGTATATGGACATATGAGTTAGTTTACCAGCTGTGATTTTAATAACGGCATTGGATCTTGAGATGATCAGAATTAAATCAAGAATGTCTTTACAAGGTAAATAATACCAGTTTGTCATATAAAGTACTTCACCAACTTTTCTACACTATAGAATTTGAAAGTGATTATATCTTGAATCAATTATGGCATTTGTATATTTGTTACCTGTTCCATTAGTATGTCACCAATATAACATACTATAAAAATGTTGAAACTCATAGATGTTAATATCATGAAGTACGTAGTCAAATTACGAATATCATGATCGGCCCATTCCTGAAAAAAATAAATATTTCAATTATATTGTTGAAATTAATCATAAATACTTCTAATTCTGTTAATTTATCGTAACGAAAATTATAAAAGTTTCTTATCAGAATTATTAATTAAAATAATATATTAATATTTTTTTTTCGTACCGTAAGAATATAATATCCAAGCATAGATATATCTAACGTACTTTTGAATAATTCCATAAAGCAAAATCGATTCAACACATTCTCGATACCTGCTATGAAACTGCAATTAAATTGTACTTAAAAAGGTGCAGAAATCAATATCATAAGTAATAATTAACAAATAAATCTTACCTCAAAATTCTGAGATGATATTCAACAATATCACCTATTTCATTAATTACAACATTCTTATTATTATCCTTCGATCGATTTATATATTCACGAATCCATCTTGTAATTATTGTCAGTTGGCCACAAGCATGAGCTGTGAATACGGCGCCAATGCTGATGGCGCCAACCGCGATCGAGTTTACTATAAATCCAGACACAAATTGGGAAACGAGGACAATTTCATTTGTTGGACTCGTATCAATTGAGATTAATTCTTTATACACCGCACACGGCAACATATGCACAATCTTTGTCTCGTTACCGATTTTTATAATCTGCGTGGAAAACGCAGTTACCACGCAATAGGTTAGAACGCCACTTTGCATGAAAACAGCGCACAAAGCAGCGATATACCGTCCTATTTTTGCATATTTCATCATAACTTCTTGATCCTTCACTCTATTCACGATCTTCCAATCCGTTTGCATATGTTCTATGCAATAATGTATTTCCTTATTTCGTAGTAACAATGTGGTATAATTAATTCCACCTATGAACCAATGACTCAGTGGGCCAAATACTTTCAGTTTCATATGTAGATTTTCGTCTTCGAGAACGATGTGAAACAAACAAGGGATTACGGTGAACAATATAAAGCCGTAACAAAGTACAATTAAAAAAAACGAGACGATTCTTTCGAGTTTTGAACTTGAGGATAACGGCCATGCGCCAATTGGTTTCAACAACCATCGATTTAATTGCAAGCTATAATCGCATAGACTATCGAAACTTTCTCTCGATATTACAGACTTGTTCGTCATCGTGTCTATCGAAGTTATGGAAATGTCTGAATCGAATATTTCCAATAAAAGGAGTATGTTCATCAAGTTGCATAACGCTTGCGCAAAGTTCTTTGTACGATTATAAGCTGATCGATTAGTTTAGTTAGTCTTCACAATTTGTTGCAGCGATACACACAAATATAAATACATATTAAAAGTTGATGATTATTCAATGAATAGTGTGATAGAGGTTTAATAAATTTAATTGAAATGATATAAAAAATTATAATAAAAATTTGTAAAATGATAGTGCATTCAATGGTATATTTTGAAATTAATTTTTTATAAATATAAGTCAATTAAAAAATGTTGATATTTAATATGTTATATACGGATATTGAATCGTATTATTGATTGATATTGCATTAGAATTATGTTTAAATAATGATAAATAAAGACAAATTGATTTTTATTTTCTAATGTATACACATCTATTTAAACTTTGATACAATTAGAAAATAAAAATGATTAAAAAAAAGTAAAAAAAAATAAAAAGAATACGTATCAGATATAACGATACGTAATAAAAATAAAAAATCAGAATAATATTTCATATTATTATCAATGATTATTTTTAATTCAAGAATTGACAAAATTACTAATTTTATTTTAGAATAATAAACATCCGTATCATATTCAAAATCAATTTCATTTTTAATACGATATATAGACACGTGATCTTTTTACAACAAGTGTCTATTTACTATCAAAAGTAAAATATCTATATTACAAAAATATGGTTTAAGTCAATGCTCGCAACATATTTAAAAAAGCCACTGATGTTTTTACAACCTATTTGTTTAAGATAATTTTATTAATTTATAAATTCAAACGAGAATTATTAATAATTAATAATTACTTACGTCACTAAAAGTATAAATAGATAATTCAACCATATTTCCAGCTGTAAATTTTATCGATGAATTGGACATTGCAATGATTAAAACGCAGCAAAGCTTTTTCTTGCCTGTTAATCGGTACCATTCGATCATATATGTCATTTCTCCAACTTTTTGACACTATATTGAAACATTATTCATTAATTTCTATTGAATTATTAGTTTAAAATTAATTGAAATATCATTGCAGGTGTTTCCAGTAAAAATATCCTACCTGTTCGGCAACCAATTCGCCTATATAACAAAATATAAAAATGTTGAAGGTGAACGAAATGAGTAATGATATGTAAGTTAACGAAAGTGATATTTCTTTCGGATTCCATTCCTATAAAATCAATAAAATTTGGCTTAGCGTGTCTATCGTTTCGGAATTTTTTATTGCATGCATACCACTATTAGATAATATCCGAGAAGACACATATTCATTGTACAGCCTAAAAATTCTACAAAAGATATTTGTTGAAGCGCTCTTTCTGTAAGTGCCAAAAATCTGAAATATAACGAATATATATTGAAATAAAAATATTGCACATTCGAAAAAATTATTTGAAATTTTTACATACATAAAAATATTTAACAACTGGGAATTTTTATTTCAAATCTTATTTTTAATGTATCTAAGATGTGCTTAAAACCAGTAAACTCGAGAGATTTAACTATAAATGAATAAAAAGAAACTTTTAAATTTTATAATAAAAAATTTCTGTTGTTAAATTTTTAATATTTTTCTTATTCACTTTTTGATTTAATTATGATATAAAAAAATAATTATGCACGTATTACCCACTTCAATATTCGATCATGCTGAACCACAATTTTTGCGATTCTCTTATCCACGATTTTATTCATATCTGATCGGCCATCCACCAAACATTCCAACCAATTCATTAACATTTGCATCTGTCCACATGCGTGCACTGCAAATACGGCGGCTATACTAACCGCTGCTGCTGTTATTGCGTGTATGATAACACCTGATAAAACTTGAATGGAGAATAAAATTTCGTTAGCGGGGCTCTGACGCACATCAGCGATCAATTTCGAAGAAGGGAACGGTAACGGTATAAACGTTAAATTTTCATCCCTTATTTTACCCACGCTGATAGGTACAACGAAATAATAAAAGACAAATGCACTGTACACGAAGAAGGTAGAAATCAATGCTAATTTCTTTCCATAATTCGCATACTCGATCATGATCTTCTTATCCTCTTGATGTTTCACATTTTTCCAATCCCATTTGATGTGCTCGATACCTTTGCGGATATTGTCTTCGTGAAATGTTAAAAAATAATATTTCATCAGCGTCATCACGAAAAAACTCAATGGACCGATCATTTTGATTCTGTTGTACGTATCCTTTACCTCAACAACCAGGAACATGTTAGATGATGTGAGCATGAAGCTGATTAAACCGTAACAAACGATACCGATCAACACGGAATAACATTTCCCTACTTTAGACTCGCGTAAATTTGGCCATGTACCGAGAGGTTTCAGCAGAAAACGATTCCACTGTATGCTCAAATTCACATTCCTCTCATAATCATCCACGATGATAGACTGATTTTTTTCCATTGTTGACACTCGATAGTTGGCTAGATACTGAATATAGGTGGACAAAGATTGCAGAGGAAAATAATATTGCGCTTGCGCTTAAATTGTAAGAGAGAGGAGGATAAAAGAAGTAATATTTTTCAAAGGGTCCGACCCCTTTTAGTTATTAGTTTCTTCAGTTTATGCATTATGTATACAAGAGATGAGGGTTGATGACATAGAATCATCGATAAATTGATTTTTTCAAGCGTCAGTAGTGCACGAGTACCTTAGCGTGTAGCAACAGGTTGACGGAATCAATTTCTGAAGAATGAGTTTCTATTAAGGGATTAAAAGATTGAAAAATTTACGCGTTTGATAGGTGTGTATAGTTTATCGGAATTATAGTAATATTTGTTAGAAACGTATGTGAATATCATACAAGTGAATATTATTTTAGATGAATAAATTTTTTTTTTATTTCTTTCAATTTAATGAAAAAAAGATATGAAATGTAGGATTATTTGTATGTTATATATTGTTAAAATGAATAAAATATTAATTTTTTTCTTTTTTGTAATATTTTTTTTTTATAATTCTATTTGAATTTTAAGATTTCATCTTAAAATTTTTGATTATTATTATAAATATAAGTATTATAAAATATTAGTTAAAAATATAGAGAAAAAAATGTCAATTTTAATTATAATTAAAATTGCATAATTCTTATTCCTAAGAAATTAAAATATAAACATGTGAAAATTAAGTAGAAAAGTCAATATATAACTCTCCATTCCATACTTAATTAGATGTATATAATACATGTATTCTGAAAAAAAATTCATCATTTATATAAAATATGATATATATATATATACAAAATATGTTAAAGTATATATTTGAATTGTTTTTAATGATGGAATGATAATTAGTAGTATATGATAATAATATTAGGATAATGAATTTCTTCATTATATTTAAAATATCAATTTCATTGAATCTTTAATACAATAAATACAGATATGTGAATTTTTTACAACTAGTATCTACATACTATCAAACATAAATGTTTGTTATAAAAAAAATATTTAAGTCAATGCTCGTAACATATTTAAAAAAGCCACTGAGGTTTTAACGACCTATTTTTGTACAAGATATTTTTATCAATCAATAAATTTAAATGATAGATAGAAATAATTTGATACTTACATCACTGAAAGTATAAATAGATAACTCAATCATATTTCCGGCTGTAAATTTTATCGATGAATTGGACATTGCAATGATTAAAACGCAGCAAAGCTTTTTCTTGCCTCTTATTCGGTACCATTCCATCATATATGCCACTTCTGCAATCTTTTCGGACTATATTGAATCATTATTTATTGTTAATTTTTATTTGCACGATTTGTTTAAAAAATTAATTGAAATATTATTGCAGGTACTTCCAATAAAAACATCCTACCTGTTCGGCAACCAATTCACCTATATAACAAAATATGAAAATATTGAAAGTAATCGATGCAATTATTGCTATGTAAGTAAATGAAATTATCAATTCATTCGGATTCCATTCCTATAAAATCATATATATATAATTATTGTAATATTAATATCAAAAAATATGTATATATATATGTAACTTTTAAATATGTATGTGTACCGATTGTTTCAATTTTTTATTGCATGCGTACCACGATTAGATAATATCCGAGAAGACACATATTCATTGTACAGCCTAAAAATTCTACAAAAGATATTTGTTGAAGCGCTCTTTCTGTAAGTGCCAAAAATCTGAAATGTGACGAATACATGTATATTTCCAAAAAATTTAAATATGAAAAAATTCAAAATTTCAAATTTAACAATTTTTAATGTTTCTAAATATTTAATTTTTTTAAATCAACAATTTTAAATTTTCAAATTTTATTTTTATTTAATTTCAATCTTTCAAATTATCAAATTAACAAATTAAAAATAAAAAATTTCAAACACGAATTTTTTATTTTATACAGTGACTAATTTTCCTGTCAAATTGATAAAGAGTTATATGTTATTAAAAAATTCTCGTAAGCAGAAGAGAAATTCTTCGCATTCTAACTCATTTTCTATTCATTGCAATAATTATATTTTAATTTTATGATTTTATTAAAACAATTTTTTCTTAAAAATTTTTCTTAAGAACACACATGATATTTTAATAATAAATAATTCTTTTATTAAATTTTTACTATAATTATGATATAACAAATAATTATATATATATATATTACCTACTTCAATATCCGGTTGTGTTGAATCACAATATTTGCAATTCTGTCATCTATTTTCTTGCTCATATCCGACCGACCCTCCACTAAGTGATTCAACCAATTCATCAACACTTGCATCTGTCCACATGCATGTACTGCAAACACAGCGGCTACACTGCAAGCCGCCGATCTTATAGCGTTCATCACGATACCTGTGAGAATTTGAATGGACAACATGATTTCGTTGCAAGGACTGTCACGCACGTCGGCGATTAAAATCGATGCAGGGAATGGCAATTGTATAAACGTCAAATTTCCCTCCACTATTTTTCCCCCGCCGAACGGTTGAATAAGAAAATAAAATATGAAAGCACATAACATGAAAAAGAAGCAAATGAACGCCAATTTTCTTCCATAATTCGCATACGTAATCATAATGTTTCTATCTTCTTGGTGTTTAACGTTCTTCCAGTCCCACTCGATACGTTCGATACCTTCACGTATATCATTTTCATGGAGCAATAGAAAATAATATTTCATGAACGTCATCACGAAGAAACTCAATGGACCCACCATTTTGAGTTTGTTATATATGTCGTTGATTTCCACTATTAGGAATATGCTACAAGACACAAGCATGAAACCGATCAAACTGTAACAAATGATACTGATTAGCAAAGAATAACATTTTCCTATTCTCGAATTGCGTAAATTTGGCCAGGCACCGATCGGTGTCAGCAACCAACGATTCCACTGTATGCTCAAATTCGTCTTCCTCTTATAGTCATCCTGAGTGATGACGACTTGCTGATTTTTCATCGTTGACATTCAAGAGCTTGCTGGATACTAAATGTTACTGGTTCGATGACAATTGAAATGAAAAATCGCGTTGCGCCTGCGTTTGAATTTCGATTCGAAAGAGTAGATGACATTAATATTCTTTTTCAAAGGGTTCGACCCCTCTTGGTCCTTTGTTTGTTCATATATTATCAATGTTGAGGGTGTACGATAGGAGACATCAATAAATTGATTTTTTCAAACCTGTACAGCTGCACGAGCGCTTTAGTATATAGTAATAAATTGAAAATATAAATTTCTGGAAGATGAGTTTCTATTCTATTTCATTTTTCATTAGAGTGTTTTGAAAAATTCATTTAAAAAAAATGTGGAATTGTATGTGCATTAAAATTGGTGTATGTAATAATTTTTTTTATAAAACGTGTTTTGAAGCTAATATTAATGTGCATTCATTAAAAATATAAAGGAATAATAAAAATGAATATATTTTGGATTATAAATTATTTCATTAAGTGAAGTGTGTATGATTTTTATATATATTATAGGAATAAAGATTATTAGTAATTCCTATTCTTGCTATTCTTTATATTTCAAATTTTATAAATCTGTGCATTAATTAAAAGAATACATTTTGTTACGTCACTTGACGTAAAAGGTTTAAATATGCAAAACCGGTTTTTATAACCTGGAATAGCAATTTCATAATTGAAGCAAAATGCATATAAATATGTAATTAAATATCACTTACATCGGTAAATGTTTGAATAGACATATGAATTAATTTTCCTGCAGTAATTTGAACCACTACGCTCGATCGTGCTATGATTAAAATCAAATCAAGGATCATCTTATCGGGTAAATAATACCAGTTAGTCATATAGACTACTTCACCGACTTTCATACTCTGTTAAAAATTCGTGTGATTAATATTTATTGTATTATAGATTGATCTGATTCCATATTTCATAATAAATCTCTGATACCTCTTCTGCTAATATTTCGCCGATATAACATATTATAAAAATGTTGAAACAGACTGAAACGAATAACATAAAATAGATGATCATACTTCGTTTATCATAATCAGACCATTCCTAAAAAATATAAAAAGTACAAAATAATGCAAAAAAAAAATTTTGAAAACAAATATGATTTTAATTATATTATGAATAATTTTCTTTTTACAGTTATAATATTACTACATAATGTATACCATAAGTATATAATAACCAAGACAACATATATGCAGGCAGCACCTAAATACTTCCAAAAATATTATCCGATTTATCGTTTCCTCGATACATGATATGAAACTGTAATTAAAACGTAATCATGAAAATGATTGTTAGTGAAATTTGAATGAACATAATAAAAAATTAAAGAAATTTTATTTAAAAGATTTATTAAAAATATTTAATTAAAGATCAAATGAGACACTGATACTCATAATAATTGATGTTTTTATATATTATTATGTTTATTAATAAAAATTTTTCATTGTATAGCATATAATAGTATTAGCATATTATCTTATTCTTTTAATTACATAATTGTAATGTTGATCAAACTCTAAGATGAAATTTCTATTGAACATTTATAAATTCAATAACAATTATACTAATTTTTAATTTTTTATTTTTATAATTACCAAGGATATTTATAATTTAAAATATTTTTAGTGAATCGAATATAGAATTTTATTGAGAATTTTATATCTCATGTTAAGAGATTCATCAGTTCATAGTCTATAGTGTGCATAACATACTTAGAAAATATAAAAATACAAAAACAATCTTACTTTAATGTTCTTAGATGATGCTCCACGATAAAGCCTATTTCTCTAAAAATCATTTTCTCTCTTTTCTTTGATTTATTTACAAATTCCGTGATCCATGTCATAACTATATTCAATTGGCCACAAGCATGTGCTCCTAAAATAGCTGCGAGACTGAAAATTCCTGCAGTACTAGAGTTTACAATAAATCCTGATAAAAATTGTGAAGCAATGATGAGTTCGCTGTTAGGACTATGAGTGACATCTATTAATTTTCTGTATACAGCACAGGGTAGCACATGTACGATCCTTGTTTCATTGCCGATTTGAATGAGTTCTGTTCTCGAAATTGTCATGCAGCAAAAGCATAGAACTCCACTCTGCAAAATAGCCGCCGAAATAGCTGCAACGTAGCGGCCGAATTGTGCATTCTTCAGCATTACCTGTTGATCTTCTTCTCTTGTTACTGTTTGCCAATCAGTTCTTATATGTTCGACACATAATCGTATTTCTCTACCTCTTAATAATAAAGTAGTATAATTCATTGTGCCAACAAACCAATGAGCCAGTGACCCAAGTACTTTCATTTTCAAATAAAAACTTTCGTTTTCTAGCAACATGTGAAGCAGGCAAGGAATCAAAGTGAATAGTAAAGAACTATAACAGGAGACATTCAAAAGAAACGAGATAATTTTTTCATGTCTAGTTGTAGAGGGAAAACTGGGCCAGGCTCCAATCGGTTTCAGAAACCAACGATTCAATTGAAGACAATAATCGCTGTTGGTATCAGGATCAGTCTTTATCGCCACAGATCTGTTTGACATCGTGGCTACTCATCGACGTTATAAACACAACTGAATCGAAGATATTTTTCTCACGACTGTTGCGTGACAGTTTTAACGCTTGCGCAGGTTTCTTGGAAGAACCGATTGATTTGTCTAGTCGCTATTACTTGTTGCAGTGATGAACGCGTTTATGATCGATGAACATGCATATTATGGAATTATTTCAGTGTCATTCGATAAATTTAATCATTTCAAGAATAGTAAAATATCGTGATAATCAATAGCTTGGAAAGAAATATGAAAATCTAATTCAATGAATAATTTTACTTTGACAATAATATTAAATGATGTAATATTGTGCATTAATAAGTTGAAAAAATAATTAAAGTTTAACAGTTAAAATTTCAAATAAAAATTGTTTTAACTAGTAATGTTATTTGAAATATTTGAATAAATTAACTTTAACATCGATTGATAATTAATCGAGATTATTCGAAGAATAATCAACTATAATTACAAATAAAAATTAATTACTGTAACTATTACTTCAATTTAATTTTATCGAAAGCATTCGAATAAATCAAAAATAAAACAGCAATATTTTTTTGTAAATATCTCGAATAGGATAAAATACACATAATAACATGTTAACATATACAGGAAAAAATTATTCAAAATGTTAATTTTTATAATATTTCCAAAAATTATCAAAATCGATGAAGATTCACCGATTTCGAATAGTTATCAAAATAAAATAATCAAAATAAATATCTAAAAAAAATAAATTATTGTTGAAATTATTTAAATGTAATATGTAAATAATATGTAAATAAAAAAATTAGCTGTTTTATATATTTATAAAATATTTGTTTTTTATTATGGTATTTATTATTTAAATAAAAACTTAATCAATTTTAGAAAATCAATATTGAATAATAATAAGAAATAAATTATTTTTATAAATATTTAGATAAGTTTTATATAAACAAAAATTATTTATTATTTATGATTAAAATATTAGTTTTATTTATCATTCATGATGTAAACAAAATTTTTTTATCGAAGTCTGATTTATTCGAAGTCTTTGATAATTTAAATTAAAATTATTACGATAATTAATTTTTATTCCCAAATATAATTAATTAACAATTATAGAACAATTATACAGCTTTTTGAATAATCTCGCTTAATTGTTCGGCAACGTAATTATTCAAAGCATTGAATAAATATTTTTGAAATAACTTTATTCCTAATTTCAATTCCAAAATTTTTCCTACTTACGTTGTGATATAATTGACTTTTTCGTAACATAAGATTATATTGTAAAAATAATAATTTATCTTTGTTTGCGATTGTATTTTTATTATATTGTAAAATGAAATGAATTTATGGAGAAATTTTAATTTTTATAATTAATTTTATAAATTTAATATATCAATTTTCTTTTAAATTTTATTTTATCACGTCATTTGTCGTAGTAGATTTAAATACGCAAAAGCAGTTTTTAACACCTGAAATGATAAAATATTTCATGAAGATTACAGTAAAAATTATTTATAAATACAACTATCAAACTTACATCACCGAAAGTATAAATGGACATATTAAATAATTTTCCAGCAGTGATTTGGACTACGACAGTCGATCGTAGTATTATCAAAATCAAATTAAGGATTGTCTTATCGGGTAAATAATACCAATCTGTCATATAAACCACTTCACCAATTTTCATGCACTATTGAGAATTCAATCGATTGATTATGATCATAATTTTCATTCATTGCATTTCAATGCGAATTATTTATAGTACATAATTTTGATACCTGTTCTGTCAATATTTCACCGATATAACATATAATAAAAATGTTAAAACAAATCGAGAGAAGCATCATGAAATAGGTGGTTAAATTTTGAACATTTTTTTCCGCCCATTCCTAAAATGGAGACATAACACAAAATAATAGTAAAACGAGATTAGAATACAAGAGAAATAAAATCATTTTTACGTATACCGTAAGAATATAATAACCGACTATACATATGATCATCGTGCACCTAAACAATTCCAAAAAATATATCCGATTCATTATATTCTCAAGATATGTTATGAAACTGCAATTGAAATGATATCATAATCATAGAAAAAGTTGAGAAAATATATAAAACCATCATAAAAAAATCTTACTTCAATACTCTCAAATGTCGTTCTACGATTATTCCTATTTCTTTAAAATCATTTGTTTTTTTTTGCTCTCTCGATTGATTCACGAATTCCGTGATCCATACCATAACCACACTTAATTGGCCATATGCATGAGCGGCAAGAACAGCCGCGAGACTAAAAATTCCAACTGTGCTGGAATTTGCGATAGCGGCTGCCACAAATTGGAAACAAAGCATAAAAATGTTGATGGAACTTTCCTCGACGTTTACCAGTTCTTTGTACACAGCACAAGGTAGCACATGAAGAACTCTTGTCTCGTTACCTACTTGAATAGTCTCCGTTGTCAATATAGTCACGAAACAAAAGCACAAAATGCCACCTTGCATGAAGATGGCGCACGAGGCGGCCACATAGCGGCCAAATTTTGCATTTTTCAGCATCGTCTGTTGGTCCTCCATTCTTTTTATTGTTTGCCAGTCGGTTTCCATATGCTCGAAGCAATAACGTATATCTTTACTTTTCATTAATAATGCTGTGTAATTAACAGTGCTAACAAACCAATGGCTCACAGGACCGAGTGTTTTCAATTTCAGATAAAAGCTTTCTTCAGCTAAAATTATTTGCATCAAACTAGGAGTCGCGCATAATATCACAATTGCGTAACATACGATATTTAAAATTAACGAAACGATCTTTTCAAATTTTGTGGTGGTAGAGAACAAAGGCCAAGCACCGATTGGTTTTAGAAACCATCGATTCAACTGAAGACTGTAATCACTGTTGATTTTAATTTCCTCTGTGATTGCGACTTGGTTCATCATCGTGAAATGAAGTTAATAATGATGTGCGGTATTCATGCATTGATATGAGTGAGATTATTCAACGCTTGCGCAAGTTTTTTTACTATTCGATCGATTCGTCTAGTCAGTTAAATTTGTTTCGGAGAAATATTCAGGTAAGTTGAAAATTGTAGGTTGTAATCGTGTGAAATGAAGGATGTGCATGAAGTGTATGAGGGAAACAAACTATGAGAATATGGGAAGTGTATGAATAGCAAAGTACTATAGAGATTTATATATGTTGCTAAAATTGCTAGAAGATTATGCATCATTATAAATGTGTGTGTGTATGTATGTGTATAGTTTTGTATATAGTTATAATTTATTCGAATTTAGTTCGAATATAGTGTTAATATTTGTTCGAATTTTAAGATTCCATAGTTTTAAAATTGTGAAATTATTATATATTATTAGATATTATTATTAGATACAAATATTCTGTAATATTAAGGAGATAAAATTTGAAATAGAGAAAAAAGTGGGGTATCAATCTATTTCAAAAAAATGATAGTTTTTATGATCAGAGATTTAACCAAATAAGATGAAGTTGCGTAAAGTTTTCAGTTAGTATAAGAAATTGCTTGATGTACATTTTCTTTCTGAAATAATACTCTATATCCAATCGATTTGTTTAGTCGTAAGAATTTGCCACAGAAGAGCACGCAACAAGTGTTCAGAAAAAAATTGTAATAATCTTCTTAACTGTAGCATAAGAAATAGCCTTGACCTAAGAACTTTTATATGATTATGAACTTTCATAATAATAGTAGCACATATAATGATAACATGGATGATAATGAATGTTTACTTTTTTTTCTTATTTTATGTAAAATATCTACAATAGAATTTGCACACTTTATACATTGTCATTTACATCGCAATTGTACGGATCATATTAAAATATGCAAAAGATGCTTTAAACACCTAAAATATAAAGTACATATATAAAATTATACAGAAAATGTTTTCATATCAATACTTACAGCAGCGAAAGTTGCGATAGAAATTTGTATTAATTTTCCAGCAGTAATTTTAATTACCATACTCGATCTTGAAATGATTAATACTAATCCGAGAGCAGTTTTATGAGGTAACTGATACCATTCAGTCATATAAAATTTCTCTCCTACTTTTTTGCCCTGTTGAGCAATCGTTTTAAATTTTAAATAGATTCTTCTTTAATTTTACTTTCTTACCTGTTCTGTAACTATCTCTGCTATATAACAAAATATAAATATATTAAAGACCGTAGATGCATATACGATTGCGTATATAGCTAATACTGTCTTTGATTTTTCCTAAGAAATTAAAATATGAACGAAAATTAACTAGAAAAATGATCGCATGATATTTATATACGTATACGTGTATAAACACTTATAAACACTTAAAAATTTAAATCATTTAAAATAAAAATATTATAAAAATATTTTCAAATATTATATTATATTATATTTTATTATATTATATTATATTATGTTTTTTTCTATATTTTTAACATACCGTGAGAAAGTAATATTTAAGAATACACATGTTCATTGTACATCCCACCAATTCAACCAAGCAAATCATATTCATAACTTTTTCCATATACCATACAAGACTGAAACCAATATTTTTGTATATAAATTTATCACAGGATAATAAATGTATAAATAAATTAATCAGGGAACTTGAAATAAAAAAATAATAAAAATAATATAAATAATAAAATTTATAATTCTAGAATATTTTAGAAAGAAAATTTAATTCAATAGAAAAATCTATATTTTAAAATATATCATGCATCAGATATTCATAATAGTTTAGAAAAATAATATAAGTATATTATATATTACGTTTATTTATTATATCACATGCACATCACTAAAAAAATATTCAAATTGAGAGATACAAATACTTCATTACGATATATTTTATCATTTTCAAACATCAATAAATATAAAAGAAATATATTAATCAATTACCTTAATGTTCGTAGATGATGCTCAACGATAAAACCAAGCTTCTTGTGAAGCGTGTGCTCGTCCTGTTTTTTCTCATTGTTATCTTTCACCAATTTATCCGACTTGGCCATCACCACGTTGAACTGACCACACGCGTGCATTGCTAATGCGGCGGCTAGTCCGCAAGCTCCAACTGTGACCGAGGTTGAGATGAATCCGGAGACGAACTGTAGAGCGAATACGATCTCGTTCATGGGACTGAACCTAACATCTAACAGGTTCGTATAGAATGGACAAGGTAACTGATACATCGAATAGCTGTCATTTCCAATTTGAAATGTTATCTTTTTGAAACCTGTGATCACGATGTAAGATATGACTCCGCAATACATGCAAAGTGCGGCGATGCACGTGATGAAACGACCGAGTCTAGCGTTCTTTATCATCAATTCTCGATCTCTAGCTCTTCGAACTGTTTTCCAATCATATTCTATATGTTCAATACAATAGACGATCTCTTTTGCTCTCATCAATAGACAACAATAATTCAATTCTGCCCTTATCCAATGGCTTGTCGGTCCGATTGCCTTCATTCTTGTCTTCAAACTCTCGTTTTCGTAGAAAATGTACATCATGCATGGCATCACCGTGAAAATAATCAGCGAATGACAGATAAAGTTTAATAATTTGACGAGTAATTTTTCAGTTCTTGTGGTTTTCGTGAGATTGGGCCAGGCACCGATCGGTTTTAATAACCAACGATTCATTTGAATGCTGTACTCGTAATCGCGGGCATAAGATACCGACATTAATACAGATTGTTCGTTTAATTGATTCATCATAGATACGTCACGTAGGACGTTCGTCGAATGAATGATGACTTGAGTTTAAGCTCTAATAGTCGGATAAAATGGCGCATGCGCGAGTTTTTTTCTTTGGTACGAATCGCTACAATACAAATGTTTCATTGCATCTTGACGAGAATATACGATTAGTGCAATAAAAGTGAGATATATAGTAGATTGATGTACAATGAAGTGAAATTCATGGTTTCAACTTATATTTTTTTTGTTTGTTGTTTTTTATCATTTTTTTTTTATAAATGAAAATAAATTGACAAGTTAAATTAATACTTGATGAATGTATTTTTTTGAAATTGTTTTTAATACGAGGAATAGTGAGGTTAGGGTAATGAGTTCCATCATATTTAAAATATCAGTTTCATTGAATCTCTAATACAATATGTACAGATATGTGAATTTTTCACAACTAATATCTACATACTACCAACTTAAATATTTATTATAAAAAAATATTCAAGTCAATGCTCGAAACATGTTTAAGAAAGCCACTGATGTTTTAACAACCTATTCATTTAAGATATTTTAATTTATAATCTAAATAATCTATAAATTTGAGTGAAAGATAAAAATATAGATACTTACATCACTAAAAGTATAGATGGATAATTCAACCATATTTCCAGCTGTAAATTTTACCGATGAATTGGACATTGCAATGATCAAAATGCAACAAAGTTTTTTTTTGCCTGTTAATCGATACCATTCGATCATATATGCCATTTCACCAACTTTTTGACACTGAATTGAGACATTATTCATTTCTATTAAATACTATTTGAATGATTTATCGTTTAAAAAATTAATTGAAATATTGTTGCAGATACAATAAAAATATCCTACCTGTTCGGCAACCAGATCGCCTATATAACAAAATATGAAAATATTGAAAGTGATAGATATGATTAAAGCTACGTAAGTTACTGAAAGTATTATTTCTTTTGGATTCCATTCCTACAAATTAATAATATATATAATCAATGCAATATTAAAATGAAAAATATATATAGAAATAGAATTCTGAGTGTAGAAGTCTGTGTGCCTATTATATTAAAATTTGTTATTGCGTACCACTATTAAATAATATCCGAGAAGACACATATTCGCAGTACAGCCTAAAAATTCTACAAAAGATATTTGCTGAAGCGCTTTTTCTGTAAGTGCCAAAAATCTGAAATACGACAAACATAAAATGGTAAAAATTATTTTACATAAGATTCAAATATCAAACGATACAAATTTTTAAATTTAATACTTCAAAATTTTAAGTTTAAAAATTATTTCTAATTTTCATAAACATCTATTTTCAAATCTACTTTATATTATTATATTTTCATAAATCGAAGAATAAAAAATTTCAGACGCAAACTTTTAATTATATATAACAACCAGTCGATTTCTTTGGTGAATATTTAAGTTGTTATACGTTGCTGAAAAGTTTCCTATGCCGGCAACAGTTGCAACGTTTTTTGTCCCCTAACTTATTGTCACGCGATGAAATACGATCGTATTTATAAACAAGAAACTTTAACCCTTTATGATTGTATTTGTAATCTCTCAGAAATAACAAATCATATTTGTCTTAAAGAACTTTTTTTCAACAACATTAAATTTTTGGTAAAATTTACAATAATAATAATATATATAATATATATAATATTACCCACTTCAATATTCGATCATGTTGAATTACAATATTTGCAATCCTGTCATCTATAGCCTTACTCATATCCGATCGGCCATCCACTAAGTGATCCAACCAGTTCATCAACACCTGCATTTGTCCACATGCATGCACTGCGAATACGGCGGCTATACTACAAGCTGCCGATGTTATAGCGTGCATCACAACACCTGTCAGAATTTGAACGGACAATACGATTTCATTGTAAGGACTGTAACGTATATCAGCGATCAAACTCGACGAAGGAAATGGTAATTGAATAAACGTCAAATTTCCATCTTCAATTTTCCCCACGCTAAACGGTAAGACTAGATAGTAAAATGCAAATGCACTATACATGAAAAATGTACAAATGAATACTAATTTTCTTCCATAATTCGCATACGCGATCATGATATTCCTGTCTTCTTGATGTTTCATGTGCTTCCAGTCCCATTCGATGCATTCGATACCTTCACGTATATCATTTTCATGGAGTAATAGCAAATAATATTTCATGAATGTCATCAAGAAGAAACTCAATGGACCAATCATTTTGATTCTGTTATATAACTTCTTGATTTCCACCATCAAAAACATGCTACAAGACACGAGCATAAAACCGATCAAACTGTAACAAATAATACTGATCAACAAGGAATAACATTTTCCTATTTTGGACTTGCGTAAATTTGGCCAGACACCGATCGGCGCCAATAACCAACGATTCCACTGTATGCTCAAATTCGCCTTTTTACCGTCATCCTGCGCGATGA
The DNA here is from genome assembly GCF_029169275.1 of Apis cerana. Lineage (NCBI taxonomy): Eukaryota > Metazoa > Arthropoda > Insecta > Hymenoptera > Apidae > Apis > Apis cerana. The sequence goes on along the minus strand of NC_083853.1, from coordinate 9,976,072 downwards.
CGCACTGTTGTTTTTCCATCGTTGACGCTCGAGAGCTCGTTGGATACTAAATGTCAGGGGTTCGATGATGATTGAAATGGAAAATCGCATTGCGCTTGCGCTCGAATTTCGATTCGAAAGGGTGGAAAATAATATTTTTCAAAGAAGTTCGACCCCTCTCGATTATTAGTTTGCTGGTTTATGAATTATGAATATGATAAGGGTTGATGATGTGGAATCATCAATAAATTGATTTTTTTAAACGTTAGTAGTGCACGAGTGTATTGACCATTTCGCAACAGGTTGAAGTAATCAATTTCTGAAGAATGAATTTTCATTCGAATAAGCTTTTTATGTTTTTTAAATATTGGATGTATAAATTTATATTGTAATAATTTTGTGAAAAATATTTTACAAATAATAGATTATTACTACAAGGCAAGTTGCATAAAAGTTATTTGTTCCAACTAAAAATTTTAAATTTTAAAACAAAAAATAATATGTAAAATTGTGGAATTGTGCATGTTAAATTTAATGTAAAATATCAATTTATCTTACAATATAATGATAGAATTAACAATATTACAAATGAATTTTATTATAACATTATATTATATAAACATTAATTATCAAAATTTGAATTTTATTTCTATATTTATTTCTATATTATATTTCTATATTATTTAAATATGTAGCAAATATTTAATCTGCATTCTACTTTAAAGAATGTTCATGTTAATGTTCGCAATACGTTTAAAAATGCGACTGCTGTCTTAACAATCTATTTAAATAAAAAATAAATATTTAATATAAATTTATAAAAATAATGCAAACATGTTTAAACTTACATCGCTAAAAGTGGTCAAACACAATTCAACCATATTTCCAGCAGTCAATTTAATCGATGAATTAGACATTGCAATTATCAAAACGAAACAGAGCTTTTTGTTTCCCTCTAATCGATACCAATCGACCATATATGAAATTTCTCCAACTTTCTTGCACTGGAAAAAATAGCATCAAGAAAAAAGATAAATTTATAAATTATTAATAATATTCTATCTAACCTGTTCGGCTACCAACTCGCCTATGTAACAAAATATGAAAATGTTAAACGTAAGAGATATTAGCAGTATGAAAAATGTTATTGCACTGGTTAAATGACCCGAACTCCATTCCTAAAATATGAATGAATTATGTCTTAAAGTTTTGAATATTCATTTAAATCATTTAGTTTTAATAATATTGTAGTACCATAATAACGTAATATCCAAGGAGACATATATCTAACATGCAACCTAAAAATTCCACGAATGACACTTGTTGAAGTGCCTTTTCTGTAAGTGCTAGAAATCTGAAATTGATGTGATATATTATATCGATATTAATTATATATCTTTAAGATAAAAAAAACTCCAATTTTATAATCTCAAAATCAATAAACTTTAAATAAAAAAATTTAAATTTAAAATTTGAATTTTGACGCTTAAAGTAATTAGATTTCAAGATAAAATTTTTGTTTCTTAATTTTACGCACAGAATTTGTACACACTTTAATATTCGAACATGTTGATTCACAATACTTGCGATTCTGCTGTCCACATTATTATACATATCTGACCGACCGTTTATCAAATGTTTCAGCCAGCTCGACAATACCTGCATCTGGCCGCAAGCATGCACGGCGAATATAGCAGCCAAGCTACAGGCTGCAGTCGTTATGGTATGCAATAGAACACCGGCGACCAATTGAATGAAAAATACGATCTCATTCGTAAAACTATAGCGAGTGTCAATGATAAATTTCGAGAAGGGAAACACCAAGGGAATGAAGGTAATATTGTCATCCTGCGCAGGAATTTTTCCAACGCTAATTGGCACGGCAATATAATAAAAGGCGAAGCCACTGTACATGAAAAACGTGCAAATAACGACCAGCCTTCTTCCAAAATTTGCATTCATTATCATTATTTCTCTGTCCTTGGAATACGTGATATTCTTCCAATCCCATTCGATACGTTTGATACATTCGCTGATATTATTTTTATGTAGGATTAACAAATGGTATTTTAGAAATGCCATCACGCAGAAGCTCAATGGACCAAATAATTTTATTCTGTTGTAGATATCTTCCACTTCGAGGATTAGATATAAACTGCACGGTATCGAGAGGAAACTTATTAGACTGTAGCAGATTACATTTATTAATCGATAAAGATATTTTCCTGTCGTTGAAATGGTGGAGGAATTCGGCCAGAGGCCGATCGGTTTTAAAATCCAGCGACTCCATTGAATGCTCAGGTTTACATTTCTCTTATAGTCGTGATCTGTTCTGATATACGACATGCTCTCGATTTCTAATTTATTCACCATTAGAGTTTGAACGCCTCTTTCGAACTAACCAGCAATTGTTTGATCTCAGGTTCTAGAAAAAAGAATAGAGCGCTTGCGCCGGTTTTCCAATTCCCCGGTTTCTCTTCAGTAGGGGGGAACAAGTTTATTTTCTCCGATGAATTGAAGTATTTCCCCCTGTTGAATTGTGTTGGACTTTTCTTATTTATGCATTATGAGTTTAGAGTGCTGAGAATGATAGTGAAGCCATCGATTCATTCATAAAACATCAAAACGATGTATTTCTCGATATTATATGGAGTTATTTTTGAAGTTTAACTTTCATTTTTTATTATTTAACACAAAAAAAATCATTGTAGAAAATTAGTAAGTATCAACATAAATTATAACTTTTTTTTATTCACATTTATAATAAAATTTATTTCTTAGATTCTTTATAATAAAACATATGAAAAATTACAGTTTTTTTAAAAGGAAAAAACATACTTATTCTTACAGTCTAATATAATAAATATTAAAATAATAAATATAAATATAATTTATGTTATATGTATTGCATTTTGAAAAATATTTAAGTTAATGTTCGCAATACATTTAAAAAAGCAAATGATGTTTTAATCACCTATTTTGTACAAAATATTTTTATTAATTACATGTAAAAACTCATGAAGTTATACTAATTTAATACTTACGTCAGAAAAAGTACTCATTGATAATTCGATTAAATTCCCAGCTGTTAATTTAGTAGATGAATTAGACATTGCGATTATCAAAACGCAACACAGCTTTTTCTTTCCGAATAATTGGTACCATTCGATCATGTATGTTACTTCCCCTATATTCCTAGACTATCATAAACTATGCCATAACTGTTGAATGTCAAGTATTGATATAATCATTTAAAAAACCATACCTGATTAGCCAAAAGCTCCCCTATGTAACAAAATATAAAAATATTGAATATAATTGTTATAAGTAATATAAGATATGTTACGACTTCTGTTAGATGATTCGATTCCCATTCCTAGAATTTCAAAAATTATATTATATTATATCGAAAAGAAATAGCTGTTAAAAAATATTTTTTTTAAATATCTCTTAATTGTGTACCATGATGGCACAATATCCAAGAAGACATACGTTCATTGTACATTCTAAAAATTCCATGTATGATACTTGTTGAAGAATTTTTTCGATAAGTGATAAAAATCTGTAAACATTATCACAACACTTCTATATAAATAAATTCAAAATATTTGATTAAATATTTTACAGATATTAAATATAGAAAATTCTTAAGATTTCAAATTACAAAATTATTAAAGCTTAAAATTTTTTGTAATTAAAAATCTATTTCAGTTTTCAAATTTAATAAATAATAAATAATAGTAAAAAATTATTGCAATAACAAGTAATACAATTTCTATATATTTTTCTCAAACTCTGTCTTTACACTTTCCAGAAAAAATATATAATTTGCTAGTAAAATCAAATTTAAACAAACTCCTCGCAAAACAATTATACTATAAAATTTTATCATGAGATAAGTAAATCTTACATACTTTAATATTCGAACATGTTGATTTACAATTGTGGCAATCCGCTGATCGACGCTGTTACACATATCTAACCGACCATCTATCAAATGTTTCAGCCAAACCATCATCACTTGTATTTGGCCACAAGCATGAACCGTTAATATGGCAGCCAAACTGCACACCGATGATGTAACACCATGCAGCAAAAAACCACATATAAATTGAGCGAGAAATACAATTTCGTTTACTGGACTATATCGAACATCAGCAATGTATTTCGGGAAAGGAAACATCGTAGGTATGAAACTAATATTAGCATCTTGTGCAGGAATTTTCCCAATTTTCATCGGTACAGCTATATAAAAAAAGACAAAACCACTGTACGTAACAGTAGTGGTAACAATGATCAATCTCTTTCCAAAATTTGCATTCATTAACATAATTTCTCTATCTTCTGAGTAAGATATATTTTTCCAGTCCCATTCTATACGTTTGACACACTCGCGGACGTCATCCTTGTGAATGTTTATCAAATGATACTTTGTAACCGATAACATGCAGAAGCTCATTAGACTAACGAATTTTAATCTGTCGTATATGTTTTCCACTTCGAGAGATATGTATATCCATCCAGATATAATGATAAACATTATTAAACAATAACAAATAGCGTTATATAACCATTGAAGATATTTGCGTATTGTTGAAATTTTTTCAAAAGTTGGCCACAGTCCAATCATTTTTAAAATAAGACGACTGTATTTAATACTATAATTTATATTATTTTTGATGTCTTGATTTGTTTTTACAGAGGACATAATCGTTTCCTTATTCGAGCTCGAAAGTTCTCTTCGTACTGAGAGTTTGTAGATTGATAATAATTCTAAAACACGGATGCGCTTGCGCCATATTTTTCCAATTTCTATGGCAAGGGTAAGATTAAAAAGTTATTCTCCTTCACTGGAATAAACTCTTCCCCATTTGGCACTTCTCTTATTATGCATTACAGGTAAGAAGAGTTGGAACATCGATAAATTGATTTTTTTTTAATATTAGTAGAACAGAACTCTTGATACGTGTAAAAGATGAGTTCTTTTTCTTTTTTTTTTCCGAACTTTTTTTTTATGCACTGCTAGTATTTTTTGTACGAATGTTTTTTTAATGTTTTATAAAGTCATTTTTGCATGATATTTAATTTTTATTTACTTTCTGTTAATTCTTACGTTCAAATACTTAAGTAAAATTTTAAAAAATTTGTTTGTAATTTTTGGAAATATTTTTTTATTTTCTTATATTATTATTTTCTTTTACACAAAATAATGTAAATTTTAACAAAATTGAGATTGAATGTTAATAATATAAATATCTATACATGTAGCAACTAGTTTATTTTTAATATTTTTTGTTTTTAACATTAGCATTATAAAATACATCCTTTTAAATAATATAAAAAATTAACAACATTCAAAACAGTTAACAGCTACTTATTTGAAACGTATATTAAGCAGTGATCACAAAATGAATGGAAAATATAATTTTATTGGCTGGATTGTAATGAATATCAACAATGAATTCTGAATGGATGGATATGGAAGGAAATATTAAAAGAATGAAGGTGAGATTATGTATTATAATTATATGATCGATGTAGTAGTGTAATAATATGAATGTATATGAATGCAAACAATCAGTTTTTGTTCAAAATTCGTGATCGTTATCATAATCATTTTTGTGGTATTCTTCCAATCTTTTGATCCTTTTTACATTCATGAATGTTGGCTTTATAAATAATAATCAGATAATAATATTTCATGCAAATAATCAAAGAACTATTGATAAAGATTTGCATGTAAAAATTCTATTTAATTTTTGTTTGACAATTTGTGCGATATATGATTCTTAATATAATTTATAAAATGATTTTACATTAAATTTTTATATAATATTTACATTATTAAAAACATTGAAAAATAGTTCTATCATTTTAAATTATAAATTTTATTGATAAATTTAATTTCAAAGATCAAAATTTAAAAAAAAATTAAAGTTTCTAATTATTAATATATAATTAATATAATTTATACGCGAATAAAATATATATATACATATAGCAAAAAGTCATAACAACTTAACAAAAAATAATAAATTCTGCATATTATTTTAAATAGTATGCAACATTCATATATTAAAAAATATTGTCAATAATTAGATTAAATAAAAATTTTTATTTTTTCATTTAATCTATGATACAACATATTTTTATAAAAGAAACATATTTCCGTATATCTACACTTTTTCTATTATTCGATATGAAAATTGCAACTTTTATCATCGAACATAACTAGTTCGCCATACTAAAAGAAACCTTTAAATTGTTAATGTTCGTAATACGTTCAAAAATGCGACTGCTGTCTTAACAATCTATATTACAAAAAATAAGTATTTCAGTGAAAAAAATTTTAAAAAAAGATTCAAACATTTTCGTACTCACATCGCTAAAAGTGGTCAAACACAACTCAACCATATTTCCAGCAGTCAATTTAATCGATGAATTAGACATTGCAATTATCAAAACGAAACATAGCTTTTTGTTTCCCTCTAATCGATACCAATCGACCATATATGAAATTTCTCCAACTTTCTTGCACTGGAAAAAATATAACAATATTCAAGAAAAAAGATAAATTTATAAATTATTAATAATATTCTAACCTGTTCGGTTACCAACTCGCCTATGTAACAAAATATGAAAATATTAAACGTAAGAGATATTAGCAGTATGAAAAATGTTATTGCACTAGTTAAATGACTCGAACTCCATTCCTAAAATATGAATGAATTATGTTTTAAACATTTATATATTTATTTAAATCATTCAGTTTCAATAATACTGTAATACCGTAATAACGTAATATCCAAGGAGACATATGTTTAACATGCAACCTAAAAACTCCACGAATGACACTTGTTGAAGTGCTTTCTCTGTAAGCGCTAAAAATCTAGAATATGATTTAATATTTAGCGATAAAACTCAATTCGATTATAACTTAACATATATGTAATAAATTTTGAAAATCCAATATTCTAATTTTTTAATTCAGTAAAAAATAAAATTCGAATTTCAAATTTAATTTAATTAAAATTTGAATGTTGACGCGTAAAATAATTAGATTTCAAAATGAAATTATATTTTTTAATTTTTCTAATCATAGAATTCTTACACACTTCAATATTCGAACATGTTGACTCACGATGCTTGCGATTCTGCTGTCCACATTATTATACATATCTGATCGACCGTTTATCAAATGTTTCAGCCAGCTCGACAACACCTGCATCTGGCCGCAAGCATGCACTGCGAATACAGCAGCCAAGCTACAGGCTGCAGTCGTTATCGTATGCATCAAAGCACCGGCGATTAATTGAATAGAAAATACGATCTCATTTATGAAACTGTAGCGAGTATCGAAGATAAATCTCGAGAAGGGAAACACCAAGGGAATGAAGGTAATATTGTCATCCTGCGCAGGAATTTTTCCAACGCTAATTGGCACGGCAATATAGTAAAAGGCGAAGCCACTGTACATGAAAAACGTGCAAATAACGACCAGCCTTCTTCCAAAATTTGCATTCGTTATCATGATTTCTCTGTCCTTGAAATACGTGATATTCTTCCAATCCCATTCGATACGTTTGATGCACTCGCGAATATTATCCTCGTGTAGGATTAACAAATAGTATTTTAGAAACGCCATCACGCAGAAGCTCAATGGACCAAATAATTTTATTCTGTTGTAGATATCTTCCACTTCGAGAATTAGATATAAACTGCACGGTATCGAGAGGAAACTTATTAAACTGTAGCAGATTACATTTATTAATCGATAAAGATATTTTCCTGTCGTTGAAATGGTGGAGGAATTCGGCCAGAGGCCGATCGGTTTTAAAATCCAGCGATTCAGTTGAATGCTCAGGTTTACGTTTTTCTTATAGTCATGATCTGTTTTGATGCACGATATGCTGTTGATTTTTGATTTTTCCATCGTTAGAGTTTGAACGTCTCTTTCAAACTAACCAGCTTTGATCTGAGGTTCTGAGAAAAAGAATGCGGCGCTTGCGCCGATTTTCTTCAATAAAGGGGAACAAAAGTTTGCTTTCCAATAGTTCAGATTGAAATTTTTCCCCGCTTAAACTTTTTCTCATTTATGTATTATGAATTCGAAACGTGGAGAATGACGGAGAAACCATCGATTGATTGACTCGTGAAATAATGTTACTGATAGTGATTCGAAAATTTATCATTACTAGTATCTGGATGATGTTTTATTATTTTAGTGGACTTTATATATATATTTCTTATTACTTAAAAATAAATAATATTATCAAAAAAAATTTGTAAGTACCGATATAAATTGTATTTTTTTTTATTTATTTTTATAATATAATATAACAAAATTTATTTCTTAGATTTTTAACATCAGATAACAGATAAAGTATACCAAAGCTATAGTTTTTTAACAAAAAAAACATCAATTATAGTAAATATAATAAAGTTTATAAATTTAGTTTACATTATGTTATATTGCGATTCAAAAAATGCTTAAGTTAATGTTCGCAATACATTTAAGAAAGCAAACGATGTTTTAATCACCTATTATAAAATATTTTTGTCAGTTATATGTAAACACACATGAGATTATAATAATTCAATACTTACATCAGAGAATGTACTCATTGATAATTCGATTAAATTTCCAGCTGTTAATTTCATAGATGAATTAGACATTGCGATTATCAAAACGCAACACAGCTTTTTCTTTCCGGATAATCGGTACCATTCAATCATATACGTTACTTCCCCTATTTTCCTAGACTATTATAAACTATGTCACAATAGTTGTATATAAAATTGATATAATCATTTCAAAAGACTTCTACCTGATCTGCCAAAAGTTCCCCTATGTAACAAAATACAAAAATATTGAATATAATCGTTAGAAGTATTATAACATATGTTATGACTTCTGTTAAGTGATTCGATTCCCATTCCTGTAATTGCAAGATTATATTATATTATGTTAAAAAAAAAATAACTAAAAATTATAAATATAAATATAAATATATTTTCAAATATGTTTTAATTGTGTACCATGATGGCACAATATCCAAGAAGACACACGTTTACTGTACATTCTAAAAATTCCATGTAAGATACTTGTTGAAGAATTTTTTCAATAAGTGATAAGAATCTGTAAACATTACGACAAACATTACACAATTTTTAATAATTTCCAAGTCAAAAAGTTATTAAAATTCAAAATTTTAAGAATTTGAAAATTTAATGATTGAAATTTTTCATTATAAATAGTATGATAATAAATTATAAATAATTTCTATCTATTATTTTCATTAATCTTATATAAATTTTATTAAAAAAAGTTAATTTTGTATTAAATAAATGTGATAATATGTGATAAATAAATTTTACACACTTCAATATTCGAACATGTTGATTCACGATCTTGGCGATTCGCTGATCGACGTTATAACACATGTCTAATCGACCTTCTATCAAATGTTCCAGCCAGATCATCATCACCTGTATCTGGCCACAAGCGTGAACTGTAAATATGGCAGCCAAACTGCAAGCTGATGATGTCACACCATGCACCAAGAAACCACACATAAATTGAAAGAAAAATACAATTTCGTTTATTGGACTATATCGAACATCAGCAATGTATTTCGGGAAAGGAAACATCGTGGGTATGAAACTAATATTAGCATCTTGTGCCGGAATTTTTCCAATTTTCATCGGTATAGCTATATAAAAAAAGACAAAACCACTGTACGTGACAGTGGTGGTAACAATGATCAATCTCTTTCCAAAATTTGCGTTCATTAGCATAATTTCTCTATCTTTTGAGTAGGATATATTTTTCCAGTCCCATTCTATACGTTTGACACACTCGCGGACGTCATCCTTGTGAATGTTTATCAAATGATACTTTGTGATCGATAACATGCAGAAACTCATTAGACTAACGAATTTTAATCCGTCGTATATGTTTTTCACTTCGAAAGCTATATACATCCATCCAAGTACAATAATAAACATTAACAAACAGTAACAAATGATATTATATAACAGTCGAAGATATTTGTGTATCGTTGAAACTTTATCGAAAGTAGGCCACAAGCCGATCATTTTTGAAATACGACGGCTATATTTAATGCTAAAATTTACGTTACTTTTATAATCTTGATCAATTTTTACAGAGGACATATCGTTTCTTCGTTCGAGCTCAAAAGCTCTCTTCGTACTGAGAGATTTGTAGATTGATAATTATCATAAGACGTGGATGCGCTTGCGCCATTTCTTCCAATTTTTATCGCAAGGGTAAAATTAAAAGTTATTCTCCCTCGATGAAATAAACTCTTCCCCATTTGGCACTTCTCTTATTATGCATTACAGGCAGGAAGAGTTGAAACATCGATAAATTGATTTTTTTTTAATATTAGTAGAACAGAACTGTTGATACATGGAAAAAGTGAGTTTATTTTCTTTTTTTTTTTATGAACTTTTTTTTACTATTAGTCGTCTTTTTTAAGAAAATTTTTTCATTGCTTTGTAGAACTTTTCTATGATATTTAATTTATTTACTTTTTGTGCGTAATTTTTGTGCTTGGATAATAGTTTTTGAAGTTTTCTATAATTTTTGGAAATATTCTCTATTTTGTTATTCTTTTCACGAAACGAAATGATAAGTAAGTTTTAACAAATTTGAGACTAAAAGAATATAATATAAGTATATAACATACCAATTAATTTATTTGCAAAATTTTTTTCATCATTATCATTAATTCTTAACATCATTATAAAACATGATTTTTAATATCCCTTTAAATTATAGAAAAAATTTTCAACATTCAAGACAATTAACAATCACTCATTATTTGAAACAACATGTATAAAAAGACACATATAAAACGAGTATATAACAGTAAAGATTTTTTAAACACACACATCAACGAATATAAAAAAATATCCATACTTAGAAATTTTCAAGTTGTTTTTTGAAGTACGTTTAAATAAGTAACCGCTGTCTTAACCACCTATTTATTAAAATTAAAGATGAAAATCAATCTAAAAAAAAAGACAGAAAGAAGAAAATTACGAGAATAAATTGATACTCACATCGGTAAACGTGCTTATAGATAAATTCACGATATTTCCAGCTGTCAATTTTATCGAGGAATTAGACATTGCGATGATTAAAATGCAAAAAAGCTTTTTGTTTCCCATCAATCGGTACCATTCGATCATGTACGATATTTCACCAATTTTCCTACACTATCATAATATCATATCATTATTAAAACATTTTACAAAAATTTTACAAAAAGCTTACCTCTTCGGCAACGATCTCGCCTATATAACAAAATATAAAAATATTGAACGTAAGTGATATAAGTAAAATTGTGTAAGTTATTACGCTCGTGACATCATTCGATTTCGATTCCTATAATTGAATTAAATTTATGTAAATGAGAATTGACGCGTTTCAGAATTGTAGATCATTAAAATCAGATTAATTTTAAATCGAATTTATAGATCATTGATCCTTAATTTTTGTATCGCGATTTCTTTTAAAATAAATAAATAACGACAATTCTTTTAAGAATGACTTTTAAATTGAAAATCTAAATTGTGGACAATCATACCATAATAACGTAATATCCAACGAGACATATATCTAGCGTACAGCCCAAAAATTCGGTAAAAGAAATTTGCTGTAGAGTTTTTTCGGTAAGCGCCAAAAATCTGAAATAATCGATTGTTTTTTTTAAACTCGTTGCATTAAAAAACAAATAATTCGAAGCAATGTTGAAAATATCAGTCGTATTAAAAATCATTACAAAACGATAATAATCAATTGATTTACTTTAGGACTCGAACATGTTGGCGTATCACGTCCGCGATTCTACCATCCAAGCGCTCGTCCATGTCCAATCGGCCGTCTATCAAGTGTTGCAACCAGTTCATCAACACCTGCATCTGGCCGCAAGCATGCACCGCAAATGTAGCCACTAAACTGCAAGCAGCCGATGTGATTCCATGCATAAGAGCACCGGCCATCAATTGGATGGAAAATACGATTTCGTTGGTCGGGCTGTAACGAGTATCGACGATGAATCTCGAGAAAGGGAACACCAAAGGGATGAAGGTGAGATTATCTGTTTTGACTCTGCCAACGCTGATCGGTATAGCGATGTAATAAAAGGCAAATCCACTGTACATGAAAAAGGTGCAAACGACCACCAGTTTTCGTCCAAAATTCGCGTACATTATCATGATCTCTTTATCTTTCGCGTATGTGATGTTCCTCCAATCCCACTTGATCCTTTCCACGCATTCGCGAATATCGGTTTTGTGGAAAATTAGATAATAATATTTTACGAATGCCATCATGCAGAAGATCAAAGGACCGAATTGTTTCAGTTTCCCGTAAAAATCTTCAATTTCAAGGAACAGATATAGCGTACAAGGGATGAAGAGGAAACTGATTAAACAGTAACAGACGATATTTATAAGCCAATACAGATAATCTTTCGATCGTGATGTATACGAATTCGGCCAAAGACCCATTGGTTTTAACAACCAACGATTGTATTGAATGCTCAGATTCACGTTCTTCTGGTATTCGTAATCTTTCAAGTAGAACTTCTGATTGGCTGTCTTTGCCTTGTCTTTTGATTTTTGCATCTTTGATCCTCGATGGCTTGTCTAATACTAAAAGGGATGGTAATAATAGTTCAAAAGAAAAATAACATTGCGCTTGCGCTTAATTTCTGATTTCCGTCGGAAGGGAGAATAAAAGTAGTTTAGTTTCAACCCTTCCACGAAGTTCAGATTTTTACATTATGCATTATAAGAATAGAAGGAGCGATGATAGGAGAACATCGATAAATTGATTGTTTGGAATATCAGCGAACGTCAGTTGTATGATTTTTAAGGAATCAATTTATGGATAGTTATTTTTTCATTTACCGGTGCACTCTTTTGTTTGTTTATTTTTGTCTTTTTTATTAATAGTAAGTAATAATGTATAAATATAATAATTATTATTTGATACTTACATTATTGTTGACAAGTATTTTCATATTTTAGATTATAATTTCCATTGATGAATTAAATTACGATGATCAAAGTATAATAAAATTTCTCGTCAATTTCTGCAATTTATATATAAAATATCTCATATTTTTCTATGTTATAAAAATTGTTATAAATAATAAATAATAACAAATTAATAGTAACAAATAAAAAAAATCACAAAATTCATAGATTTTGAAAAGTATTGTCAATAATTAAATTAAATAAAAATTCTTTCTTTTTCATTTAATCTTTGATTATACAGAATATTTTTATAAAAAGTATATATACGATATATCCGTAAATTATACTTTTTCTATTACTTAATATGATAATTGCTATTGTAATTATCATCGAAGTTTACTAAAAGAAACCTTTAACTTGTCAATGTTCGTAGCATGTTCAAGTATGCAAATGAAGTCTTGATGATCTATAATATTCAATAAAATATTATATATTTACAGAATGAATGACTGTCTTAAATTTAAAACACTTACAGCACCGAAACTGCTAATAGAAAGTTCGATAATGTTGCCAGCAGTGATCTTCGTGGTTGAACGAGATATAGAAATTATCAAAGAGATGGCCAAACCTTTTTTCCAGGGCATTCTGTACCAATCAATCATGTAAAACTTTTCGCCAACTTTCACAGTCTGGTAAAATATTTTTTAAAAATTTTATTTCTTAATAAATTATTATCATCGAAATAATTTGGAAAAAAATATACCTGCTCTGCTAAAAGTTCACCGATATAACAAAATATGAAAATGTTAAACGTGACGGATGTAAGCAATATTATATACGTCACACCTCTAATAGGATGCTTAGAATCCCACTCCTAAAGAAAAAAAAATCGCAAATTAAAATTTTGTTTCGTAAGTTTATACGTATCCTCGTAAAATTATACCATCATCGAATAATACCCGAGGAAACATATATTTATAGTACAACCCACAACTTCTACCAATGATATCTCCTGAAGAAGATCTTCCGTCAAAGTTATAAAACTGAAATATTACAAAAGACACACTCGATTTCAATTTCTATGTCTTAATATCAAATAAAATTTAAATCTTCACATTACTTGATTATTCGAACGTGTTGTTCCACGATACTAGCCAGTCTCTGATCCAAATTCTCGTCGTCGTTTTCCCTTCCATCCACCAATTTTTCCAACCAAGACATCAAAATCTGCAATTGTCCGCAGGCGTGCATCGCAAGAAGGGCAGCCAATCCGCAAGCGGCAACCGTGATATTGTGCGCGACGAACCCAGACAATAACTGTATTGTGTACAGAAGTTCGTTGGCAGGAGTGCGACGAGCGTCTAGGAGAGCCTTGGGAAAAGGGTAAACCAGTCTTCTATACGTTAGATTACCACCCTCTTCCACGATCTTCGCTCGAGTGAGCGGCAAAGCGATATAATAAAAAACCACCCCTCCATACATAAAAGCGCCGCAAATTACGATCAATCGACGACTAAAACTCGCGTTTTCCAACATAATCTTACGATCTTCTTGATACTTTACATTTTTCCAATCGTCCTCAATGCATTCTATGCATTTACGTATATCGTTTTCACGAATGATAAAGACACAGATTTTCATCACCGCCATCAGAAAGAAACTGAGCGCGCTACCGAGTTTCATTTGATCGTAAAAATCTTTCATCTCGAGAAGAAAGTACATAACACCGGGTATTAGGATGAACGCGAGTAAAATGTAATTAAAAAAGCATAAACAGACATGTTCGATAGTTTCTAACCAAGAACGATCCAGCGATTTTGGCCAGGTTCCAATCGTTCTCAATGTCCACTCATTTAATTGTACATTGAAACATAAATCGTTCTTATAACTTGCGTTGCAGGATTTCTCCTCGACAATAAAATGTTTCATGTTCATCTTCGAACTTCGAATGTCGGAAAGTTACTAATAGTCAACTTTATCGATGGTTGGTTGTTTGAAAACGTTTAACTGAATCTAACTGCGCATGCGCAATTAGTTTTGCGCAAAATGGAAATGGCAAGTGATGTTTATATTTACTGGTTTAATTTAATAGAATTATCTACGTACTTTTCTCAGTTACCCTCAAGTAATATTATATTTTCAGTTGTGATCATCGCAGTTGACGCTAACGACAAGTTTCGCAATGCATTTTTCAAGAGAAGGAAAAAATCACAGAACGAGGGAGAAACATGTCATTACCGTATTCTTGTGTGTACATCAGGGAAAATAAAGTTTGATTCTATAGAATAGGATTGAATATTGGGAAGAATATTTTTCTTTTTGATGATATGGTAAATCGTTATTTTTATAATTTTTATCTTTTTACTTTTGCGTTGCCAATATTTCGTGCTAAATGTAATTCTGATTTTTATTCTAAAAGAAAACATTTTTAAATGTAAGATAAATTCTGAATATTTTCTTAAGGATATATTTGCTTTTATTATAAGATTTTATTCTTATAATATTTATAATATCTATGTTGATTTTTTTAGAAATATCGGCATGAAAAGTACTCAGTTATGATATTGTTATTTGACTTAAAAGAAAATTTTTCTTTAATCTATAATAAAATATTTTTATAAAAATGCAGATATATGTGATATATTTTTTTTTTATATATATCTATATTTTTTCTATGTTCAGTGTGAGAATTTATCGCTGACAATATTTTAAAAAAATCATTACGTTGTGAATGTTCGTAGCATGTTCAAGTACGCGACTGAAGTCTTGATAACCTACAGTATTTGATAAAAGTTTACAACAGAAACTTATTTGTTGTATGTTTACAGATTATCAATCACTTATGGAGTACTTACATCACCAAAACTGCTGATGGAAAGTTCGATAATGTTGCCAGCGGTTATCTTGGTAGTCGAATGGGACATGGAAATCATCAATGGTATGGCAAGACTTTTCTTCCAAGGCATTCTATGCCAATCGATCATATAAGATTTCTCGCCCACCTTCACTGTCTGGTAAAGTATATAAATAACTTAATCCTTTTATAAATTTGTATACATTGAAACAACAAGCGATACAAATTCATATGGAGCATGAGGAATTTTCTAAAAAAAAAAAAAATGAGTACCTGTTCTGCTAAGAGTTCACCGATATAACAAAATATAAAAATATTAAACGTGACGGATATAAGTAGTATTATGTACGTGACACCACTGACAGGTTGCTTCGAGTCCCATTCCTAGAGAAGAAATTGATCGAATTAAATAATGGTCACAATTTTCAAACAATTCTTCGTAATATCATACCATCATGGAATAATATCCAAGGAAACATATATTCAAAGTACACCCCACCACTTCTATCAATGATATCTCGTGCAGGAGATCTTCCGTTAGAGCTATGAAACTAAAATGTTTCGATAAATACATTTCCTTTAAAAACATATTATCTTCATTTCACGTAAACACATCTACTTATTATTCGTTCACAAAAATCATTAATTATCTTACTTGATTATCCGAACGTGTTGTTTCACAACATTAGCCAATCTCTGATCCAAGTTCTCGTTATCGTTCTTCCTTCCATCCACTAATTTTTCCAGCCAAGACATCAAAATCTGCAACTGTCCACACGCGTGTATCGCAAGAAGAGCAGCCAAACCACAAGCGGCGACCGTGATATTATGAGCGACAAACCCAGACAATAACTGTATCGTATAACAAATTTCATTGATTGGACTGTGACGAGCGTCTAGGAGAGCCTTGGGAAAAGGGTAAACCAGCCGTCTATACGTTAAATTGCCACCCTCTTCCACGATCTTCGCTCGAGTGAGCGGCAAAGCGATATAATAAAAAATCACCCCTCCGTACATGAAAGTGCCACAGATTACGATCAATCGACGACTGAAACTCGCATTTTCCAACATTATCTTACGATCCTCTTGATATTTCACGTTCTTCCAATCGTTTTCGATCAGTTCCACGCATTTACGTATATCGTCCTCGCGAATAATGAAGACGCAGTACTTCATCACCGCCATCAAGAAGAAACTGAGCGCGCTGCCGAGTTTCAACTGGTTGTAAAAGTCCTTGATCTCGAGGATGATGTATATACTGCACGGGATCAGAATGAACGCGAGCAGTTCGTAGCAGAAAAGATTTAGACAGACGTGTTCCAGCGTTTCTAACCAGGAATGATCCGGAGATCTTGGCCAAGTGCCGATTGTTCTCAACGTCCAGACGTTCAATCGTACGTTGAAACTTAAATCGTTCTTGTAATTGGCGTTGGGAGGTTTTTCCTCGATCATCAACTTTTCCGCGTTCATGATTGGATATCAAGAACCAGAGTGTTACTGATTATAATTCCATGGTCGACTAATCGAACGGTTCGAAAAGTTTCGTAAGATTGTGCGCTTGCGCTGTGAAATTAGAAACTCGGGGAAAGTGTTCTGTTTGTTGTTGTTTCGATTTTTCCATACAATTTTCCATGAAAGAGTTTTCTCGATAATGTTTTCCGCTTGCGTATTTCTAGTCGTTGACGATAATCATAAGTTTAGAAATGGATTTTTCAAAAGCGGAGGAAAAAATTATAGAACGAGGAACGAACGTATGATTATCGTGTTCTTGTCGAGGGGATGTGAAGAAAGTTTTAGTTGGATCTTTCATGCTTCATGGATATTTTAATTCTAAATAGATTTTAAACATTACTTTTTCTTTTCATTGTTGTATAAACAATTTTTGAATAGTTATTATACGATATGGTCTCAGGTCAGATATTGCATGTGGAACAAATTGTGCACAACTGAAGAAGATTTGTGATCGATCACTGACAAGAGTGATTCTTTATTAAAAAAAAAAATCAGACTATGTATAAAATCATTTCTCCATAATTTTTAATGAAAAACGTACATGTAAATAATAATTGTTTAAATAATTTCACGTAGTATGTTTAAATATCCCATTGAAACTTTCATGATCTACGAAATTATATTTATAGAATATGTTAATTTCGTAAGTTTTACTTTTCATAGATTTAATTTCTCTTTCGTACTTACATCAGTAAAAGTAATTAAAGACATTTCCATCATTTTGGCTGCTTTGAGTTTCATTGGATAATTAGACATAGCAATAATTAGTATCAAGCAACGCATATTTTTGATCGAAAGCCGGTACCAATTTATTGTACTTGATGCTTGGCTTACAATATAATTCTGTTAATAAAGTTATTCAGGATAAATGTGAAAAAAATTAAATACAGCTTGAAAAAAAGAAAATAATTTTGTACCTCATCAACAAGCATTTGTCCAATGTAACAAAGTATAAAAACACAGAAGATTATAGACACTTGTATCGTGATATAGATTACGACAGCCATTGTATTAGTATTCTCCCATTCCTGAAATATATTTATTCAATATTCTTAAAAATTTGCAATATCTAACATATTCATACCATTAAAATACAGTAACCCACGAGACAGATCATACACGTACTACCAATCATTTCGATTAAACATATGTATTCTGTAATTGTTTCAATGTTCTTTAAAAATCTGTTAAAAATAATATGAATTTAAATAGTATCAAAAATCTAAAAATCTTTCTTTTTCTTTTCTTACTCGTTCGTTTTATCTCAATTCTTATTTTAAATTTTTCAATCTCACAAAATTTTTACTCACCTTTTTATTTTCATTTGATATTCAACAATATCCATGATCTTTCTTTGCAGCACCACTTCAGACATATCTGATTTATCCACTAATTTCTTTATCTTATTCACTAGGATCCTCAGCATACTCCATGTATGAAGAACTAGCAGAGCAAAAATACCGCAGAAGCCGCAAATAACCGCATAAATCGCTATTCCTGCTATAATTTGTAACACGAACAATATTTCGTGAATCGGCGACTGTTGCTCGTTCAAAATAAGGAAATAACTGGGACAAGGTAATGCTCTAATCGTAGTATTATTAGCAGTGACGATCGTTCCCTTCAGAAGGGGAAGGATCATCCGATAGCATAAACCACCACCATACATAGTGAACGCAACGACTAAAACTACCCTTCTTCCGATCTTCGCTTTCGAGCGAAAAATCAATCTTTCCTCTTCCGTGGCTTTTATCCAATCATGTTTGATCGCGTATAATCCTTCTTGGATCTCTTTCCTCCGCCAGAGAATGATCGTATATTTGAAAAATTGTATACTGCAGTTAATAATCGGCGGCATAAGCTTCAGTCTTACTTTGTTGTTCTTCTCTTTCAGGAACACGTACATCAGAGTTGGAATTATTATCAGAAAAAAAAGGAAGTATGTGAATATATGCTTCAATCTTTGGAGTACTTTTAAAAAGAAAGAGGTAGACGGTGAAATCGGCCAGGCACCGATCATTCCCATAATCGGTTTCACGAATCTCGTGGCGTATTTCAAATCCTCCTCCGCCTTTGCTATTTCAGATATATTTTCCATGACTGAATGCTTCGATATGACTAGTCACGCGCTTATAGCAAAACTGGAATTCGGTTTGGTATGGAATATTGCGCTTGCGTATATGAATTCAGCATTGAATTCATGTCATTGAAACCAATTTTATCGAAGAATAAAAAATTGATTGAAATTACCCGTTTCAGTTTTCCGCGAATGATACAAGTTATTCCATTCAGACAGAAGGTATTCCCACGAGTGGAATTTTTTGATATACGATTCTTGTCTTTGATAGTTATCTTTGATAGAAATAAGATATTGTGAAAATATTTGAAAAATTTCAAAACTTTTTTATATATTAATGTATTAATATAATTTATAGAAAATTTCGTGGGATTCGAAGAAAATCGAGATACATATTTAAAAGACTGACACTATCACATTTGCAGCGGTTTGTAGTTTCCAATAAATGCTGTTTGTAAAGTTTGTACAGATTACGAACAGTTATTATCTAGATAGTAAGTAAAGGGGAACAAGTTGCATTTTCTGAAATACACCACGAGATTCTATAGTTGCGTTTCAATTATTAAAATTCTACGTAAAACGTAGAAAGTAACGGAGTAGCGATTTTTGAAGTTGTCTCTTTCGATTACAAAATGATTGTTACTCTGATCGAGTGATCGTTTTCTAAGCTGAAAAGTATATTTTATTATGCATATTAATATGATTCAAAAGTTTTATCGTAATAGCAACTGTTGCAGATTAAATGTAACAAAAATTTAATATTATATGGGAAAATTATACAAAGATTTTATAATAAATATATTTTAATAATAAAATTTTGTAATTTTTTGAGAAAAATTATTTATAATATGAAAAATGCCATTAAAAATTAATTTAAAATTAATTAAAAAATTAATGTACAAAATGTTAACTTAAATCTAATTTCCAATATCCGTGTAGATAAATAAAGATATCTAAAACTTTCCCTGAATTTCAAAAAAGATGATATAAAAATCACTAATTTTAAATTCTGTGTTTTTTTACAGGAAACCAGTACAAGTATAACATTCAACTGATATTGTTGCTTTGAATGAAATTTAAACATGTGTGATATTTGTCATGAAAGTATGCAGAAAACACATATACTTTATTAATAAGAAATTAATCAACGTAACATATTGTTTTATTCGTGAAAGTAACACCGAATACAGATATTAACAAAAGGTAGATTATCGCAACATTTCAATTATTACAAATTATTATCAAATAGTTTACTAATATTTAATTAAACTTAATAGTATTAAAAGAAACCTTCAAGTTTCAATGTGCTTAATATATTCAATATATGAATAAAGTCTTGATAACTTATAATATTTAATAAAATATATATTCGTTTACAAAACGAATTACAATTTTAGATGCACTTACGATATCGAAGCTGTTAATATTGTTCAATGATGTCAGCAATCATCATAGTTAAATGAGACATCGAAATTATCAATGATATGGCTTTTTTTCCAATACATTAAATGCCAATTGAGATACATAAAACTTCTCACTTATCTTCACTGTTTGGTAAAGTATTTTGGTAATTTAATCTTTTTTAAAAATAATTTAATCTTACATAAAAATAGAATATGATATATGTATATATAATAGTGATATAAATTTATGATTATATACAAAGCAGTGATGAATTTTTAAAAAAAAAATAAGTACCTGCTCCGCAAAAAGTTTGCCAAAATATAAAAATATTAAACGTGACAAATATAAGTAGTATTATATACGTGACAGTACTGACAGTTTAATTCAAGTCCCATTTCTAAAAAAGAAATTAATCGAATTAAACAATGATTACAATTTCCAAACAATTTTTCGTAATATATCATACCATCATTGAATAATATTCAAGGAAACATATATTCAAAATGTATTCTATGAGTTCTATCTAATGATATTTTGTACAGGAAATTTTTCGCTATGAAAGTAAAATATTTCGATAAATATTTTCTTCAAAAATCTTTACACAATATTTTTTTTATATTTTTCATAAACATATTATACATCTACTTATTCATTCATAAAAATTTGTTATTATATATATTATATATAAAAAAACAAAAATTATAATCTTATCTTATTTGATTATCTGAACATGTTGTTTGATATCCAAACACAATATCAGTTCTTATTCTTTCTTCCACCAATTTCTCTAACCAAAACATCAAAATTTATAACTGTCTGCACACGCCTATATCGCAAAAAGTAGAGCCAAGCTACAAACAGGGATTGTAATGTGTAATATTACACAATAACTATATCGTAGTGAATTTCATTGATTTTATTATGACAAACGTGTAGGAGAATCTTCGGAAAAGGGTAAACCAGCCGTCTATAGGTTAAATTACTACCCTCTTCCACGATCTTCGTAAAATGATATAATAGAAAATCCCTTCGTGCATGAAAGCAGATCACGATCAATCGTTAATTGAAACTCGTGCTTTTCAATATTATTTTACGATCCTCTTGATATTTCTTCACGTTCTTCATTGATTGTTTTCGATTAGTTAGTTATCACATTTATGTATATCGTTTTCGCGAATAATGAAGATACAGGACTTAATCATAATGATAAAAGGTTCAGACAGATGTTTTCTAGCACTTCTAACCAAGAATGATCCAGAAATTTTGTGCAAATGGTGATCTCAATATCCATACGTTCAATATCCGTACGTTAAAGTTTAAGTTATTTTTATTATCGACGTTACGAAGTTTTTTTTTCAAACATCAACTTTCCCGCGTTCATGGTTAGATCGAGAATTAGAGTATCGTTGATGACAATTCCATTCGATTAATCCATCGATTAATCAAATCGTTCGAAAAGTTCATTGGATCATGCGCTTGCGCAGTGAGGTTAGAAACTAGAAGTGGAAAGTGTTCTATTTGTTTTCCCCTTGTGTATTTTCATTGACGATAATCATAAGTTTAGAAATTAATTTTTCAAAAGCGAAGGAAAAGATCATAGAACGAAGTACGAACATATAATTACCGTTTTCTTTTCAAAGGGATATAAATAAAGTTATAATTCGATCTTTGAGACACGCTTTATAGATATATTTAAATTTTTGATAGATTTGAAACATTTTTCTTTTCAATACTGTATATATAATTTTCGAATATATATTATATATTTGAGAATGTTTGAATCAGATATAATAAAATAAACTGTAAAATAAATTGTACATAAGTGAAGAAGACACATGATCGGACATTGCCGAGTCTTTTTTTTTTTATTAAAAAAGCCAGAATATGTGATGTAAAATTGTTTCTACATAATTTTTAATGGGAAACTTGCACGTAAGTAATAATATTTTAAATAACTTCACGTAATATGTTCAAATATCCCATTGACATTTTCATAACCTATGAAGTCATTTAAAAAATATGTTAATTTTATAAATTTAATTTTTCAATGAGATTTAATTTCTCTTTCGTACTTACATCAGTAAAAGTAATTAAAGACATTTCCATCATTCTGGCAGCTTTGAGTTTCATTGGATAATTAGACATAGCAATAATTAGTATCAAGCAACGCATATTTTTGATCGAAAGGCGATACCAATTTATTGTACTTGATGCTTGGCTTACAATGTAGTTCTGTTAATAAAAATATTTAGGATTTAGGATAAAAGTGAAAAAATCAAATGTAAGTTGAAAAAAGAAAATATTGTACCTCGTCTACAAGCATTTGTCCAATGTAACAAAGTATAAAAACACAGAAGATTATAGATATTTGTAACGTGATATAGACCACGACAGCCGTTGTATTAGCATTTTCCAATTCCTAAAATATATTTATCCTATACTCCTAAAAACTTGAAATATTTAACATGCTCATACCATTAGAATACAATAACCCACAAGACAGATCAGACACGTACCACCGATCATTTCGATTAAACATATATATTCTGTAACTGTTTCAATATTTTTTAAAAATCTGTTAAAAATTACATGTATTAAAATATAACTAAAAATCTTTCTTTTTCTTCTCTAATTTATTTTAACTCAATTCTCATTCCAAATTCATCAATCTCAAAATTTTTACTCACCTCTTTATTTTCATTTGATATTCAACAATATCCATGATTTTTCTTTGAAGCGTCATTTCGGACATATCCGATTTATTCACCAATTTCTTTATTTTATTCACCAGGATCCTCAGCATGCTGCACGCATGAAGGACCAACAGTGCGGAAATACCACAAGTACCACTGATCACTGCGTAACTTGCCATTCCAGCCATAACTTGTAGCATAAACAATATCTCGTAAATTGGCGATTGTTGTTCGTTTATAATAATGAAATAACTGGGACAAGGTAACGGTCTAATAGTAATATTGTCAGCAGTAATGATGGTTCCCTTCAGAAGGGGAAGGATCGTCCGATAGCATAAACCGCCGCCATACATAGTGAACGCAGCGATCAAGACAACCCTCCTTCCGATCTTCATTTTCGAGCGAAAAATCAATCGCTCTTCTTCCGTGGCTTGTATCCAATCATGTCTGATCGCGTGTAATCCTTCTTGGATCTCTTTTCTTCGCCAAAGAATAATGGTATACTTGAAGAACTGCATGCTACAGTTAATAATTGGCCCCATGAGCTTTAACCTCACCTTGCTGTTTTTCTCTTTCAGAAACACGTACATCAAAGTTGGAATCATTATCAGAAAAAAAAGGAAATATGTGAATATATTCCCCAATCTTTGGAGTACTTTTAAAAAGAAAGAGGTAGAAGATGAAATCGGCCATGCACCGATCGTTACCAAAATCGGTTTCATAAATCTTGTGGCGTATTTCAAATTCTCCTCTGCCTTTGCTATTTCAGATATATTTTCCATGATTGAATGCGTCGATGTGACTGGTCACGCGCATATAGCAAAACTGGAATTCGGCTTGGTATTGAAACATTGCGCTTGCGTATACGGACTCAACATTGAATTCATATCATTGAAACTAATTTATCGAAGAATAGAAAATTGGTTGAAATTACCCGTTTCAACTTTCCGCAAATGGCGCAAGTTATTCCATGGACAAAAGGTATTGTCACGAGTGAAATTTTTTAAATTGAACATTTCTTATTTTTAGTAATTAAAAAAAGAAGAATGATAAAAAATGAAAATTATGAAAATGTTTGCATAAATTCTAGAAGCGTCAATATATAATTTTTTATAGCAGATTTCGTGAAATTGCAGAAAATTGAGATACGTATTTAGAAATCTGACGATATCATATTTGCAGTGGTTTGAAGTTTTCAATAAACGTTGTTTGTAAAGTTTGTGCAATACGAACAGTTATTATCTAGATGGTAAGTAAAGGGGAACAAGTTACATTCTACAGTTGCGGTTTAATTATTAAAATTCTGCGTAAAACATAGAAAGTAATGTGGTAATGTTTTTTTGAAATTATCTGTTTCGAATGTAAGTTGAAACGATTTCATAGAGAAATACAAAATGACTGTTACTTTGATCGAATGATCGTCTTCGTGAGTTAGAAAACAATTTATTACGCGCTTTAGTATAGTTCAAAAGTTTTATCGTAATAGCAATTGCAAGAATCAATATCGTAAAAATTGTGGAAAATTCTTTGAGTGTGTTTGTGGGAAAATTATATATAAATATTTTATGACAATATAATTTTGTAATTTTCTAAAAAAATCCTTTTGGGCACAAAAATATATGACTATTTTATAAAATATAACAATTCAGGTAACTTTTTTTAACATGTTCAGGTATCCCATTGTTGCCTTTATGATCTGGAAAATAAAATTAGAACCCAGCAGAATTAACTTAATATAAAAAATGGAGAAATCTAATTTCTGGATACGTACGTCGGTGTAAGTAGATAAAGATATGTCTACAACTTTACCCGCTGTGAGTTTCACTGGGTAAGACGACATAATGATCACCAATATTAAATTTCGTGCTTCTTTCGCAGGAAATCGGTACCAATCTATCGTGATGGACATTCTTCTTACATTATTGCCCTGAATGAAGTTTAAACGTGTGACACTTATCATGAAAGTGTGCAAAATGTAACAAAGCACATATACTTCATCAATGAGAATTTGACCAACGTAACACATCGTGAAAGTGACACCGAATACAGATGCTTCTAACAAAAGATAGATTATCGCAGCTGTGGAATCGCTATCTTCCCATTCCTGAAACATTACCAATGACGTGTTACGGATCATTTAAAAAAGGAAAAAAAAAAATTCTATCTTTAAAAGAAGCTTTTGTTCATACCCTGATAGCACAGTATCCAATCACGCATCCTATGCCTGTCTCATCAATGATCTCGAGCAGAAAAAGATACGTGGTAATGTGTTCAACATCATTTAAAAATCTAAAATCAACTTCCAGTTACAGTACACATAATCTTTTAAACTACATTAAAATATCAACTTTTCTTTTTTCGTTTTCACTCACTGTTTGATCTTCGTCTGATAACGAACAATATCCGTGATTTTCATATGTACAGCACTCTCGTTAATATCCGGCTGCTTCGTAAGCTCGTTTATCTTTTTCACTAAAATACGCAACAAACTGCTTGCATGCAAGCAAAGCATGGCGCACATACTAGTCGTACCGCACATAATTGTATAACTAAATAGTCCACCGATGACTTGCAATATGAAAACTATCTCGTAATTCGGAGTAATTTGTTCATTAAAAAATATGTAATAACCGGGACACGGTAGCAATCTAATAGTCGTGTTATCCGGCAAAAGTATTCTACCTTTCGAAAGAGGAATAAATGTTCGATAACCCAAACCTGCACTGTACATAATGATCGCTACCACTGACATCAGTCTGTGCCCGATACTCGCTTTGCTACGAAATATCAAGCGATCCTCTTCCGAGATATTCGTGCAATCTTTCTTCATCTCGTTTAACAAGTAACATAATTTCTTCGCCGATCGTAGTACCAACGAGTATCTGCACAATTGCAGATAACCGTTTATCAACGGTATCAATATCTTCACCTTTTTCCTGCTGTCTTTCTCTTTCAAAAAAAAATGCAGAATGCCTGGTATCAGTATAACCAGTTGCACCGAATAACACATAAAAATTAAAATGCAGTTTCGAGTTCTCGAAAAAATGGAAGATGTGGCGCGATTTGGCCATGCGCCCAATTTTCCCAGAAGCATATACGCGAACCATATGCTGTGTCTCATGTCATTTTCCGCGTTCCCTATTCGTGACATTTTTTTAATGATCGGTCGAACGAATGATAGGTTGAACGTAACTCCACTGCGCATCGTAACTGGAAATGGCGATGATTTCCGAGACTTCATTGCGCTTGCGTGTTTAAAAATTTAAATATCCGCGAATTCAACCGTCGAATTGTTACCGTGAAACGATTTTTTCACATGTGGATTGTGGAATAGGGTTTTGAATTTTTACAAAAGGATAAGAAAATTGAACGAAATTACCTGTTTGAACTTTCCTCAAAGAGCATAGGTTTTTCGATGAATAAACGATATTGTGTATCGGAAGAGTAGAATTTTTTTTTTCTTTTGATATATTGATATACCGTTGATATCTTTGATCGTTGAAGAAATGATATTTGTTATGATAATGTTCGAAGAAATGGAATTGTGTGTTATTTTCAGAAGAGAATTGAATTGAATTGAGTGTTTGAAAATCTGACGACTTCGAGTTTGCAATGATTTGTAGTTTCTACCAGACGTTTTTCACTGTCCATAAAGTTTACACGGGTTACGAACGGTTATTACAGTGATAGTAAGTAAAGGGGAACTCTTGTGTTTCAATTATTAAAATTCTACGTAAAACGGGGGCAGTAACATCGATTTTTAAAATTATATATTAAAAATATAAAATAGAATTATGCTATACTTAATATAAAAACTTTGACTTTTTTAAATGAACGTGATTTGGAAGACATATTTTATCAGTGCTATGGATAAAATTAAGCACGAAATTAAAAGAAAAAAAAATTACAGATTGTGTATGCTGTTTACAAGGAAATTTTTATGTAAAAATCTTACTTATGTAATGTAATACTTCATATCTTTTAAAAGAAATTTTTATCGATTTCAAAGTGGACAAGAATGGCTATTACTGATGTTTCAACAGATATTTGACTATTTCAAAAAATATGATAACTTAGGTAACTTTTTGCAACATGTTCAAGTATCCTACAGTTGTTTTTATGATCTGAAATATAAAATCAGATCCATGTACGAGATATGTGAAACACAATTTAATATTTTGATACATACGTCGGTAAAAGTGGCTAAAGATATGTCTACAACTTTTCCTGCTGTGAGTTTTACTGGATAAGATGACATAATAATCACTAATATTAAATTCCGTGCTTCTTTTACAGGGAACCGATACCAGTCGAGCGTGATAGACATCTGTCTAACATTATTGCCCTGACAAAAATAATGGTTAAAACAAAATTTCTGTGATAACCATGAGAGCATAAAAAGCATTGTATATAAAAGCATAGTATACTTCGTCAATGAGAGTTTGACCGACATAACACATTATGAATGTGCAACTGATGACAGATGCTTGCATCATAAGGTGAATTATCATAGCTGCTGCGTTACTATCTTCCCATTCCTAAAATTACAAGTATTATCGTAAGTAAAATCACTATTTTCCTTTTGCACAATTTAATTGTCACTATAACTTTTACACATTAATTTTCACAGACTACAAGTTCATAGTATAAACAGATGATCATTTTATACCGTGACAACGTTATATCCAATCACGCACCCTATACTCGTTTCGACCATGATCTCGAGAAGAAAAAGGTATGTCGTGAGTTGTTCGACATTCTTTAAAAATCTGAAATCAAATTAATTACATTACATCTCTTAAACTATTTTCATTTTTCTTCATTCACTCACCCTTTCACCTTCGTCTGGTATTTCACAATGTCCACAATTTTCTCGTGCACGACCACCTCGTTCACATCCAATTGTTTCGTAAGCTGGCATATTTTATTCAACAAAATGCGTAACAAGCTGCTCGAATGTAGACAAAACATCACGCACATGCCAATAGTACCGCACATAATGGTATAGGTAAGGAGTCCACCGAGGACTTGGATGATGAATATAATCTCGTAAATCGGGCTAACTTGTTCGTTGAAAAAGATGAAATAACCCGGACACGGTAGCAATCTCTTAGTCGTGTTATTGGGTAAAAGGATTCTCCCCTTCGAAAGCGGGAGAATCGTTCGATAACCCAGACCTGCGCTATACGTGACGATCGCGATCATCGACATCACTCTGTGCCCAAAACTCGCTTTCGCGCGAAATATCAATTGATCTTCCTCCGTGGTGTTCAACCAATCCTCCTTCATCTCGTCCAACAAGACTCTCAATTTATTAGTCCATCGTAACACTAATGAATATTTGCATAGTTGCAGGTAACCGTTCACCTGTGGTATCATCATTTTCATCTTTTTCCTCCCGTTCTTCTCTTTCAAAAATACGTGCAAAAATCCTGGAACCAATACTATTAATTGCAACGTGTAACAGGTAAATATCAAGTACCAATTGAAAATCTTTGAAAGTGTGGAAGATGAGACGCGGTTTGGCCATGCGCCCAGTATTCTCAGAAGCGGATACGCGAACCACACGGTATGCCTCATCCCATTTTCCGCTTTCCCTACTCGAGACATTTTAATGATCGATAGAATGGAACTGTCTATGTTGTGACAGGAGACATCAATGATTTCAGGAGACTTCGTTGCGCTTGCGTGTTATAAAGATTTAAATATCCACAAATATGAAACGATTTTAATGCATGTGGGGAATAATGTTTTGAATTTTTACAAAAGGATAAGAAAATTGGATGAAATTACCGCTGCTCGCGATGCTTGCTCTCTATGAGAAGTTTTATAGTATCTGCTATTTCTTTTTTTGAAAGCGGTTTTAGAAAAGTTCACCAAGAATAGGTAATATTTTTTCAATGGTATATTCAATAGTATATTTATATATTTATATAAATTACATAGTAATAAAGAAATAAAATCTGAATGGATCGGTTTCTTAATACAATCTGTATTTTACTTTAAATATTTTGTATATTTTTATATATTAAATATATAAATTTTATTCTAATTTTAAATATTTAAATTTCTCATAAATGTTTATGTAAAATCAGTTTAAATACTTAATACATTTGCTATTGTTATATATAAAGAAATAGTTTGATCATGTTAATTTTTCACAACATGAAAAAAAAAATAAAAAAATGTAAAATAATGAACAAATATAATTAATAATTCTTTTCAGCATACGTATAATTATATGAATATATATATAAATTTTATGAAAAACATTAAAATATTGTGAACACACGTACTTGTAGTGAAATTAAACATGTAAACTTTCACGGATTTACGATTTTCCAGAAAAATGTTTTTATTGGTTGCAAAGTTTACACGGGAACCATAATTACAGGAATGGTAAATAAATGTGAAAGGGGGTTTTATACGCGAGGGGAACAAGTTACACACAAAGTTCTGTAAAAAAAATAGAAGAAAATAAAAATGACAATAATATGAAAATTATCTTTTAATCTCAGTCGACTGCTTCCTGTTGTATCGCACGTATTTGTTTCAAAAAGTGAGCTCAAGCAACTGTTCGTAATATGTTCAAATATCCTACAGATGTCTTTACGATCTGGAAAATATAATTAGAATAATGTATGAAAAGGAAATTTAATTTTTCTTATAAATACATACATCGGTAAACGTGATCAACGATATATCTACAATTTTGCCAGCTGTGACTTTTATTGGATAATTCGACATAATAATAACCAGTATCAAGCCACGCGCCTCATTCACAGGTAATCGATACCAATCCAATGTTACAGATATCTGTCTGACTTTATCGCTCTATAAAAAAATAAGATTTAAAATATATACACAATTTCGCGTTATATTTGCACTATATTTATACTCGTAAAAATAACGTACTTCGTCGATGAGAAGTTGACCAATATAACAAATCGTTAACGTGCAAAATATACAAAGGAACTCCAAAATAAAATAAACTATTAAAGCTGCAGCGTTACTGTTCTCCCATTCCTAAAATATAGCCAACGTTATACTACCGCACTAAAAATAACTACCTTATAATTTATATTTCAGGATCATTTACGGTGATAAGGCAGTATCCGATCACGCAAGCTCCGCACACGTATTCGAGAATTTCGCAAAAATAAAGATAAGACGTGAGTTGTTCGACGTGATTTAAAAAGCTGAAACGAGATTTCGTGCACTCCATAAATATGAATACAATCTATTCCATAATATAAAATATATATCCATGTATCATATTTTTACTCACTCTATAATCTTCATCTGGTACTCAACAATATCCGCGAGTTTCTTACGCACAACCGTCTCGCATTCATCAGACTGACAGGTAAGATCGTTCATCTTGTTTATTAGTATCTTCAATAAACTGCACATGTGTAGACAAAGCATCGTAGTAATTCCCGTAGTACCGCACAGAGTAGTGTAATTGAGAAAACCACCGAGAACTTGGATGGTAAAAATAATCTCGTAATTCGGTGTAACTTGTTCGTTGAGAAACATGTAGTAACCGGGACACGGTAGCAATCGAACAGTCGTGTTATCCGGTAGAAGAATTCTTCCTTTCAAGAATGGAAGAATCATCCGATAACCGACACCAGAACTGTACATAGCGATCGCTATTGCTATCATCATTTTGTGGCCAATGTATGCCCTTGTGGTGAAAATCCACATATTTTTGTCGCTGGCCAACGAGTAATCTCTCTTCACCTCCTTCAATATTATGTTAAATTCCTTTATTTGTCGTAACAGAATCGTATACTTGGACACTTGTGTGATACCGTTCATATGCGGGACAAACATTTTAATTTTTCCGCCTAAATTTGCTTCTTTCAGGAAGATGTACAAAATCCCTGGGATCAACACCATCAATTGAATGAGATAACAGATAAATATTAAACACCATTTCAGAATTGTTGATAAAACGGAGGATGGCGAGGATTTTGGCCAGGCGCCTAATATTTTCAAAAGCGGATACACGAGTTTCAAGGAGTAAGGTTGTCCCATTGACTTCCCTTTTAACGACAATCAAATCAGAGCTCGTACGTGACTGGCAATATTGGAGAAATGATACTCGTTTCCAAAGGTTTCATTGCGCTTGCGTGTGATGAAATGTTAAATATGTTCGCAAATTCAGATGCGAATTGCTGTTATTAGAATAATCGTGAAGCATGAAAAGATTGCGAAACAGCTATTTGAATTTTTACGAAAGAATGAGAAAATTGATTGAAATTATCCCTGTATATCCCTAACATCGCATGAATAGTACCCCATGGAGAAACTTGTAATTGTACCTATTTTTCCATAAACTTGAACTCTTTCGATTAATATTTATCTTGATAATTTTTCAAAATCGAAATCAAAGTTTGGGATGAGAAAATTGTAAAATATTTGGAAAAATATCTACAATTATATTGTAAGTTCTAACATGATGCACAAGTTGTAATGATGATTTTTTATAATTTTCTAGAATACTGCATCGTTTACAAAGTTTGCTGTTACCATCTCTGTCGTGATAAATATAAAATAAATACAAAAGGTATGCTGAAAGAACAAAATTGTACACAATTTTCTCATGATTGCAGTTCAATTGTTTAAATTTTGATTTGAAAGAAAAGTGAACAAAGTGCTGTGTACATAGTAATACCATTTTTGGCTAACGTATCGCATGATAGATTTCATGGTAGTTTTCTAAACAAACGTACGACTTTAAGTAACTTGTTGCAATATATTCATATATCCCACTGAACTCTTAATGATCTAAAAAGTAAGTAACAAAAAATATGTAAAAAAATAATAACACGAGTCCAACGTTTTAATACTCACACTAGTAAAAGTGATTAAGGACACGTCTAGAATTCTTCCTGCCGTGACTTTTATTGGATAATTCGACATAATGATTAATAGTATCAAGCTGCGCGCCTTTTTCACAGGTAATCGATACCAGTTCAATGTGCTGCATGCTTGTCTAACATTCTCGCTCTATTAAAGATAAATATTCTGATAAATGTCCTAGTTATTAAATAATATTTGATTTGTTTTTATCCATAAATAATAATAAAAAAAGATATACTTCGTCAACTAGAAGTTGACCAGCGTAGCATACTGCGAACGTGCCAATGAAGCAAGTTATTTGGAAGACAACGAAAATTATTGCAGCCATAGTATTGTTGTCTTCCCATTCCTAAAAAATATATCATTGATATCATCGTCATTACAATGCATTGAATCTTTCGTTCGTACCGTGATAAGACAGTATCCAATTATGCATATGATCAGTATTTCGAGAATAATTTCGAAGAAATAAACAGAGGGCACGAATTGATTAAGCTCGTTCAAAAATCTGAAATGAATCATATTTCGATCACGTTGCACTTTCTTACTAAACAATTCTTCGTATTTCTTTTCAGAAACTCACTCTATGATCCTGTTCTGATAGTCGACAATATTGGCGATCTTCTGTTGCACAACTTTTTCGTCCTTGTCATTCGCAAGTTCCATCACTTTGTTCGTCAGGATCTTCAACAAACCGCACATATGCAAGCACAGCATCAAACAAATACTCTTGGTGCCGCATACAGCTGTATAGATGACAAATCCGCCGAGAACTTGGAGCGTGAAAATTATCTCGTAGTTCGGGCTAACTTGCTCGTCCAAGGAGCCAAAGTAACCCGGGCAGGGTAACAATCTTATAGTCACGTTGTTGGGTAAAACGATTTTGCCTTTCGAAAGTGGAAGAATCGCTCTGTAAAAAAAACCTCCACCGTACATGGTGACCACCACTACCATCGTCAGCTTGTGCTCGATGGACGCCCTCGTGCTGAAAATTTGTCGATTCTCCTCCGTGGCTGTCATCCAATCCTTCCTTATCTCGTCCAGTAATTTGGCAATTTCCTTCGTTTTTCGCAATAGAATCGTATACTTAGCCATTTGCACGATGCCGTTGATGTGTGACATGAGCAGTTTAATCCTCATCCTGCCGTTTTTCACTTTCAGAAATATGTACAGAAGGCCTGGGACCATGAATATCAGTGTGAGCAAATACGAGAGAAAAATTATAACGTAATTTGATATTTTGGCGAACGCGGATGATGAGACGCTCAATGGCCAGTAGCCGAGCATTCTCGAGAACGGATATGCAAACCAAAAGGTATGCCTTATGCCCTCTTTCGCGTTTCTAATTCGGGCCATTTTTTAATCGAATGATAGCTTGTTCGTGACTGATGTTACTGGACACGATGATATCACCCCTTTAGAGAGCTTCATTGCGCTTGCGTATATGAAATGTTAAATATGCAAATTTAGAAATGAATCGCTGTTATTGAAACAGTTCTTAATTCACGAAGAAATTATAGAATAGATTTGAGTTTGTATGAAAGAATAAGAAAATTAGTCGAAATTATACGTTTACGTGAATTGAATTTTATGATGAATTTTTTTTTTTTGTAGATGAAAAGTTTCGTTACGATAACATTGATATTTTGTCGTAGTATTTATGATTTTCGATGAATGATTTTTTGATGATGATTTTAAAATATTTGAAGAAATATTTTATATACGTGTGAAAAAATCGATATTTTTATTACTTCTACCATAATTCAAAATTACGATAATATTTCTATAATTTTTTGTAATTTTCTAGAAAAATTTTCCAAAGTTTACAGTTTGCAGAATGATTGATTACCACTTTGATGAAACAGATATGAAAGGGTTTAATATATCGTGGGGGACAAGTTTTCTACGTAATTATGAATCAATTATTAAAATTCCATATAAGATAGAAGAAGAACAATATGAAAATGGATTTGAAACTTTCTGTAAATTTGAAAATGCATTTATGTTCAATATAATTTCATTCAATTGCAGTGTATCATACGCTTCATTATGTAACAAATATAATTTGTTGATCACAACTATCACAAGTGTGGCTACAATTGATTGTCAACAATATTAGTGATCGATTTAGTAGAATTATTTTCGAAACATAGAAAAGAACGGACGTGCTCCTTTCTATTTTCCGAAAAATTAATCTATAAAATTAATTTAATAAAAAAATATCGAAATATAAATAATCGTAAATAAATTAGAGAGTTCATTTTCTTGCAAATATTTTTTCAATACAAATACTAAAGATATTTGAAAATAAATTATCTCAATAAAAAGTAACGTGCAAATGTCAGGTATGCAAATAGAATTTATATTATGATTATTAAAATTTTATATTAAAAAAAAGGAGATATTGTAATTACGATTTTTAAAAATATCTAACACAAAACAAGTTCAATAATTCAATTAATTACCAATAATAATTTACATACATAAAAAAATGATCGAAAAAATATTTTTGTCTCTAAATATAATAGAAAACATGTTTCTATCTCTCTAATTATATTATTTTTTTTATTTCATAAAATTTATGAATAGGAGAAAACTATATAATTTTCTTCATACTTACATAGATGATGAAGATGGATACATTTATAACTTTGATCATCATTAGTTTTACAAAATAATTGGACATAATGATCATCGATATCAAATACTAAGCTTTCTTCGTTCAAAAAAATACCAGTTTAACATAATGCATATTTGCGTGAAATTATTGAACACTGAAAAGAATGTTCAAGACAAAATAATGCACTTTATCGATAATTGAATTAATGTAATAAATGATTAAAATGCAAAATATATAAAAAATTCTATATATAATATAAAATAAAATATATTAAAGTTGCATTGTTATTGTTTTTTATTCTTAAAATATAATTAATATTATACGTAGAAATGATCATTCTCTAATTTTTTTTTTTTTTTTTAGGATCATTCAACCATACCATGATAAGGCAATATTTACGATCACAACATTGTATACGTATTCAAGAATCTCGCAAACATAAAACGTAAAATAAAAAGCTGAAATCAATCGTTGTTGTCACTCCATTAATATAAATATAATCATTTTCTATATAAAATATTCATATACGATATATCAAATTTTTAATCAATTATTTGTACTCACTCTACGATCTTCATCTGATATTCGACAATATCTGCGAACTTCTTATATATATCTCACTTCCATCAAATGAACTGGTAAGATTGTTCATCTTGTTTATTAGAATCCATAATAAATTGCACATATATAGACAAAACATTATACTAAATTCTATGGTATTGCATAGAATAGTATAATTGAGAAATCCAGCGAGTTTATATAATAAAAATAAACTCGTAATTTGATATAAGTCATTAAAAAATATATCTTATAGCAGCGTTATTCGATAAAGGATAATTTTATCTTTCAAAAAAAATCACTTGATAACTAACATTTGATAAAATATGTTGTTCCTATTATTATTTTGTAATCGATACTTCATGATAAATTATACACGCAAATTTAAATATAAAACATTGTTATAAGAATAACGCAAATTTTTATAAATAGAAAAATTAGTTAAAATTATGTATATATTCCTAATACTGCATGAATTGTATCCCATGGAAAAGTATCGTCATAGCAATTTCATATTTTTCTATAAATTTCAAATATTTGATATTTCGAATATTATTAATTTGATAATTTTTTAAAATCGAAATCGAAATTTTTGATAAAAAAATTTTTAAAGTTTGGAAAAATATCCTACAATGCAATAATTGTGAGAGGATTTAATATTCAAATAACATATATAATTCAAGCATGACGTGTAATTTCTTATCGTATCGTTTACGAAATTTGAAATGAATAGGTTATTACCATTTCGTTGAGAGAAATGTACATTGGAGGAACAAAATTATACACAATTTTCTCATAATTGCAATTCAATTATTTAAATTTTGATTTGATAAGAAAGTGAACAAAGTGCTGTGTACATAATTCAATATCATTTTTGGCTAATCAGATATAGTAGATTTCATGAATCTTCTAAAAAACATAAAATCTTACGTAACTGTACGTAACATATTCATATATCCCACTGCACTTTTAATGATCTAAAAAAAATACGTAATAATACATGTGCAAAAAATGTGTATAAGTCTGATATTTTGATACTTACACTAGTGAAGGTGACTAAAGATAAATCCATAATTCTTCCTGCAGTTACTTTTATTGGATAATGTGACATAAGGATCAGTAATATCAAGCTGCGCGCCTTGTTTACAGGTAATCGATACCAGTTCAATGTGTTATATGCCTGTCTAATATTCTCGCTCTATTACAGGTAAAATTTCTGTTAAATATCCAAACTAGTACTCAATACACTTTACCTATAAGTAATAATAAAACGATTTACTTCATCAAGTAGAAGTTGACCGACGTAGCATACCGAGAAGGTGCCAATGACGCAAGTTACTTGGAAGACAACATAAATCACCATAGCCATAGCATTGCTGTCTTCCCATTCCTAAAATGCAACTGATAATATATCATTGAAATCATCGTTATTTTCAATATAACGCATCGAATCATTATATATACCATGATTATGCAATAACCAATTATACATATAATCAATACTTGGATAACAACTTCGATAAGATAAATAGCGGGTACGAATTGATCAAGTTGATTCAAAAATCTGAAATGAAGATTTTCGTGGATTAAATTTTCTAATTCGTACAATTAATCTCTGTATTCTTTTTCGATACTCGCTCTTTGATCCTCGTCTGATATTCAACGATGTGCACGATCTTCTCCTGCACAATTTGTTCATCACTGTCATTCGTAAGATCTACTATCTTGTTCGTCAAGATCTTCAGCAAACCGCACATATGCAAACACAGCATCAAACAAGCACTCTTGGTGCCGCATAAAACTGTGTAAATGATAAATCCTCCGAGAACTTGTAGCGTGAAAATTATCTCGTAATTGGGCGTAGCTTGCTCGTTCAAGGAACCAAAGTAACTCGGACAAGGTAATAATCTTACTGTCATGTTATTCGGTAGAAGGATTTTGCCTTTCGAAAGTGGAAGAATCGTTCTGTAAAAGAAACCTCCACCGTACATGGTGACCACTATTACCGTTGTCAATTTGTGCTCGATGGACGCCCTCTCGCTGAAAATTTGTCGATTCTCTTCCGTGGCTATCAACCAATCCTTCTTTATCTCGTCCAATAATTTGCTAAATTCCTTCGCCCGTTGCAATATAATTGTATATTTAGCCATTTGCGCGATGCTGTTGAGATGTGGCATCAGCAATTTAATCTTCGTCCTGGCATTTTTCACTTGCAGAACGTATAGAAGGCCTGGGATCAAGACTATCAATTGCAATAAATATAGGATAAAAATTGTGAAGGAATTAAAAAATTTGGTAACCGCGGAAGGAGAGACCAGTGGCCAATAACCGAGCGTTCTTGAGAACGGATATGCAAACCAGAAGGTATGCTTCAACCCCTCTTTCGCGTTTCTAATTTGGACCATTTTTCAATCCGATGAAAGCTTGTTCGTGACTGACCATATTGCGTACGATAATATCGCCCTTTAGGGAACTTCATTGCGCTTGCGTACATGAAATGTTAAATACATGTACAAAGAAATGAATCGCTATTATTGAAACGGAGGGAATAGCGATTTGAGCTTTTACCAAAGGATTGAGAAAATTAGTTGAAATTATACGTATGGATTATACTCGAATTGTACGGTGAATTTCCTCTGCGGAAAAGTTTCGTTATAATAACACTGATGTTTTTTTTTTAGGATTCACCTTTTCAGTAAATAAATAAATTTTTTTATGATTCTGAAATATAATTCTAAAATTTTGAATTTAATATTTTAAAATATTTAAGAAATATTTTATATGATAATTATAAAAGAATTAAATATTTATTTTATTTCTTTAATTGTAATTAGAAGTTACGATAATATTTTTGTAATTTTCAAGAAAAGTTTTTGCAAAGTTTATAGTTGATGGGATTGATGATTACCACTTTAGTGAGCAGATGAAATGGTAGTATTCATAGAGGGCAATTTTCCACATAATTATGTTCAATTATTGAAATTTCACATAAGATGGAAAATAATGTAAGAATGGTTTTAAAGCTCTAAACGATTGTGGAAACCATAATGTGTTTGAGAGCACAATATTATTTTCAATTAAATATTGTGTATCATATGCGTCGTTCTATAAATAATTTGTTGATGCGTTGATGGCTATAGCGGAACATCATAGCTATCGTGAAATATAGGAAAGGATAATTCTAGTCAACGATATTGATGATATCATATCGATAGAGCTATTCCAGAAGCACACAGAAAAACGAATCGTATCTCCGAATAAAGATCATATATCATATAATAAAATATTGAATATGTAAATTAAATAAATTAAAAGTGAAGAATAAGTTTTCAAATTTTTGCATAATTTGTTCAATATATCCAGATATCAAACATTTGAAAACAGATTACCATAATGGTAAGTAATGTGCAAGTATCATGTATACAAAAGATTGCCAGTACAATTATATTATAATGATTAAAATTTTATAAGAGCAGATAAAATATTGTGTTTCAATTTTTAATATAATCCAAGAATGATAATAACTTAATAGATAAAAAAAAATGATCTAGAAAATATTTTTATAATGTCTCTGATATATTTCATGGATATTGTGGATAATATTAAGTAACTTAAGTAAGACATTAAGTAATTTCTTGCAACTTTTTTAATACATTTATTGACATGTAAGAGATGAGAGCCATATCAAAGAAATTAAATGATGCAATCTTCATGATTTAGAAAATATATTTTACAGAACATAAAAAAATATGTTTATCTGTTAATTAGTTTTACAGTATAATTGACATATAATAATTATCAAATACTGAAATATCAGTTTAACGTAAAGCATATTTATATGTAAATTATTTATAATATATAATGTACTTTATATTTTGTCGATGAGAAATTAATCAATGCAATAAATATATAAAAAAATATATAAGAACTCCAATATAAAAATAAACTATTGAAATTTTCTCATTAATATTTTTTTAACACATAAATAATGTTACACTCAAAAAATAATTATCTTGTAATTTTCAGGAACATTTAATTGTGATGTGATAAGGCAATGTCTAAACTGCATCTAAGAATCATATTTCAATCATCATGCACTCCATTGATATAATAATTTCTAATTTATAAACAATCTTTTTCGGGATAAAATATACATACAACATATACTGACTTTCTACTCACTCTGTAATCTTCATTTGATATTCAATAATGTCCGCAAGCTTCATAAGTACAAGTCTTGTCTCAATTTTATCAGATTGGTAAGATTTTCATTCATCTTATTTATTAAAATCCTCATTAAACTATAGTCGTCAAAATATCATCTAATATCAATCAAAAATATTAAGAATTTGTATCGTAAAAATAATTAAATTTTTTTTTTATATTTATGAAAATTTTTACGAAAATTGGTTGTGTACATCTTTAGCATAAATTGCATTTCATAGAAAATTATTTCGTTGATGAAGTACTTTATTTTTCTGCAAACTTTAAATACTCGATACTTCGAATATTATTATTCTGATAATTTTCTAAAAATCAAACTTTTAATAGAAATTGTAAAATATTTGGAAAAATATCTTACATGCAAATATATATTTATGATAATTGTGAGAGAATTTCTAGCATGATGCATAACGACATTGATTTATAAATCTCCAGAATATCGTATCGTTTATAAAGTTTACAATTATTACTATTCTTTGATAAATATAAAATAAAAAGGATACTGGAAGAAAAAATTATACACGATTTTCTTCTCTAATTACTTAAATCCAATTATTTAAATTTTAATTTAATAAAAAAATAAATATGTGCTGAATACATAATTCATTTTTGGCTAATTGCATGAATTGTGTAATAGATTTCATGAGTCCTTAATCTTAATCTTAAAAAAACGTAAGATCTTAAGTAATTTGTTGTAATATATTCATGTAACTCACTGCAGTCTTAATGATCTAAAAATAAATGCAAATAAATGCAAATAAATATGCAAAAAATGTGCATGAATCTAATATTTTTATACGTACATTAATGAAGGTGACTAAAGATAAATCTATAATTTTTCCTGCCGTGACTTTTATTGGATAATTTGATATAATGATCAACAGTATCAAGCTGCGCGACTTTCTTATAGGCAATTGATACCACTTCAATGTAATATATGCTTGCCTAATATTCTCGCTCTATTACAGGTAAAACTTTTGTTAAATATCCTATCAAACTAATGTTTGATATTATATTTTTATCCATGAGCAAGAGATAATTTACTTCATCAAGTAGAAGTTGGCCGACGTAGCATACCGAAAAGGTGCCAATTAAGCAAGTTAGTTGGACGATAACATAAGTAAGTATACCCATACCATTACTTTCTTCCCATTCCTAAAATATAACTAACAATATGTTATCGAAATTTACATTATTTTTTATATGTAACGTTCCTACCATGATTATACAGTAACCAATGATACACATAATAAGTACTTGGATAAAAACTTCGATAAGATAAATAGCGGGTATGAATTGATCAAGTTGATTCAAAAATCTGAAAGGAAGACTTTCGTAGATCAAATTACACTTTCTAATTCGTACAATTAATAACTATACATCTTCCTTTCTTCTTTTCGATACTCACTCTTTGATCCTTATCTGATTCTCCACGATGTACACGATCTTCTCCTGCACAATTTGTTCGTCATTGTCATTCGTCAGTTCCATCACTTTGTTCGTCAGGATCTTTAACAAACCGCACATATGCATACACAGCATCAAACAAATACTCTTGGTGCTGCATACAACTGTATAAATGACAAATCCGCCGAAAACTTGCAGGATGAATATTATCTCGTAGTTCGGGCTAACTTGCTCGTCCAAGGAACCAAAGTAACCCGGACAAGGTAACAATCTTATAGTCATATTGTTCGAAACGATTTTGCCTTTCGAAAATGGAAGAATCATTCTGTAGAAAAAACCTCCACTGTAAACAGTGACCGCTATTATCGTCGTCAGCTTATGCTCAATGGATGCCGTCGTGCTGAAAATTTGTCGATTCTCCTCCGTGGCTATCGACCAATCCTTCCTTATCTCGTCCAATAATTTGCCAATTTGCTTCATTTGTCGTAATAAAATCGTGTATTTAATCATTTGCACGATACTGTTGAGATGTGGCATCAGCAATTTGATCTTCTTCTTTGGGTTTTTCTCTTTCAGAAATACGTACAGAAGGCCTGGGATCACGACTATCATTTGCAATAAATACGAGATAAAAATTATGAAGGAATTTAAAATTTTGGAAAACGCGGAAGAAGTGACGCTCAGTGGCCAATGACCAAGCATTTTCGAGAACGGATATGCAAACCAAAAGGTATGCTTCAACCCTTCTTTCGCGTTTCTAATTTGGACCATTTTTCAGGATGAAAGCTTGTTCGTGACTGATCATGTTGTATATGGTAATATCGCCCTTTGAAGAACATCATTGCGCTTGCGTACATGAAATGTTAAATACGTTTGCAAATTGAGAAATAAATCGCTGCTA
Organism: Apis cerana; assembly: GCF_029169275.1. NCBI lineage: Eukaryota > Metazoa > Arthropoda > Insecta > Hymenoptera > Apidae > Apis > Apis cerana. The sequence continues at coordinate 9,933,961 of NC_083853.1, read as the reverse complement.
TTGAAACAATTTTATTTTTACGAAACTATGATAAAATTGATTGAAATTATATGTATGGATTATGCTTGAATTGTACGGTAAACTTCCTCTGCTATTTCGTTGCAATAATAGTGATTTTTGTAGTATTCATCTTTTCATTGAATAAATGAACGATCTTTTTATAACAGTTTTAAAATATTTAATCAAATATTGTAAAATATTTGAAAAAATATTTTATATATTTAATAATTATAAAAATTTTGCGTTTATTTTATTATTTCTATTGTAATTTGAAGTTATGATAATATTTTTGTAATTTTCCAGAAAACTTTTGCGAAGTTTATAGTTGATGGGATTGATGATTGCCATTGTAGTAAGTAGATATGAAAGCCCACTATTCATGGGGGACAAGTTTTCTACATAATTATGGTCAATTATTGAAATTTCACATAAAATAGAAAATAATATAAAAATGATTTCAAATCTCTCAGTATGATTTTATAGCAAAGTGTATGTGCTTGAATACTTGTGCATATTATTTTCAATTACTATGTATCCTGTTCATCAATTTAATAAATATAATTTATTAATACTCTTAGAAACATTGATAACTATAGCGAAGCATCGTGAAATGCGACAAAAAAATGACAGTTCTATTCAATCGTATCGATAATATCATTTTAATAAAATTGTTTCTAGAACACGCAGAAGAACAAGTATATCTCTCTTCGAATAAAGACACTATCATATAAATAAAAATAAATAAAAAATAAAAATTATTTTCTAATAAAAAAAACTACCAAAACTGTATTATTATTATTTTTATTATTATTTTCTTAAAATATAATTAATATTATAGAATAACTATCTTGTAATTAACGTTTTAGGAATATTCAACTAAAATGTGTGAATGAAGAATATTGAAATATAAGACAATGTCTAAAGTGCATACACATATTCTTGCGAAAATAAAGATAAAATGTGAGTTAAAAGCTGAAATCATATTTCAATCATCATGCATTCTATTAATATACAAATAATTTCTAATCTGTAAATATAATCTCTTTTCAGATAAAATATCCATACATAACGTACATCGAATTTCTACTCACCTTTTAATCTTCTGATGTTCAACAGTATTCATAATCTTTGCGGATTCAATTATCTCTTTCACTGGTAAGATTCATTTATCCTATTTATGTAGAATCGTCAACAAACTATACTGCAAAGCATTCCATTAAATCCTGTAGTATTGCACAGAGTGATAAAATTGAAAAATCCATCAAGAATTTGTATCGTAAAAATAATTTCGTAATTTGTGTAAATTGTTAAAGAATATGTAACATGTATAAACGGTTCAATTTGCAATATAGTCATGTTATCCGATAAAAATCCTGTCTTTTGAAAATGAAAGAATACATATTGTCATAAATAGCAATGTCTTTATCGCTATTCTGTAATCGTTTTGTTTGCTCTCATGAAGAAGTGAAAATCACAATGACATATAAGTTTTATAAATTATATCTCATGAAGATATTTCATTGTAATAGCACTTTAATATTTTTTCATCTATTCGATATTTGAATTTTTTAAAATTAAACTTATTGTTTTTGATAAAAAATATTTTATATAAGTTAGAAAAATACTTTATATGCAATTACGATATTTAAAAAAATTTAATATTCATAAATGCATAATCATGAATGATTTGTAATCTTATAAAATATCGTATCGATGGATATTAGTTTACAGTGGATAAATGCGATTATTTTCATTATGATAAACACATATAAGAGTACAACACAGGAACAAATTATACAAAATTTCTCGTAATTGCGGTTCAATTATTCAAATTTTGGTTCGATAAGAAAGTGAACAAGTGCTTTATACATAGTTCAGGATCATCCTCGGTTACTGCGGTGGATTAAAAGAGTTTTCTAATGAACGTAAAATCTTAAGTAATTTGTTGTAGTATATTCATGTATCCTACTGCACTCTTAATGATCTAAAAAGTAATAGCAGAAATATATTTATATATACATATATACGTGCAAAAAATAAAAATAAAAGTCTAATGTTTCGATACTTACGCTAGTAAACGTGACCAAGGATACGTCTATAATTCTTCCTGCCGTGACTTTTAGCGGATAATTCGACATAATGATCAATAATATCAAACTGCGAGCTTTCTTTGTAGGTAATCGATACCAGTTCAACGTGTTACACGCCTGTCTAACATTCTCGCTCTATTAAAAACAAAATTTCTGATAAATATCCAAACGAATATTAAATATATTTTTGCCCAATTCGATAACACATTAGATAATTTACTTCGTCGACTAGAAGTTGACCGGCGTAGCATATCGAGAATGTGCCAAAGACGCAAGTCACTTGCAGGACGATATAAGCAGTTATAGCCATGGCATCGCTATCTTCCCATTCCTAAAAGACAATATATTGCTGAAATTACCATCATATTTCTATATAATGAATCGAATCTTTCGTTCGTACCACGATTATGCAGTAACCAAGTACACACGTAATCGATACTCCGACAATCATTTCGATGAAATAAACATAGGGTACGAATTGATCAACGTAATTGTAAAATCTGAAATCAAAATTTGGATCACGTAATTCTTTCTAATTCATACGATTCACCGCGCATCTTCGTGCTCTCTCCTTTTCTTCAAAAAAAAAAAATAAAGATACTCACTCTTTGATCCTCGTCTGATACTGAACAATGTACACGATCTTTTCTTGCACGACTTTTTCATCCTTGTCACTCGTGAGTTCCATCACCTTGTTCGTCAAGATCCTCAACAAACCGCACATGTGCATACAGAGCATCAAACAAGAACTCTTCACGCCGCACAGAGCTGTGTAAATGATAAATCCGCCGAGAATTTGCAGCGTGAAGATTATCTCGTAATTCGGGGTAATTTGAACGTTCAAGGAGCCAAAGTAACCCGGGCAGGGTAACAATCTTATAGTTACATTGTTGGGTAAAACGATTCTACCTTTCGAAAGTGGAAGGATCATCCTGTAAAAGAAACCTCCTCCGTATATAGTGATAGCTATTACCGTCGTCAGCTTGTGCTCGATGGACGCCCTCGTGCTAAAAATTTGTCGATTCTCCTGCGTGGCTGTCGACCAATCCTTCTTTATCTCGTCCAATAATTTGCTAAATTCCTTCATTCGTCTCAACAGTATCGTATATTTAGTCATTTGTGCGATAGTGCTCATAAGTGGCATCATCATTTTGATCTTCCTCCTGCCGTTTTTCTCTTTCAGAAATAGATACAGAAGGCCTGGGACCAAGACTATCAATGAGAGCAAGTACGAGATAAAAATTATAAAGGAATTAAAAATTTTGGAGAACGTGGAAGATGGGATGTTCAGTGGCCAGCAACCGACCATTTTCGAGAGCGGATATGCAAAGCAAAGGGTATGATTTATGCCTTCTTTCGCGTTTCTGATTCGAGGCATTTTTCAGTCGGATGAAAGCTTGTTCGTGACTGACCATGTTGCATACGGCAATGTTGCTTCTTTGGGGAAACTTCATTGCGCTTGCGTACATGAAATATTAAATACGTGTGCGTAAATTTAGAAATGAATCGCTGTTATTGAAACTGAGGGATTGTTGAATACCGGTTTGAATTTTTACGAAATGACGAGAAAATTGGTTGAAATTACACGTTTACGATTGAATTGTACGCTCAACTTCCTCTACGAGTAAAAAGTTTCATTGTAATAACATTAGTATTTTTTTAGTAATACTCATCTTTTCAATGGATAAACGAACATTTTTTCATTGTGATAATTTTAATATATCAAATTGAATATTTCAAAATATTTGAAAAAATATTTTATGTACGTAATAATTGTGAAAAAATTCAATATTCGTTACTTCTATCATTATTCGATAATATTTTTGTAATTTTTTGCAATTTTCCAGAAAAGTTTTGCGAAGTTTATAATCGATAGAATGAATGATGACCATTGTGGAGAGCAAATATGAAAATATTCATGGGGGAGAAGTTTTCTATAATTATGGGCCAATTATTGAAATTCTATATAAAAGGAGAATTTTCATAATTTCTACATTAAAAGAAAAATAATGTATAAACGATTTTAAAATTCTCTGTACGATTTCATATCATGATGAATATGTACTTGAATATATGCTTAAGAACACGTGTCATATTATCTTCAATCAACTGTAGTATATCATGTATTTCATTTTATAAAAAATATTATTTGTCGATATTGATAGCAGTACAAAACGTGACGGCCACCGTGAAATATGATAAAGAATATAATATAATATCTTCATATAAATAAAATCAAACTGTAAATAGTTGTAAAATGAAAAATGAGTTCCTGGATTCTCGCATACTTTATTCAATATATATCAAACATATTTGGAAACTACATAATTTAATAAATTAATAGTAAGTAATGTGCAAATATTATGTATGTAAATTGTCATGAGTTGCGAGTATATTACGTTATAATGATTAAAATTTTATGTAAAAGCAAACAAAATATTATCATTTTTTTTAAATATAAAATACAATAAATAGCTTAACAGATAAATGAAAAAAATGTAATCGAGAAAATATTTTCATACTATTTTAATTATTGTGATTGAAAATGTATTTCTATGCCTTTGATTATATTATATTTCATGGATTTTATAATTAACGTGAAACGTTAAGTAATTTCTCGCAAAATATTTAAATAACTTATTTAAATAAATAATAATAAATATATTTTACAGGATACATAAAAATTTGAAAACATAAAAAATAATATTCTTAATACTTACGTCGATGAAAAATACATTTAGCATTTTGACAATTATAAAATTTATAGGATAATTGAACATAATGATCAACGGTATTAAATACTGGATTTTTTTTCCAAAAAATAATACCAGTTTAATATGATGTGCGAAATAATTGCTGTGAAAAAAATGTTCAATACTAAATTCATATTAAAATAAATAACGTAGAGAATAGTTGAGAAATCCAACAAAAACTTGTAAAAATAATTCGATATTCTTAAAAATCACGTATTAAATATAGTATCTATAGTAGGAACCAAAATATAGTATCTATCTTATAATAATATATCTTATAATCATGTTATCTAGTAGAAGAATTCTTGGTGAGTATCAGTACTTCTACCTTGGAAAAATCATTCAATAAGCGATACTAGAACTACATATAGCAGTCGTTATGTCTATCATCATACTGTGACCGATATTTGCCTCTGTGGTGAAAATTCACAGATTTCTTCAAACAAGTAATTTTTCTTTATCTATATATTATGTTAAATTCCTTTACAAAAAATTGAAATTATTTGCACTGCATCTTAAGAAGTTTCATAAACGCACTTTAATATTTTTTCATAAATTTCATCTATTCATCACTTAAAATAATATTATAATAATTTTTTAAAATTAAAGTTAAAACTTTTGATAAAAAATATCTTGTATGCGATTATAATTTTGAAAGAATTTAATATTTATAAATTCTAAATAAGTTTTTTAACAATAATAATGTTTCTTATTTTAATAATTTTTTATATATATGGTATAGTATAGTAGTATTTATATATAGATATATTCGTTTCGTTATGGCAAATATAAGACAAATACAAAAATTTATCACACGTTGGAGTAATAAAGTATATAACATTTGATAGAAACAAGTTATTATACATAGTTCACTATTTCATTTTTGGATAATTTCAAGCGTATGGTAAATTTTATATTTTTCTCATAAATGTAAAATCTTAAGTAACTTGTTGCAATATATTCATGTATCCCACAGCACTCTTAATGATCTAAAAAATAAGTAGCAACATGTGCAAAAAGTAAGAATACACAAGTCTACGTTTTGATACTTACACTAGTAAACGTGACTAAGGATACGTCCACAAGTCTTCCTGCAGTGACTTTTATTGGATAATTCGACATAATGATCAACAGTATCAAGCTGCGTGCCTTTTTTGTAGGTAATCGATACCATTTCAATGTATTGCACGTTTTTCTAACACTCTCGCTCTATCAAACATAAAATTCCTGATAAATATACTAACAAATTAATATTTTGTATATTTTTTTTCACGAGTAATAATAGATTACTTCGTCGACCAGAAGTTGACCGACATAGCATATCGAGAAGGTGCCAAAGACGCAAGTTGTTTGCAAGGCAACGTAAGCTATTATAGCCATGGCATCGCTGTCTTCCCATTCCTAAAAGACAATATAGTTACTGAAATTACCATCACTTTCGATATAATGCATCGAATCTTTCGTACCACGATTATGCAGTAACCAAGTATACACGTAATCAGTACTCCGACAAAAATTTCGATAAGATAAACATAGGGTACGAATTGATCAACGTGATTCAAAAATCTGAAACGTAATTTCTATCACAATGATTCTATCCTACAATTACCCGTAAATTTTTCCCCTTCGAAACTCACTCTTTGATCCTCGTCTGATACTCAACGATATGCACGATCTTCTCCTGCACAACTCGTTCATCATTGTCATTCGTAAGATCCATCAGTTTGTTGGTCAAGATTCTTAGCAAACCGCACATATGCATGCACACCATCAAGCAAGCACTCTTAATGCCGCATACAGCTGTATGAGTGACAAACCCGCCGAGTATTTGCAGGGTAAAGATTATCTCGTAGTTCGGGGTAACTTGCTCGTCCAAGGAGCCGAAGTAACCCGGACAAGGTAACAATCTTATAGTCACGTTGTTGGGTAAAACGATTCTACCTTTCGAAAGTGGAAGAATCGCCCTGTACAAGAAACCTCCACCGTATATAGTGATCGCTACTATCATCGTCAGCTTGTGCTCGATGGACGCCCTCTCGCTGAAAATTCGTCGATTCTCTTGCGTGGCTGTCGACCAATCCTTCTTTATCTCGTCCAATAATTTACTAAGCTCCTTCGTCCGTCGTAATATAATCGTATATTTAGTCATTTGTGCTATACTGTTGATGTGTGGCATCAGCATTTTGATCTTTTTCCTTCCATTTCTCTCTTTCAGAAATACGTACAGAAGGCCTGGAATCAAGACTAGCAACGGCAGCAAATACGAGAAAAAAATTGTAAAGGAATTTAAAACTTTGGAAAACGCGGAAGAGGGGACGTTCAATGGCCAATAGCCGAGCATTCTCGAGAGCGGATATGCGAACCAAAAGGTATGGTTTATGCCTTCTTTAGCGTTTCTGATTTGGACCATTTTTCAATCGAATGAAAACTTTGTTTATGACTGATTTTATTGCATACGACGAAACTTCATGGAAGTTTTGCGCTTGCGTACATGAAATGTTAAATATGTATGCAAATTTAAAAATGAATCGATGTTATTGAAACTGAGGGATTGTTGAATAGCGGTTTGAATTTTTACGAAATGATGAGAAAATTGGTTGAAATTGTACGTTTATGTATACTTTGAATTGAACGTTGAACTTCCTGTACGGCTGAAAAGTTTCATTACAGCAATTGATGGTTTTTTATAGTGTTCATCTTTTCAACGGATATGTGAACAGTTTTTTTTAGAATAATTTAAAAATATATATAAAAAATAATTTAAAAGTATACATATTAAATGTTTTAAAATATTTGAAATAATATTTTATATACGTACAATAAATTTATAAAAAAGTTTAATATTTATATGCTTCTATTATTATTCGAAATTGCAGTAAAATAATACTTTTGTAATTTTTTGTAATTTTCCAGAAAAGTTTTGCGAACTTTATGAGACAAATGATTATGATCGTAGCATGCAGATGTGGCTAGTATTCATTGAGGATGAGTTTTTTTCATAATTATGAAATTCAATTATTGAAATTCTACATTAAAATTAAAATTACATTAAAATTGAAGGAAACTATAATGAAAAAGGTTTTAAAATTCGATCTTACAGAAGAGTGAATGTATAGTATAAAGACAAACATGTAATAGTGCTATCAGTCAAGTATTCAAATGTGTCATGCATGCTATTTTAACAAATAATTTATTAATATATATACAAATACCTATGCTTAAATGGTAAGTAATATGATAAATGTCATATGCAAAGTAGAATTATATTATGATTATTAAAATTTTAAAAGAATACAAAATATTATAATCACTACTTTTAAAATATCTAATACATAATAGAATATTTAATTAATTGATTAATAATAATTTAAATATGTGAAAATATTTTTATGTCAATTCTAAATATTGCTATCGAGAATATTTCTGTCTCTAATTGTATTTTACGAACTTTTATAGATAACAGGATAAAAGGATTAGGTAACTTCTCGTAACATATTTAAATAACCCATTGCAGCCTTCATGACCTAGAAAATATATTTCGCAGAATGTATAAAATTTGAAGATAAAAAAGTAACTTTCTTCATACTTACATCGGTGAAGGTGGTTAAAGATACATCTACCACTTTGGCCGCTGTCAGTTTTATAGGATAATTAGACATAATTATTATCAGTATCAAACACCGGGCTTTTCTTGTCGGAAAATGATACCAGTTTAACGTGATGCATGTTCTCGCTAAATTATTGCTCTGAAAATATAAATTCATATTAAAATAAATAATAATACGCGACAATGCAGTTTGTACTACTTCGTCGAGGAGTAGTTGACCAATGTAACAGACTATGTATGTAACAAAAATACAAGTCCCTAATAGCATAAAATGCACCACTATAGCAATAATATTATGATTTTCCCATTCCTGAAAAACATTGATTTTATTATAAAAATGTTATATCTTTCTTTCATATTTTCAATTTCATTTCCTACTCGTACCAGAATAATGCAATATCCTATGAAACATATAAGACAAGTGTTACAGCTGATTTCGTAAAAACAAAAATATTGCGTGATCAGTTCTGTATTACCCAAAAATCTGAAAGAGAGCGATGAAGCACGACATAAGTAATCTAATATTTGACATATTTCTCATTTTCAGATAGACATTCCAATTTTTCAATTTACCTTTTGATCTTCGTTTGATATTCCACGATATCCACAATCTTCTCCTGCATGATATTCTCGCTGATAATCGATCCATCCGCAAGATTGATCATTTTTCTCCTTAAAATCTTCAACAAACTGCACATATGGAGAGAAAGCATCAAGGAAATTCCGATAGTGCCACTGAGAACTGTATAAATGAAAAATCCAGCCAATAGTTGCAGCATAAAGATCATCTCATAGTATGGGCTAACTAATTCGTTAAAAAAAGTAAAATAAGTTGGACAAGGGAGTAGTCTTATGGTAACGTTATTCGGTAGAATAATTTTTCCTTTCAAAAGTGGAAGAACCATTCGATAACCGAGGCCACTGGTATACATGATGACAACTATTATCAGCATTATTCGTTGACCGATCCTCGAATTCGTGATAAAGACAAATCGATCTTCGGGCGTGGCGGTCAACCAATCTTTTTTTATTTCGTGTATAGCTATCCTCAACTCGTTCGCTCTGTTCAGCGTGATCGCGTACTTGAACACCTGATTCAAAGTGTTGGTGAGCAACATGAACAGATTTATTTTCCTTCTTCCATTCTTCTCTTTTAGGAACATGACCAAAATGCACGGAACTATGATACACATTTGCAAGAAAATGGAGAAAAAAATTATAAACCATTTTCGTATCTTCGAGCTCAAAGAAGATTCGATAACAATTGGCCAAGCAGCGATTATTTTCAAGAACGGTTGCGCGTAGAACGCTTGCTTCAAATCTTTTTCCATGTACTTCGTTTCCATTATTTCTTCCCGATGATTGAGAGTTCGTGAACATTACTCTATGTCTGAATGATAAAAGTGCATTCTGTACATTGCGCGTGCGTTTATAAAATATATAATATCGAATTTAGCATGGAATAACAGTTATTTCAATGATGTTGTAAAATCATATATTATATAGATTTATGTAGGAATCGGCAGATGCGCAGAAAACGATTCAAATTATGATACTTATACCTTGCATGCGCAATAGATTGCAGATTAGATTCCCAGGTTTTTTGATCATAGATGGTAGATCTCTTTCACGAGCAATTTTATATGGAGAAATATAACTTGTTGTAGTTAAAAAAGTAAGTATTTATTAAGAGATATTTAAGTATTTACCATCGTAATATTTCAATAATAATAATTCAATTGTGATTATAATAATTATAATATTTGTTTGATGATATTCCAGAAAACATATTCCAGAAAACATATTCTCATATTCTCAAGGCTTATTGAATAATTATAAAGAACCAATAGAGTATTTAGAATTTATGAAATAAAATATGCAACTATAAATCTGTCATGATCAATCATAGAATATGATCAATCAAGCATAGTATGATCAAGATACAAATTATAAAAAGAAAGGCACTAATAGCAGACTCAAAGAATGAAAATTCATGTATAAAAACAATTTACAATTATAAAATGTTTTTTTCATAAAATTAACAAATAGACAATGAATAAACTATATTATGCTATATCATAAATGTAACGTTATATTCTTTTAGCAAAACTCGATTGCTTTCAGATGAGATTAAAATTGAACATCAACATGATCATGCAAATCCAGGTTGTGCCATTTGCAAAGTGCTTCCATTCTTCTATCGGTTAAGTTAGCAATGCATCGTCGCAAATTGAGAGAGGCGATCAAATTGTAAGTCCCACTATTCAAAATAATGTAGACAACGTATTATAAGACTTGGTGATGAAAATTTGTAAGACATAAATATCTGAAAAATATTCCCCTTAACAATTCTTTCTGATATCTAAAACAAAATGTGATAAAGCAGAACACTGATATAACCAAAGTTCAAATATATATATTGTGAAAAATCAGTCGATTTATTCATCATTAATGTCTTGTTCTACATCTATTTTGTCCAATTTGCAATAAATATTAAGATAATTCATGATATTTTCTATTTTCTTGTCCATATAATAATTTTAAAATATTTTAAAAAATATATATGTTGTATATATATTTTGTATACATAATAATTATGAAAAAATTTAATATTTAATTTATTGCATTATATAAATTCACAAAATTTTTTTGTAATTTGTAATAATTTTCTGGAAAAGTTTTGAAAAATTTATTAGAATAATGAAGAGATGGATAATCATCATTATGAACAGATATGAAAAACTCAGCATTCATAGGAAGTATTTTTTAATTATAGAAAATTATTGAAATTTTGCATAAAAAAATGGAAATAATATAAAAACAATTTCAAAATACTTTGTACAATTTTACAATAGAGTGAAAATGTATTTGAAAACATTTCTTCAGGATTATTTTCAACTGCAATGTATCACATAAGTATATATTGTAACAAATATAATTTGTTGATCCTTTTTTTACATATATATATTAAATATATTTGAAAAAAAATTGCCATAATAATAAATTATGTGCATGTATAAAAAAAAATATAATTAGACTATGAGTATAAGAAATTATATATAAAAGGAGATAACAATATTAAAATATTGTAATTACTATTTTTAAAATATTTTTGTTTTTAAAATAAGATCAATTAGTTTGCAATAATAATTTAAATATATGTGAAAAAAATGTGATTGAGGAAACATTTTTACGTTTTTTCTAAGTGTTGTGATCAATATAATATTTCTATATATATTGAAACATATTATTTCATAAGTTTAAGTGATAATATTAAATAACTTCTCGTAACATATTTAAATAACCCATTGCCGCCTTCATAACCTAAAAATATATTTCGCAAGATGTACGATATTTAAAGATAAAAATTTATATAATAATTTTCTTCGTACTTACATCGGTGAAGGTGGTTAAAGATACGTCCACCACTTTAGCCGCCGTTAATTTTACAGGATAATTGGACATAATAATCATCAATATCAAACATCGGGCCTTTCTTGTCGGAAAATGGTACCAACTTAACGTGATGCACGTTTGTGCTAAGTTATTACTCTGAAAAGAATGTTCAAGACAAATTTTTGTTAAAATGAATAACGATAAAAATGGAATTTATACTTCGTCGAGGAGAAGTTGACCGATGTAACAGACTATATATATAATAAAAATACATGTCCCTAACAGCATAAAGTGGACCACTATAGCGGCGATATTATGGTTTTCCCATTCCTGAAATGAAGCAACAATCGTAAAAATATTCTATTTCCTTTTATATTCTCAACTTTATTCCCTACCAGAATAGCACTGTATCCTATGAAACACATAAGACACATGTTACAGCCAATATCGTAAAAACAAAAATACTCGGTGATCAGTTCTGCGTTACCCAAAAATCTGAAAAAAAAAAAAAAAAAAAGAAAAAAAGAACACGATATACCACATCTGACACTTTTTATTTTTCAACCAATATATTTCAATTTTTCACTTACCTTTTGATTTTCGTTTGATATTCCACGATATCCACAATCTTTTCCTGCATAATATTCTCGCTGGTAATCGATCTATCCGTGAGATTGGCCATTTTCCTCGTTAAAATCTTCAATAAACTACACATATGAAGAGAAAGCATCAAAGAAATCCCAACGGTGCCATTAAGGACAGTATAACTGAAAAATCCAGCCAATAGTTGCAGCATAAAGATCATCTCGTAGTATGGGCTAACTAATTCGTTAAAAAAGGTAAAGTAAGTTGGACAGGGGAGCAGTCTTATGGTAACGTTATTCGGCAGGACAATTTTTCCTTTTAAAAGTGGAAGAAGCATTCGATAACCGAGACCGCTGCTATACACGGTAACAGCCACTATCAACATCACTCTTTGACCGATCTTTGAATTTGCCGCAAAAATCCATCGGTCCTCTGATGTGGCAGTCAACCAATCGTTTTTTATCTCGTTCATGGCTATCGCTAATTCGTTAGCTCTGTTCAACGTGACCACATATTTGAACAATTGATTCAGAGTGTTAGTAAGCAATTTGAACAGATTTATCTTTCTCTTTCCGTTCTTCTCTTTTAAGAGCACGACCAAAATGCACGGACCCACGATACATATTTGCAAGAAAAAGGAGAAAAAAGTTATGAACCAATTTCGTATCTTCGAACTCAAAGGGGATCCGATAGGAATTGGCCAAACGCCAACTATCTTTAAAAACGACTGCGCGTAGAAGATTTGCTTCAGATCTTTTTCCGTGTGTTTTGTTTCCATTATTTCCTTTCAATAGTTAAGAGTTCGAGAACATTACTGTGATAAAATGGTAGCAGCTACATTGCGCGTACGTTTATAAAATATATAATATAGAATTTAGCATGGAATAGCAGTTATTTCAACGATGTGGCAGAATTATATGTTTGGATTCAAGTAGGAATTGGCAGATGCGCAGAAAACGCTTCAAATTATAAACTTATACCTTGCATGCGCAATCCAGGTTAGTTTCTCATGTTTTCTGGTCATAGATAGTATAGATCTCTTCTACGTGCAATTTTTTTGGAAAAGAATAACGTTGTGATATTATTTGCATCATAATATTAATAAAAAAATTTAGTGATATGCCGAATAAATCAATTGTGATACCAAAATCGTAATGTTCGTTGGATTATATTTCAGAAAACTTTTTATTTTTATATTATCAAAACTTTAAAGGATATTATAGTAAATAATTATAAGAAATTAAATAATGTTATGATAAAATATAGTTATGTTTGTTTCAATAAAACACACAGTAAATAGCGATAATAATGAAAGACCGTCATAAATCAGACTTTTATTATCATTCTCAAAACATTTTTTTATTTTTCTGTGCTCAAAATAATAGTACAAAAATGATATCACATATGTTATATTATTACTTAATCACTTTATTTATCTATAATTTTTTTTTAAAACATTTGAAATCTTTCATTCTCATTATACTATCATTGTTTGCAAAAAATTTGGTTATGCTGGCAAAATTTTGTAAATCTTAATAATTTTTTTCTTTTTTCAAAAATTTTCATTAGAATATATTGATTATTAATAATTATGAAAATACATTAATGAAGTCCATATGATTGAAACAAAATATTATTCAATGATTTGACATCTTTCCATTTCTAAAAACATAGATTTATTTGTTTCTTTTTCATCTCATTTTTCTTGTTGATAAATAATATTTTTTGCTATAACATAACAAAGAGAAATATATAATAATATAACCAAGAATTCTCTGATGTTCACTGATTTCCCAATTTGTACAACGAATCTAGAATAAATTTTTTATCATGAAATAAAAACATGTATAAGTCAATATCATAGCTAATCATAGGAAAATGTTCTTTGTATGTATAATATAATTCAAAAAGCAGAATCCTAAATTAAAAAGTGCAATATATAAAAATAAGAAATATTTTTATAAAAAAAATATTATTATATAAAATTAAAACAAATAAAACGAAAAACAAATCAGTGTTATATAGTGTTATGTTTTTTAATCAAACGTTATACTTATGTAATATTTTTACTTGATTGCTTTCAGATGAGATTGAATGATGTTAATAACACGATCATGCAAATCCCGATTATCCCATTTGCAAAGTGTCTCGATCTTTCTATTGGTATAACCTCGAACAGACTGCAGCAGTGCATCGTTATAGAGGCAATCAAATGTAAGTCCCACAATTCCTAGACAAAATAATACTGCTAATGAATATTTGCAAAACGAAAATCATCTCGTAAATCAGCGAATCCTCGATAATGAAGAAAACATAATCATTCAAATAAGTCAGTGAATGTTTGTTTTCTTTGAATCTTTTTCTATCAGAAGTAAAATAATATGATAGACAAAGTGGCGATGTAAGACTCAAATATATAAAAATCGGCCGATAATAATTGCAATATTCATCATTATCAATTAATCTTTTTTGCATTCCACATCTTTATATTTCCATCAAGCAAAATCGAATTTTCTTTATGTTTATGATTTAATAATCGTCAAAAGTCTGAAAATTTGTGCAGATATCATCTTATCTGTTTCGATTTCGTAATAGAAATAAGTATAAATTATTCATGATAATAACAAGAGAAAAAATAATTATTTGAAAAAAATAATTATATTACCGCACATTTGTAATAAAATGCGCAGTAGTTACATTGCGCATGCGTTTAAAAAATATAATTTTATTATTTATAAAATATTAATATTATTAATATTATTTATAAAATTTATATATAATATAATATAAAATATTATAAAATATATAATATACAATTTAGCATGGAATATCAATTATTTTAATGTTACGAATATAATATTAAGAATTACGTTTAGGTTTATAGGAATCAACAGATGCGCAGAAAATTATGAACTTCTACCTTGCATGCGCAATCTAGGTTAGTTTTTCGTGTTTTCTGGTTACGGATGATTTCTTTTACGTGCAATTTTTTTTAAAAAGAATAACATTAGTTGTGATATTATTTATATTATACTATTAATAAGAAGATTTAAGTGACAATAATTCAATTGTGATATCGTAATATTTGTTTAATATTTCAGAAAATATTTTATTTTCATATTCTTAATGTTTCAAAGAATTACAGTGAATAATTATAAAGAACTTTATGTAAGAAGAAACAAAATGCTATAATTATTGTTTTTAAAATATCTAATACAAAGCAAGATCAAGAGATAGATTTATATAATTTG
The DNA here is from genome assembly GCF_029169275.1 of Apis cerana. Classification (NCBI taxonomy): domain Eukaryota; kingdom Metazoa; phylum Arthropoda; class Insecta; order Hymenoptera; family Apidae; genus Apis; species Apis cerana. The sequence goes on along the minus strand of NC_083853.1, from coordinate 9,918,279 downwards.
CAATAATAATTTAAATATATGTGAAAAAAATGTGATCGACAAAACATCATTTTTTATACGTTGTGATCGAAAATATATCTATATCTCAAAACATATAATATTTCAAAAGTGAACATGAAAGTTAACAATAACATTAAGTAACTTCTCGTAACATATTTAAATAACCCACTGCCGCTTTCATCACCTAGAAAATATATTTCGCAGAATATACGAAATTTAAAGATAAAAAGTAACTTTCTTCTTACTTACATCAGTAAAGGTGGTTAAAGATATGTCCATCACTTTAGCTGCCGTTAGTTTTATAGGATAATTGGACATAATAATTATCAATATCAAATATCGGGTTTTCTTTTTTGGAAAACGATACCAATTTAAAGTAATGCACGTTTGTGCTAAATTATTGCTCTGAAAAGAATGTTCAAGACAAATTTGTGTTAAAATGAATAACGATAAAAATGCAATTTATACTTCGTCGAGGAGAAGTTGACCGATATAACAGATTATATATATCATAAGAGTGCAAGTCGCTAATCCCGAAAAGTAAATCACTATACCAGCAATATTATGATTTTCCCATTCCTGAAATAAAAAAGATACTGTTCGTCGTAAAAATATTCCAATTTTCCTTTATCATCTTTGTTTGCTATATACAAACCACAATAATGCTGTATCCTATGAAACATATAAGACACGTGCTACAACCGATATCATAAAAACAAAAATATTGCGTGATCAATTCTGTGTTATTCAAGAATCTGAAAGAGAGCGATGAAAACACAATGTATCACATTCAACATTTTTCATTTTTCAATCAGCCGATGTTCAGATTTCAAATTTTTGTCTACCTTTTGATTCTTGTTTGATATTCGATGATATCCACGATCCTCTGCTGCATTATTTTCTCGCTGATAATCGATCCATCTGTAAGATCGGTCATTTTCCTTGTTAAAATCTTCAATAAACTACACATATGGAGAGAGAGCATCAATGAAATCCCAACTGTGCCATTGAGAACTGTATAAATGAAAAATCTAGCCAGAAGTTGCAGCATAAAGATCATCTCGTAGTATGGACTAATTAATTCGTTAAAAAAAGTAAAATAAGTTGGACAGGGAAGCAGTCTTATGGTAACGTTATTCGGCAGGACAATTTTCCCCTTCAAAAGTGGAAGAACTATTCGATAACCGAGACCACTGATATACATGATGACAGCCATTATCAGCATCATTCGTTTACCGATTCTCGAATTCGTGACAAAGATAAATCGATCTTCGGGCGTGGCGGTCAACCAATCTTTTTTTATTTCGTGTATAGCTATCCTTAATTCCTTCGCTCTATTCAACGTGATCACGTACTTGAACACTTGATTCAAAGTATTGGTAAGCAACATAAACAGATTTATCCTTCTGCTTCCATTCTTCTCTTTCAGGAGCACGTCTAAAATGCACGGAGCCACGGTACATATTTGCAAGAAAAGGGAGAAAGAAATTATAAACCATTTTTGTATTTTCGAGCTCAAAGAAGATTCGATAGCGATTGGCCAAGCACCGATTATCTTTAGGAACGATTGTGCGTAGAACGCTTGCTTCAGATCTTTTTCCACGTACTTCGTTTCCATTATTTCCTTCCGAAGACTAAAAGTTTGTGAACATTATTGTATGTCTGCGATATAACTGTATCCTTTACATTGCGCGTGCGTTTATAAAATATATAATATAAAATTTAGCATGGAATAACAGTTATTTCAACAATGTTGTAGAATTATATGTCTAGGTTCATGTAGGAATCGGCAGATGCGCAGAAAACGATGGCAAATTATGAATTTATATCTTGCATGCGCAATCCAGATTAGTTTCCTGTGTTTACTGATCATAGATGGTATAGATCTGTTTTACGTGAAAATATTTTTTGAAAAAATATAACATTGTAATATTTGTATGATTATATATATAAGAGATTTAATTATTTATGAAGTGTTGTGCAATCATGAGATTTGTTAATATTTCAGTTGTGATATTTAATTTAATTATTGCAGAGAATATTTGTTATTTTTATATCATCAAAGTTTCCAAGGATAAAGTTTCCAGTGAATAATTATAAATTATAAAATAATTTTAAAAGAGAGATTTACAATAAAACTAAAAATAGGTATGTTCCTAATTATGTTTCAATAAAAAAATATTACAAGCTAAAAACATTTATTAACATTCTTAAAACATTTTCTTATTTCTCTTCATTCAAAATAATTAAAATTTATTACAATTATATCATATATTCTATATTAATACTTACTTAATCAATTTTATTTATTTATTACTTTTTTTAAAAAACGTTTAGAAAATTCTTTTTTTTTTTTAGAAAAATCTTCTTTTCCTCATTTTTATACTGTCATTGCTCGCAGAAAATTTAGATATGCTGCTGAAGTTTTAAAAACCTACAATAATTTTTTCATTTTCAAGAATTTTTACAACAATACATTGAAAATAACATAATGTGAAAAATAATTTACATCACAAAATACTCGAAGCGAAAGATCTAACATCTTGGCGCCAGACAGGCTTGATGGTCGACTAGCTCTAAGTATGATTATCCTTATATTTTTCGCTACTTCTGTCGGAAAATCATACCATGGTAGAAAATATGATGTTTGTCCTATTCTTTCACTCTTTTCGATACATAAAATGATATTTTAAGAAGAATGCAATTTAATATACGAAATAAAAAAATTATATAAAGAAATATACCTCTTGTTTGAGACGATCACCAATGAATGATAATATGAAAACATTTACGAACATTGACGTCACTAAAACAAAGTATGTTACCATGCTGAATGTTTTATGATCTTCCCATTCCTAAAAAATATTTATTTGTGTATTTCTTTTTTCTTCTTTTTTTGATTATATATAATTTTCTGTTATATACCACAATCACTCCAAATTCTAAGAAACATATTATGATAGTACAGCCAAGCATTTCCGACAAAAATACGATGCTCAGTGATTTTCCAACTCGTGCAGAATATCTAAAATTTATTCGTATATGCAATAAAATTGGGAGAACAAAAACTTAAATTTATAATTATAAAAATCTTATTTTTAAATAAACAATTTAGAGTCAATCCCAAAGATGTGACGTCCAAGCGACGTAATTCTCCTTCATATATATGACGTCATCAGAGGCCATAAAAGCAGAATCCTGATCACTGAGAGATTTTTACTCGGAGAAAAAGGAGAGTTACGTATAGATGTAAAAATAATAAGAATACTTGTATAAAATTTGTATAAAAAATACAAATAGATAAGAGCAAACATCAGATAATATAATATAATATAGTATAATATAATATAATCTTACTCGATTGCTTTCAGATGAGACTGAATAATGTTAACGATGCGGCTACGCAAATCTCGATTTTTTAAAATCGTCTCGATTCTTCTGTTGGTGACCTCGAACAGACCGCAGCAGTGCATCGTTATAGAAGCGATCAAACTGTAGATCCCATAATTCAAAGACATTATTAAAAAGCTGGTGAACATTTGCACGACAAAAGTTATCTCGTAAGTTGGCGAGTCTTCGATGACGAAGAAAACATAATCGCTCAAGTATGGCAAAGGTATCTGAGTACTGTTGTCCGCTTTCACGATCCTTTCCGATATCAAGGGCAGAATAATGTGATAAGGTAAGGCACCTCCGTAACCGAGGAACAGATACACGATTGTAAAGATTCGACCTATTTTCGCAGTATTCATCATTACCAACCGATCTTCTTCGCATTCCACGTCTCTGTACTGTATCTCCATCTCCATCAAGCAAAATCTGATCTCATTTCTGTTAATCAGAATCGTCCAGATTTTGATGATCGCCAAAAGGCTGAAAACCTGGGCGGCTATCACTTTCATGTATTTAGTCAGATTTTCGCAATCGAAGTAAGTATAAATCACGTGTGGCAATAAGAGGAAACACATGAGAAAAAACACGATTGTTATCTGAATGTAAAATTTAACGTTATTTGAAAACGTGTTCCTCCTTGGCCAAATTCCGACCATTGTCAATAATATTTTAGCCACGCGTACCGTATACTCAGCGTCCGATTTGTAATGAATGTTACGATAATTCCTTATGTTTCTTGTTTTTACGCTCATATCGTCTGATAATAAGAAGTTTTTCCAATCCACTAGGTAGAAAACTCTTTGAACGATTGAGAACAACGAGAAGCAATGGCGTATGATATCCATTGGCGCTTGCGTGGAAAAATGCTGGGTAAAAGAACCGATCGACGGACAAGTTGTTACCGTCTCATCAAAATTTAATAGAAAAATTTTTAAAAGAAGATTCAAAGATTCGAACAATTTGTTCAATACGGTACGAGCTGTATTGTTATCATACGAAATACTTATTGCTACGGAAGTGTAGTGCACATGTTACGATTTACGTCCATTTTGAGGTAAGATCGTACATTTTTCCGCATGAATAAATCGTGATTCAAAGTTTTCTCGTATTTTCATCATTTTCTATAATATCCATGCTATTTTTTCTTTCTTTTTTTGTGTGTAATTTGACCAATTTCTTTTTTATTTTTCTTTTATGTTTTCTCTTCTTGGTTTTTTTCTTTATGATAAGTACACGTCACATTTTGAGAAATAAATAAATCATAAAGAGCAAATTATGATATTGTCACTGACGTGTTTGATTGTATTTATTGTAATAATAGAATATTACCACAGATGGAACACGTAAGTGCACATTTTATTACGTAAAATAAATTATTTACGTAAGGAATTAAAAGCATCATTACAGAGTATCATTTATGGAAATCATCGGTGCTACTATTCGATATGAACTGCGAAAGGTACGAATTTTTTTTTTTAATTAAATTATTATATGTTACAATAGTACAATATAAAGACAATCTTTGCATTATATTTCTGCTTGTCTAAATTTCTACATGATTTATTATTTTTTTATTTATATATATATAAAATACATTAAATAGGAAAATTATTATCTGTTGTGTAATATTTATATTAACCTATACTTAAAATATTTTGTGTAAATTATTGTGTGGTTAAAAATGGTTAAAAATGGTTAAAAAGTGAGAAATTATCACACTGTTGTATTTGATATCAGTCTTCTGTGATAAACTGAATACGTTACATAAATGTTATAATGTAACGAATCGTATTAGATATTATATTGAAAACTTGATTGAAATTTTAACAGTTTTTTGAGAAAATATATATTGAAATATTTATGAGATCAACATTTATTAAAAGATTTAAGTATTTAAAAGAGTTCAGTTATCATGAAATAATTCAATTGTTTAATATTTATTGTATAACTTTACAGAATTACTAATTATTATTTTTTTTCTTTTTTTCCAAAAATGAATAAAAGAACTGCAGTACCCAAAAAAAAATACGATAAATATGACATGATATATAGACAATTACATTTCAATAAAATGAAAATAATGATAAAAATGAAAGAGAGATAAGCAAGACATTTATTACCATTCTCAAAACATTTCCTTATTTTTCTCTACCCAAAGTAATTTCAAACAATTATATTATGTGCATTACATTTATACTTACTCTTAATCATTTCATTCATTTTTCAACTTTTTCAAAACCTTTGGAATCTCTTTTGTGTGAATTTTTATACCGTCATTGCACGCAGAAAATTAAAGTAGGCTGCCGAAGTTTTGCAAACCTACAATAATTTTTTCATTTTTACAACAATAAATGAAAAATATAATAATATATATATATTAAGATTTACATCGCAAAATGCTTGAAGAGAAAGATCTAATATCTTGGCCCCAGACAGACTTGATGGTCGACTGGCTCTAAGTATGATTGTCTTTATATTTTTTGCCACTTCCGTTGGAAAATCGTACCATGGTATGAAATATGATGTTTCTCTTATTCTCTCACTCTTTTTAATATATGAAACGATATTTCGAGAAAAATAAAAATTAACAAATTTATTCGAAACAAGAATAATTGTATTAGAAAATATACCTCTTGTTTGAGACGGTCACCAATAAACGATATTATGAACACATTTACGAAAATTGACGTCATTAAAACAAAATACGTTACTGTGCTCAATGTTTTATGATCTTCCAATTCCTAAAAATATTTTTAATTTTATTTATTCATTTATTTTCTTTTTTTCTACTTTTTTAACTAAATACTATTTTTGTTATACCATGATTACACCAAATTCTAAGAAACATATTATGATGGTGCAACCAAGCATTTCCGATAAAAATACGATGCTCAGTGATTCTCCAACCCGTGCAGAGTATCTAAAATTAAATTTTTATCACGAAATAAAAACATATACAACTATAAAAATCAATAGCCAATCGAATTGACAAATAATCTATCACACACATAAGTGAAAAAGCAGAGTTCTGATGACGTAAAAAAATAGGAGGATCATATAAACGTAAAAACGATAAGTATTTATAAAAAAAGTATTTATAAAAAATTTAAATTTTAAAAAAATGTTATTACATAAAATTAAACAAACAGCCAATGAGCAAATCATATCACTCTATTAAACCAATAAACATAAACTAACAATTACATTTTTTTAGTCAAATATTATGTACAACATAATGTATAATATATACTTACTCGATTGCTTTCAGGTGAGATTGAACGATGTCAATAACACGATCATGCAAATCCCGATTATTCCACTTGCAAAGCGTTTCGATCTTTCTATTGGTAACCTCAAACAGACCGCAACAGTGCATCGTTATAGATGCGATCAAGCTGTAAGTCCCACAATTCGTAGACAAAATAATACTGCTGATGAATATTTGCAATACGAAAGTCATCTCGTAAATCGGCGAATCCTCGATTACGAAGAAAACGTAGTCGCTCAAATAAGGCAATGGTATCTGAGTGGTATTGTCCTCCTTGACGATTCTTTCCGATATCAGGGGCAAAATAATGTGATAGGGCAAAGCGCCGGTATAACTAAGGCTTAAATATACGATTGTGAAGAATCGGCCGATTTTTGCAGTGTTCATCATTACCAACCGATCTTCTTCGCATTCTACGTCTTTGTATTGCATCTCTATCTCCATCAAGCAAAATCGGATCTCCTCTCTGTTAATGATAATCGTCCAAAATTTAATGATCGCCAAAAGACTGAAAATCTGAGCGGCAATCACTTTCATGTATTTGGTCAGATTTTCGCAATCGAAGTAAGTATAAATCACGTGTGGTAGTAAGAGAAAACACATAAGAAAAAAGACAATTCCTATCTGAACGTAAAATTTTACGTTATCTATGAACGTATTCCTCCTAGGCCAGATTCCGATCAGTGTCAATAATGTCTTGGCGACGTGTACTGTGTATTCTGCGTCCGATTTGTAATGAATGTTACGATAATTCGTGGTATTTTCCATCTCCTCGTCTATATCGTTCGATAACACGATTTTCTGATTCTTCTGTGATAGAAAACCTGCTCGATGGAAAACTCTTTGAATGATTGCGAACGAGTGCGAAAAGCGAATGGCGTTGGGCGGCCATTGGCGCTTGCGTGGAAAGCCAAAACTATTGGTCAGCAGCTGTTATTATTTCGTGAAAATTTAATGGGAAAATTTTTTTCGGAAAAAAAGGAAATTCAAAGATTCGAACAATTTATACGCGTCAACTATATTATCAGGCATCAAATGAAATACTTATTGGCCGGAAGTGCAGTACAAGCTACGATTTACTATCCATTTTGAAGCAAGATCGTACACTATCTTGCATAAATAAATCGTGATTCCAAGTTTATCCATATTTTGATCATTTTCTTATAATGTCTCTACGATTTTGTTGCAACATTTTCGCAACAATTTGATCAATTTATGTTTTTTTATGTTTCTTCTTACAGGCAGGAAAATTATCTATAGGGTAGGAGCAGTAATGCTTTCTTTCGACATGAGCTAACGTAACTTATGAATCATTTTGCCACGAGCAATATTTATATAATCTTGATAAATAAAAACATAAAATTTCTTGTTTAATCTTCTTCAACTGCAATTTTCAATCAAGCACTGATTCGAAGAATGCAATTATCATTGACACTCATTGATAAGACAATTTCTTTTCAACTGTATTGCGAAAGCATGATAGCCACCGATGATTATTGTCGTAATTCGAGTATTGATTACAGTACGGTTACGGTAGCTCTCTGGTGTACCATGGAGAACGACAAAAGTAAAAATTTCCAAAATGAGTTTATAGACATTTTATAGACATTATTCGGAATATAACGAAAAAATTTAAACATTTTACGTTTTCAGAATCAGCATGGACGATAGAAAAGGGCACAATGACTATGTTTATAGCTGAGGTGGTAGGCACTGGGATTCTTCTATTCATTGGTTGTATGGGTTCTATTGGGACGATGGGGGCGACATTACCGTCGCCATTACAATCGTCCATGGCGTTTGGTATGACTGTCAATCTTCTAATTATGGTAAATATATATCAGATTTTAAAGAAAAAAGAAAATGACAGATTACGATATTCTTATTATATGTTATCGTAATAATATATCACAATAGAAAATTTTTATTAACATAGATGTTGGGACATATAAGTGGTGCACATTTAAATCCCGCTGTCACGATAGGAGCGGTTATTCTAGGAATTAAAACTATCCCTACAGGAATCCTTTACGCAATTGCGCAATTCATTGGAGCAACTATTGGATATGGACTATTAATGGTACAAATTTTTAATTCATTATATTTTGCACTTCGTTATTTGTCCTTATTATTCAATATGACACTTTTTCATCTACGCATATATAAAATGCATTAAATAGAAAAATTAAACATTATATTAATACTTATTCTTTATTATTTACAATTAAAATATTTTGTGTGGTTAGAAAATGAAAAATTATCACTTATATATATCTTTGACAAAATTTTATGATAAACCGATTACAAGTATGTCATTAGTATAAATGATAGATATTATATTGAACATTTAATTGAAATTTTAAGACGATAACTCCATCTGAATTGTTCAATGATGGACGTTCAAACGAGACAATTGGGCATTGCGTAACAGTTGTGCATCCTGGAATCAGTATCACGCAGGCTATTTTAATCGAAATTCTTTGCACATCCTTTATACTTTGCGCAGCATGCGCCACTTGGGACCCAAGATGTGCCAAAACCACAGATTCTACAGCGATCAGATTCGGTTTCTCCGTTGTTGGAGTTTCACTTGCAGCGGTACACAATTTGAATTAAAAATATATAATTGTTTAAAAAATCAGCATAATTAGAAGAAAAGTAGGAAATATAATTTTTTTTTTTAGAGTCCTTATACCGGTTGTAGTATGAATCCTGCGCGTACTTTCGGTCCAGCTTTTTGGAACGGGAATTGGACAAATCAATGGGTGAGTTTAATTCTAAATAATGAGTTTAATTCTAAAATAAACATAATTTATTTGCCTCTTTAGAGATTTATATAAGTCTTTCTAACATATTATATTTTATATAATCTCTACATCTTCAAGCTTAACCTTCATCGAATATGATAAGAAACAATTCCGCACTTTACGTTTCTCTTATTAACCTTATCGGTTTAGAGATGTTACCTAATAGATTTAAAGAAAAGTGTTGTGTAAATATTGATCCAACTGTGATTAGATTATGTAACGATAATAATTTTTTTTTTTTTTCATAAAAATTTTATCCAGATTTACTGGTTCGGGCCGTGTGCTGGAGCCTTTCTTGGAACATATATTTATGTATATCTTTTTGCGGAGAAGAAAAAGAACAGACATGACGATTGTGTCAGATTTACGGAATTAAAACCAATTAATGATGACACAAATTATAATGAAAAAAGACATGAAAAAGAGGAAAATCTCGAAGAAAATTTAAATACAGAAGCTGTTTAATGATCGTTAAGGTATGATAATACATTATCGATAGTCAATAATAGTCTTCCATCTCTATTTTTGTGATATTCGAAATAGTTAATGACGCCACCACGGATGTCGCTGCACGCTACAAGACACGCACTTTTGTATCTCATTTATTTCATGTTATATTTCTTTTTTCTATTTGTTTTAGAACAAATTTCATATTAATTATACATTCTATCTAATTATATAATATATACTTCTTTATCTGATTACATAAATATAACTCATATTATTTACTTTATATAATATATATATAAATATGCGTATAAAATAATGACTTTAATTATTTTATATTTATTAATAATATAAAAATATATAAGGAAATGGTATATATTTAAATTATTTTATAAGAATTCTCTATTACTAATTAAAAAATTTATTTATTTGTAAACGAAAAATATATTTAAATTATAATTAAAATCAATTGAAGTTAGATAATTTCCTAGATAATAATGATGTTTATAATAATGAAATATTTTTAATAAAACGAAAACAAATTCTATTTAAAACTATTCTATTTTTTCAGTAATTTGAACATTGTCATTGATAATCTAAACGAATTGCAAACAATATACTCATAATTCATATAATTAGAATATAATAACTGTAATAATACACTAGAATATCGCATTACAATTTAAAAATTATTGTAATAATAATAATGTAAAATTAATAATGACATAGTTCATAAAGGCTTTTAAAATTTTATTAATTTGATAATATTTCATTTTTCAAAATTGAATTAATTATGATATATATATATATATTAAAAAATATAAATTCAACTAATTAAAACAGCAATTTTATAAAAATCGAAAAAATTTTATTTTTTCTATTTTTAATTGATTTTTTTTTTTTTATTAAATCATTTTTAATCATTCTTCTTAGTAACAGAAATAAAACTCATTCAAATTTGTAATAAATACATAATCACGTACAATTTTGATGTTTGATAGAAAACTAGATCATCCATACAACGATTGATAAATATAATTTAGAAACGTAGATCTCTGAAAACAAGATTTAAAAATATAAATTGTATCAAGCCATATAAAGACGTTGATCCTTAGCTATAGTTATACTTATTTCTAAATATATTTGATGACCTAGTGATTGCATAAACATTAAATTCACAATATTCAATTCACAATCATCCAAATTATACCAAATTTTACCAAATTATAGTGACAAAATTACAAAATATCTAACTTAACCTAATCTAAGTAAATTTTATTTTTTTAATTGACCATTAGTATATATATATATATATTCCTCTTTATTGTCTAATTAGATTCAATTCCTATTTCTAATCAACTAATTAAAGCAATATAATTGTATATTAAATCTATATGCAGCTATAGAAAGTATTGTTCCGGAATACTTCCATGTGCTTGAGAAAGCAGATTAAAAACGTTAGGAAACACCCGGTCTGCATTTGACTGAATGTATCGACCGACATCCTGTTCTATTCTTGCCTCTTTCAGATTATGTGCACATGTAATACGAACATCTGCGTATTATTTTACATATGTATTTATGTACATATATATCCAGTTTTATAAACCAGTTTCATAGCTTGTCCTTTCATCTGATCTCTTGTTCCCATAAAGTTAGCTCGAAAAATACACAAAAGATTCTGCAGAATTTATGGGAATGTGACATATCTTAGTTATAATATTTTTTAACCGAAATACGATGTCTCTAAACAGCAATACGTATATGAAAAATCGATAGATATGTGAAATCTATATTATGTAATAATATATCCCTTGCATAATAAAAAAAAATGATTTCTCTTGATTTTCTTGATATTGATAATATTAGTATTATATAATATAATAAATGCAATGTATAAATGTAATAAAATTAGTATATCTAAAATTAAAATTTCCATTTTCAATGTTGGAATATTAATTTATTATAATAAATTTATGTAAATATAAAACTGATTTAATCAAATTTAATGATTTATTCTGTTTTGCTTTTCTACAAGTATTGTCAATGAAAATGATAAAGATGTTCATTTGTACAGAGAATATAAATGTCGTTACAATATTCACAAACATATTGCGCCATATGAATCTATTTTTATAATTACACTTTTGAATTATTCCTTCACCTATATTAATTAGTTTCAGTTTTCTACTTTCTAGCAAAAAAATTATTGTAAAAGTTCGTTCGTAATTTAATATATCAAGTATCGATTCTATTATATATATATCTTGCTTCTTCAATGAATATTGAATATCAACACTAACAGATGTCGCAAAACTGTAGGTCCACTTAGGATCGTATACTATATTCTGTTTTAGGGTTCCAATAGAAATACACAAGATACAAAGATAGAATAACATATTAGAAAAAATATACTAATTATACAAATCATTTATAAGTAAAAAATTACTATAATTAGATATTGATTGCTATTTTAAATAATTGAAAAACGAGAGAGAAAAATATAAATATTTTTTTAAATATTATTTCAAGATATTTTTTCTTCTTTATTCTTTATGTTTATATTAATTATGATTTTGCATAAGATTTTAGATCTTTATATTTGTATAATTTTTTTTAACTCGAATTATTATTTTGAATCTCAATTGATATTTAAATTTTATATACATATTATATGTACATAATTATAATCAATATTATATAATTTTTATCGAGTTTCTCAATTACATTATTTTAATAAATATATAAAGCAATGAATTTTTTTATTCTTTTTTATTCATTTTTTTATATTGTATCTTTTTATATTTTATATTGTCAGAATGAAATTTCTTTCTATAATTCATATCATCGAAGAAAAGGATCGAAATAATATCTTTAGTTAACCATGTTCATCTTATATATACATATATATATATGTACATATGCAGAATAATAAAAAAATAATAAAAAAATTTATCTTTAATTATCTTTAATTACATTTAATTATTAAGTTAAGTATATAGAACAAGAGAAAAATTCAATTTTGAGAAATTCAAATTTCATTCAAATATACATATGCTATTAAATTAATATTCCAAAAATATTTTTTAAAATTTTATTTTGTAATTTTAAATAACAATGTTTTATAAATAATTTGTAAGTTGTTTATACTTTATTTTGAATTGTTTCCTGATAAATATATATACCAAAAAGAAAATGTATGAATTGGGACGTGGTGAGGTTGGGTAAGAGAACGTGCCAGAAATCTCGTCGATCAATACTTTGCTTTTCCTTATTTTTTTCAAAAAACGGAATAAATCGCAATGATAGTATCATTGAACAATAGTTTGTAATATGAAGAACACAATTATATCGGTTACTATTATATAAGCAATAGAAAAAGTATTAAAATCATAAATCAAAAGAAAATGCGCATTAAATACCGGGTGCCGGTGCAATTTCTCGAACTTTCAGCACTGCGACGCCACATGCCTATATAAGAGGATCACCCGGCGTGGCTCAACGCATTTGTAAATCAGTTTCCAGAGCAGTCAGAAGTGGCGTTCAAAGTGTGCAGAAGTGTGAAAATTTCTTCCTCCACTATGTTTATAGTTAATTCATCATTTCTTGTAAGTTGTTTGTTTTATAATATATTTCAAATTTTTATTTAATCATGTTGATTTGAATGATCTTACTAACCTAATCTCCAATATTTTTTTTTTATGTATGTTATTTATAAGATTTATAAGATTTATTTATAAGATTTATATTCATCATTTTATATTTCTAAGAATGACATATATATATGCTTTAATTACTTTAGTCTCACAGAATCTTTATGTCTAACTACGTAGTTATTGCTTTCAAACCTAACCTCAAAAAAAACTGTATGATATTTCAATTCTATACCAAAAATATTTTAACATGACTATTTTTTTTGTGTTATACCATATATTTTTTAGGCCAGCTTTTCAATCGAAAAAAAAAATTATTATTAAATTATTTGGACAAGTTTCATATTGAACTTCAATATGTTTCCTATTATATGATTCCTATTATAATATAATCTATTATAATCTATTTTTTCATTTATATTTTATAAGAATAATAATTCAAGTTCACTTAAATTAAAACTTATCATTTTATTTTTTTTCTTATATTTATATTAGTTTTTTGTGAATATTTGTGCAAATATTGATAATCGCTTACTTCCGATCAATTATTTTACCGAAAGTACATTTCCGGTAAAAAAAACACTGGTTTCTGATTTTTCAGAAAGCATTTCATATTTTTCTATTTCTGAAATGCTTTAATCTTATTATCGTGTATTTATAAATTATTGTTACTTAAAATTCGTACATTATTACATTTGAATTAATCATAGTTATAAATCATTACATGATTCGAATTAAATAAATGAGAAAACTAATTATTATATTCATTTTTAATATATAATTTTTTATATTAAATTGGTATGAATGTTTTCTTTTTTTTATCTTTTGTTTTTACTGATGGCTTTACTCTTGCATTTCAGGGCAATAATATCATTATTGCAATATCATCTACGAAATTGAAAATTCTCCATTTCACCAAAGAAGACACATGAATTTTCAAGAATGGAATTATTGAAGAAAGAAAAAAAGAATGGCTCAACGTATTCATAAAGAAATTTTCGTTGAGTTTGGATGCAGCGAATATTCAATTCCACCAACTGATCATATTTCTTCTATTATTGCGATCTACAACATGACATGAAAATAGACGAATGGATTGAGAAGTTGGATTATTTACGGTGGGTATTATAGTTTATAAGTTGGTTATTTGGATTTTTTAAATGGAGTTTTTCTTTGAAAGTAGATTTTTGGTTTGAGCTTTTGAAAATTTTCTCCACAATATTACTTTTGTTTTACAATAAAAATACAAATGAAATGTATTAACATTAAAATGATCAATTATACTAAACAACATTTAGTAATTGAATTTAATAAGAAGATTTTATAAATAAAGTAAAACAAGAGTAATAAAGTGAACAGTTATTTGATATTTATGCAATTAAAATAAATTGTGGAATATCCTATATATTATTTTCAATAATATAATATTTAATATATTGAAGTGAAAATTTTACAATTTTTATGAATTATTATAAATATTTTATTTATGATTTTTCGAATTTTAATATTATTTCATGAAATTATTCTATGAAAACGTTTTTAAATATAGAAAACGATAGAAAATTTAAATTATAAAATTTGGGGGGTAACATTATTTTTCTTCCATGATCGTTTCTATTTAACTGTTTTACTCGCTGGTCCTTCTGTTTTCATGATTTTAATGATTCCTTCGGACGCCAGGTGTTTCTACTTAAAAACAAGATATGTAATAAATTTGATCGTAAAAGAGGATTACGGAACAAATGAAACGAGGCTTTTTATATTTGTTTTTATAGTGCACCCTACGGGGTCGGTGCTTGAACGCAATATGGTCTGATTAGAGTTTGAAATTTCTTCATACATTTTGAACTATTTGAGAAGAGCATCTCGAGATATATTAGGTAAGCGGTTATTGAACCGATGTATTTCTATTGTTCTACAATCTTAACGTTAATATAAGATCAGAAAATTAACATTTAGGGCTCACAGTGTCGCTACTTAATTATTTAATGCAAAATATAATATAAATATAAATATCATATTATATGTTAAAAATAATATTTTAAATTGGATGTATTTTAAATTTTGAAATATTTCACATTTCAAAGAATTCTTTTTAAATCAAAATGATCGTAGCGTCACTTTAGCCTTTATCCTAGTTTAGTTACAAATCAGTTACCTAAAGTATCGTTTTTTATTTCCTCTATATTAAATAAAATTTAATGTATTTTCACGATGTCTGCTCACTACTGAGAGAATCGTAAAGTACCGACTGTTTAAAATATGTTGATGAGGAACACTCGTTAGTTTTAAATTTTATCGATTTTTAACTTTATTTTTTAAATTTCGTCTATTTATTCGTCTATTAATCTATTTACTATTTACTGTAACTTCTTTAATAAATATTCGATTAAATATATTGACTTACCTTGAATTATCGGAGTTGAAGTCGATAAATGCAAATTAATATTTCTACGAATGTGCCTCATCCACGTGAAAGTCTTTAATTCAACGTGACGTTCTTTTTATAGTTTAGAGCAGACTCGTAGTTAGAGGTCGAGAATAAATTATGGGCACCATCTTGTCTAAACCAATACTCTACTACAAAGGCATACGGAATTTGGGAATTGAGAAAAAAAGTACAGAATCAAATAGAACAGGAAATGAAAAAAAAAGACGATTTTACGGTTAAAATCGTATCCAATAATTAATATCCAATATTAATAATTAAATATACAATTTCATACGATTGAAGATCTTCCGGTTTTATTATTGGAAACATACGGTAGCCTGTTTTTTCGTCATTTAGAAAAAAAGTTAAATGAAAAGGCAAAATTTTATAACGACGAACCATTTTGTTCCGTGGTGTCACGAATCTAAAAATAGATGGATTTTTATGAAACTGGGTAGATATAATAAAATAAAATGAAGATAGTTGAATTACGTGTATTTTCTAAAAAAAAAAAAGTTTCAACTGTACAACGTATTTATTTATCTCTATTTTTTAAATATTATGAATATTTTACAAATCACTTGCACAAAACTATTGCGTTTTGGGACGGACAAATGAAAAAGGCGATTTTTTTCCATGGGTCATACGGTCGTAGAATGTAGGTTAAGTTCAGGAATTGCTTCTTGTATCTTTTCGATGTCCTGTAGAGTTGTTATGCCTTTCTCCTATTATTAACAAAAAAGTAACAAAACATTCTTATAGTATATTATAATATTTTTTATATCTTTGTGATTATGAGAAATTTTTAATTTTCTTCTAATTTTCATAAAAAAATATAAAGTTTGTTTATCATTATTCTTGCAACATAATCAAATTTATTAGATTTTGATGATTAGTGATTGAAGTAAGAAGAAAATATAAAACAATTCAAGAACCAAGGATAGAATTCAAGAAATGAGTGCACAATTGAATAATTAAATATGAAGAAAAATCTTTCATAACAAATATGTGATTGCATAGTTTTTAACTTACATAAGTTAATTGTTCAAAAAAAAAAATTTATTATTCTTAGAATATATTTGAATTCAATAGTTCACAAAGATTAGCAAAAGAAGTAAGAAGAATTCAAGAATCAAGATAAAAATTCAAGAAGTGAGTGTAAAATTAAATTTTATTAAATGAAGTGTGAAATATTCGTGATTAGAATGTTTTTCATGTAATTCTTAGTAAAAAATAATCAATTTCATTCTAGAAATGTTATTAAATTATTAGTAAATTGAAGAAAATTAAAGAATATAAAATATTTCAAGAAATTAAAGTAAAATTTAATCACATTCAAAGAAGAAATTTTTATAATAAATATTCATGGTTACAACTTTGTGTAACTTTTTAAATTGTTAATATAAAAATAATCCGCTTTTTTTTTAAATATAATTGAATTTAGAAGTTTTTGAAGATTAGTGAAAGAAGAAAGAAGACTACAAGACAATTTATAATGCGTGAGTAAAATTCGTTTGTAGAAAGAAAATTCTTTTATGGTGAATGTTTATGGTGATTATGGTAATATTTTTTAATTATTTTAATTATTGATAAAAAAAAGTAGTGTTTTATTCTCAGAACATAACCAAATTTAATAAATTTTAGAAGTAAAAAATGGAGAGAATAATTAAAAAAAAATAGAAATAAAATTCAAGATTCAATCATTACTTACGTTATATTCTTTCCATTTATCATAATTTTGTCTCATAAATCCCACTATCTCCGGCATATTGATGAATACTGTAAATAAAATTATGTTCATGATAACAATACATACGTTTATAAAGCATTCAAGATATAAGAGTTACTGACCATCCCATGCCTCGACCATGTCGTTGATAATGAAATCGATAAAACCGATTTGCGCTCTTGGTATCGAGCATGTTATTCTGTCGAACATTGGCATCATTACTGGAAGATGCAATTGTTTTTCTTCGTCAGTCTGAAATAAATATGCATCAAAATAATTTAATATATACTCATCTTCAAGTATATGATATGTGTGAACAATTTTCTAAATATGTAAACTCACAATCTAGTCTAGCCAAGAAAGAATAATTGTTAATTAAAAAGAAATCTAAAAAGAAAAAAAGGAAACCAAACGTATGTGTTATTACGTACTTGACTAAAATACTCTTCTGCAATTCGTCTGGCCCATTCGACGCAATATTTCAACGGTCGAGTAGGATTCGACACGTCCGCACACTTGATTATCATTCTTTTCACCAATATTATGTTCTCTGGTAGCATCGCAGCCGATATATCTAAATCCTGAGAACCCTGTACTCAGATTTTTAGAGAGAACGTTTATAAGGATTCAAATAGAGGTAATTTTGTAATAGATTTATTTAAAAAAAAAAGCCAAGATAGCTTCGTGAATTTGAAAATTATTATATACAATAAATATAGAAAAAAATATAAAAATAATCATTACTTCGATATACATCTCTGGAATTCTTGTGCTGAAGGCATTCATAAACTTCGCGAGATGTTCAAAATGTTTCGTCATCTCGGTGGCTAGAATCATGTCTATCACACTTTGGCGAACCTGTTTATAAGTATCTCTTTCCAGATTCTATAAAATTTTATATAAATTTTATTTTATTTTATTCTTTTCACGATTTTTGAAAATTTTTGAAACTCACTTTAAATATGTTCACATTATCGTCTGATAACGTTAATTTAAATGTTAATGCTGCATGATGTGATTCAAGAACGGTCAAATCGTTGTAAAGGATCGCTAGTTTGTTATCAGAATTGCACAGAAATTGACTGAAATCGATTAAATAATTATTTGATATTAAAAATTCTAAAGAATATAAATACAATATAAAATAACTAAATTCTGGATAATTGTGAATAATTATTCTAGTATTGATCGATCAATCGAATTAATTGGACTTACCTCGATCTACCAGGATGATCAATATCGTGAGCAGCAGCTGCAATCAAAGCTGCGACTTCGTCTAAAGGTTCCAAAACCTGTTTCAGCCTTTCCGTTTGCATGAACATAGCAGTAGCTTGCAATACGTCTGCAGCGTGTGTTGAATTATGATAACGATTCATACTGTCGTAATTAGCTTCTATTACAATTAACCAATTTTGTACAATTTTTTCCTCGCAACCAAGTCTAGCTGGGACGCGAAATAGATTCATGATAGTCATTCCCAAAAATAATAGCGCTCTAAAACGAGAGGGATCGATCAATTATGCGTTTAACATTTATTGTTAATTCACTAAGAGAAAGAAAAAAAATAACAAGTTATACATAAATTTTTCTTTGGAATCGAATACCTTTTTTCCGTTAATACTTCTAACTTGAATATATCGAAATCCCATTCCAAAGACTTCTCTAGAATTTCTGCAATTTCTTGAGGACCCCTGTAACCTTTGATCTGCATACGCGTAGAGGCAGCTAATGTTTTTGAAGGGGTGTCTCGAATTGATTCTACCGATGGTTTCTTAACATCCCATGATTTTTTTGGCTATATCGAATAACGTTAAAAATAAAATCGAAATCATAGATGAATTGGCGATTGTAAAGAGAGAATTTTTCTTTTCAACATTACTGTAATTAAGGCCTCGATGAAATCGGCCGCTGGATCACCTTGTTCTTTAAAAACTGGTGAATAAAGTTCGGTAGTTTTGAGAATATCAATCGCCTGCATTGTAATTAATTGATTCGTATTAAAAACAAAATATACGTGGGAATAGAATTGGTGGAAAGAAATGGACGACATAATTGATGCGATACCTTCTCGATTTGTAGTTTCGTCTCGGACGCTGTATCTTCTTTAATCGAGGCTGTAAGGAGGCCGATCACTTTTGTAATGGGTGCTTCTAATTGCAAAGTTTGTAAATCACGTTTACTGAGCCGTCTACGAACTGAAAATTAATTTTACAATTATTAAAATACGATGAATTGAAATTTTAACTTATCACTTCGATGATAAATAAAAGAGAATAAGAAAAATTTATAACGTGATGCGAATGTTCTATTTTCTTTATCGTGATATCGAATATAAACACTATTAAGATGACAAATTAATAAAAAAAAATGCAAGTGTTTGTAGTTTTCAGATAACCTAATTTCTAGCCTCGAGTAGTTTATCAAAACGAAAAATAAAATACGAATAGTTCGATTGAAATATTACCATCTTGAATTCCTTTGAAATTGACTTCAGATATTCTTTTTTGAGATATAACGACAGTTTTTGGATGAGTAGTGGGCTGAAGCAGGGGCTGAATATTTTCTGACAAATATGTTGTATCATATATGAAAATATAATGAGTCGGTTTTCTGAAAGAAAATGTTCGAAAACACGGGAAGACAAGTAAAAGAAAGACAAAGGCGTATTTTTCTTTTTTTTCCTTTTTTTTTTTTTTTTTTTTTAAATAATCCAATTTGACTCACTTGAAATAGGCAAAAGGTATCACCCTGCAATTAACTGTTACCATTTGATTGTTTCTTCGAATACAGTTTAAATTCCCATCATATTCTCGGCCTTTGATTATATGTTGCTCCATTTGAATAAAATTATCATACAAAATTAAATCTGTAATGTTTTTGCCCCAAAGTTCAATAACCCTGTAGCCTAATATTTTTTCACTAATTTTATTAGCAAACTGTAAAAGTAAAAAGAGATAAGAGATACGTATAATAAAAATTAGACACAGACAATTTTAGAAGCAAAGAAAAATATATTTAAATTATAATAAAAGAGTTTTGAAAGAGAAATATCATGATAAATATTTGAAATATTACAGATGTTAATTATTTATCCGCAATAGTTGCAATAGTGATGAGCAACATTTACCTGTATAATATATTTATCGTCCGTCACATGAATCATGTCACGACATCTGTCAAGAGCCATATACAGCATGTTGGCAGCAACCAGTTGTGTCCTCGGTAATATTCCGCTAGTATAAATTCCTACTAATTCGTTTATTAAGATTCTTTCGTGAGCGCATTCCATTAAAGTCTGAAAATGAGCCCAAGATAAATAATACAGTTTCATCAGAATCGAAATCTTCCAAAGATATTTTAGAAAACTTACTTTAGTGTATCCTATTTCCAGTAAATCCAATGTTACGATTTTTTCACTTTCGCTATGCATGAGATACCTTTTACATATACATATAATTTATAAAAATTAACTCGAAGATCGATCGAAAAGAAAGAAGAGTAGTATAAAAGATTCAATTCGATTCAACTTACGATTTTTTTACAAGAGCTATAATTATGGAATTGTAATAAAAAGGACTAGCCCTGATTGCTCTGAAACGAATATATCCGATTTTTAATATTTTTATTTGTACTTTCAATTAGTATGATTAACATTTTTTTTTTCTTTTTAAATAATTTTCCATACCTACAAATAATGTCAGCTTCTGCAGCGCGTTGCCCCCGATGATCGATGATCACTAACTCGTGGCCTCGAGCCTGGAAGAATTCGAGTGCTTTTTCCGCGTCTTTCGCAACTGACACGCTCCATCCCAAACGCCTCGAAGTAGTGGCAAGGATATCCATTTGTTGATCATCTTTGGGGAAGACCAGTAATATCTGAATATAATAATTGCAAATCGATAAGATATAATAATTAGATGTTGAATCTCATTGATAGATCGTGTTACGTAACTTACTTTTATGAGACTAGGAACACTGTTCGTTAACGGATGGGGTTCAGTATCATGGGATCCTATCTGAAATCAAATGACACGCAAATTTTGAAATATTGAGAAAATCTAATCTTCTCGAATGTGAATATTATTTTCTTTGATCTAAATTTCCTTCTTTTCCATTATTTTTCTTCCCTCCCTCCCCTTCCCCCCCTTTTTTAACAATATTGCTAATTCGTTCAATTATGCACGTACTACTGTCTCGCTATCACGTTCAAAACGTGACAATGGCTTGTGAAATTCGGCGTATTCTCGCTGAACTTTAGCCCGCCGACGTGCACGGGCCGATTCTTTTAAATTTTTTTGTATATTCCCATCTTGATATTTCGAGTTTTGCATTCGTACTTGACTAAGTATCGCTTGATTTTATACGTGGAATTGTTGTATAACCTATACATGTTAGGATCACGGCAAAGAGACAAACGAATCTGAAGTTGAGGCGTAACAGCGAAATAAGATGAATTTATTTCTCTTTTAATAACGAGTACGTTATTTCAATCTCGATAACATTTTCGATCAAGACGATAATTTTCTAAATTCAGCTTAAAAGAATATCGTCCTAGATGACTTTTGTTTCTTTCTTTCTTTCTTTCTTTCTTTCTTATTATTATTATTTTTTTTTTTTCGAAACAAGATTGTCCAATCGAACGTTGGATGTATATCATTATCGTGCCTTTTATTCTGAGCGCATGAAACGTTCCAAGTACAGAGGTACAGTTTGATCAAGAGATGTTGAAATGAATCTCGATTCATCCTCAAGATCTCTTGCGAACGTGTATCTTTGAACAAAGGGGCATGCTTGCGCAATGATGAAACACGAAGAAACTTTGTGGAGAGGGAAACTTTTTCGTAATCATCATTAAAAAAAAAAAAGTAAAGAAGGAAGAAAAAATATTATAAATTTGAAATTAAATTTGGAAAGATCAATTGCAAATATTTCAATTTGTAAATATTGTATACACATCTATTGTAATCACAATAAAAATTGTTGTTGTACGATTGTATCATTTATTGCCACGAAAAAAAAGAACATTTCGAAGACGATAAACCGATAAAAACAATCTATAACTAATCTATAACCAGTTTACCGTTTATCGTAATGCAATTTATTCATTCTACGATACAAAATACGATACAAAAACAAAGACTAGTACGAGGCGAGCAGCACTTCATCTACAATAATCCTCTTTCGAATCGATGAATAAATCAACCGCAGCGAAACGAAATTCTGAGTAAGTGCAACATCCTATAATAATATTTCTTTTAATTTCACGTTTCGTTTATCTTCACCAGAGATGGGAGAGATTAATTAAATCGATAAACGTGCTTTTATCATTTAAAATTTTCTTCCAGGAAGAGTAAAAAAAAGAAAAAAAGTTATCATTACTTATAATTAAACGAAAAGACAAAATATGTTGTGATATAAATATATCGAAATTTACGAATGGATGAGCA
The DNA here is from genome assembly GCF_029169275.1 of Apis cerana. Taxonomy (NCBI): domain Eukaryota; kingdom Metazoa; phylum Arthropoda; class Insecta; order Hymenoptera; family Apidae; genus Apis; species Apis cerana. The sequence continues at coordinate 9,895,104 of NC_083853.1, read as the reverse complement.
AATTTAGAAATCAATAATTGACAGATGCGATCGATTTGGAAAGATAGCAGATCGTACTAAGAAACTTTTAATTACGTTTCACACAACTTTTCTGGTACCTGTGTCACCGACACAAGCGACGGAGGTATCTCGTTTACGTATATCCTGTTAGTCTTCCATTTCCTTCGAAACGGTTTACACAACATGTTGGAGATCCAACTGTACCACGATATAGATTTCTCCTCCTCTTCGGTCGAGATATAGATCGGTTTTTGCGTCGATCTCCTCTTAATCGCTTCCTCCTCTTGGTTATCCATTATTATTATTATTATTATTATTACAAAGATAACAGAAAATTAATTGACACAAACGATGATGGACGAGGCACTAATAGATCGATTCGATCAATACGTGTACTCGGTAAACCATGATCAAACATAATTAATAGTACGCATGAATCGATTCGTTCGATATTTTTCAAAGAAAAAAAGTGGTTAAAAATCGTGTCCCATCGATCGATCGTCCCTCCTCGATTCGTTCTTCATTGTTCATTAATTTAGTTTGAACTTGGAACGATGAAAGAAATGACGTCGATGCAATTTGACGAGATTGATAAGTTTACGGAAAAACGTTCATCGCGATACTGAATCTATATTATCATAGTTGGGAAGATTATTCCTCTTTATCCTATCTATTAGCAGCGAAACTTGTCGACGATAAGAAATTTCTTTCAACTAGAGATCATCTCCGTCAGATTATCAATAGTGAATTAGATAATAACTTGCTCGTCACAAGCAGGCGATTAATTATAAATAAGCGATATCGTTTTTTCTTTTTGTTTATCGAATTATTGAAAAATACTTCAACGATATCATTGTAATTTTTCACGATAACATTGTTGATCTGTAAAAATTTTATGTCATTTTAGAGAAAGAAATGCAAAAAAAAACGTGCCATTTTTAAATTTAACCAAATTATTATCGATTAATTCGAAAAATTTTGAAGAAAGAAGTAACTCGTAGATACAACGAACCCTCTCCCCTCGTTGAATTTCCATGATGAATAGTGTATGCTCCCTGAAGTACAAGAAAAAAAGTCTCTATTTAAAGATTACCCTTCGTTGCTTCACGATAAAAAGAAGAAGAAGAAGAAAAAAAACAGATTTCGATTCGATAGAACGTAAATAACAAACTTCTCAGACAAGAGAAATATTAAACGAGAAACTTTCCCTCGCTGAATCGAACCTTTCATTAATTTGCACGATAATATAAACTGAACTATATATCACGGGATAAAACTTCGCAGAAATCTATTTTAAAAAAGCGGTCACTTTAACAGACTTCAACGTTTCAATCCTGACAAATCGGATATCGATTTACGGCAAAAGAAAATAAAAGGTACGATATAAAAAGCTAATTTCCACTTTTACAGAATAATTTCAATAAAATATTCGTATGATAAAAATTTCACGAAAAATATTATGTTAATTTTACCAGGAAACAAGCGCGTACGAACTCCAAATTTTTCCACAAATTATGCAAGATACGAGTTTTTCCTCCTACTCCTAGTCGCTCGTTCCGGTTGTCTATAGACCGTCTATAGACAACAGCTTATACCCTGTCTATAGTCGATTTGTTTGATCAAGCAAGAGAAGTTCGAACATGGCATAAGAGAAGGATGAGAAGAAAGGCGAGAGAGAGAGAGAGAGAGAGAGAGAGAGAGAGAGAGAGAGAGAGAGAAAGAGTGAAATAGAATGGCGTTTAATAATTCGTCACGAGTGGAGAATCGGTAGCCTGTTCAAATATTTAGGACAGGTTTAGATAGCAGTGTCGTGATGATGCTTTAGTCAAGCTCCTTTTAAAAATTCCATGAAAACATTTGATGCAAGTTTGATGAGATCACTCGACACACTGCGAACAAGCCACGTGTTCAAACTTCGGGGAGGGGGGAAAACACGATATGCAATTATTTCGCCACAATTACTTGGAAAGGGTTAATTATCAGTGATCGAACGAATGCTCGTGAGAAAGAAAAAGACTGACGTCCTCGAATCGATTCCTCCAATTTCACTTCTCTCCCTCCCTCTCTTTTTGTTCCACAGACCTTTGAACTAGTTTTTCCCTTCCTATTTCCTTACTTTTCGAGATCGATAAGCTAAACTTTTTGGAGAATATTGGAGAAATATGGAGCATTAAGATAAGATTGATTAATAATGGAAAAAGAATTGGAAGAATTGAATAGAAAAACATAGTATAAAAAGTATTGAATTTGATTACAAAATGTTATCGTTCGATAATTGAATAGTTTTTTTTTTAATTAGATTAGATAAATCAGAGAATAAGAAAGATCGTAGCAGAATAAAAAAAATAGAGGTCAGAATATATTTATCCGAAGTAATTAAATGGTTTAGAGTGATGTATATTAATAAAAGCGAGCAGAAAAAGAGAAGGAGGACACTTCATTGATGGAAGGTTTAGAGTCCAAGAATAGCAATCGATCAGAGACATCGTTAAGATATATTTGAAGCAGCTTGAAATAGTATCAAAACGAATAAATAAAAATAAATCGTTAAAGAAATGAACGTAAATGTATTGATTAAAAGAAAAAAAAAATAAATTAACGATATGTAAAAAATATATATAATCTAAATAATAGAATAGCAAGTACATCTGAACGTAATATTAATTAATCGTTTACCAAGATTTGTATTGAATTTGGATTTGGATTAAATTTAATTTCGTTGGATATATATATTTTGAAAATTCATAACATGCGAGAAGTAGCGATGATATATTCTTATGAAAAATTCAAAAGTGGTACATTGTTTACCAATTTTTATCGTTGATTGAAATCACGAGAAATCAATATATCGCGATATGGCGAGATACTTTTAAATGTCATTTGTCGTTTTACAACGTTGTATCGATTACCGATAGTCCATCCAATAATTATAGTTTGTTTTCGTATCAAGAACTTTGCTATTTTTAACATTAACGAGGTTGCAAACACAGTGGAAAATATATTTAACGACCTCTTTTTTTTTTTCCTTTTTTTTTTTTTAAATCAAGAGATTATCCATTCGATATAGAGATAAAAGGGATAAAACAGAAATTTACTTACCAATGTTGAATAATCTGCATTTTTTTCATCATCAACATCCTCGAACGACGATTTTCTTCTCAAAATATCGTACTCTGTCTTTTCTGGAAAAAAAATAAATACACACAGTTAAACGATGGTACGTCATTTAAAAAAAAAAATTAATATCGAACAGTATTTATATAATAGTATTTATATAGTGTGTCGTTCTATTGCAATAAAACGAGACTTTTTTTTGAATCGATTGAAGCAATTAATCGATATCTTTTCAATAGCTTTTCAAAATCGTTTAACAATCGGATTAATCGGATGAATCGTCACGGTTCTGGATCAATAAATAAACATTGAGGCTGACAATTGGAAAAATAATAATTTATCATTCATCTTTTAATCTTTGATATCGAGTGAATTCATTAGATCAATTTCTTAAATAAGTCTGTAAAAAAAAAAACATTTTCAATTTCTTAATTAACTCTTCGTAATGTCTTTGAACGTGTTATTGATAATTGAATTAAAAGTTTTCGATGATGACTTTTTTTTTTTGATAATGTTTAATTGAAACGGATAATTAAGAAAGAACTCGAACGAAAAACTTTATAAAAAGAAATGAAAAGAGGATGTGTGAACGAGGTCGATCCTTATCTTTCACCTTTTACGGCAGGATCATTCAGTGTTTATCCTTTCGATTCGAATGGATCAGAATTTAAAGTTAATTGATCGAAAGTAGGACGCCTTAATTGGACAACCTGAGAGTTAATAGATCTCGAAACAATCGTTAAATAGTTTAAATCGAAGCCAAGAAATATTTTATTAAAGAATTGTAAATTTTTCGAGCAACGATACAAATTTTATTGCTCCTTAAATCGAACTCCAATTTTCTCTTCTCTTGTTGATTTTTAAAGAAAAATGAAACATGCATTATTAAAAAATATTTGCTTAAAAGATGAGATAATTTTTATTTACACGAAAAATAAAAAAGATGGATAAAACAATTTTTTTTTGAATCAGAAGAATATTGCTACTTGTTGGTGTGTCTTCAAAATTTTATGACAATATTTCAAGTATATTATTATTAAATTTTATTAATTATAAAAGGATCATAAAATCAGAATTATTACAGAATTTTTTTTCAAGAGAATTACGTACCATTGTCAAATATTGTGTCATCCAAAATATTTTGTTCCTCGTTTGGAAAATAATAATTGTTCGAAGGAGATGCCATGTGAATTTATAAGCAGACGAGATTATGGAATGTTGTATCGTGATACGATTATTTATTAAAATGTATACAAAAGTTTAAGTCGAATCAATAATTGAAAGTTACAAATCAAAGATTGATACATATTTAAAAATCAATTTAATACACGAATATTAACAATATTAGTGCAAAATTATTCCATCAAAAATATGAAACTAAGAATATGAGCTTTGATTACATTGCAATCTCAATCTTACATCATATTGATAGAGATTCGTATCAGCTGTTTGTCGATTGAATCATATTCACTAGATAAGTCTAAAAAGAATTTAATCCAAAATAGGGGGGAAAAAAAAAGAAAGAAAGAAAAAAAAACAAGTCTGGAAAATTTAAAAATCAATACACTCCACCAAATTTTCCTTTTGATCTCCAATATCTTCCATTCCTACACTGATCATACTTATCTATTACTCACGATGCACTCGAAAATAAAAGTGAAATAGAAAAATATTCATAAATAAGAATTTTATTCCAATGTTTCAAATATTTTATACGATTGTAAAAGTTCAGAGTTCAACAAAAATTGACAGATTTAGACAGTTAATTTGTATTGTAACGATGTGTTGTAAGCGACTCAGAGACAACGACTGGTCGACAAAATCAAATTGTGCAGGTTAAAATTCTACGCGTGAGTGAGTGGCCTCAGGAACGAGATAGGATCGTTGGAGAAACTCGTGATACAATGATCATGTTCGTTAAACGGGAGCACGTTCAAGGGAACACGAATAAAATGAAAAAAATATCAAAAGAAAAATAAAATTTTGTTGCAATTAGAGACGCCTCGTTTCTCGCAAAGCAAAAGTGTTTCGAGTTATGGCTGATATATTTGTATTGAATTTCTTTTGTCACTCCATAGACAGCTTTGAAAGTATCAGTTTGATGCGAGGCAAAGAATATATTGGTGCTAATAATATTTTCCTTTGGCTGTTTAAAATATTTGCTTGATATATATATACACATATATATGTATATACATGTGCCTGTTGTTTCATTTTCTCAAATTTGAATGTTGATTGGCTGAGGAATTTAGTATTACTAAATGGATCGAAATGAAATTTATCATGGAGAGTTAGTTTCCTTCTGATAATTGTACGTTAAAGCGTGTAGTTTTTTTTTTTTTGTAAGATTTTAGCGCTTGTAGAATAATTAAATGGAAGCCTACTAAGTTTGAGTAAATGTGATCGAAGATGTGTTCGCTGATTTTGGTATGTATAGAAATAAAGATGATGTTTATTCTTTTGATGAATTTGTACAATTTCTAGAAGAAAGTCTACTATGGTTTGAGAAAAATTACCGAAAGATTTTTATAATTATTAAAAAATTATGAAAATTATGCTTGAAGAAGAAGAAAAGAAAAAACGAAATTAGAAATTTTCCTTTGAACAGAATACGCACAAATTTAATAGAATTTCTGAATATTCGATGAAACTATGTTGCAAACCAAAATGATGTGCAAAGCGATAGTTCAATTTCACGAATATAAGTCGAAAATAATGTATTCAAACATAGTCGAGACTGAATCTAGCACACGATTTAAAATTGCAATAGCTGTTCAAATTATCCGAACAAAATATCATCTTATTGCTTTCTAAAATGAACAAAGGCATTGTGATTAATTCTATCTGAATTCTGCTTTGGTTCGAACGTATTAAACTGCACTTTGGATAAAAAAGATATCTATCCACATAAAAATACTGTATGATAAAAATGCTGTATGAAGTTTTAATAACTTATTTCTACGGATCAACTTTCAGATCAAAAAAGTAAATAAAAGTAAATATCTCCCGCAAGATTACGTTATCAATTTCGAGCAATTTACGTATCGTGTACAATATTTTTCCTTATTCGAATCTATTCGCACTTAACATGTATATAACTGGCCATTGTGTTAAATGTAAACTCTAAATGTGTCTCTAAATACGATGCCTTACACTTGATATTACCTTTTGACTGATTTTTCTTTTTTCAAACGCTAGAACGAAGATCTCGCTAATTTCTAATAAATAGTGAGCTTTGATATCTTTGATTTTTTTTTTTTTTTTGTTAATTGAGTTTCAATAACACGAGTACAATGATGAATAACATACGTAGCTAATTTTGCTTGCACGCTCGCAAAAAGAAACTCCGTATGGAATTGCCATCCGGCATTATCTGTGTCTGATTTGCATTCGTAACCACATATCCAAATATGTGTGACTCTTTATCAAAGAATCAATATAGCGTTTCGACATTATATCTCTGTGCCATCGAGCTTCTTGCTTACAAAAAAAAAAAAAAAACAATTAAAGCAACTTACTCTGCTTATGAGTTACATTAAAAACGAATTTTAATGGGAGACACGAGTATATTGACGATTAAAGATTAATTGAAATTTGAATATTGATAAGAAGAATAAAATTCTGAGCCAATAAATAGAAATGAATTCGAATGTTATTAGGAATTTTGTGACTGAGTTTTACTATCTATATTAGTTTCATTTAGAAAGTGCTAAAATATCATTATCAGTGGATTGTTTTATAAATTTGTAATTGAAACTTATTAATAAAAAGAATAAAAAGCAGAATTTTAGTATATGTAAATCTGAATGAAAAATTTTTATTAGATGATATTTGGAGTCAAATTAACCAATTTAAATAATATAAAATATGATAATGCAAAAAAGTTATTGGATTTTCTTCTCAATTATTACACTACACAAAAAGTAAGATAGCACAATATTTAAAGATTGTTAAAATTCAATTTATACAATATAATACAAATTTTATAAAAATTTTTCAAATTTATTAAAACGGTGTTCCCTTGTCAAGTGCTGAATTCGAAGGAAATTAAAAATATTTGATCGATATATCAAATCTACCTTAATTAAAAAAAATTTTAAAAGAATAATGAAAATAAATCAAAATATAAATATCTCTATTTAAAAACATACTCTCACAAATTGTCAATTATGGCTTTGATCTCTAGAATTGATTCGCCAACAATATTCTATGAATTTAATCAATTTTATTTCTTTTCTATCTATTTTATGCTCCTCTATCATTCAGTTATTATTAATCCATCTCAATAAAATTAAGTTATAAAAGTTTTTCTAAAAAAATTAATAAAATCAAAAGACAAGAATTTCTATCCACAAACGGTTCTTTTTTGAATATGCATATGTATACATCAATTCAAATTAGACAGCAAAATTAGATTGTGAAATATCCAACAAAAAATTAAACAAATCAAAAGATAAAAACTTTTACACACAAATATCCATTTTTAAATCTATAATCTGAATCAATTCAATTTTTTCCGTTCGTCCATTTTGTGAAAAGATCTCTTTTTTTTAAAAAATTAAAAAGACGAAAATCTCTTTTTATTTACACAATTCTCTATATTTCGATCGAATCAATTTCCTGTGTGCATCATTAATTTGTCTTTCTTTTGAAACGCGATCTAATTGGATTCGAGTTACGATCGACTTCATCATCGATGTAAGAAAGATTTCTGGCTGCAAATGATATACGAAGTTAAATTTTATCGAAATTCAATAGAAACAGTATCGAAACAAACCTCTAATTAATTCATGTCTCAAATGCTGAGTAGTACTGGCTATAAGATTAGGTCAAGGCGAATCACTCTTTCGAGTCATTCTTTCGCAAAACGCAACTCTTCTCGATTGATTATTAATATTTTCGATCGTTCGTGCCTTAAAATCGAATCGAGTTCATTTAACGTCTGGCAATCGTCTGATTGATTACCTTGATATCAATAATGAATTCGAATAAATATAAGTAGGATTATAGTTTCTTTTTATCTTTCTTTCTTTTTTCTTCTTGAAGTGTATTTTATTGAAGATTTAAGATCAGATGACGCATGAATGTGAGATAAAATATGAATTGACATAGGATAGAATAGAAAATTCGATTACGATAATTGTTAACAAAATATTAGGTTATGAATAAGATATAAAAATATTGATTTCAATAAACTAGAATATTCAATTAATAATAATAAGAAATTAGTTATAGATATACAGAGATTTTTGCCTGTTCTTTAATACATTAGTTCTCGATTTCACAACTGTTGGAGCCCTCTCGTACAATACTGTTAATAAAACTAATGTTATTAGTGAAATTTTAGAATCACAAGTTGCCAGTAATTTTTTCCCTTTCTTTTTTGTTTTTAATTTCGTATCGAGTGCATAATAATAGTAATAGAATGAATATGGAAATTAAATCTTTTTCTTTTTTTTTTTTTATAGAACATTTTGTCTTCTAACTTTCTCTTTAAATCTAAAATCTTTAAAATTTCTTCTAATCCTGTCTCTTTTCTCACAGAGAAACGAAACATTTAAAATAATTAATAATTTAGTTAACAATAACAATAATAAATTATAAAACGAATGAATGTTCTAATTAACAATTACAATTCTGATTGTTCTGCTTCGATTATAATTGATGAAATTGTAGAAGAGAAATCTATTTAACTCTAACTTTTACTAATATTATTAGTTGATAAATTATCGTGCAAGAGGGCTCAGACGTGAAAAGTAGGATAAGTCGCACTATTTTTTCCCTTTTTTTATTCCTCGTCAATAAATAAGTTAATCCCATTTTCCAGTCGAACTTAGCCTATGTAATCTCAACAAGATTATTGTGAGAAATCATTGTGGTTCGAACTGGTATCATGTAGGTTAATCGTACTAACAATTTACTGGAATTGATTATTATCGAATATAAAAGTATAAAAGTGGAGTATTAGTGTGATCGATTGCGTTTTTGTAAGACTGAGAGAGAAAGAAATATTTCGAGTTTCGAGTTTTTGAGAGAGGAGTGACAGATGCAAGAAATAGATTATATTCGAAAAAAAGAAAAATATTGCAACTTTGATCCCTGTAAATTTAGATAATAATTATCATATTAAATAAATGTAAGAATTAGAAATATTATATAATGTATTCAAAAATTAAAGATAGAAAGGTAGAAAAAATTTATAAGAAAAGAACGAATTTATTGAATAGATATTCATAAGAACAAAAAAAAAGAAATTTTGCTTAAAAGTCTAAAGTATTGATAAGTTAAAATAGAAAGTCATTCAGAGAGAAAAAACTAAACATGCTCAAAAAAATAAATGGCCTATTTAAGAAAGATAAACACATCGAAACTTTCCAATATGAAACTGTACGAATTAAAATTCCATAAAGTTAAAGAAGAGAAATTACCAAATAGGAATCCTTGCTCCATCATATCCGATTCTTTTCTCTTTTCCTCCCCTGTATCCTCCACACATTCCAAAACACTACTCTTGCAACCCATTCTCGAAGCAGCTTCTCACTTCGATGCGCAATCCTTTCCCCTTGAACATATCGTCCAACAAACTTCATCAACTGGATTCTAAAAATAAAAAATGAAAGAGAGAAATGAAAAATAATTCCTGTTACATCTATTGTTGTCGTTGAACTTTCTCAATTTTTTTTCTAAAAACAAAGATATAGAAAAGAATAAATAATCGTTCAAATTAAATCATCCAAAGGAATAACATTTATGAAAAATGCCACGAGATTATTTTGCGACGCGGTGCATCGAGATAACAATTTGTGACGATGGGAAATGTGATTGTGAGCACGCATAATTGATTGGACAACGAGAATTTCGGCTTGTTCGAGATGTATAAAAAGGTTGAAAGGCTGTCTGCAGTGTCGAGGAACGATGCATAAACTCGATATAGCAGAAAGTGTCGAGAGAGAGGGAGTGGAGAATGGTTAAGGCAAGAGATAATGAATATTCGTGTGATGTTTTACGTTGTCATTCGACATTGAAAATCGCATTTGTAAATTTTTTAAACGAGGCTTACCATTGAGACATGTACAAGATGAATGTTTTGCATACATGTATCTTGAAGAATGCATGATCATTGGAAAGATTCTTGCATGGATCGAGCACTTGAAAAATTGTTCAACACTGTCCGACACTGATTACACTCAACATATTGGATACACGAGTTCTTTCTTGATTTTTAAATTTTTTCCAAAACTGTCACTAAAGTTTTTTCTCAATTGTTGAAAATTTTAAACGTATCATCAGTTTTTCAATTCCTTTGTAATGGCTTTCCTCTCTCTATGATAAAGAGAAATAAGATCCATCCAGAGAGAAAGAGTTAGTAGATATAGAGCTTAATAGATTTTTAGAAGATTTTTTTTTTAATATAATTATTCAAAATATATAATTTAAAAAGGAGAAAAAAAAATTAAAAATTAAGAAGTTAGTAAATTCTTTATTAAAATTGCGTGCGATATGTTAGATGAGTATATTAGATTGTTTCAAAAAAATTAATAATACAGACAATATAGATTAAAAAGTATGAAAAGTATTAAGTAGTAACGAGCTAATAAAATTAACACAATAATATAAATATTTTAAGAAAATTATTTATAGAATAGAAATACAATCATATTATTTTCAAGAAATAAAAATCTTTTGTCTTTTTTTCAAAGATCTAAAAACCATCTTAACGAAAGAATAATAACGTAGAGTCAATAGAATAAGAATAAGATAAAACAAATTAATTTAAGTCTAAATAATAAACAAATAAAAAAATAATCTAATATTTCTTTGTACATCTCTGTAATACACCAATGGCTAGATTCAAAAGATTCGAAATCAAATCCGTATTCTGAAACATGCACAGCCACTACAGTTCCCCGAACAAAATCATAAACCAGTTATCGTCACAGATACGCAACAATTTATGATATTTTCAAGATAATATTCCTCTTCTCGTTCATTCAAATTTTAAACGGAATATATTATCAACCTTTCCAACCAAACATACGTAATAACAAAGATTAATCGCCACAAGATTATTACAAAATTGAGCCAAGAAAAATTATTTTGCCAATTATTGACCAATCAACATAAGAAACGTATATACATATCTTATATGTACGCACAAATACCGTAGCACGCACCGATCGTTATTATATACTGTGACACCTAAATTAATCAAGGCCCCAATTATTCACGAGCACAGAAGAAACAGAAGAAAATTTATTTTTTCCACCAGATAAACGAAATCAATCGCAAAGGCTCGTTCGATCTTGACACTGAATCATGCGACACTGAAGGCCAAGCTTTCAAATCACACTGGTACACGCTTTCTGCTCCCGATTATTCTCCGCTTTATCTTATCACACCAGTCTCACCAACAAGATCAATTCAATTCCAAAGATTCCTACATCCGAAAATCACTCGAACAATTCACAATTTCACAAACTCCGCTCGATTCCCGTTTCTTCCTCGACCAACCTTGAGTAACGTAACATGTGATAAAAAACGTGTGTCGCGTGTGCAAATTCACATTTGAAAGAGAGAGAGAGAGAGAGATAACGATGAATGCAGAATCGAGAAAAACTCGGTAATGTCTCGTTAAAATGTTAAGAAGAGGAGTGTTGAAGAAACGTGTCTGAATGATCGATCGGTTTGGACGTGGACCAAAGAAATCGTCGGATGATGTCGATCGCTGGCTCGATTCTGATCGAGATCCCGTTTCAACATCGGCTCTTGATGCTTCCCAGAGAGATTTACGGGCCCGAGGTCGTCCGTTTCCTCCTCCGCTATTTGACTTTTATCATTGTCTGTTAGTTTTCACTTGGGAATAATTAATGTCGCAACGGTTTGGATTTTGAGATGCGAAGTTGGAATTCAGGATCGATAAATCAGGTGTAATGATTACTGGTATAAATATATTGTTGATCGAAATTGATAGAAATGTTGTTGAGTTTTTGATAAAATTGTAAACGTGATTTTATATAAGGGAGTGATTTTATAACGACGAACGATTTAAAAAATAAATATGTAGAAGTTGCAGAGGAAAATATTTGTTTAAAAGTTAAAGAAAACTTGCCACCGAATTTCCAGATCGAAAGTAAAGCAATCTATAAAAATTCATTCGATTCATCTCTGATTAAAATTTGAGAAAGATTTTCTTCTATTGATATATTGAAGTTGAGATATATTGAAGTTGAAATTATAAATTAAGATAACAAATCTTTGAAAATTCGATATAAAGCTTATTCAATCGAAATTTGAATCGTTGTTGAGATTTTAAAAACTAGATTCTAAATCACAAATTATTCGAAATAAAAAATTATAAACAAAGCTAATAATTTTTCCAAAATTATACATGAAACTTATCTGAATATACCTGAATCATCGATAGAGAATTTGAAATATTGTTCAATTCAGATGTTTAAATTAAAGAACAACAAATATGAATACTATAAGTACATACAAAGACTATCACACCAATCAAAGTAAGTTTTCGAATCTGATAACCAACAGTTTATAAACAAAAACAATTATTCTTTAAAAATTCCATAAAATAGTCACTGAATCATCAAAAAAAAAATTCACATCTTGAAAATTAAAATTAGAGAAACAATTTTTCCAAAACTCCTCGTACAATTTACACTCGATTACTTCATTCCGTGTACACGATAAAATAATTCAATATAACGATTGACCGACTATGGGATCACAATTTCATCGACGATCCTCGAGTCGATCGATCGAGGATCCATTGTTAGGCAACGCGATGTCCCGAGATGTGCGCCACGTTTTAATAAAGCTAGACCCAGTTGCAGAAGGCATTATGTGGCCTCGAATCCACTGACTAAAGTTTTCGATACGAGAAGGGGGATCGAGATGCTTGAACCCCTCTTTTTCTCGATCGTCTAGCCAAATATTTTGTTTGCTGTTTGCAATTGCGTTGATAGGGGGGATTCGTTATTACGTGACACGTGATTTCGTTTATTAAAGAGTTTTGATAAGCAAGAGAAGAAAAATTTTTTGGCAAATATATCTTCCAGATAAAAAAAAATCTGTTAATGATAATTCAAATAATATTGTACCTACGATGTATTACATATTGTATATTGGATTATATTGAGTTTAGATGGTAGATTATCACAGTACATGTTGAGCAATATCATACCAGTATGAAAGATGTAAATGCAAGAGAAATGAAGGCCTTCTAAAACTTCTGACTGATTCCTAAGAATATTTTTTATTGATGTTGATCAAACAAATTTTACTACCTTTATTTAAAAGAAAATCAAAGTACGTTGTTTATCTTTTGTATTCCCCCCAAAAAAATAAATCACGTAATCTTAGCCAGGAATCCTAGCCAGCATTGTGAGCAGGTGAGATAGATGATTTGGCTAGAGCAGACCTTCTACTTTTATATATTATTAGTATACAGTAATAAAGAAGGAAAATTATTAGTATTTGATCCCTTCAAATCGAATAAAATCCTATCCAGCTGGCCAGTATTATGAGTATACATATAAAAAGTTTCTTGGTAGCTTGAAAATTAATATAAGTATATGTTTTAAAAAAATATGTGTAGGCTAAAAATTAGTAGAATTAATTAAATGAAATAGATCTTTAAAATGAAATTATTTCAAAGCCAAATATTTATTTAACTAATGATATTGAATAAGTAAATAGTGAAAATACGGGTTTATTAATAAGATTCATTGCGATGATGTTTCAGTAACTAATGTAGGTTCTTTAACTGAGCAATGTTTTTTAAATTTTTTTGCAAACTGTTTATAAAAAATATAAATGGCAATATCTGAAATGAGATGATTAAAAAAGAAAATATTGTATGATAAATATTAAAAGAAAAGAAAAAAAAGAATAATAAAAGTAAAATTATAATTCATAATATTCAATAATTCATAATTTGATCGTTTGTCTAATTGAGAAAATAGAATGGAATGTTTATGATAGCAAAACAATAATATAGATAGAATAATGATAGAAATAGTAGCATAAGACAATGTGAATACGTTCGCAATTCGATACTGAACAACACGTTATGAAACATTCAATGGAATCTCCTTGAAGGTATTATTCGATTTGAAAGGCTAATACTGCACACTGTTCGAATGGCGAATAACAATTGCACATCACGGTCTGGTTAGTTTAGCTTGCAGAAGCTACAAAAAAATCCTAAATGCAAAACGTATTCGATTAAATATTTAAACACGTAGCGAAGAAAGTTGATACTTTTTAAATTTACTTAAAACTTAAAATCTTTTTTAATCTGTTTTAGTTCTCGAATCTTTAGTAATGAAAAATTTCATATTTTCATTTTTTCTCTCTCAAAAAGATTACAGAAAAAAATTAATATTCGCACAAAATAAAAACTATATAATATATAATCAAAATATTAAACTATATAAAACTATATAATTAAATTATTAATTAAGCCATAGATCGATGCATAACAATTTTCATAGAATTCCAAAAAAAAAAACCAAATTCGCTCAACAATTTAAAATATAAAAATTTAACGTCCAATAAAATTCATATCAAAATATACAAATAATCAATTTTTATCATTAATAATAAAAATTTTAAAAAACAAAAGTCAATTATTCCGAGAACTTCTTATGTTAAATTTGAAAGAAATATAATCCAAAGGAAGGAGATTTTACGCTCGATAAAAGTCAAATAAAATTACCGAGTATTTAAAATTTGCGCGCAGCAAATATCAAGATTGTTCGATCAATTGTTATTGCGAGTTTACTCAGTGGTCGCACAAAGTGATTATTTATACAGGGGCGCTTTAATTTTCTCGACGGAAATTATCTTTGCCTGTGAGCTCATCGTAAATGCATTTCTAATTGTCTCCCTCGTTGCAACTTCATCGTGGAATCTATATCTTGCATATGACGTTTAAATTATATAGACCATATCTCTCCAGATGCGTACGTAAGGCTGAAGTAACTGTTATTCACGGGTGAGTGACGACCATTAATTTTTGATAGAAATCGTTCCATTTTTCTTACCTTCTTTCTTTTAACTAGGTTCAAAATAAACTCCTTATATCTTAAAGCTTTTACAAATTTTGAAGAAAATTTGGTAAACAGAGAATGGCCCATGGAATTAGAATTGAAATTTAATTTAAGTATTTGGAATTTAAATAAATAAAAAGGTTATTAAAATATTTAAAAAAATAAAGGATAATGAAGAAACTAATAAATCTGTCTACCCATTATAATATGTTAAGAAAATATTATCATATCATGCGTCATATGACACCATGGTACTAAAATTTAATAAAAATAGATATAAATAACTCTTAAAAATTTTAAGAAATATTATAAATTAAGACTTATATAAATATTTAAATTAAGATTTTTTTGCGTTTAATCAAAATATGATAACTTAACTTAAATATAAATTAATAATTGTTAAAATAGATTGTAAAAGAAAATTCTTCGTCTCGTAATCGATTTATTAACTAAAATCTTTTATTTGTAAGTAATACATTACATAATTAATTGATAATTATTATAATTTAAATAAATTCATCTGTAAAAACGATAAAACAAAAAAAAATAAAAAAAGAATAAATGATATTGTTAAAATATTATAAAATAATATTATACTATATTTAAAATAACATTTGAAGAATTGTAATTATTAAAAATAAGTCATATATGTTAAAAAATAGTTTTGTAATTTTAATAATAATTGCTATCAACAATTGAAAGTACAACGATGAATAATATTCGAAGATAAGAAAAATGATCGAAGAAGATAAAAAATTCATAAAAAAAAAAAGAGAAAATAAAATGTTCGGTATGTGATACTTTAAAAATAAAATAAAATCAATAAATCAAGTAAGAAAATTTTCTTATTACCTTTTTATTTCTTATACTTATTTGTAAAATGTTTAATGTACTTATAATTTAATTTCTCCGTAGTTATCACAAATTATTTATTTATTTATCTATAATAATTATCCTTTATTATTATTCGATAAAAAGAAATAAATAAAATGCAAATATATAATTTTTAAATAAACACAAATTTAAAGATGGCATTTATATATAATATAAATATTCGAAGAATTAGAATCAATTTGCAGAAAGAATGATATTAAAATTTCAAGAATATTATCTATTCCAACGTGAAAGGAAATATAAGTCAAATTTTAATCTTTATAATTAAAAAAAAAAAGATAAACAGGATTAATGATATTAAGGAACGTGTCGTAAAAATTAAAAATGATTAATATATACATTTAAATATATATAAATGACAATGAATTGATTATACAATCATTTACGATTGCTCTTCTATTTTTAAACGTAAGTCCAATTTATCTATCATTAAATATTATTATATGTTACTAAATCTTACTATAAAATTTTATAAAAATTTAATATTATTAATATTATTATTGTTATTATTTATATATATGAAAATATCATTAAATATTAAATACTATTATAGCATATTATTAAAGGTAGAGTATTGATAAAATTCATTATAATTACTATTTGTAGAAACGTATATTATTAATTTTAACTTCACAGGATATCTATATAATAATTAAATTCTAAGAAACACGTAACAATATCAGATGCAGTTAACGCGGTCATTATAATAGAAATATTTAACGTAACAATAAATAATAAAATAAATGAACAAATCTTAATGATTAAATGATAAAACAGTAGTGTAGAACTGATCCAATAAAACTATATATTTTTGGAAATAAAATGTTAAAATAATATTAAAAAGAAAATATCAGTTCTTAATTTCAGAAAAAAAAAGAGAAGAAAAAAATCGTAAAATAGTAAGTTTAATCCTATCTGTGTTTCAATTATACATATATAGCTTAATTATAAAATATTTTAATATATAATTAATAGTATTAATAAGATGCTATACTTTAAGCATGTAATATTATTGATTAATTTAAAATTATAAAGTAATTTTTTATTCCATTTTTCAAAATGTTTTTAATTCTCCAGGAACAAATGTAAGTAAACTTTTCTCAATTTAATGGTATGAAGTTGCCAACAAAGAAAACTAATAGTCAAATGTTCAATATATTTTAAAATAGTTTTTCCTTTTTATGAACTTTTAATGACAGATTTTTAATATTAATTTTTTATAAGAATTAACAACGTGCCCAAATATATTATTTATAAATATATTAACTTTGTATAATGATAAATCGAGGAAATAATAACAATTATGTGTCAAGCTTTTAATATTATGCAAGATAATACTGAAATGCAAAAAACCAATCGCGGACATTTTGGTTGGTTATATAAGGTTCGTTAATTAAATTATTATTTGTAATTCTAATTACTATATTCAAAATGATATTAATTATAATATCAATAATATAATACATGTAGTTAAATAATTAAGTGAAAGGAATAAAATCATAAAAAAATAAAAAAAAATAATGAAAAATTAAACTAGTCTAATAAGAATCATTTATCATTTTAAATAAACTTTTTCCACAGAAAGCTAATAATTTGGTTGTCCAAGATAATAAATTTATATTTTTATAAAATAAAATTATTTTTGATAAAATACAGATAGTATTTCTTAAAAAGGTTTTATGTCAAGAAAAGAATATTAAACCATTATCTGCCATACAAGCGTATTTACCAAAGGGTTGTTTACGATTCTGTGTCGATCGTGTGGGTTTGAAAGATTGGTCACCAATACTTAAAAGTATAGCTCAAAATCGAAATCTGATGAAAATTGATATCTACAGTCGCAGCCAATGCAAACGAGTACGTGAGAAAGTGAATACAGAAGAGAAACTTGAAAAATTATGGTAATTAATGTAACTAAAAATGTCTGAAAATTCAATTGAATTTTTATCTGACAGATTTTTTATAGTGATATTTATAAAACTGACATTATATAAAGACAGAAAAATTCTTGAGAAATTATCATATGAGAAATTAAAAATTGTCTTAGAAACCCAAATATTTTTTGAAGCTTTAATTAAAGTATTTGTTAAAAGGAGTATTTGATTTTGTTGCATTCCCAAGCTTAAACTTCCAAGCTTTGCTTTAATCCTTAACATCTTCTTTTGTTATTCTTTTGTGCAGTTATTCTTAACTTTTTTAATTTTAAATTCTTGTCGTTTCTTTCCTCAATTTTTTAAAATTTATTATTCAATTTCCGTATAATTAAAATATTAAACACAAGAAATTATATATATCAATATAATATGATTAGAAATTTTTATCGGAAATATAGAATCCGCATGAATTTTTTCCCTTGAACTTGAAATATATTAAAAATGAATTAATGCTCATTAGCACCATTTTTAATATTTTCCTTGCGGATACTACTCCCAGAAAGTTTAAGCTTGCAGGTCGCATCTCTTGGAAGGAAATGGAAATGGAAAGGGAAAGAGAAAGAGGGAGAGAAAGAGATTGAAATGATGAGGAGCGATTTGGAGGAGTATATGGAGCAGAAAGGATTGCATGAATTAAAGGAAGAGACAGGAGGATGGAACGATAACGAAAGGAAAGGCCCGAATGTCCCAAATAATAGACTGTCACACTTGACAGAGAAAATTAAAAAAGAAAAGCAGAAAGAATATAAAAACCCTAGACCGGCATTTGATGTCACGTCCAGGCGATGCAAGGCAAAGAATCAAGTAAGGCCAATCATCTACACGAATTTCCTGTTGCGCTGTCTCATCGATTCCATCGCCGTTTGCTTGAGAGATTCACCAGCCATAACCTCTATCACTATTGATGGAATTCCTCTGACGCTGAAGTACCTGAATATCCTGTGTTCCGGTTTGAAGACCAATGAAAAGCTGATAAGTTTATCTCTGAAGAAATGTTACATAGGAGATTTCGGTTAGTATTATTTTCTAATGTTTATTCTTATTTTATTATTTTTCTTTAATTTAATATTATTCCAATAATAATATTTTCAAAAAAAGTATATTCTCATTTTTTCGAATCTCTTTTACATTATTTATTCATCCTTTATGTAATATTTTTAATTATAATTATTGTCTTTCTTTTCTTTTTTCTCTTTCCTGCTCTCTAGGCTGTGACCTATTGTTGAACTGTTTGAAAAATAATCCAAAGCTCTCTGTCTTAAATTTATCATCTTGTAAGTTATCAAGTAGAAGTGCTATGAGTCTATCATTGTTCTTAAAAAGGAGAAAGGCTGATCTGTTACAAAATATTTGGGAACAATCCTCTGAAGAAAATACTGAAAAGGTAAAGATTAATTCCATTGATTATTATGTAAATTTTATTGTTAAAAATAAAAGAGTTGTATTAAATTGTTGAATGTTTTTTTAGTTACAAGGATTGCACACATTGATCCTAAATCAGAATCCAAAAATTGAAGATACTGGTCTGAAACAGATAATTTATGCGTTAAAAAATGACGTCTGGTTGAAAACATTAAGTTTAAAACGCTGTGGGATCAGTAAATTGGGAGCAGAAATGATGATTAGATTATTGCAATCAAATAATAGAATTATGAGGCTAGATCTAACAAAAAATCATATACCTATTAATACTCTTCAAATAATGTTGAGCATATTGAAGAAAAGACAAGAAATATCTGAAAAAACTGTATTGAATAAACAATTCTGTTTAAATTGGAGAAAAAATGTAAAGAATGAAATTATTAAATTTGCAAAAAGACATAGAAAATATTCGAAAAGTCGAATAGTAAGTTTATTTTTTCATTTTTTTGTAATTTAAATGAAATAAAAAAAATTATATATAAATATATCTATTATTTTGAAAATGCATTAATTTTTTTAGGAACGGCCTAGGAAATCTTCATTACAAAAACATTATTGGAAAAAGAGTCAAAGGTTTGAGAGATTTATTCGAGAAAAACAGGTGAAAGGAATTACAAAAGAAGATTATTATAGAAGAAAGAAAATTAATGATTTGGAATTACAATTATTAAATTTAATTGAGTCTAATTCTAAATTAAAAGAGGAACTTTCGAGCAATAAAGCGTTATTGAATTCAGAAGTACAGCAAAGATCGAAAATAGAGAATGAATTGCAAAGAATATCGTTTCGATTAAATGATCTAAAAAGTAAAGTTTTTATGCTAAATTGTATTTCCTCTAAAGCATGTAATGAAAGTCAATTATTGACGGGTTTTAAATATATTTTCGAAAAATTGGAATCATTTTCGATGTTAAAGCAAAATGTATCTGTAAACGAAGAAGTTGATTTAGAAACTGTAGAACCATTGTGGTCATCACCGTTGGCAGAACAAATGGAAAACTGTGTTTTGAATTGCTCGCAGTGGAAACCTTATTTTATTTCCCATTGAAAATATAATACTGTGAATTTTATTTAATAATTTTTCTAGATGTATAATGTAAATAAGATACGAATTTTATACTGATGTATATTTTAATAAAAAATATTTCAATTTTAATAATAGACTTGTAAATATACTTATAAGAATAAATAATAAAATTTATATTTTTTTTATTTTTTATTTTAGAAACAGAGAAACTATAATATTAGAAATATGAATAAAAATTTTCGATGATATTTATAGAGAAATAATATAATTTTTTTTTAAATAATTTATAATTTTTCATATGATCATATTAAATAAATGAAATGCATTAATTATGTATGTATATTTACATTCTATCAAAAAAACAAACTACAGAATTAAATATTTTTTCTATTTAATCCTTCTTATAATTCCAGAAGTTTTAAATATTTAAATTTTTCGCGCGCCTGGATGAAAAAAAAATTATGTCATTTTAGCCAATCAGAAAACGACTAATATGAATCTATGGCATATGGCGTCAGTCTGGTATTGAAACTCAATCGTAATAGCACGCGTCAGTTCGTGTCAAATATAAACGATATTTTGTGCTACAGTTTATAAATTTTGCTTAATTAATACGTTATTTATTCGTAAGACATTATCATTAAACAATTCTTTTGAAGTTTCTTTAGTTTTTTGTTGATCAATTATTTGAGTGTTAAATTTGCCGGTATATATCTGGAATGTACAGGTATGTAATACTATTTTTTCCTTTCTTTTCCTCTCTATTGAAATATTTAGAATTTATACTAGAATCTTCGTATAGTTATCCTGTAAAAAATTATAAATTATTTTTTATTTTTGTTTCATCTAATTTTATTTAATATAAAATTAAATTACTTATATATATTTCTTTTCTAAACGTATATTTATACATTCAGTTTATATATTATTTGTTTTATTTTATTCAAAGTTAAAAATATTTTTTATATATATTTTTTCAAGGAATCGATGTTTACTCTCATTCCATGCGATGTGTTTCGACGAGTCTCGATCTGTTGTTAAACTCTCGAATATATCCCCTCCCCAATTCGTATTTGTGCAACGACATCGCAGTGCGAAAAAATTGTAACCGCTGAAGAATTGTCAAAAAACTTCGCATCGACAAAGTAAGTGTACAAAATATTCAATTTAACAAAATATATATAGGATTGCTTTTTTTGCAAATAAAATATGAACTTTAAAGATTCGCGAATAAAACATGCGTACTCGTGAATAAATTGTGTGTATTTTAAACAATCGTGAAACGAAACATGTTGTTGTTGCACGCAAAATACATGAATAATTTTAAATTATATATGAAATCGAACGAGCGTATCTTCGACACGACCGCACGGTATAACAGTATCGATCGAACTGAGGTCGAGCGCGCCGCGCTGTATATATACAGTTGGTAATTTAGATAACTGTCGATAGAATTCAAATGAAAAATTTCAATTTTAAATATTTAAATATAATTTTTAATAATTCTATAAATAATTTATTAATATTATTAATTTTAGAAATAATTTCATACATTTTATTAATAATTATTTAATAATTTTATATTGATTTTATAATTTTTTTATATTTTTTATATTTTTTATATAATTTTATAATTTTTTTATATATATATTTTATTATTTATAATAAAAAATATAATAAAACTACAATAAAATTTATTGCTATGAAAGAAATTTTAAAATCATATAATTCAGTAATGATAAATTTAATTCAATTTAGGAATTCTTATCTTAATTGTTTAATTTAATTTTCGAATTTGCAAAAAATAGATATATTTTCTCTTATATTAGAATTCTTATTTTAATATTCTTATTTTAATAATATTTTCATATAATTTTCAACATTATATTATATTTTTTTTATTTTTATTATTATTTTCATAATATCAAATAAATAATTCATCATTATTATTTTCCAATATTTCATTCCAGTTTAATAAATATAATTTTTTCTTTTTTTTTATGATTATATTATTTAATATTTATCACATATACAAGCATACTATGAGATATATTTTTTCGATTCCATTCGAAGATTTTTCCAAGTTTCTAGAAAGAGTTTTTTTCTCGATTCTAAGACGTTTTATGAAAAGTACCGAGAGATTGAATAAACGAACAAGATATTTTTTCGTGACCGCGTTTTTCGTCTCGTTCGTTGTCGGGATTCGAGTTGAAATGCGATCGAATACAAATTTGAACAAATTGCGCGTGAACGATGCGATCTTTTTCCACGACCATGTTCAATTTTTCGAAAAATTTTGTCTTCAAAAATATTTTAAATTCTCTTGAAGTTTATTCTAGAAATTAGAAAAAATTGCACAAATTTTAAAACTTTTATCTCCTATGACATTGATCTTTTTTTATTGATTAATTGATATATAAATGAATTGACTGTAATATTTGTAATTTTAAATGCAAGAGAAAAAATATATTTTTAAATGATATTAATAATGTAAAATGATAAACTTGATTTTACAGTTTTCAATTTATATATAATCATATTAACTTTTTGTTATATTGTATAAATTGGAAAACGAAAGAAATGAAAGCTCACGATTTAGAATTCAACAGGTTGCTCTTTTATCCACTATTATTCAAATTTTAGTTCGATACGGTAGAAGTGTTATAAATCACACGGATTAATTGAAAAATAAAATAAACTATTTTTTTTGCAAAATAAAATTGGTAGTTTTAAAAAAAAAATTAAGTAGACGATAAGGTAGAAGTGTTCAGATGTATAGATAGATCTATATTCGTGTTGGTAAAACAGAAATGTAAGATTTACGAAAATGGAAATAGATAAAGGTAGCAAAAGTTAAGTTAGATAAAAAATTGGAATATAATAAATAAATAAAATATCCGTTATATAATATTCATTTTATAAATTGCAAAAGACAGGAATAAAATTATTTTACTCGAAAATATGTCGGGTTTCAACGGATAAAAAACATCTTTATCTTCACAAGTATAAATTCAATTGACCGTTGATATTACAGTTCTTCGCGCGGAATTATAAAAATGTATTAACTTTTGTTATTAATTAACATATTTTCTTTTCATATTGTATAAAAGTACATATCGTATTTTCAGATTATTTTTACTAAAATTATCAATCTATCAACTAATTAGATTGATTCAGGCTCATTGATAAATAAAAACTATATAAAAAATGATTATATAATTATGTTATAAATTGTCCTCATTTTCGATATTCCTATTTTTTTTATCTTAAAATAATTATAGACTTTTAGATATATATAATGAAATTTGACCAATGAAATTCGATCGAAGTCTTTTCTGTGTTTTAAGCACATATAATGCAAACTTAAATTGAAAATTAAAAGGAATCGCGGTGGTTACGAGCGTAATAAGAGCGAAATCTTTGTTTTATAATGATTGCAGATGAAATTTCATTCTTGGGGACCGCGGGTTAACTCGAGTTCCGATTCGATTACGATTTCAAAGATGATACTCCTTCTCGACGAATTCCTCGCGATTTCCGCCGTTACGAAATATTTTTCTTGGGGGGAGGGGAGGAGGCCCTCGCTTCCTGTTTATTCTCAATTTACCACACCAAGGTGGAACCGGTGGCACGAGTTTACCGTCCAATTTTCTATTCTCTTTCTTCTCCCCCCTCCTCCCTTTCCACTCTTTGCTCATCTTTCGCAGCCATCCCTTCGTCACTCTCCATTATTTACTACTTCGAAACGTCGAAGATTCTTTTTCACTTCGTTGCGCCGGAAAAATTTCTGGGGCGAAGTCGCGATTCGCGATTTCTTCTATTCATAAACGGAACGAATCGACGAATTTTTTGCGCTCTATGGCGGAATATGGCGGAAGGGAATACGATGAATAACCAATCGATCGATTGGGAAATAATCCGAGGAATTAACCCGTTGATATTCGATCGATTAGAAGACGTGTTCGCGTTAAAAGTTATATCGTAGTAACGATCGAAGAAGTTTCTCTCTCCCCGACTATTCCGTTTTTCGAGAAAGAAGGGAATATTACATTAAAAAATCAATTACACGGATCCGTAACCGTTCCACGATACAAAATCACGTTACGATTGAACGAACTTTCTACCCTGTACAATGAGGCGAATAATTCGAAATAAATAACGTCCCATAATTAATTAAATTGTACCCTCAAATAAAGAGGGTGAAACAAACAAGCTTACTTCTTCCACCGAGCTTTTAAACGATATTTAGGGTGTATTTAACGTTAAACTCTGTATACACCCGTCGTTTTGTCCACAATTTTCGAACCTTCCACGTGTCAATTACAAATTCCTTGAATTCACCTTACGCTTTAAAATTTTTTAATATACCTCCCCTCCCTGCAAAATTCACTCGCCTCTCTCCCCTCACGCTCCTCACCTTTCTCACGCTTTCCAACTTGGCTGTGAAAGATGTTCCATGCCATGGTCGAAGTTTAGCGCCGCGTCTCGATATAACCATCGGCCGGATTATAAGCTGATTCGAGGGTGGAAGAGAGCAGTGGAGAGAAAATGCGGCCGCGTTCCGTGGTTGTTCGCGCGCCTCGAGCATCTAGAACGGTCTAAAGAACAGGGAGAGGGGCTTTGTGTAGACGCCGGCTCACGTGTCGAACTTATGAAAATTAATAAGAAAAATTGCCCATAAATCCGGGCACCCACCGTCTCGTTCGTGGTGGTGGGTGGTCGTGGGGCTCGCATCCGGGCCACGGCAATAAAATTAGAATTATGTCGCCGCTCAACCCCGAACTCCTTTCTTCTTCCTTCGACGAAGGAAGAGCGAAGGGGACAGGCCGTGCATGCCGACAGCATGTTGTTAGCGACGCGAGGAATGCGTTCTCCGGTCCCTAACGTACGACTTTACCTTGCCAAGATTACATCCATGTCTCAGGCCGCGACGCCACCCCTCCCCCCTCGTGCGTCCTATGGTTATTAAATTCTGCGTCTTTCATCGCCTCCTCCCCTGCACTTTCCCTCCACTCGCCATTTTCCTCTCTGAGATGTTGACTTATCGCCTGCAGGCCGAGGAAACCTGTCGCCTGTTTCGCTCCACGGGAGGAAACGGCGGAGAACGGTGGGGCGTAGGGAGGAAGGCTCGGGGGAGGCGGACGGAACGACCTCTTCGCGTCGCAGTTTTCATGAATCTTTTAGGGGCACGAGTTTCCCTCCTTTAAAGGCGGCCGATCGTAATGGCGGTATTGCGTTTAACGGGCAAAGAGACTCGTTAAGGGATCGTCCAGGTGGTGGAACGTTTAACGTTGGAATCGCGCGCGCGGTACGAGGGGATTAAATCGGTTTATGGGTGACGGGGGCCGTGAGCGGAATGCGGCCCGTTGTTTTAGAAGATAGTTTTAAAAAGAAGTTACGAGGGGGACTCGATTCGGGTCAATCGATCGTTTGATTACCATAGAGGGCTGCTTCTTTGAATATATACAGAGTGGTGAGGATTGTGAAATATTTCTGGCTTGCGTGATTTTTTTTCGATTAATTTTACCGACTCGAAAGTTATTTCAAATTAATCTTTTCGCGTCACCGAATTTCGAATTTATTAACCCAATAATAATCTACCCGATACCCGATTGCGAAACGACATTCCCTCTGACAAAAATTCCTGTAAAACTGCAAAACTTGGAATCTTTTGCGCGTATAATATCTCGAAACGATTCCAATCCTTCCCTCCCGCCCCAAAGAATCGAATCGAAACCTTCCATTTACCGCGGTACAAACCGCGTCACGTCAGGCCCCCCTCTCCCTCCCTCCTTTCCAACATTCCGAACGACACGTGGAAACGCTGTCGAAACATGATCCAGGTGAAGCCTGGATGTAACGACGCTCTGTTGCAGCAATGTCGGTGGCAATGTCGTTTTCGCCGATTTCCCACGTTTTCATCGTGGCAGTCCCCTCCCCCAGAAATCAACCAGAAACGTCATTCCGGGCCGGGGATCATGTGCAATGGCGGTTCCAGCCGATGACAAAAATCCGTACGTCGGCTTATGCGGTTCGGTGTCGTGTACCAAGCGACCACAGACATCCTGGTGGTGCGCGTACGTATAATGATAACAGTGGTCAGGCTCTGTTCGAGCATCGAATCGTTGACGGGCTGCCAATCGTGAAACGGCAATTTAGCCGTGAAACGCGGGGAGGCGCGACCGTGGTCCCGCACGGCCGCAGATCCCACCGAAATTCTCTTCGACCGCTTCAACCCCTCGGGGGTTGCGCGAGAAAGAGAGAGGGAGAGGGGAGAAAAAAGGTCAAAGGTGAAATATCTGGGGAAGAGAGAGAGAGAGGGAGGGAGAGAAGAGGAAGGCGAAGGGAAATACGTGTCGAAGGGATACGTGACACGAGCGAGGCCAAAGAATCTGTATATTTGACGTTTCAATTATGTCTCTTTCCTCTTCCCTTTTTCCCTCCCTTTCACTTTCACGTACGTCCAATTTTCTCCTACGTTTTTCGTCGGCTTTGAGACTCGGCTGCCTACATTTCTCTCTTCCCGGCATTTTTTAATATCTTGTTGCCGCTGGTTTATCGCCCTTCGTTTCGATTTTTCCCGCTTTTCGCCCCACAGTTGCTTTGTGTTGCTTTGTATTAGACGCGTTTTAAAAAAGAAACTGAAATGAAAGGGAACGGGGTTAGATTTGTATTTATGAAGGCGAAGCATTGTAGGTAGTTTTTCTTAAAGGGGTTCGTTAAGAGGGTTGTAGAAAGGGAGAGTAAGGGTTGAATAAAGAAGCATGCTCGTCGGAGAAAAAAAAACTCTTGGCCGTGTACCACCATCGGGTAAACAGATACGTGTTTATCTTTTATTCAGTAAAAAAAAAAAAATACTATACGTCTATCTTGTTTCGATGTTTCAAATTCAAATTTTCATATTTACTCGTAAGCAGGCAATTATAACGTCGCGTTTAATATAGAATTGGCATTCAATATCTATAAGTTGGGAAGAAGTGTATCGTCATTGAAAAAAAAAGAAGCAAAAAGAGAGGACAAAATATCCGAGATTACAAAGCATATAAAAGATGTTATTGAGAAGTTTCGTCCGATAAAGTATCCGTGATCTTCATCGTTCATGGAGTAGATCTTTTTGAGGCAGGATATGACTGGATTATAAGATTGCCGGACCTCTGTAGAAGGAGGCAACCGTTTTAACGGAGAACGATCCGATATAAGAAGGCAGACTTGTAAGAAGCTTAGCTTGATGACAATGTAGACGCTTCTCGAACGAAAAAAAAAAAAAAACGGACGAGAACCTCTTCGTGTATTCCTTCCCTCGCGTGTATTAATATAATCAACGCCATTTCATTTCCACGAAATAATGATCTTTCGGATAAACAGAAATTCCTTTCCCAAAAATATACCCTACCCCGTTTCCTACTTCTATAGATTATAAAAGTAAATCGTGAATTTTTAACGGAGGACGAAATTAACGGGAAGTTGAAACTTCTCGCGAGAACGAGATTACATTCGACTTAAAAGTCACCCCAACGAATTGAACTAACTCTCGAGTCCAATGTACAAGAATATTCATTCACGAGTCTATCTAATCTATTTAATCGCAATTCACGCGAGTTGATAAATATCCATCCTAAATTAATTAATTTCTTTTAAATTTGTCGATATCTCGAGAAAATACCGCGAAGGAACGCGATGTCGTAACCCACCCCCTGGTGTCATGGGCGAGGAGAGAGGCAAATGACGACGACGAGAAAAATGGTCGACGATACAGGTCGACGATGATAATGAAGCTTCCGCCGTTGGTTGACCGATAAGGCGAGCAATATTCACGCGTCGTATCCATTAGGGGCCAACCATCTTTTTTTTCTCTGCTTTCGTTTGCACGCGCAAATGAGGGGTGGGGGGTAAGTTTGCGGAACAAAAGGATGGAATAGAACCATTCATGGATGGTCGTGACCGGTTGAGCAGGAAGGAAGAGGAGGGAAAGGCGCGTTGTTTGCCAGCGAAACGCAGGTTTGCACAGAGGAGGCGAGGGAAATCATCCTTGTCGTCTCGCGTATCGCGTTACTGTGGTAAAAGCGGGAAGTTTGATTGACGCGATTCTCTTCGTAGACGGTTAATAATAAGTTAATAAATAGATCGTGGAAAAAAATTAACCTATCCTCCTGTTTCCAATAAGGCGAAGAGCGGAGGTCAAAGGAAGGTAAAAACTGTTCTAAATATTGAATATATTTCCGACTCGTTTATTTTCGACTTATTTATTTAAGAATAAAGTAGGACGATTTTTCTGAGCGATATATATATATAGAATAAAATGGAAAATTAAAATGGATCATTTGAACTGATAATCAATTAAGTATCTTCCTCCAAGAAACTCGTGTCTTGCTAATCTAATCAATATCGTCAAATAATACATACTGAACGAACATCCGGAAGAAAATTAGAAAGAAAAAATTCCACTTCCAGTTTCTTCTTAAATCCTTCTCTTGTTGCCAAGAGAACGCTTTGAACTCTCCCTGAAAAACTCTCTTTCTCTCTCTCTACAAAGAATTCCAAATCCTCCACTGGTACGGATCCAGGTGGAAAGGTAATCTCCATAGGGGCAACGAAAGGGCATTCGGTGGGCAACGGGGCGTGACGTGATCAGCAGCCTTGCAAAGAAACGGTAGTGGGTGGAAGGAGCGTGCTGCGGATTGCGCGGGCAGACTTAGCAGATCCGAGAAAGCAGGACGTTCCCATCGTCCTGCAAAAACCCGTGGAACACGTGCTTGGTCCTTTTCAGTTAGCGCCATCCGAGACACTCGGATGAAAACGGGTCGAGAGAGAGAGAGAGGGAGACAGGAAGCGAGCGGAAGAAGGATGCGAGAAGCTTTGCCTAATGGCTCGGATCACACACCGCAGATCACCGTATTCCTAGGCCGGATCTCTCCTCTCCGTTCGCCTCTTCTTCTCCTCCTCGCCTTCCCCCCGCCCCGCGCGGCTATCCCTCGATACCTGAGAATCCTAACATCCCCCGACGACGATTTGAATAATCATTATATGCGCGGCCGTATCTCGCAAATGAAACCTCTCGTTTCATCCCCCTCCCCTCGTTCGCCCTCCCCGGAGGAAATGGGAAAGACGATGGCCCGCGAAGATGGACAGAGGACTCGCGGGATTACACGGTAATTGCGTGCACGTGAGACGGTATAATTGATACCGTTTCCCGTCCAGATGAATTCTGGATCTTCTGGTTTGCGAAAGATTTCGCCCGGGAATACGACTCGATCACACGGATCGGATGCGATCGGAAAGTGGCGGGTTTTTCTTCTTAATGGAAGTTGCGATGGATGTTTCATTCAGCGTTTCAGTTAAGAGAATTTTTAAGAGCGGTTAGGGGAGGGGGTAAAAAGAAAGATTCTCACTTGTACAATGGGATTCTTTCTCGAGTAATAGTAAAGCGACGTTTGGATCGCTGTCGGGTTTTATTTTTATTTTTATTTTCTACGTGTTTCATCGAATAGGATAGTTCGTTTTTATCAAGTAGAATTTATTAAGTAAAAAATTAGGCACAAATTTCGATCGTTTTATTATTATCGTCCCCTCGGTTTCGTAATGAAAACTCGTTGTACGTTTCATCCAAGATGAGAAATAATCGTAGTATGCCAGCTTTTAGAAAGATTTTACATTTACATTTTAATATCCAATGACGAAATAAGAGTAACATAGATAGTTTCTCGGATTGCAATTTTCTTTTTTTCGATAATAATGGAATATGCGATGAAATAAGACAAAAAGAAATAATGGATCCAGGCGAGGATGGAGAAATTCAGAGAGGCAGTCCAGTTCCTTAATCGAATCCTGTTCCGAGTGATCGATGTACAGGCAATCCTCGTGCAGGATTGTCCGATTTTTTGTTATTCATTGGGAACATTTTCGTGGAAGGGGGCGGCGGCCTGACCTAATCCCGTTCAAATTTCCGCTCCCAAGGCGCCTAAAGGAATTAGCATTCGATCTCGTGGCCCGTCTCCTGGGAATCGGCCGCCGGAAAATTCTCGCCGCCTCACTTTCGCGTCCGGTACACGTCGATTAGGTTTGTCTTTCGCCCCGTTTCGGCCAGTTTCCACCGAGATAATTAAACGCCGGAGATGGCGACTAATTTCGGTATTATAGAATATTCCCGCGCTTAAGAAACGACGCTGAGTTTGCGCTTTATTGCTCGTTTATCGCTTCGCGAAGCAATTTCGGGAATGGGGTGGAAATCATCAGACTGTGGATCGAGACCAAATAAAAGAAGGGGACGAATTAAACTCGTTTGCGAATTTTTTTCATGTTTTTTTTATATTCAGATGAATGGATCTGAACTACGATACGGATTACAGAGCGATAATAGGCCGTGTTAATTATTTTTCAAATACGTTTGCGCAAAGAGTTTCGTCGATATTATAATACTTCTCGCGAGTTCTCCTATCAAATAGATAGAATTCGTAAAAGGAGGAATCCTTAAGTAGATTCGCACGTGTGAGAAAAATCGTGAGAAGAAATTCTCCGTCAATTATGCTTAATTGTATCCTGATTCAACGTAATATTTTTCGTATCCTCCTCCGTATTTTCACTCGAAAATGGAAACGTATCCAAAAGACACTCGGACACGTAGTAGTAACGAAAGCCACAATTTCTAGTAATTCTTTTCGCAGGGATAAATTCTATTCTCTCGATTGCTTATCAAAAAAAAAAAAATGTACGATCATTTGCGAAACAAAATACACCCTATCGCGCAAGACCAATCTGAGCGAAAACCACCAGCTCAACCGTACCATACCGAGCTAAATCCAGCGCATAAAATGAAACACGGTATCGAAAGAGCATTCGATTACACCGATCCCCGACCTCTAATTCGTCGCGCCAGGAACGAGCACGCCACGATTCTCGTTCGACTTTCCATTCGAGACTGAATTCCATTTCCATTTTTTCCTCTCTCTCTCTCCCCATTTTCCTTCGAATCGTGCAGTACCGTTATTAACATCGGAGAAACGATGTAATTCCCACCCGCTCGCCTTCGAATTCCATACCTTCAGCTGTAAGTTTAATTTCGTCTATCAGTCTCTCTCTCTCTCGCAGGCGATCTCGACGCCGTTGGCCAGAGTTGGCGTGATTCGAGGGCGTACGATCCACGGCGGATCGGAAAGGAGACGGTCGATGTGCGTAATGGGCGCACACAGGGCGCAACAACGGTTCAAACCTCGTCGATTAAACGTTTTAAACCATCGTTCGGCCGAATCGCGTGCGTTGATCAGCGCCGAGGGTTGTCGCGGGGAACGCTCGTTTCTTATTAATCGAGCGTCGTCGATTAACCGGGGCTCGATGTATCGATTTCGTGGATCCTGTGTCGCGGCTGGATTAAACGCATCTGCATTCGGTATTTCCGCGCGGAGTGGCTGCTCAATATTTCACGTGTAACACGCCGCCTTTGACTACTTACCGGTCCGTGGATTACGGAAACTTCCGTTTCGTGGTCGATGGAGATGGAGGGGAGGGATTTTGAAGTTACGTCTCGTCGACCGGAATGCCGCCACTATATCTGGCCCTCGTAGTTTCCTATCTCTCCCCCTTAGCCGCGCTATGCACGAATGAACGAACGTTTATAGTTTCGTTCCTCCTCTCGTCGCCCAGCACGACACCCACCGTTCGTATTCTTCCTCCCCGAGAGCTTAATTTCCCCTCCTCCCGAGATTCTTCCTTACTTTCGAACGGGGGAGAATTCGGAGAGAAGCATCCTCGAAACTTGGAAACACTTGGGAGAAAAGGCGCGACTCGTGAATTATCGCATCGACGTTAATCGCGCCGATTATATCATCGGATGGTAATAAAGTTGCGGTTCGAAAGGGGAGAGGATAGGCGAGAAAGCGATCGGCGAGAGAACCGGTTCGGGTTTCGGCTGATGTATGACGAGGGGGGAGGATCGAAACGTGGGTGTACGCGTTTCGTTTCGATCGTTTTTATCGCGAATACGATGATACCCGCGGAGGATAGAGATTCGTGTTCACCCCCCCGTATTAATGCAAATGAGTTATGGACGGCGGCCATTCGGCGCACGTACGTTGCATACCCGGCGAGAGATCGACCGGCAGATACAGACGAAAACCGCTTTCGCAATTCGTTCTCGTTGTTCGTTGCGCAACGCCGCTTAACGCCGCTTGTCATCTCTTCGATCCTTTCTCCCCCTCGCGCACTTATGCCACTTTTATCGCCCTCGTCAGCGCCCTGACACCTGCTAAATTGCATTACCTATTCACCGGGCATTAGGATTAATGTTCGAAGGGAAGGAAAGAGAAGGGGAAAAAGAGAACAGAGAGAAAGAAAGATGTTCGAGTATGGTTGGCGTTCTTCTTTTTCCATCCCCGCGGAGCGAGGGAGGAGCTTCGAAATATCGAATCGGATAACACCGATAGAATAAAATTTTCGTGGAATAGCTTGGTAGAAAATATAAATAGATAGAATCAACGAGGTTTATTCCGATTTTAATTTCAACGGATCAACGTTCCCGAGTCATCGTGACAAGTAACGAACGAGAGAAAGATGAATCGCAATTGGGGCGGGATTTAAAATCGTATATACAAGAAAGAAACATTTGAAAATCATTACAAACGAGGGAGAGAAAGAGAGAATCGAAAAGGGGAAAAAATCGGAAGGGAAGAATGGGGAGAAAGAAACAGAAGGGATGGGACAAAAGTGCAACAATGCTCCGTTGGAGCGTGTATCGAGACGAAAAGAGGTGCACACGCAACTGTGCCACGTTGGCACAGATTGAAAAGGGGTAGGAGAAGGCGGCTAGGGAATTCGAAAGAGGGTAGGGGTTGCGAGTTATGAATTAACTGTCACCGCTTCTTTGATTTGTGATGTTTTCTCCTCCCGCTTCTTCTTCTTCTTCCATCCCTCTCCTCCCCGTCCATTTCACTCTTTCTCTCTCCTTTTTTGCTCCCTCGCACCCTTTTCTTCCCCTCCTCATCGACTCGATTTGCCTCCATTTGATTGATTGAGCGAGATCCAGCTCGATTTCACCTATTCCCCTCTCTCTCCCTCTCTCACTTTCTGCCCCTCTTCCTGTTCGCGCAATGGGACTAATAACGCCGTTAACGTCCTCAGCCTCCGGCTCTATGCGATTTCCTGTCCTCGTCTCTCCTCCCTCGTCTCATTCTTCCCTCCTTACTTCGAGCGGTTAACGATACCTCGGTGAAGTTGGCGCGAAAAAAAAGAAAAAAAACGGAAACGACATCCATCAGAAGATCATTTCTTAAATCTTCTTCCGGATTAAACTTCTATCTCGTTGAATACGTATAGAGAAAGATATAAATAAATGAAAATATGGATAATAATTAAATCAAATTTATCTTTTCATTGTAAAGATTATCAAAATTGCATATTTATAAATTATATGCGTTGCGGAGATTTCTTGGTCGGTGCATTTTTCTATGCATTTTAAATTTCGTATTGTATTTCTTCTAGTTTTGCGTTTTACTAAATTTCTCGAATATATCGAGAGAGTTCAAGTGAAAATTAAGTTTCGAAGCTCAATCGAGTATCCTCGAATCCTTTCGATTTTTGATACAAATCGTTAATGAGAATTAAATTTCCTTCCAAGTTTCCAATCGAAACCTCTTCGATTTTTCCTGCCATCTCGAATTTATATATATATATATATTCAAAAAGCAAAAATTAACTTTCAGTCCGAGCTTAATCCAGTAGATCAATATCGAAACCCTCGGATTTTTATCGAATACGTTAAAGAGATTCAAAGGGTGAAAATGAGGTTTCCTTCGAAGCTTCCGTCAATTTGCAAACAGACGAGGTGACGAATCGCCGCCGCTCGATCGGAAGGGAGAAACGGAAGTCGTGTTAACTAGCCGGCCGGGTGGGTGGAAAGGTTCCGTGCTATTTTCTCCTTATACACTGACAAACGTCGAGGCTGGAACCGGAAGCGGCCGAATGATTGATAGTGGCAACGTGTCTCGTATCAACAAGCTCAAAGTCGCTTTATCTCGCGAATTTAACAGGCTATACCTCTCACCCTGTCACCTCCTCTCCTCGAGACGTCGATGTTTCGTTCCACACTTCGCGCTAATTAGTTTAGTTAATTATCCAGGAAGTTTTAAACCGCCACCCTTGCAACCCGCCGATAAAATGTGAATCGGCCGAGTCACGGAATCGCTATAAAATCCGGACGTCCCATCGTTCGAACTTTCGAAAATGGGTTTCCTGCCGCGAGCTTCGATCGAACGAACGACGCAATTATTCGTCCATTTATCCTTACATATATGTAGAAATTTTAATAGGAGGGAGGGGGAGCGATTTGATCTGGTTTAAATGCGCGCGATGGATATATCGGGTTATTTAATTTTATACTCGTTTAGAAAAAAATTAAAATATTTTCCGAATTTCTGTTCGATGCTATTTTTGATATTTTTGAAATTTTTCCACTCGATATCCGAGTGGATTCTTAGATATGTAATTCTATGTAATTCGAATAAATGTGAGTACATTTAAGCGACTGTGCGAGTTATCTTTTATAATTGGATTAGAAAACTTTTGAATTTCGAATTACATTATTCTCGAAGATTGAAACTTTAAAAAAGTCGTTCCGTTTTATCGAATGTTCGAAAGAAGATTGTAAATTTTAAACGTCCATGTCCACGAGAAGCTATCTCCCCCTCCAAAAAAAAATAACGTTGAAATTCTGGCATTAAGCAAGGAATATATTCGGTGGAAAGTATCGAAGAGGAGGTCAAAGTGTTGGCCGCCTCGTTTAACGTTAATCTCTCGCGGCTGGCCACCCTCTCTATGGAGCGAGGGGTTAGTTGGAGGTAATCCAATACGATCTACTCCGTTTCGAAGAGTCGGACCGAAAAGGGCTACTCTATGCGATGATTATCGGCCGGGTTTAATAATTAATTTCCTAACGACATCGTTGAGAGTTCCATTCCTTGGCGGTAATGCTTGAAAATCGGTTTAATCTCGGCCAATCTCGGCCCCGAGCGCCTCGCGTGTTTTCCTCCACCGTTCGTTCGCTCTTGAAAAACGGGAAATACCGCCTTCGTTTAATGCATATTATACTGTTTCGCGCTTCGATCAATCGAGCCGGGCAAGATATATTAGGAAGGAGTATTATTCGAATATCTCAACGAGTTTTGGATATTTCGGAGAATTCACAATGTTTCGAACCACATATTCGTTGTAATATTCGAGTATTAACTTCTTCCGCTTCGTGAAAATTTAGCCAGGGAAATTCGGGGGAGCTGCTTTCTGTTCCTTTCATTCGAGCTCCTTCTCCCTTATAAATTTATCTTTCAACCTTCCACTCGACTCGACTCCCTGGAATGGAACTAATGTAACTGCCACGGTGATTTAACCACCGTGTTACGTGTTCTTTCCATTCGTAATTCCACCGAGTTAAGTCGGATAGGAGGATCGTAAAGGAAGGTGAGGGAGAGGGTGTGTATCCGGGGCGCATTTTGACCCGTTTTCAACCGTTTTCGAGGAATTAGCACCGCCTCCCCCTTCCTGTATTAATCTTTAACTTAAACAACCGAGAGGATGTAACTGATGGATGATAGAACGAACGCCGGGGGTGAAATTTTCCCGGGCACATTTCTCGCAGAACCGTTTCGCGATTTCTATTAAACCTTCTCCCTCTTATATAGATTTATCTCTCGACACACGCACACATATACCTCTCCTCTCTGGATACTCTCCACTCGTTCTCGAACCTCTTCGACAGCCTTCCTCCTTCCCCTCTCTCTCCTTCCCCCAGTATCGACCTGAACGGTTAATTCCCTTTTCTACGCGGTGTTCCGTGAGAACAGAGACAGCGGTCAAAGGAGGAGAGGTCAACCGATGGGAAGCGGAAATCGATGCTCGTTCGCAGACACGTGTCACGCAAGGAGAACGACGTCGTTCCGCGCGGCCTACGGACAATCCTTCCCTTCTTTTTCTTCCTTTTTATCACTCGATTCGTTCGTTCGTTCCGTTCCGTTTCGTTTCGTTTCGTTCGGTTCGTGCGAAATGGGGAAGTAGATGGGGCGAAGGAAAGAGAGCAAACGGATGGAACGAGCTCGTCGGCGCTAGGAGGGTGTCAAGGGGGTTGTTAGCATGATGTAGGTGGGTGGGGGAAATAATGCGGGTGTTACGCGGAGAGTGGTGCCCGACAAAATTACAATTTGGGGGATGTAATTCCGGTGTGGAGAAATGGCCTGCACATACCGAGCCGCGAGGGTGGTGGCAACGATGGGTGGGTTGAACATGGGGGAGAGCAGAGTTGGAAGGAGTCGGTGGTGGGAAGCCATAGGTGGGGAAGGGGAGAGGGAGAGAGAGATTTATCAACAGCTCGTTCCAGCACTAACTAGACGCCGGAAACTCGAAAGATATTGCATCAGCGAGGCGATGATAGCGCCACGACTACTGGCATTAAATTGCATCCGGTCGTTGCAGGAATTTAGCCGCCATTACGACGCCTCCTCCTCCTCCTCCTCCTCCCTCCCTTTTCTCAGTTCGAAGCATCCTTCGTTATTCCATCTTCTCCCTCCTAGGGAGCTTGCCATCCTTCAGCGCGTGCCATCCTCTTCTTGGGCCGATCTCGAAACGATCGAGATGATTCTGCACGCGATTCTGGTGACCAAGCTTGTCGTTTTCGGAAGGAATTCGAGGATAATTTTCCTTTTCTCTCTCTTTTTTTTTTTCATTCAGCCGTGAGAATTCAGCAAAAGGGAGTTTCACTTTCAAAAAAGTGTCGCGAGATTCGTGAATCTTTGATCGGTTCATCAGACTCAAAAATGAATTTTTCAAGCGGGATAGATGTTTGGATACGGTAAACAGATTCCGTGCTGCTCCGTGCTGTTGATGGTTCGATCCAATCCGGATTCGGAACGTTCGTTAATATTTTATAACTGGAGAGGAGGGGAGGGATAGAAACTTTGACGGGTTGCTTGCGAACGTTTATTCGATTTCAATAGGGACAACAAATTTTTCATTCGCCGCTTAACGACGATTCCACGTTTCGATTTTTCCCAAATCTCTCATCTAAACCGATATGGAATATTATAACAGGCGCGGAAAAAAGAGAAAAGAAACAACTTTTTCGAAAGTAGCGAAAGGAAAGTGAAGAAAAGAATCGTAGGAGAGAGAGAGTGAGAGAGAGAGAGAAAGACAAATTGCTCCGTGGAACATCGACTCTGGTTTCTTCCCTCCTTTCTCTCCTTTCGCTCGATGGTTAATATTATTTTTGCCCGAGTACACCTGCCTTCGAAATCGAATTCGAACGGGTGTGACAGCTCTAAGGGTTGACACGCTTCCCGACGATGTCACCAGCCGAGCCGGAGTAATTTATCCATTTGCCGGCTCTGATCGGGGCCGAGAGAGCGAGCACGAGAGCGAGAGAGAGTGATCCAAGCCCGCCGTGGGCGGTAGAGTGTTTCAACCTCCGATCTCAGACGCGATCCCTTCTCTCCCTGCCTGGTGGAGAAGGAGGCTTGAACGCCCCTTCCGCACAATCTCCTTACCTCGCAAACGTTTGCTCGATCCGACCCTCCTCCTTCTCTATCCTCGAGGCCGCTCGCGGAGCAACAACCTGTTATAGCGGCTCCCTAATTTGCATTTACACTTTAAACAAACACGCCAGCCAATGACGACGTTACTGCGGTTTCCGGGTAACCACCATCGGGTTACCTAATGCATCAAGTTCTCTCCACGCTCCCTTTGTCCCGAATTCTTAAGCGTTTCAAGGATAGGTGAATGTGTCGTTTGTCGTTGGCGCCCTATCGATTTTATTTGGTATGCGCAACTCGATGGAATTTATGTAAACCGATTAATTTTCCCAGGTAAACATCAGGTAGATTTAGATTCTTTTGTAGGAAGGATTTTTCTACCGTATTTATTAGGATTTTGCGATATTTATTACTGTTCAACCTGTAGTTTAGACAACGAAGTATCTTTTTTTTTTTTTTTTGGATACAGTTACGTCATAAATCTGTCCTCGATATCGATCGATGGTTGGACGATTTTTCTCTCCACTTTTGTCATTAGAAATCATTCTCGTCGATGTCATTCCTTGTAGAGATCTCTTGTTACCCTATCAAACGCGTAAAAGAATCCAACAAAGTATCATCTAGAAAAGAGAAAAAAAAGGATATAGATCGATATCCACCCTCTGGTCCTTCATCTCACTCTCGATATCATTATCCTATATTCGATATTCAATATTCGAGTCGACCTATCCATCTGAAAAAGAAAAGAAAAAAATAGAAATTCCAATTTGAAATTTCTTTCTCGTGCGATCCTTCACGTGAATCTCGATAAATCGATGAATATTAAAAGAATTTAACAAGTTAAAGAAAAAGAAACAAAAACATAATAGCCTCCAAAAAATGACCCACTCTTCGAAACTTCGAAACTCTGTATCCATGCCATCGATCAACTTACTCCCTCTCCGTATCAACGTTCTATACTATTCCCTTTCACCTCCCCATCCTTTCGAAAAAAATGAAGACTCACGTTGAAATTTCAGTTCTCTCTTCCTTGAGAATCCAACAAGTTAAAAAAAAAAGAAGCGAAACCGTAGCAGCCTGCAAAAATTAACTCACTTTTTCGTTCGACATTCTTCTTTATTCACCTTTGTTCTTTCGAAAGAAAAAAGGAATATGACGTTGAAGCTTCTCCCACACGGATCGTTCCGATACATTCACGTACGATTGTCCCTTGAATCCCGAAAGCAAATCCCGAAAGCGTGGCACGGCGCCAAACGGGAACGATGCGAATTCTCGGGGCGGGGGCGCGCGTGCTAAAACTAATTACGCGTACGGCTATCGGCCGCTAATCGAACGAGTGTCCTCCCCCGCTTCTCTGCAAACCCCCTACCTTTTTGAATATGGCGGTGTCATCCCGCGCGTGGCCGGATACTAATTATAGCGGGGAGCAGAGCAGGGTGGATGGCACGTGGTGCGTGGAAACGCCAGGTTTCGCGTGGCACGAGTGCCGCTAATTCGTATTTAAAGGTTTATCGGTCGCGCGACAATTTCACGGTTCGCAGAATCCATCTGACAGGATTCCCTTCCCCGGACGAGATTCACTTCCCACCCCAAATGCGAGGAGGGAGGAGGCTGAACAGGAGGATGGAGAGGGTGTTAGAGGGACAGAAAAGTGCGAGCGTGTCTCGCGTCACTCGAGCCACCGTGCAAGTAATTTAACTGGCGAAGTAGTCGGTAATAGTCGAGGGACTGTATAAACAAAGCGGCTGGTTAATTAATCAGTCTAGGAGCGAGGTAATGGCTGTTGAATAGATTCCAGATTAATTATCTTGCCGTTTCTTTGAGGCTCTTGCCCCTTTCGCCTTGGGGGTGAAACTTTCCTCCCCCCCGATCGTCAGAAGCGTTTGCCAGGGGGAAAAAAATATTGGGAAAGGTTTTTGGAAAATTTTGCGCGCAACGTCAGAGGAGAACATCGTTTCTTGTCGAGGAAACTTTCCTCCCCCGAATTTTCGAACGTTTTGCGCTTTATATATATATATATATATATATATATATATCGATAATGTCGAGATTAATGACGGGCCGTTGCGATTATCATCCGCGTAAGGTCATTATCATCTGTTTATCGATGACCAACTACATCGATGCCTCATTAGATCTCTAATGAAGCTGGCTACAATGCTCGCGTTACGCATCGGAATTCTGTTCGGAAAGGGCATGAGGTATCCATCATATCTGAATGCTAAAATTTCGAATAATTTCTCGATTATACCATTACACGGATGTATGATGATACGAATTATCGGTTTACACTTTAGATGATACGTATTTTTTCTTTTCTTTTTGGTTCATCTTTTCGGATCCACGATGAATTTGTACAAAAATAAAATTATATACGGGACATGTATAATTCTAGCTTCCATACTGCATTGTACTTCCATACTTGCACGTATATACGTCTAACCTTTCAGTCTCGGGATAGAGTTTGAGTTTGATTTGTAAAGTTATGCTCGACGAGTGTTCAAATTCGCGCGTATTATTACACTTAAGAAACATTGAATATTATTTTCAAACTGTATTTAGACTCCGCAGGGATGGAATATAATAATTAATTTTGCCCGGGGATCAAGTGGAAATATTTCCACGAGAAGTTGAGAACGAATTCTTGTTAAATTGTTCACAAATGATACAAATCCAGGAGAGGGTCCAAGAAAATTTACCGCCGGTGGCCCGTAACATTTTCACCTCGTTCCCCTCGGTGTTCCCCGGATCCTGCTCGTCTTAGGGTAATAACAAGGGGATCTAAGAGGCATTTTTCATCCGCCCAGTATTTTTTTTTACTCGACTGCTGCTAATTCACACCGCTTACTCCCTCTCTCTCTCTCTATCTCTCCTTACCTCCTTCCCTTTTCAGATTCTCTCCATCCTCCTCGCCATCGTTACCCCTCCCCCCTTCTCTGAGCCCTGGGTAAGAGTGGTCGGGAGAGGGAGGGCGTACTTTGTTCCCTTCCAGGCTGGATGCAATTTTAATCTCGAATTCCGAGAAAATTACCTTGCCGTCAGAGCCGTTTAAGGGGCTACTAAGGTGAGATTGCCCTTGCTACCTGTCAGCCGGCTTGACATATACTATATTATGTAGCGAGATCGGCTTTTCTTGAAAACTATTTTCGTTTCGCCTAATTTCGTTCTCCGTTATCGTTTTATCGCGCAATGGAAATCCATGCAACGAAGAACTCTTCCATCGATATCGCAAAATATCAGTCTCCCGACAGCTTTTTGCTCGGGTTAAAGGGATTCTTCGAAGGCGGATATCAATCCTCCCCGCAGGATGGAATAACATTTCTTAATAGGATCGGAGGGATAATTTTGTGTCGTTCGATAAACACACTTCCAGATTCTACGTACCTGCGTCGCCTCTCCCATAAAGGACTCGTCCCTTCTCTGGAAAAATGTGTTCAGGAATGATTATACGCCACGTTTAATAATAATAGTAACAATAACGACTTTATTGCCACATACATAAATAGATGGACATGGCCGATGTACAGCGTGTGCAAGCTGGATCACGCAACCGGATCCTTTTACAGTGAACTACACTTGCGCATCCCATTTTTACGAGCGAAAACGCGCTCCAAAATAAAAACGTTCCTCTAATCGCGACGTGTCTCTCTCTCTCTCTCTATAAATCGTGTCCAGAATCGGGCGAAAAACACACATGCACACACGCGCACTATGAACTATTACATAATCTTAATCGCAGCAAGATACATCCTTTTCCATACATCTTTCTCTTTCTCTCTCTCTCTCACTCCAGATTTTTCTCATCCATCGTCCGATCAGGCTGAAAAAAGGAACTGCAAATCGTTGCCTATCGACTGGCCACGCGAACGTTTGCGCAAAGAAACCAGCAGGAGAGACTTGGCCGGAGGGGAGGGGAGAGGCTCGATCTAACGACAGGGGGCAGAGACAGGAACGAGATGACGAGATTATCAGCCGCTCGCCTATCTGATAATCAGTTTTAATATACAAGATATACATTCGCTCGATCGATTCAACTGGGACATCGAGTCGAGTCGAATCGGCTCCTCTTACTTTTTTCTTCCTTTTTTTCCCGTCGTATCATATACGATCTTGTCTCCTCGCGAGGCGCCTCGTCCATTCACGGGATCCATAGCGGGATAAAAAAAAACAGCGAAACAACACGACGAGTCCTAAAACGCGACGAGTGCAAGCGTCCACGCGCCGTATTTCTAAAATTTCGAGACACAGGGCGCGAGAAAGCGGGAAGGCCGATCTCGAGGCTCGGACATCGCCATCTGCCGTCGATTTTCCACAAATTCTCGGCAAATTTCGACCCCACCACCGTTCTCGACCACCGCGTGGCCGATTGCGAAGTGGATCCCGTCCTCTATCGTCCATTTTTCGAGGCATAGTAGTAGTGGTAGTAGTAGTAGTAATAGCAGTGATGGTGATGGCAGTAGATTTCTAGATCGTGGTTCTAGGTATTAGCAAATCGATTTGTCCGCTTGGCACGTGCCCTCGGATCTGGCGAGGAACAGTTTCCCGTTAGCACAGGCACACAACTGATAGATGGTCGTGTCTCTTTGACTCTGGTGAGGAGAGGACCCTGTTCTCGGGGAATGCTGCTGCTGCTGCTGCTGCTGCTCCCTGGACGTGTGGCCTTGGCTCGTTGGGCTGGCCGTCTTCAACCCCTTCATGAACAGAGTCTTCGCCTCCAGCTTGATCGCCCCGTGCACGCTCTCGAGTTTCAGATCCGTTAGACAGGAAGCCGAGATCTCGTTCGCCCAGGACTCGATTGCCACTTGTTGAGGGGCGCTGATCTTTAGGGATCTGGTCGCTGATTCCAATCTGTGGAAAGAATTATTTTTATTCGCGCGTAAGATGAATTTAAACCTATCGTGTTTTCACTCGACAAAAGTTCGATGAATAAATCGCGTTATTAGAGTTAATGATAATTCTGTGAGATATATATATATATTTTTTTTTATTAGAATATATAATTTCAAGAGGATGAAATCACGACCCTTAAAGTATTTTTGTTTTTTAAAATACAAATTTCGTACGACGAGATAGAACGAAATTTTAATCAACTATGAAATAATTAACTTTCAATTAATCCATCCCGTGTGTGAAAAATATTTCCATCGCGAAGTTGTGCGCAAAATATGAAAGAAAAAAAAGAAAAAAAAAAATGATGATGAAATTTTGGAAATTGATTTCACGCGCTCAAAGTAATTTTCGCATCGAAAAAATAAATTGCGCTATATGCATAACCCATTACACGCTCTACGTATATGCGAAATTTCATCAAAATCACATTTTTCAAAATAAGCTTCCTTTTCTGAAAGAGGGAAATAAATAAATACTTTCGCGACTGTATCTCATCGATATTGATCTCTTTGAGTATTTAAAAAAAAAAAAAAAAGAAAAACGATGAAAAATACAATCCACTCCCAGTTAACCAATTTCCTAAATAAAAAAAAGAAAAAATAATCCACTCTCGAATTTCATTTCATTTTCAATCAACTACCCAGAAACATAAAGAAAGATACGAGTTAATAATAATAATAATACGAAGAAGCAGAATCTCGCTCGACGAAAATGCAGTCGCAATAAATAGGGATCGAAAATTCGCAATATCGCGCGACGAAATAATACGGCAACTAGTCGACTTGCAACGTCAGGTTTGCAATAATCGATCCTTCTTTTCTAAGAAAGTGGTAAAGCACCTTCCTCGATCGTCCTCTCCAATACCCCCTCCCCCCTCCATTCAACCCCCCCACCACCCGTCATCGTCGTCGACCCATTGCTCGCTGCCTCCACAACCCGTTTCGGATCCTCCTCCGAGGTATTTCATATCTGGCATAAATCCAATCCTATGAATATAATTTTCCGCGCGAGCAAAGTTTTATTGTAATCGTAAATCCGTCTGTAAATTGGCCGACACTATCAATAACCGCGCTTCCATATCCGCTTCGATCCCTTCCTAAACTTCCATACCTTAATACGTCATATTCTTACTAATATAACGAAACGAACTGACTGGTTTCCCTCGAAATCGACGTTTCCAAATCTTTGCATCATTCGAATATGATAATACAGGCTTAAGAACCGCTCGTGGTTATATAAAATTTGGAATTGAAAGATCCTCGAAGGCAAACGTCTCCACTCGAGTCCCGTTGTTGAATCGATCCAACCTCTCCTCCCATACGCGTCCTCTTATTTAAATTTTCGCGTTAAGAATGCAAATTGCACGATGAGGATCGTTTGATTCGATGTTTGCGGGCCGAGTTTTTGCGTCGACCGAATTTACTTCTTATTGGATAGCAACAAGTTTAATCGCGTCGCGCGTAAAACGAGGGTGAATAAGAACGGTTTACGACCCTTTTGTCAACCGGCATTCCCATCAATTACACGATTTCACACCGAACCCGTCCAACGCTATATATTTAACCGTGTTACCGCGAAGTTTAATCCCACGCGAGTGTCGGTCGCAGTCGGTATCCGACTCGATTATTTATAGCCGGCCACGGGGTTACAAGGAAAGTTGATTGGAATATCGAAACGCTATTTATATCGACGCCCTGTATATCGGGGATGATTATCGGGGATGGATGGAGAAAGCTGATGGAAAATTCAGCGCTCGGATGGTTGGAACTGGGTCGAAGTCACTTTTAGAAACTTCTGAAATAAATGTGGGGCGCACGAAACGCGGTGACTAGTTGGAACAAAATCTCAAAATGGTGTACTCTCGCGCTCTATTATTTAAGACTATCTTTAAGATCTTCGATGATGATCGGGGACATTTGAGAAAATTGTTTATACTCTCATATGATCTTTCTATCTTCCTTCAAGTTGATTTTTTTTTGTAATACTTTATAATA
Organism: Apis cerana; assembly: GCF_029169275.1. Taxonomy (NCBI): domain Eukaryota; kingdom Metazoa; phylum Arthropoda; class Insecta; order Hymenoptera; family Apidae; genus Apis; species Apis cerana. The sequence goes on along the minus strand of NC_083853.1, from coordinate 9,850,260 downwards.
ATTGTTAATCCTCGATATTACCAAGAATCGTTTTATAAGGAATTATTTACTTTCAAATATTCGCGAGGGAATGGACGAGATGGAAAGCTGCCGAATAGGAATCTTCCACGTTTCTCACGATTTTTGTGCCTCCCTCTCCCCGCACAATCCTTCAGATTTCGAGGAACTGATTTATTATATTCGTAGCGAGGAGCGAGATATATCCGGTTTTTTTCCTTTCTTCCTTTCTTTCTTCCTTCTCGCGATTACCTGAGGCCACGGCCGGATTCCCCTCTGACCAGAGGCGTTTGAACGCTGCCCTGGAAAACGGCACCCCCGTCGCCGGTCACCTTCAACATCTCCGCCCCGACCACCACCTGCTCCCTGTCCACCGAGAAGAGAATTCCTCCTTGAGGGTCGGTTATCCGGAAGCCTCTCGACACGCAGTCCACACGATCCTCGCCTGCAAAGTGGACAAAAGACACTCCGTCTGCCATTTTCCGTCTCGAGCCGAGGATTGAATGAGTAAACGGGCGGGCGAGAAGAAGGGGGGGAAAAAAGAGAAGGAAAATATCTTTGGCGAGAGAACGTTCCAAGTTCGTTAAATCTCGTGGAATTGGAAATCATGTTTTTTTCGTATCTCTACAACGGAATGTAATGAAGAGTTTAAGTTTCGTCGTGTTATTCGTGACACGGAACGAATCTTTCGTTTACTTATTTATTGTACGTGCTTCGAATCGACGTGCTTTAAATCGCCGGGAAGAACGAAGAATTAATTCGAATCGTTCCGTGTCGTTGCACGTGTATATATATAGGTGTAGCATTTATTTGAATATTTGTGGAGAGGAATATATACGTAAATGTGTAAGAATTTTTTTTTCTTTTTTCGTTTAAGACACTTTTAGATCGTGGAAGATGTTATTTCGTGCATTTTCCTTTCGGGGGGAAATTGAACGACTTTTGTTCGAGATTTTTTTTTCGAAATTTTAATCGCCGTCGACGTTAATACGACGGAACCTTCGCACGATTGTCGCGCGATTTAGCTTTTCAAAGCTACAAACCGACGTGACTGAAACGCTCATCTCCATTAACGACGCGTGTATCTCACCCCTATGTTGCGTGCCATCGATATCTGTCCTTTTGTTTTCCACGAGGAAAATATTCGGTGACGTTAAAAGGAAAAAGGAAAAAAAAAATTGGCGGAAAAAAATAGAAATAAAAAGAAATATTCGTCCATCTTGAAAAGGAGCGGGATTTCGAAGAGAATTACTTCGCGATCCTGTAAAGTCTTTCGCAAACCCGTGTAAATTCCGTTTTTTTCATAGGATTTTTTTCATCTCCCCGCAGAGCTACTGATGCTTTTTGGCTTTTTTTTTTTTTTTTTCTTTTTCCTCGAGGATTTCAAGCCTCGAAAAACCTACAATTTCACCCACCCAACTTTTCTACATTTCGATTAAATACCAACCGTGAATTACAAACATTTCGCGATTCGAATTAACTTCGACCACAATTTTAAACTCGTCCCTTCCGCCCCTCTCCCTCCCTCTCTCCCCTAGATTCGATTGGAGAGCTCTAACAATTGGCGATCGCGCAAAACACAACGAAAGAACGATCTCGAAAATCGGATATCGTTTTATATATATCGAGAATTCGTTTCCAATTCTGATATTATCGTTCGTTCATTATTTTAACCGCAAAAAAAAAAAAAGGGGAAAAAAAGAAATCGATCCACATTTTGATGGAATCACGAACGGGGAAAAAACATCGGAAAATGGATATGTTACACTCTTACCAACTGTGAATCGGGCGAGCAATCGGCCATCGTGCGACCTGGCCGACGCGGTGAAGTTGTTCCACGACTCGAGAACCAGATTCTTTCCCCGTCTGGATCTGAGGCTGGAGGCCACCAGGGCATCCAGGACGGCGGCCTGACCTCTGAGCTCGATCCCTCCGGGCACCACCTTCAGGGAGCCGATTCCCTCCTGAAAGGAGAGGAAATGACTGTCAGGAAATAAACGAGCCTCTCTGTGTCGGCTCCCTTTCTGGGTCGGGATAGATCGTCGAAGGAATAAGGAGAGGCCGTAGGCCTCTCCCGCGTTAAAATTCGTTCGCCTCGCCGATTTTAACTGCGCTTCCGTTTCCTTTCCCCACTCCCATTCCTTATTTTTATTTTCCCAACGAATTTTTATCCCACGAACGAACGAATAAGAGATATATTTTGATATACTCCCGCGCCATGATTCAACAGCACGAAAATTAAATACCACCGACCGACATTATTGCCGTTTCAGACGGTTGAATAATAAATGCTGTGATGAGCTACGGGGCCCCGCTCCTACGCGCCACAAATCCCTCCCCTTCCTGCTCCTTCTCCCTTTGCCATTGTGATCGCGGGGGTTCGTTTGAAATATTTCCCGCATAATATTGGAACAGTGGCGCGGGCAGAATTTTATTTCGACGGCGGTTGTTACACCGGTGTATCGAGCTGGTGCTCCGCTTAACAGAAGGAAACACTATCGTATGACGAACCGAGGAATGCGTTATGAACCGAACATATTGCGCGCGAATACTTGAGACCCAGCCCAGACCAAACGCCTAAACAAACTTGGTAGGCAACGGTTTACGTTAAAAATTTAGCGCTTAGTTTTTCGCGAGCGAAGGAATTTCGTCGAATATCGCTTTTCTCTCCTTTATTTTTCATGTATTTAGACTTACTTTAACGCGCCTCGACAGCATCTTTCTTAACGCTCTTTCGAATTCTCTTCGAACCGTACAAGCAATACAGATTTCACAGCTATCGTGAGTTAAATGAATTTTTAATCTCAACAGATATACAGATATATTCCTTGTGTTAGTAAAAGTGGTTCAAATTTCTTTGAATTTTCATACGAAAGGAGAATACGCGACGTCGTTGTTAGATTCGACAGAGATGTGTCATGAAGCAGTTTGTAGCAGTGGCAGCAGATCGTCTGACATTAATCGGTTCATTTATCCTCTTATTATTAATTTAATCACGAGCAAAGAAATCATAGAGAAATCATAGCATAAAAAATCATAGAAACTAAACTACTAAAAATGGCTCAAATTCCCCAGCAGCGTATTTTCGAGGAGAATACGCGACGCCACTGTAATCGTTGGATTAGATATTATTTCATCAGGTTTCTAGCGGTGGCAGTTGATCTGACATCTTCGATCAATTGGTTCATTCACTCCTCTTGCTATTAATTTAATCACAGAAGAAGACGAATTTCCGATCTGTGGATATCGTTAATTTCATATTTGATCCCATAAACACCAAATATTCTTCCGCGTTACACGTTCCATCCCTTCTTTCGAGCTTCATTTTCCACCCCTGCGAAAATTCAATTTCGCGTTACATTAATTGCATGCCCGACGTTGCGTCTCCGCGCTCTTTGTTCCTTTTTTTTTTTTTTTTCTCCAAACCGTTCCAGGGACCTGTCTATCGTGATCGACGATTCGTTTTTTACGTCGATCGAAAGTGGAACGAACTCTCGCGGTAATTGCGTTTCAAGCGTTTCGACCGACTTCGAGGCTTATCGTCTCCTGGAATAGAGATAGATAAACAGAGATAGAGATAGATAGATAGAGAGAGAGAGAGAAAAAAGGAGAGATTGCTCGAACTTGAGCGACGAAAAATGCACCCTTTTTTTCCCTCGTCCCCCTGTACACTTCGTATACACGTGTTGTACACCGTACAAAGTCGTCTCTCTACATTGGTTTCCGATGATTAGCCACTCGATTGGAAGCAATCGCCGCCACGCGCCAGCCCGGTTCTCCGCAGTTTCCATTTATTATAGCGACCGATCACTACGAAATGTGGCCACCGGTTGGATAAACGCCAGTAAACCCCCCCTCCTCTCCCTGCCAAGTCTGACCGAGCAATCGCGGCTTTCGGATTTTCGAAACGTGTTCCAGAGCGTGGTGGATCCAGGAGCTCGATTAGGTCTCCGTCCGTGTTCGCGAATTGGGATGGAATCCCCAGGGGAAAAGATGCTGGTTTTAATCGCGGTTGGAAGGACGAAGGATTGGACGGGCAAGCAAGTGTGGGTGATTTTTGAAAGGAATGAAATAGAAAGAGGAGCGTTTTTCAGCGTTCGAAAAGCGTTCGACGAGCGTTATAGGGACGGATATTAAAATCCGGAGTGATTCTCGCGAAAAATACAGGAGCATAACGCCGGTTTTAAGGTTAATTTCGGCCGATCGTTACTTTCTACGAGCCTCCACTCCGTCCCCTTCTCCTCTCGGCTAATTCTCAGAACGCCCTTCCTCAAAAAAAATTTCACCCACCAAGGGAACTCGGTGTTAATTCTCGCAGCTAATTTCCAGCGGTCGGATACCATTTCCCCTCCCTCCCCTCCCTCCCACCTTTAAGAATAATTAATTCTTCGCTCTTAAAAAAAAAAAAAAAAAGAAAGAAAACGATCTTCGTGGCAATCCGGTGCTCCTCCTCTCTCTTCCCATTTTTCCATACGAACTGAAAAAAGAAGAGAAAAGAAAAGAAAAGAGGAATGAAAGTAAGGGAAAAAAGGATCGAATAAACACGTCGCTCGATACAACGACGAAGCCAGCACGGCGTAGAAATTAACAATTTCAATCCCGTCCACTCCGTTGCCGGGACGAAACTGAAATTAACTCTTAACTTAACGGCGTGACAAATTAAAAGGACGACGATGGCCGTTAAGGGAAAAAGGGCGTTTCTTGGCGAGGGGGGGATGGATTGTAAGCCCCGATTCTTGTTTAAATTCCCGCAACCGGAAGCTGTGGAGCGGATGCGCATAGCTGCGGCCGCGGTCGTCCCCTCTCCGCCATATCGCGGCCGCCGCTCGATTAGCCAAATCGTTCGGAAAACGATACGATCTCTTTGCCCTGTACTTAACCGTAACCGTAAACCCCAATGGCGTCGAGAGGGCCGTAGCCGTGACTGCGTTTCAGAATCGTCGTGGCCCTCGAAAAGGTCGCAAAGCTAAAAGGCGGAAACGCCGTTAAACTTTTTCACCGCGCTGCCACGCCACCGAAAACTGAATTTATTCTCGTTTTGCAGAATAATTGACGTGGAATATCGTCGTGTTTAGTTTTCGATCGAAGAAGAAACGAGAGAGGGAGAGAGATTTATTTGCCCCGATTCGACTCGAGTGCATGAATTTTTCGCGACGAGGACGCTCGTCGATAGACGAGGTGTCGAGATAATACGAATACGAATTCGATCTCGAAGGAAAGTTCCTGCCCTCCGGTGGTAAAACGGATATCCGGGTCGCGATCCAAAGAGTGTCTCTTCACGTGTACGCTATCTTTGAAAGCGTGCACTTCGAATCTCGTTTCCGCTCGCGTTTCCCAGCCCAGACCCGTTTAAATTCGATTTTTCCGAGTACATATTTTATCCAGGACCCCCCGTCGATCCTCTCGTACTCGTGCTCGCGAAAAACGGCCAGTTTTCCAATCGAGTTTTCCCGGCGAAAAACAGATTTGCGAATAATCCGATAACATTAATCTGATTACGCAAGAAAAAAGACGAGTTACGAGACAATTCGCGACTCCTATGAGTCTTTAAAACGTTTCTTGTTCCAAGTTCAAACCATTTTCTTCGCTTCATCCATCCATCGTTCATTATCGTTTCAAATACTGTCACGAAAATTCCACGCTCCTCCTCCCCAGTTTGAAACTATAATCCAAATCGTACTTTGTTTCGTAACTTTGCAACGAAACGCGAGAAAATTTCCGACGTAACCGACATAAAATTACGGATCTTCCTCCTCCCCTCCCTTCCCCCGTCGACTGTGCAATTTACATATGAAACTCGCATGAAATTCGACGTGCACGCAAAGTCGACTTCCAACCAATTAATCGGGCCAGATAACAGCAATATCTCGGCCCATGCGATGCGACCCGCCGCCTCGTGCCACGAGCACCGTCGCGCTGCTACCAAACTCATCCAATAATCACAGTTATGAAAATTAATCTATCGACACGCGATCAGCCCGCTTCGCAACTTTCCTCCATTGTACGCTATTGCGAGGGGAGGAGGGAGGGGGATGAAATTAGCTCGATTCGATTTCGGGATGGAATCAAATCAGGATTCCCCACCGTTTTCCCCAATATTATCCGCGTTCCCAGTTATTACAATCTCCCCTCTCCTTTTTTTGTAATTCGAGCCATCACACGAGGCGGAATCCGTTGAAACGTTTATTCCCCGATAAAGATACTAATAATAATATACCGTTCGTTTATTGCTCCACCAGATTTATAAATGGATTATTCGTAGAAATTCCTCCCGTATTGTAGAAACACTTTTTCTTCGCACTTTGGATCGCTCTCGTAAACCTAAACAAAGGATTACGTTATCTGAAGATTTTTTTTTTTTTTTGAGAGAGTTTAGTTTACACTTTACAATTGCGTATAGTTTTCGCATAAGCTTCAATAACGTTATTCCAGTTCGAGGAAACCCGTAATAGAGATAAGCTGATTGTCAACATACGTTCATATATTCGTATCACCAGCACGATTCCAGGAATTTTAATCCGTGCTTGGCCGATGTTGTTGTTATCGTGCCTCCCAATTGAAGTAAGAATTTCGAAGAGCACTGAGTCTCACTCGAAAAGAAAGTCTCATCGTGAACGGATCGTACTCCTTCGTAGACAGTGCTCAGACGCGACATCGACTTGAAGAAGAGTCTAATTATCGTTTATTGTGAACAAGTCGTAGTGTTATAGACACGTCTTATAGACTCGTAATCGTTAATACTAATTCATCGTGAAGAAAATAGAAAGAGATTCGACGCATGTATCCACGCACTTAACGATCCACTACCAATACTACCTGGAGGGCGCGAACGAATATGAGAATACTCGAATTTCACCGTTTAACCAGTGTTCCACGTTCAACGAATATCGTTCGACTAATATATTATCAGGCCTGGTCGCTCGCTGCTCGAGATTCTTAGGAGGTCCCGTTAGGAGGGGGCGAGTGCTCACGAGGGGGACGTAATGAAATCCAAATAACACCCCTTGCACGCGTATATCATCGTAACGACGCTGCTCGGACCGTTGCTCTCCACGCGGCTGCTCACCGTCCATAAATTAATACAAAGCGCGTTATTTACAGGCTTTCGAACACCCCTCTCTCTCTCTCTCTCGCCAATTTACCCCCGCTGTTCATTTTATTCTCATCGATCAATTTGCAGCTGGGATTTTTTTTAATCGATATTAACGTTTCACCGCTCTCTTCTCTCTTTCTCTCGCAAGTTTTCTCTTCAGGAATCCTCCTCGTGTACCGAGGTGCACGTACGTAGAGAAGGCAATGTTATTCTTTTTTCTCTTTCTGAAGAGGTAATAGTTTTTTTAGGGATAAGTTTGCTTCTCCATTTCGAATTTCACGAGTCGAAATTATGATAATTTATCTGTTGATTAATAGGGGAAGTTGAGCGTAATATTCGATATAATTGGATAGAGGTTTATAGTCGTAACTTATAAATTCAAATTTATTATTTTTTCGTCCGAGAGGAGAGTTAGTACGTTTCCATTATAACGGTTAATGGGTGGAGCGAGTATATGGTTCTTTTTTTTTTTTTTTAAACGAATTTCTGATTAAAATATCGATCGAACATCGAGCCTTCCGTGGTAATTATTTTCAATTTACCGATAAGCTTCTATCTTCTCTCTTCGCTCGTATTTTTCTACTATTTTAGAACGCATATTTTACGCGCGTGTGCAGTCGTTACAATAGTTTCGCAGTATCCTTTCGCTCTTTTATTTTTCCGTTAAAGAATTTTTCTTTTCTTTCCTTTTTCCAGAATGAAAATACACACGTATATACAAACGGGTGTATCCAGCACTGCTATCGTAAATTTGTAAACAATAGTGCAAGTAAAACTTGTACATTTATATACATTCGTAACATTCGTTGAATTCCTAATTTCGCTAAAATTTCAATGCATATCTTTAACTTTATTATTACGGAAAAAGTTTCTTCGTACGTTGTTCTTTCTCGACACAACGTATAAATTGTAAATGCGACGAACAGTTATTTCCAATTAAAAAATTGTCACGATAATTTACCTTAAAGTTCTCCTTTGATCGATCGAAAATTAAGGAATTAAAATTAAGGAAAACTTTGAATTCCCCTATAATTTCGAAGATAACGACTTCCTTGTCAACGACGAATGAACGATCGTTAAAAGCGGGGATCTTTAAAACGTATTTTATTCCAAACTCGAGACGGATGCGATTCCTCTGGAAAAACGTAAATTCTCAGAAGAAAGTAGTATGCATTTCCCCCCTCAAAAAAAAAGAAGAAAAAAGAAAAATGTAGGTCATCGAATCGCGGGTACATTCATCAATCTCTACTCTATGGAAACTATGGAAGCCCTTTTATCTTGGCCAACCAATTGAGATCCATCGAAATGAAATAAAAGGAGGTTCGCCGTATGGTGCGCTTCTCTCTATCTTCAAAGTACACGTACACGAAATATTTTCGCATATATTAGCGGAAAATTCGAGCGGGAACTCTTCTTCAAATTTATTTCACAAAGAGATCACTAGGAAAATTTCAAGCATCCCGCGCAAAATTCTAATTCTTCTCCCCCGAACAAAATTCCACGCATTTCCTTGTTCGACAAGATTCAATTGTCGCGATTCTTCCTTCATCCGAACAACCGTCAGGATCCTAAATTCCAACGATCCTATTAATAGACGATGCTCGATCGATGGAAACCGAACGCATCCCTTCTTCGAGGGAGTTAAACGCTTTCCTCCAACAACGCCTGCACCACTCTGTACTGCACTTCCTCTCGTGTACTGTACGTTAAACCGCACCGGTAATTATACGTATGCATGCAGTCGGTACGTGCACCACACGTTAATACACCTCACGTAATTATCCCGAGCTGGACAGGAATCGTCTAACTTTTGCAGCGAATAATCCGACCGGTGCACCCTCCAACCATCCCCTCCCCCCTCGGTTACATCGCCGCGGCGACATTGCAATTTCGTGTTATTTTACGTGGCGCACGGCGCAAGGATTAAATCGCGGGGTGTGCAGTGATGGCGGACGTATCCGTGGCCAGGATTTACCAACGTCCGCTATGATTTTCGTAGTTGAAAACGCGGCAATACGGTTCGCCGACGGCGTTGATACATCGCCGCCCGGGATTAGTTCGTTTCATTTCGTTTTCGTCCCGTTTCCCGTTTCGTCTCCCCGGCGAAAAGAGCGAGGAAGGAAGGAAGGAAGGTATGAAGGCGGATCCCAGGCATTTCGGGTCCGAGGGGTTGAAATTGCGCCGAGTGTCCGAAGTGGTGTCTCAAGTGGGGGTGGAATTGTAAGAATTCGAGGAATGGAAGGGCTTTTATTTTTTTTTATTGGTCACAAGTATTTATTTGTTCATCTATTTACTTTTTTTCTTTCCTATTTTCGAATCGAACGAATTAAGAATTACTCGCGAGAGGAAAGAAATTCGAGGGGATGGGATTTGTAAGGGAGAAAAAGTTTCGTTTGATGATTCTCTCTCTCTCTCTCTTTCTCTTTTTTTCAAACGATTGCCGAAAAATGAACGCGGTGGTGTTATCGATTGTAGGATATACGTTGCAAACAAAGGTAACGTTTGATCAGAGGGATTTTTTTTTTTATCCGTATTTATTTAAGCTTCCCTGTTTACTTTGACACGGATACCTCGAAAGTTAGTCGCGCCAACCCTTTTCCACTGGATTCTAGAGAGCGGGGATGCCTCGTTTCAACAAGGTACGAGAATCTCTTTCCCATCACGATCGGTCGCTGTTTTCTCCATTCTTTTGCCGCTGTATCGAGCGATAAAGTGGGACAGCTCTACCCGTGTCTTCTTGCACCTTGTCCCTCTTTCTCTTTAAGAACAGTTTAACTATTCTCCCTTTACAATGCCGTAAATCCATCACGAGCTGCCTCCAATTATATAACCCATTCATTTCTCCGATGATTACGCGCCATTATATCTCGCTCGTTAAGCGAGAAGCTTTGCAAACAAGATAATCGATAAGAAGACGATTTTAAAGTAAGAAAGAAAGAGAGAAAGAAAGAAAAGACCATCCCCGAGATTTCAAAGAAATAAAACGAATTTTTCCTCTCACTCTCGTGCTGGCTCTCGTCGCGGTTATACAATATTCGAGTCAATTTTCCCCGAATTGCAATCTGGATCTGGACGCGCAACAATAATTTTACCATTGATAATGGCGCGTAACGAATTGTTAATCCGTCGATAAACTAATTTGAACGCACGCTTTCGACACTTTCCCCTTCTCCCTTCAACATATATATATATATATATATATATTTATTAGTGGGATAAGTCGAATAATAAAACGCGAAAGATAGCCCGAAGAGACGTGCACTGTAATGAGCGGTCCTTGCAGATCATTTTCTTACGATAACGAGGCGGGTTGGTAACCGATACGAGTATATACCATGGCTCACCATTTTTCATTCTTATTATATTCCAATACGTATGCCCGAATATCTGGTGTATGCATATAAATCTATCTGCATATGGATAAATATAGTGCATATATATATATACATATATATATACATATATAATATACATTTTTTTACACTAATGGGAACAATTCTTTATATAATTTAGAAAGGAGATGGTATAGGAGATGGGGACACCCTAAGGGCATCATTAATGGCGCGGGTACAATCTCGGCCCTGGCATTCCTCCTTTACAGTATTACTCCCTAGCCTCCTCCAGATGTCTCCTCCTAACCCCTCCCTCTTCGTTCTCTGCCTCTTTCGGTTTCCGTCACCGGCCTTGCCACTTTCTTTTTCTTTCTCGATATAATCATTTATTGTATTCTTCGCTCTCTAATTAATCTCTGCCTCGAAGGGGACTGCTTTATACATATATATATATATATATATATCCAACGTTTCGAAAGACACAGAGAAGATACCGACCCGGTTACGATCCCCCTCTCTGTCTCTATCATATCTTGCCGAACTTTTTTTTTTATTTCTTTCTCTTCCTCTCTCCCTCTCTCTCTCTCGTTCTCTTTGCTTTTGTTCCTCGCGTTGTTTGGCACGGTGGATTAAAAACGGTGGAGGCAACGCGGTGGAGGGAGGGGTAGAAAAAAAAGAAGGAAAAAGGATATAACGAGAAATATAAAAAATAAGAGAGAGAGAGAGAGAGAGGGGAAAATAGGAGGCCAGGATAGGCTTTGAATGGCAAACGAGGCGACGCGGATACCGGGAGAAAAGCGTGGAAAAGCTGGTGAATAACGTGGCACGCATCGGCCACGATGTTTTCGAAACTTTGTCTCACGGAGACCGTGTTGTTTATAATTTTTAATAACCCGACTTCTCGCTCGTCCTCGCTCCCTTTGATCGCGCGCCACGGTATAATTACTTTATTTCGGACCCGCGCCGATAAATTTCTCCGCTTGATGCACGTTTTATGACGTGCCGCGTCCACGCTATTTTCAATGCGCGTCACGGTCATGCTAATAGGTTCGCTATAGGGAGAGAGAAAAATATTGTATTTTTTTCCTTCTTTTTTCTCTCTCTCTCTCTCTCTCTTTTACCCCTTCGAATCGAATATTCCGGGGCGTACGTCCGGAAAAACGGAAAATACAAATTGTTTTCATGCGTCTTGAAAACTTCCGATACGGCGGATACGTGGATACGTTTCTCATCAGCGTTGGATTCATTGGAACGGTTTTAGAAATTTGATGTATTTTTTCCTTTTTCCAAACTATCGTCTTCCTATCGAGATAATGATTTTTGCATTTCCGAGTTCGCTTTAAGTACTTTAAAGAAGAGATTGCGAATTAAAGATCTATAAAAATAACGAATATTAAACTGATAGAACAACTAAGCCTGTCGAAACAATAGGTTTTCATAGTCTTAGTTTCCCTCGATTATTATTATGAAAATGTTTTTAACGAAATGAATATTAACGCGAAAATGTAATTAATTAAATACATTATTTTCGTAACATCCGAAAATAATGCAGCTTCTCGGTTGTTCTAATGTTAAAGTTTAATTCAATCTCGTTTCGTTTCATTTAACCGTAACTTTGATACACTCCGTGTAGCTCCGTTGCGTTCGCGTTTACAACAATCTGCCGGAGGAACGAACGAACGAACGAACAAATTAAGAATAAATTTCGAAATGAAGGTAGTGAAAACGGGAGAAGAGATCAGGAAGGAAGCATTAGAAAAAAAACATACCGAAGTCGGACAATCGCCTGTCACGTCCACGCAAAACCCGTACGAATCGGCGAAAAAAAAAATCCAGCGTGAAAACGTTGATCGTCGTAAAATGGAAGAAAAAATCGTAGGTTGGTCCACGGTCGAAATCCCTGGGAACGATAAACTCGTTGGTCCGTTGTTCGACCCGGTTCCAACCGGGCAACAACTATGGCACCGGTGCACGTTCAAAATTCATGGCGCCGTGCCCGGTATACTGCACTTGCACTTGCACCCCCCCACCCTCGGCCTGTAATAGATATCCTTTAATACTAACGCAGCCGCTTATACGTAATGTATACAGGGTGACCGGGCCATTTCTCACGCATTTATTGGCCGGTTGGCAAAACTTTTCCGATGAATCAATATCGATCGCCTCGTCCAATGTCCTTCCGTCGTTAAGCTCCCTGTGTTCGACAAGTTTGCCACAGTTTCGCGTGCAAGATTCATGGACGGGGCCCAACCACGTGGAAAATTTCATTGGGAATATCTCGCCAACTCCCCTTGTCAAAAATTCCCGAAATATTTGAAATTCGCGCCTATTTTAATATCTCGCGTGGGCGGAATATCGTCAATGTTTTTCCGAATGTTCTTTCAAATCTTGATTCTTAGGCTGTTTCGGCAGGAGATTCTTGGGTCAAAGAATCGAGCGAACGTGGAATATCTCTTGTCAAAAATTCGCGCCAATTTTTAGTATCTCGAATTCGCGATGGTAGAAAGGAAGGGAATATCGGAAGTTGTTGGTATATTTTGAGAATTTTTATGAATATCGGTCGAACGAGGGGGTCGACGAGAGCGAGAAGCAAATTTCTTTTTCGCCGATTTTTGTTAACGATTGGTCCCCGCGAATACAATGGCTATTATTCCGTTGATTAAATCAATAGATAGGAGGATCGTGTAAAAGTGAATCCAACTTTATTGCACGTTGGACAGAATTTTGTCCGGTTGGGCACCAGTGTAACGATCATATTTCTCCGGGCGAGCGCGTACAAATTTTCATCATTTATTTACCCCGCGGAAACTGTTTTCGAATTTTTATCGGCACCCTTCCTATTAACCCCTTCCTTCCACGCCCCCTTTATCGATTCGCCGCCTGGATATAATTGGATACCGGATGGAAAAATGTGGCCAGAATGAATCGTTATGCGAATCGCTGATTATGCGAACTATTGTTTTCCTTTTTTTCCTCGATTTATTATTTTTAACATTTTTAGCTCAGGATGGAAATGGTCGAAGAAGAGAATTTTTAGAGAGAGTTATACATTATTCATCGAATGTTCGCTACACGGCTTTTTCTAAATCTTCGACCACTCTTGTCCACGTTGGTCGTATATGTATTCCTTTAGTCGATTGTTTAGTGAATAAATATGGCTACTACGTATACGCGTCTTTATATCACGTGTCTTTCTTCCGTTTTTCACTTTTATATTGTATCGCAAAATCTTTTTTAAATATCTTCCTATCTTTAATTCATAACTTTTTATCGTTTTTAATTCTTCAGATGGAATAAAAAATTACGAACTCTACATTATAAAATAAAATATATAAAAAATGGAATTATTTCAATTGTTAAACACGACGTAAGATAATAATAAACGAGGAGAAATAAGAAATAACGGTGAAAGTTATACGAATTATTATCGAATACCGTTTGTACCGAGCGAAAATTCAAAATATAAACACACGATACAATTTCGTGGAATACTTTTACACAAACGTGACCTCCTATCGACATAAACGTACACCGAACACAAACGACGTGGAAGGGGAAGACGGACTGCCATTACGAAACAATCCAGCCATCAGATACGAGCCACAAGCTTATCGCTCGACGATTTCGCGTAGAAACGAGGAAATTTCCGATCCAACCGCGTTTCTCTTTCTCTTAAAAATTCCCCGTAGAAAGGAATACGAATATCGTATCCCCGGTTAAAGTTTTCTTCTCCCGGAAGAAACAGAAACGAGACCATGGAGTTAAAAAACACACTACTAATGGTAAAGTTTTCGTGGAATCCAAAATCGCACAAGTTTCGAAGAAAAAACGAACGAAAAGAAGAAGAAGAAGGAAGCTTCAAACTCCTTAACGAAACGTAAGAAAATATGGGAAGAGAACGAGATCGAAGGAAGAACGAAGGATTCACCTTGACACTCGTAGCAAGGAATGTAACTCGTGCTGTGTTATATATACGTGTGTGCAATATAAGCTGGTGTGCAGGTGAATTTCTCTATGGATATACGAGGTGGGGGAGGGGTTATAGAAGGTCGATCCTGTGAGCGATATTACGAAGGTGGGGCATCTGCTCCCTATATACGGCTACTGTATACGTAAAAGCCGTTAGTGTGCAATATAGTATGTCTGTATACGACGGCGGCCGACATAACGTTTCGGGGTTATATTATATATTGTTCGTAATCGAAGATCTCGTAAGGCCTTTCGATCCGGGCCGTGGAGATATTGGAAACGTAGCTAGTTATGAATTTCCTTCTTACACGGCCAACTTTACGACACAGTTCGGCGCAGTAAATTCTGTTTCTCGAGCGACGCGAACATCCGCGATGTAAGAGAACGAAATTTTACGACTGAATCCCGTGTGGGAGGGGGAGAAGAGAGAAGCGGTGGAGCGTGCAAGGAGGGTGGATTGGGGAAGAATACAAAAGCAGGGGGAGAGGGGGACGATAAAATTTAACCGTCGAATTATTGGACTACCGGAAAAGAAGGGTCGAAAGACGGAATTTTAGAAATTTTGCGATGCGATGGGTGAAGTTGTGAATCGTTGTGTGGTTAATTGTGTGCTCGATATTTGCTGTTAATGCACTCTCGTGGATAGTTTTGAATTATTAAATTCGCGTTGAAAACACGAGGAGTAATTCTTGGAATATTGTGCGATTGTTTTTGTTGCAATGCACTCTGATGTCAAGAAAGATGAGGAAGAATCGAAAGAAGGGACTTTAATTCGTGCGATATAGTGGGTGAATTGTGTGGAGTGCGTAATTGCGTTGGAGTGTATTTGTTTATCTCGATATTTGCTGTTAATGCACTCTCGTGAAGAAGGATAGTCTTGATAATGTTTAACCGTTGAATTAATTGTGCAATTAATTTGCGATTATTGATTATAATCATTATCGAATCATTTTTGAATATTCGTGGACGAGAGATTGTCGAAGGTTCGTTTATTTTTGTTGCAATGCATTCTCATACCGAAAGATGAGGAAGGATCGAAGAAAATGCATAATAATTATTGGAATATCGTGTATTAAGAGACTAATTTGCCAAGGTTGTAATCTTATAGAAGATGAGAAGAGCGAGGAATAATTTTGATTAACCGTTGAATTATTAGATCATCGAAAAGAAGAATCGAATTTTGGTTCGTGATTTCTGATATGATGTATAAAGTGTCTAATAATTGTTGAAATATAGTGCGATAGAAGATTAATTTACGATTATTGGCTATAATTATTTTTTAATATTCGTGGATTGTCGAAGGTTTATTTATCTGGATTTTTGTTAATGCGCTCTCATAAAAAAAAGTTGAGCGTAAAAGGATGGTCTTGATAATGTTTAAGGCGTCGAATTATTGATTTACTGAAAGAAGAGGTGAAGGAAGAGGTGAAAGAAGAAGATATCGAAGAAAGAATTTTCGTTAATGCCTGTGATGAAATTAATTTTCGATTGAACTGATTCTGATTATCCGAAGATATTTTTTTCTTTGAATATTCGAACGGATCAGACAAGAGACAATGGAATTCTGATTCAAAGGACCTTCTTAATAAAGTTTTTCGTCGTCGAATTATTATTAAATACCGAAAAACCGAGGGAAGAAAATACACGAAATTGAAAAGAGAATTTTCTGTTCCAGATAAGGATGATAGAATGAAATCGAATCATAATAATCCAATATTTTTAAATATTCCTACATAATCGTCGAGATCGTATAATTCGATCGTTGTCCTCGACAGAACGAGATGGTTAATTTAATCGTCGAATTATTAGACTATTAAAAAAAAAAAAAAATGAAAAGAGGGGGAAGAAGCGAAATCGAAAAAAGAATTTTCGTTAATGCGTTTCGGGATGAAATGAACAGTAGCTGTCGGATTGGAAAATTGATTTGCGATTGAACGAACGATTATCCTGTGTTCGATATGTATTTTTGAGCGTTCAATGATACAACGAGATAGTCGAGGATTTGATTATTATTTGGATTTTTGTTGTTGATACACTCTCATCTCTGATAGTAATATCGAATATAATATGTTTCTCTCACCAATACATCTCATATATATATATATATATATACACGTATATGTACGCGAGAGCGTAGATCATTTGCTGATTTCACATATGATGTTTATTAAAATAAATATGGCTTATCGATAAACATATTATAATAAACAAACTCGTGGATAACACTGTATATTAGCTCGGAATATTTAAACCAGTTGAATTTTTTACGGATTAAAAAAAAATTCATTACTTGCACTTGCAGGAAATTTCAAAATATATTGAAATCGGATGAAACGTCGGCATACGATTCATTAAGCGTTGCGGAGAGATGTATCAGATCGGATTACGTTTAATTAAAAGACAACGACGTGGAAACGACGCTTCCTTTATCAAAGCAAAACGGTCGTTGCCGAAAAAACAAAGAGCCCATAAAATACAGTTATAATTAATCAACCACACAAATATTACCGATAATCAAATCCAATTTGAGATTCCATCCCTGAACGATTCTTTCGAAAATTTCTGTTGAACGAGCTTAAATTAAACAAGCTTAAAAAAAAAAAATCAATAGATAAATTTTCATCGATGTCTCGATAAAAAAATTTTATATCCTTGGAGAAAACATCGCCCGATTGCTGCTCGATGAAACTTTTTTCCCACTGTTATTCCTACGAAAGAGAAGAAAAAATCTCCGCGACAAAATACGAAACGAAAGAAACAACTTCCTTCAATTGTCAAAATCCCTTGATTCGAATCGAGAGGAACCATTTAGTTTGAAGCAAAGATGGCGAGAAGCCGGATGGTTTTGCGACGGCGGGGAAAGATTTTTCCCGAGCCGAAGCGAGTTCCTCACTCGGTCATCAAATATGAATAGGCGGGAAAGAATGGTCGGGATAAGAGGGGGGTGTAAAATATTTGCCGGGTGCATCGCGTTTTCGCGTGGGTGGGCGGGACGCGGGGGCTAAAGAATTTTGCACGATGGATACGAAGCGAGCATCGTCTCGAGAAATTTCAGATCCGGCAGACTACGCGATCCGCCACCATTTCCCACTGTCGCCCGATAACGACGCGATTTTTATAAACGGACTCGCTTTCGTGAACACGGGTCGTTCCATTTCACGCTTCGGGGGTGACACCGTTTGCATTTTATCGTCCCCGCCTTCCTTCTCCCGCGAGTCGAGTGTTTTTATCGAGAGATTGTTTATGAATTAGAATTGCACGGTTCGATCTTTGTTCGACATTTTTCTTTTTTTTTTCTATTGTTTCTCAGAGATACCTGGGAGAAGTGGATAGGAAAGATTGCGAAATTATTGTGATCGATACAGCAGTTCCTCCGATATTGATTTTCTCTTGAAAATAAATCTATCGAAAAAAAAAAATCTCGACAAAATCCTAAGAGAAAATTAATATCGGAGGATTTTAAAAATTGTATATATATGGATGTATGTAACGCGAGCAATCGTTTATAGGTTAGATAGGTTAGAGTAGGGGGGAAGATACTTTTATTGGCGATACCGTCAAGCGTAATACGTTCATTTATGAAATATCGAGCAACTCTAGGGAATGAATTTAAGATGCCGCCTTAAGGAACCTTAGGCAAATGCGGTGTATGGCTGCTCAAGAATCCCGGTTTATGGCGCTATCCATCAATAAAGTAATTTTATTCGCAGCCAGAACGTTCCTCATCTCTGATCCTCGATGAAATACCAAGTTTACGGGGTAATCGATAGTTCGCAGTAACATAATCACCTATAAAACGATCCTTAAACGTAATATCCATCTCCAATTCCATCCTGTTCTCTAATTATTTAAAAAATTTCGAAGAATTCTTCAATCATTTATCATTTTAAAAAAAGATTAGTCTCCATCGACGACAAATATGACCTCCTTTATTAAGAAAGAATACACTAGCCGTTTAAAATAGTACATCTATCTTTGACTCCATCCTATTCTTCAATTGCTTAAAAATTTCCAAAAATTCTTCCGCATCTGGTCAACGACAAACCAGATCTCTTATTTACGGTTGAGCTTATTAAAAATATTTATAATTGGTCATAGATAGATCTTTGAAATATCCGATTTCGTCCTATTTATTTTAAATATTTCCAAAACTATCATTTACAATTGAGTTTATCGAAAAAACAATATTCATAATTAGTTAAAATCGTAGATCAATCTTCAAATAAATTTCGTCCTATTTATTGTTCGGTCTAAAAATTTCCAAAAATCCCCTCGCATCAACGACAACCCAGATCAATCTCGCTCGCGATTGAGTTTACTAAAAATACTTGATCATAAACCTAAAATCCCTTTCTAACTTTGTTCTAAATATTCCCAAAAAGTTGTCCCGATCAACGACAAAGCAACGTCCCCGCGTGCCGTTTCCAAGTGTCTGCCTCATTAAAAAAAGAACGAAGCAAGCCATCTTGCCTTCCTGAACCGACGATTTCTCTTCCCGCAATAACGCTGATCCCGCGTGTCCGCTTTATTTACGAGCCGCGAACAGGGAAGCGACACGCATTACTCACGTCGCGTCAAGGAGGATCGTTCGGGGAAACGGCATCACCGAGGTGGCAAAGAACGCTTCCGCGAGAAGAGGTGCACGGGATACGAGGCGAGAGTTGAAGAAGAGAGCGGGACGCGTGGGGTAGAAACGTGGGAGCGAAATCGGTGCGAAGAGTGGAAGAGATGGAACGAAAGGAACGAAGGTGGGAAAGAAGTGGCGGAGGCCTTACATTTCCCACGGGATATCCCCCAACACTCCTTACTTACGGATTGATACTCAATTTCCAGCGAGTTTAGCCCCTATCGAGGGATCGTTGCGCCTGATCGCGGCAGCCCCTTTCGATTTCAAATAAATTCGATAATGGCGGATATATATATATATGTATATATATATAGGCGAGGGGTAGGTTAGGGTTGGTGCAGCGCACTCGAAGGAAAGGGGGATATAGAAAGGGATTTCTCCATCGTCTTTACCTTAATCGACAGGGTTCAGGAGGTGGATGGAGGGGTGTCTTACCCCAGTCTGGCTTGCCGATGGATTCTAAGTACTGGTAAAAGTATCCTTCGATCTTTCCAATGGTATCGGATCGTTCATTCGTGGTCTAGCTTTGATTTCACGGAACCAATCGGATATAAATTCGGCCCCCGATGCTCTAACCGTTAATCACGCTCTATGTCGCGACACTTGATAAATAAACTACCACGATGCTCGATCGAAAGGTAATAGAATATAATGCTCTGTAACATGAATTCCTTTGCTATAATTAGTTAACATCCTTACGATATATTCGAGATCGTGCGATATTCCCTTTTTTTTTAAAAAAATTGTGATATGAATTTGTATCTGGATCTTTTTTTTACTAATATATCAAAAAAAAGAAAAAACTGTTCTCGAATATGTTTGGCGAAGACTGAAAAATTTGTGAAACGAGATCCGGACGAATTAAAAATAGACAGGCTTATATAAACGTAGGCTGGCCGTACACCCGATGCCATTAAATATCGCGGTTCGACCGCGCGTCGGATTTGGGCAATAACGTTAATGAAACAAGCGGAACAAGCAACCGGGGGAAGGGGGAGCTTTTTCTAACGATCTCGTTTCGACGGGGTTGTTATCAAGGCCGCGGCCGTAACGAGCCACCCCTCGTTCGGCGGCCGCTTCAAGGGGCTCCGGTTAATTATAAACCTGTGAATTAACAGGGGCCGCATAAAGAAGTGCCAAGCGCAAACGGCGATCAACGCGATGCAACGATTCCGGCAATTACCGTGGAATTATATTAAACCAGATTGCCCCTCTTCCTCGCTTCGCTTCGCGCGTGTCGATCTTATCTGTGTATACGTATGTGTATACATATGTATGTATATATGTATGCATATAGGTGGTTGTGTATAGAGATGGCAGGCCTCTGTTGTTCAAGCGGAGGAACTCGCGTGAAACTAATTTCCAACGACGTGACGTGAATTGATTTTATTATGGGCGTGATGTAGTGCGTGGTCTCCTCCCTCCCTCGCAAGTTTTGGGGACACTGGAGGCTTGTTTTTAAGAGATATCTGATCGATGATTGCGCGTGCACGCGCGATTGATCGCACAGGATCGACAGGTGAAAGAGACATTGCCAGTAGATCCGGACGCGAATCATCAGAAATACGCTCGAGATGATCCAAGATCGAATAGGAGGAGTTAGGTACTATGAAAAAATTGATAAGTTGAAATTTATTTTGGGATCTCGTTTAGATATTATTCAGAGTTCGGAGGTAAGGTTTTAAATTTTCTCGCTGAAAGAGACATTGCGGTATTCGTTATATTGCAGTAATTAAAATTAATACTTATTATTCGTTTTAACGTTTAATTTAAAATTACTTAAATTACGCGTTATTCGAATATTATTATAATTAAATTGTTTTCTAAATATTAAAGGAACTTTTCGAGCAACGAGATCGTTTCATTAGGTAAATCACAATTTTCACGTAAAAATTTGTACCAAATTTATACGATACTTTCGCACAGCGTAGCGATCTAACTAAATTATTCGTACCATTAAAAAAAGAAAAACAATTTTAGTCAATATGAGTAAATATTTCAGGGCAGACGAGGTAGAATAAGCAAGTAGTTGGAGAACGAAGATCGAAGAATAATCTTCCTAATCTTCGTTTTCTATAAACACACACTCGCTTACCCACCCACCCACACACACGTACAGAGCAGAGCTTAAACTATCTGGAGCTTGATAAACGTCCGACATGACAGATGATTCGATTCGTCTTCTTATCAGCCATAACGGGCTCGAGTCAACAATATATCACTCCATTCAAAAACCATCGGACGATATTAAAATCTCTCAGCCTCTCCATCACGCCCCATATCCCCCCTTGCGTCTGGAGCAAACCCCCGTTCTCCACTCGACGGTCTAATCGCTTCAACCGTTCATCGCGATACGATATCTTATTAGGGTTGTTAACAAGCGACAATCTTCGATCGCAATACAGAAATCGTATTTGCATCGATTAGATTACGCGAGGAACGAAGAGAGAGAACGTAAGATGTTTGAATCGAGACTCGTTATCGGATAAAAGCCGCTAAGCCGCGGATTCTCGGCGATAATAGTTGCCAATAATTACGTATCGAAAGAAGATTCGTTCCACTCGACACGACGAGCCAAGCTTTCGTTTCGATCGTAGCTACGAAAAAACGCGATGGCGCTTGAAACAGCAGAGAGCGTCTGTGTTTCGCAGAGAAGCGAGAAAAAAGAAAAAAGAAAGGAAAAAACGAGTGTACGCGTTCTGAAAATAATTATGCTTGCAAGTTTTCTTTGCGTGGAATTTAAAGGATTTCGCAAGGATGTGGTTATTAGCGGCGCTGATTTAGGGAAATGGAGGGGACGTCTTTGTGTAAACACGATGACCTTGTTTCCGGGTTGGAACGAGGTATTAAAGTTATTTAATATCGTCATTTTGACCTACTTGCGATCCAAACGACGTGTAATTATGGGACGAAGACTTGGAGCTTTTAAGGGAGATCTTGTGGATTAATTTGGAAAGATTATTCATGATTTGCATGTAAAAGTAGTGATAATTAATAGACGTTGTTCAAACTAGGTACTCCGACCTGGTTAAAATCTAAAGAATATATAATCTTATAATGTACAGAAATATCAAACTTTCGAGAGATCTTATGAATTAACGATATCGTAATTAATCCTTATATTTTCTCCTTTCTCGTGATATTAATTTAATCGAGATCCGATCGTCCCACTTTTGTACTCGCATGAGCGAAGCCTCGATCGAGAAAACTTCTTTCTTGCATTCATCCTTCACGTTGTATTATATTATATCGTATTCGTCACGAATCGAGGAAGAATACGAAGAATGAAAATTGTTCCTCGGTGGAACAAATTACACGACTCACCGAACTGAATCCCATGACTTTGAGCAGCCACACGGTGAGCGCCAGGTTCAGGATCACGATCAGCATCAGGGCGAGCACCAGAGAGTACAAACACTTTTTCCTCCAACCGTAAACGCCTAATCTGAATCCGCCTTTACAGATCGAGGCGGCGGAAGACCGGTCCTCGAGGATTGGAGGCGTCGTCCTCGCCGATGGCCCCGCGGATTGTCGCCCGCTTCGACCGCCGCTCGACGACGCGCACGGCTCGTCCGACCAACCCTGTCCTCGAGACATCCTGAAACCGAACGAGAAACGGTAAGAAATCTCGTCTGACAAATGAAAAAGATTTATATTTGAAAAAGATTCTTCTTGAAAGCACAAATTAATGTTTATTCAAAATCGATAAGTTACTTCTCCAATATCGATTTTCTCTCGTCCGACAAGTTTGAATATCCATCATTCATATAT
This sequence comes from Apis cerana, assembly GCF_029169275.1. NCBI lineage: Eukaryota > Metazoa > Arthropoda > Insecta > Hymenoptera > Apidae > Apis > Apis cerana. The sequence continues at coordinate 9,827,471 of NC_083853.1, read as the reverse complement.
TTAAAGAAGATTCTTTATTCAAAATTATGTAATAAATTACTTCTCTAACTTTTATTTTGAAAGAATTCAATTAAATTAATAAAGAATTAATAAAGAAAGATCTCTTATGGAGCATTTAACTTATTCATCGTGATCCGTATATTACAAGGGTGATTAAAAGGTATTGGATTACATCGTTGTTTTTGTTAAATCTAAAGTCAATTGCCAAAGTAACCAGCCGTAAAGCTAATGTAAACGAGACTTGAGAAGCCAAGTTGGAAAGAATTCTGGAGAAACTTTTAAGCAGATACACACTAATAGAAACAGATGGCGGACGTTTGAACGCACGAAGTTGCGCGAAGAAAGGAAAAAGGAAACTGCACGGCATAACTGGCAAGCGATTAATAAGGCCGTAATTACAGGCCCATTCTTTCCCGATGATTTATCAACGATTTATGCCTCGTTCTCCTCGTACACCGGCTGCGGGAAATTGGTCGTGGCGAGAAACGTAACCAGGAAGGGAAGAGACTCCGATCTCCGGTTCTTACTTCTTGAAACACGGCCTCCATACGTGCTCCGCGTCCAAACGTCCAAAGTCCCTTACCAACTGACTCCATCTCGTCCAAGAAGAAAACGCTTCCTTCCTTCCTTCCTTCCTTCCTTCTTTCCTTTATTTTTTTTTTTCTCGTTACTCGCAACGATGATTCCAAGCGGGAAAGGATCGGATTTTGTCCATGAGAAAGGAGAGGAAAAGAATAAAAATGAAACAAAAAAGAAATGGCGGAGGATTGCGGGAGGATTGGAGGAGGAAAGGAGAGGTGAATCCGAAATTATTATCGTGGCAAATGAGGGACGGTGTGTATAAAATGGCGCGGTGGCGAGCCGGAGGATTATCAAATGGCAGATAATTAACGGTTTGCGAGGCGTGCGCGCGCGCGCGCGTGAAAAATGAAGGAGGAGGAGGAGCGTGGAGGGGGCGATTAAAAGGATGGAAGAGATGGAAAAGGAGGGAGGGAGGAACTTATGTAAATCTGACTGCAAAATACCGGATGGTAACTCCGGTGCGCTAATCTCTCGCCTCTGCTGGTCGCTTGACTCGAACGGGATCGTCTTTTACCTTACCCTTTCCGTTTTTTCCCTTTTCTTTTCTTTTTTTCGCTCTTGGGATATTCGTTTCGTTTGTGCAGAAAAAAATGTGTTCAGATACTTTTGGGTAACTTTTGGATTTTCGTGATAAATATAAAAGATTGGGAAAATTTTGGCGATTACGTTGAATTCGCGTTAAATTAAATTAATGGGGAAAAAAATCTCAAGCGAGTTCTTGGCTAAACAAGTCGAAACTAAAATTTTCATTACATTTTCTTACATTTTTTTTTCTTCTTACCGTCGATAAAAATGAAAAGGACGAAAATATCAAGGAGGGGTATGAGCCAACTATGAGAAGGAGGCAACAAGAACAAACGCAACTGGAAGAAGAAAGAGAAGGAGCACGAAAGAGAGTGGAGCACGAGTTAAAATATTCAATGCTACACCCCCCTCGCCTTCTTGCGGATAATTATACCTCTCGTAGCTATAAAGAGCTCGGCCGCTCGAAATTAAAAGCTTCGAAGATAAGCTTCCCCTCCCACGGGGAGGGGCAGAGAGGAGAGGGAAGTCAAGCTTGCCTTTCAGAATTAGAAAATGCACGATTTTCACCAAGATGTGCAACAGTCGGAAACAGTTGATGAAGGAAGAAGTGGCGAGAGAAAGAGGGGGGTTGGTTGGCGATTACAGAAAGATTGCCTGCCGCAGCTGCACGCCTCATCGAACATTGTAATTCGACTTCCGAGGATCTTTATTCTCCTTTTTTTCTTTTCCTTTCCCGTGATTTTCCGTGATATTAATTTCTGACGCCTTCGAAAGCGAATCGACATTATTATATTATATTATTATAATAATTATTATAATAACGACCACGCTCTCTTCAAAATATTTCGAATCGTGAAATCGGTCGAAGGGAAAATTAAAATTCTGATATTTATCGTGATAAGATTAGCTCCACTTATATCCGTTATATTTTTAGCTACGTATTACGGGCCGGTCGTTATCGTATCAACCTCGTACATAGCTTGAAAAACTTTTCAGACATCGATTACAAACTTTTAAGAGGTTCGATCCGTCCGAACATTATTTTTACACGTTTAATCTTCTATCCCGTAACCGATACCCTTATTAAATTATTCCGCAATCCCCGCAATGTTTCGAATTATCTGCTTCGCGTTATCCGCATTATCTTTTTATTATCTTTCCTTCCCTTAAGAGAAAAAAAGAAAACTCACGAAAGCGTAGAGAATTCGCTTCTTATATCCAATCGAATGATACGGTTCCTCGAGAAGTGGCAGTGTGCGCGAACATTTATTATATAAAGTTGGATCGAGGCGGGACAGAGTGGAGGACAGTTGGAAAATTCGGAAGTCGTTATCACTATCACGTGGCGCGAGGATGAATCTCACTCGTTTAAGGTTCAAGGGACAATTACAAAGCGGAAATATACGTCGGATCATAAATAGCGCGGGACGTATGTTAAACGGGCGTTGGAACTTTTGACGTAACGCGAAGTTAGCGCGGCCACCGCCATAATTTCAACAGTTTCAAGCCCAAAGAGCATTACAAGTTGCGAAATTATCACTGCACTAACGTATGCGTTTATTTTATTTATTTATTTATTTATCTCCCTTTCTTTTCTCTCAGTCCCATTCCTTTTCATCCCTTCCCTCCGCGTCCACCACTTTCGTGATAAATAACGTTTCTTTTCTTTTTTAAACGAATTAAACGAGTGGCGCTCCGCTTTCGAATCGTGCGCTTTCGAAAATTCCAAAATGGTGGAAATCTCGAAGGAGCGAGGGATGAATTTATTTTCTAGGAAATTTGTTTTTGCCGTTATGATTACGAGATTTGGAAATCTTTTGAATTCGTAGAAAGGAATCCGAATCATCGATCGAAATGCTCGAACATTTATTCGTATTCATTCGCCGCTAGTTATTCTTGATGGATATTATTCTCAATCGTTATAATTTTTCTCCATCTTTCAGTTTGATCGAAACCTTCAAACGTGCTCAAACTCAAACATCGGTGTATAATCGATCTCGAGATTACCTATTAAGAATTCTATTATACCCTTCTTACTTCAAACTTTCCCCAAACATTAGTACAAATAACCCTGAATCACGAGATCCGTTTACACTCCTTCGAACGCGGATAACAAGCGTTCGAAATGAACGAAGTTGTTGCGCAAATTTACAACTTTATTATTTTTTCTTTTTCTTCAAGAACAACAACGCGATGCGTATCAGTTGCACGAGAAGAGAATTCATCTTCCAACTACATCCTCCTCGCCTCGGCTCGTAAGTTTCACGATTAACCGATGTATTCTTGGCTGCAACGCGAGTCGAAAGAATAATTGCCGGTGGGAAATTGGAGAGGGCTCGAAAATCCGAAAAGAAAAGAAAAAAAACTCGTCGAAACTGGGACAGCACAATGGAGGCACGGCTCGGCCGATTACGACGATCGACAGGATTCTTTTGAGAAGAGCGGCTCGAAACAGGGGTCAAGGGATCACGCTTCGAAGGGAAACTCGGTCATTTCGACCCTCTGCGTGTAATAATTCCTAGAGAAATTATCGGTCGGAGAGTAACGCGCGAAAAGAAGAAGGAGTTTGGAAAATTTAAAAGAAATTTGAACGGCGATATAGGTGGATATAATATTCGCGTCGTCGTTGAACGAGAGGTTTCCGAGAGGCACACTTAACGAAGCCTGGAAATCCAGTGGCAGAGGAATTACATTAAACTCTGAATAAACACGGAATAATCTCGTTGAAAACGAGACTCGTCGTCGTCGGTAAAACCAATTAGTCAATTCGTTATACCGTTCGTATAAAATATAAACATTTTCTTTTTTCTCTCTCTTTCTCCTCCCTCCGTGTGAATTAATCACGTTGTCGTCCTATACGATGCTCCTCGTTATCGCATCATCTTTGCGCCAGAATTAACCGCCCGATTATTCGTACAAAATCCTCTTTGCGCGACTTTTAATCGACACATTTCTCGTTTCGATCAACTCGATGAATTCCACATCTTCCTCCATGATTCTCTTCTCCCTTTCGGAATAAAAATTATCGAACACCATCTAAAAGTGTCCGTTCCTATTCTGGAAATCGGAAACACTCCATCCACGCCTGAAAATCTTCGGAAAGGTACAATGGAGGAGAGTGGAGGTTAATTATTTTCTCGATAGTCGTCGATAAATCGAGATTGCAGGTATACGATAGTCGAAAACCGCGACTGTTGGCCAAAAAGGAGGTCGGTTGGGAAAGGGGAAGGGGTGATGTGGTGGTTGGAAGGTGGATTTGCCGATTCCAGGACGATGGATAATCGTTCTTTGGGGTTCTCTGGGCGCGGCATCGCCGCAAGCCAAACATAGTTTAACGCGAATTGCCGTTAATAAAGGCCCAGTAGGTCGTAGAGACATCTGAGAGACTCGCTTCTCTTCTTCTTCTTCTTCTTCTTCGAGAGAGAGAGAGAGCCTCCCCCTTTCTTTCTTATTTCTTTCTTCGACTCTCGGCTCTCCATTTTCTTTCTCTTTCAGGCTATTCTTACCCTCTCCCCCAGGGGTAGGACAGCGCGGAAATTGCTCGGCAATTTCCATGAAAAATGCCAGAGGTTTACAGTACGACCGCAACGAAACGCGGCCATCCTCGTCTAGTTTGCCGCGGAAATTACGCTACCTTCCTTCCTTCCTTCCTTCCTCTCTTTCTTTCTTTCTTCTTTCCTTCTCTCCTCTCACCTGTTCTCGGTCATTTCAATTTCACCGCATCGGGCAGTTTATTGAAATAAAATTGCCTGCCAGCTGATGTTGTGAGGCCATGTCTCCCTCCTTCTTTCTCTCTCCCTCCACGGCTTCGCTCCTGGATTACCTTCGTCGGCCAATTACGAAAATCTTGTCTGCTTCCCCGTTCTTGTCTGTTTTCCTGTTCGACGTGCTCCGAGATACGGCTTTTTTTCTTTTTTTCTTTTATTTTTAGAGAGAGGGAGAGGATTTTCGACGGGAGGATTATATTTTGGAAGATACGAAGGTGAAGGAAGAGCGATGATCGAAGGATGAATCCGCGTTTGGGAACGCATTTAAGGGCGAACGTGTTCGTGGAAAGGGTAAGAGTCGATAACGATGATAATACGGGCGTAACACGTTTTAAAGAAAAATATCGGAACGATGCGGTTATCGAGGCGAATTTATACATTTTCAAGGGCGTACAATCGCGTAATAATTTGCAAAGGGAATGATCGATCGTCCGTGGATTTTGGAAATGATTTTCCATTCGTCTGGACGAACAAAATAATTCGTGTACATTTTGCAAAACACGTAATCCGAAGGAAACGATTATCATTCATTCTTAACATCATCGTCCCCCGACAAACAAATTTATCCGTTTGCCGTTGGTATACTTGTCCAAAAGAGGAGGTAAAAAAAAAAAAAGAAGAAAAAGGGAGAAAGAAATAAATAAAGGGAAACAGCAGAAATAAACTCGCCGGTGAAATCCCAACGAAACGTTTTAGAGACGGCCCATAGATAGGGCGCGGAAATCCAAAAAAAAAAAAAAATCCCATTCGTTCGACGACGATCCGCGTGACGTATTGGTTTGCCGCGCGACGAGAGAATCCGCGTGAAATACGCGGCTCGAGGCCGTATTCACTGTCGCATCGTCATCGTCCACCTTCGATTTCGTAAACCTCGAATAGAATCGGGTGATTTATCCCGCGTCCCTATCCCCGTGTATATCCATTAAGAGAGGATAGATCGACAGGGCAGATGAAAATAAACACTTTATCGGTTCGGGGGATTTGTATATGCGGGGCGTTAATACATCCGGCGGGACACGATGCATCTCGAAAAAGATTCCGAACTGTTTCACCGAGCGTGACAATTAAATAAAAATCCGCCAAGTTTCTCTTCGCATTGCCTCGCGAAATAATTCGAATCGAACGAAACGAATCGTGGTGTGTAACCGATCGCGGTAAGAATTTTCAAAATTTCCGTTCAAACGTCCCGTCAAACAGACCGTTATTCGTCGACAAAAATCTTTACCAGTTCACTACCGCTATTACTATTATATACAGCGAACGGAGAGATACCCGAGTTTGAATTTGTAACGACAAGCGGCCGTACTTTTGCCTCGTAAATTCGTTCCCGAAAGAGCTTAGAGGGAATTCAGACCGTGGCCGCCGAGAGATCGACGTTTATTTCCAGCTTGTCTACGACAATACACAGTATCGAGGCCGGCCGATCGATCATCGTGGCGCGGGTTATCGCGCGGGAAAAGCGGTGGAATGCCGATGACGATGATTGATATTAATGATGAGAGAGAGGGGGAGGGGGAAGGAGGAGGCAGTGGGTGGCGGCGCGATCGAAAACGCTACAGCGAGAGGAGTGGAGCCGGTACGGTTGGCGTGTATGCGGGCGTTAATAATCGGCGCACCTGCCCTTTTAATTTACTTCGTCGGCCGTTCCACCGATAAATCGATGATAGAGCCGAATGATTGGCCTGTAAATGCTTATCTGCCCGTTAAACATAACCCCGCTTTACGAAACGTGGGGCCCGCATAGGGGGCGCTGGTTAACTCGTGTTCGATCGAGGAGGAATCGGTATATTCGCCCATGTACGCTGCTCGTGCGTGTATTTAATGGAATACCTTCGAAGGTACGGGGCTTGTTCGTTTAAAGTTCGTCTAAATTGTTAAGTATTGATAACTGGGCGCGCAACTAGGGCGTTAATATTATATTTGTGGGGAAAATCGATTCGACAAAGGGATGAAAAGTGTCCCTGTTGAGAAGATTGTTCGAGGAATCGAATTATTTAACGACGACTTTGTTTTCTTCGGAATGTTGCTATATTATAACATATACATATTATATTCAGGTGTATTGAAATATTTTCGAAAAGTTGATTTCGAAAGAAGATTCTAGAAATTTATTCATTTTTCATCAAATTTCTATCGTTTCTTTAATGGAATAATAATTTTATTTCGCGTTGTGTGGTTAATAAGCGATCGAAGTTGGCCGAATTCTCTATGCATTGCGTGCAAAGTGTTGATGTATGCGTTTGGCGACGCCTTCGAAGAGTCGAAACGAAAATTGGTATGGAAAAATGTCGATGGAAATTTATCGGGTTACGAGCAATTTAAATTAGATAAACTTTCGTCGTATCGAAATGGTTCGTCCGGACAAAACGAATTTCAGCGGTGTATTATCGGAGGAACCGTCCGTTTATAAATTCCCTTACGCTTTGAAACGAACAAACGTAGGAACGAAAGTGTCCAAAAACTTTTCGAACGTACCTCGATGCACATATGTGTGTATAAACGCGTATAATGCGTGCAGATATAAAGATACCAGGGGTGGCAAGAGGGCAAGCGCATTTGGATATGCATTTTATAACTATGGCGCGTAGCTTAATGGTTTTAATAATGTCTTTTATACGCGTAGCAGCGTGGAAGGTAATGAAAATTATAATATCGTGAAGGCAATCATCGACGCATCGATACCCGATGAAATCAGAGCAGATGCGAGGCAGGGTAAAATTGTTTGTCATCCCTCTGTTTGATCTGTCGACGTTAATAACGCTGCTCGATTGCGCTTCGATGTGCACCGCCTCTTTGATTGCTATACTACGCCGATTCTCGCCGACTTTCAATTTTTTTGTATGATTGGTATCTATTTTTTATACAATGAGGCGTTCGTTTTTTTTATTCGTTCATTTTTTTTCTTCTTTTTTTTTTTTTTTTTTTTTCACATTTATCGGAGAACGAACGAATTTCAATTCCTTTTGAATTTCATCCAATTTTTTTATACTTATACATAAATATGTATATACGTAAAAAAAAATCATAATTGTTAATTATTTTTTAGTTTATCAGCAAAAAACGAAACAATCTAACTTAAGTCGCGTTGGTTTTAATCAAGATTTTGTTGCAGGCAATTGATAATAGGCCTGATACGCGATGATCAGATAAAACTATTAAATCGGTTAACAGTTAAACGAATTTTTATTTAATCTTGATTCGACCGATGAAACTGAACTTCGAATGAACATCAATCGATTAATATCGAGAAGGAAAAGTTTATTTAATTTCCGCTTTCACGTTCATTGCTGCGAAACAACATCTTGAACGAAAAAAAATCATCGAATCTGATCGAAATCGTGCGAAAATTTATTCCTAATCAAATAATAAACTTTGAATCCTTTCGTCTAATAACGAATCTTCTTTTGACAAATTAAATTAAATTAAATTAAATTAAAAAACGACAGTGTACACGTTCATTTCGTATGGAAAAAGGAGGGGAAAAAAAGCAAACGAAGTATAGTAATCGTCCGTGAATAGTTTTCATAAACGATTTCTGAAAGTATTCTCTCGGAAACGGTTGCGAGTCGCAACGTATCGAAACATGAGGAAGATTCCCCGGTAAAAACCTGTTCGCCTTCGACAAAAGCGACTCGACGTTGAACGACGAAGGACCGTAGAGCTACAAAAGAGACGTGAGACCTTCCACATCTGGTATCGCGAAATTTCTGATTTCGACCAACACCGGAAACGTCACATAGACGAAATATAAATACATATCCTCCCGGGTGAACTCTCGCGACCCCTCCCCTTCCCTTCTCCCTTTACCCTTCTCACAGCACAGCTTTCCATAGCCGGTCGATCCTAAATTTGAAAACTTGCCCGCTCTTTGATCTAAACGCGCCATAACTTCCGGCCATCGTTTTTGTTTGCGCTCGCTCGCGGTCTTTGAGCAACCCTGAACGAAAAAAAGAGAGAGGGAGAGGGAGAAAAAAGGGGGAAGAGTTTCGCGGTTGTTAAACTCGACCAAGTTAAAATAACTTGAAAACAGGCCGCCATCTGGGGATGAAAATCCCTCTCGTTGAAACTTGGAAAACCCGATTAGATGGTCGGCGCATCATTTTTCATCCAATAGTTGGATAATTCTATTTCGAGCTCTCCGAAAAGGAAGAAAAAGAAAAGTAATTTATGAGGTGAAAATATACACCCGTAGTCTATACACCAAGTTGCGAGACTTTTTCAAGTATCGCGGATTTTCACCAATTTTTTTCTTTCAGAGAGGAAAACAGTTTCCTTTCTTTTTCTTTTTTTTCTATTATCTTTAATGAAAAAATACAAAGATACGAAAATGTTTAATCGAGAGAAGGGTTGTTTAATCAAAACCTAAGGATTTGATACTAATTTCTTGTTAGAGGCGAGAAAAGAAAACAGTTTTCTTTTTCCATTCCACATCTTTGAATGAAAAAGATACAAAGATACGAAAAAAGAAGATTCACAGATGGTTATTTAATCGGCGCGCAGAACAACGCGGAAGGGATAAAATCGCAGATATATCTTATGAAATATATCTCTCTAAACGATTTACGGCCTCCATAGATTCGTTCTATCGCGCGAACATTCAAAAACCGTTCTTCAGGAATGGAGGGGGGATTTAATGAATCCGCGTAAATTATATCGATTAGCCGGGAACAAAACGAAACAATTATCAATAAATGTAACGAAATCCGATAACCGGGGCAGATTTATTATCGAGAATGTTCGCCTCCCCCTCCCCTCCAAAGAGGACAATTTAAGGGGGCGATTGTTATCTTTATTCTGTTACATATATCATCAAGGCGAGATAGTAAAGTAATTGATATGAAACGAAGGGAGGGACGTGGTGGTGGTGGTGGTGGTGGGATGGGAAGAAGGGACTTTGGTCGGTCTGCGAACAGGAGAGGGGGGGAAAAGAAGAAGGAAAATCCATCGACCCCACGTGCTACGTTTCTACGAATCCAAGGAAATCGGTTTAGGGAGCGGAAGGGAGCCGCTTTGATCGCGTTACCGGCTCGATCTCGCGGATTAGGGACTCGATCCTTCTTCCTCCTCCCCCCCGCTTCCTCCTCCCCTTTCCCACCACCTATTTTGTTCTTATCCCCGGCCGCCTTTTCTCGCCAAACTCGATATTTCGATCGTGCGACCTGCCCCAACGGAAGCCAACGTGTCCAACGTTGGCCGAAGGATAGACAAATGGGAAATGGAAATCAATTTTCTCGATTCGTGTTACCCGAGCGTGTGATACTTTAATAGTTTTAATCCGGAGTTAATTATAGCTTTTCAAGCCTCGTTATTTTTCGCCGTCGGGAAGAAACGTGTTAAAATATGAGAAAAAGGAAAAAAAAATATTGGACGAATATAATGGCGTTCGATCAGGAGAAGAAACGGGAATAAAAAAGAGAAATCGTTCTCGACGATTCGCAAAGCTGGAATTGGAACAATTCGCGTTAACAAACGCAAACGTCCTTTAACAGGTTATTTAATCCTCTTAATTCATCCCGTTTACTCTTCTCTTTGCTCGAACAATGCCCGACTCGAGCCATCCCACTTTTCCACACCGCTTTCATGTCTCATTTTCACGCCGCCTCTCCCTATTAAAAGATTTCTCTCGCGATATCAAAAGAAAATAAATAAATAAATAAATAAAACGACTCCTCCCGCCTATTCTAATTTATGCATGTTTGACGGAAGGGGTACGAAGAATAATTTCAATCTTCGACCCCCAATCCTCCCCCTCCGACTCAGATGTAGCATGAATAATAAAGTTGAGAAAGCCCCGCCACCACGAGCTACGCTACTCCTCTGTCTCTGTCCCAGCTAGAGTAATAATTTTTGAGTCACGAAGAGGACGGGCCCTGCCGTGACCGGGATACACACCCTTCTTCAACAACGCAGCACAGCGGCCCGCGTTTCAAGACATTCGACGAACGAAACGCGACGTCTCCACGAAACGACGCCACTGATATCCATCCTCCGCTCCTGCCTTTGGCGTCGTTGACATTTCGTTGCCCACGCTTGGGACCTGCCATTTCCTATTCCAGACGTTTCCTCCCTTTGTGCGCGAGTCCTGGATGTCTTTTATTTATTTATTTATTTATTATTCCTCGTGTAGCTCCAAGTAGTTTCTCCCTCGAATCGCAAGGGATGGAATTATCATTGTTCTCGCGATTAGGGAAAAATCGCGGAGGGTGATGGTTCGTTTATGCGTCTTGGGATCAACTCGCGTATCGCTCTTTAAGTCGAGAGGAGAGGAAGACGCGTATCACCGCGTGTAAACCGTAAGTGCGATAGCTAGTTGGTTAAAGCTAGTTTGCGGAATAAGTTACGTGTCCCGTATGGAATACGCCTTTAAAATTTCAATTAACGTGCAAATCACCCTCTCTGTTCGACCGCAAAACGCTCTCGCTAACGAGTCTCCTTATGTTTCTCTCTACACGCGCCCAAAATCCCGCGAAATATAACATGGATTCGGTAAGATCGGGTTTAAAGAAATTTGAAGAAGTCATTCATTTTCAAATATTTATCGTGAAGATATCATCATTCCTTTCCATTCCGCGAGTATTCGATCGCTCTCGCTAACGAGTCTCCTTATGTTTCTCTCTACACGCGCCCAAAATCCCGCGAAATATAACATGGATTCGGTAAGATCGGGTTTAAAGAAATTTGAAGAAGTCATTCGCTTCGAAATATTGTAATCGTGAAGATATAGTTATTCCTTTCCATTCCGGGACGAAGACATAGAGACGGAACTGAACGCGTCCGGCGCATTGCAAAACCGGACGAAAGCGGCATCGTATTTCACCTCCCTCGGTGGCCCCTGTAGCAGCATCCTGTTCATATCAGAAACGCATCTATCCCGCAGACTGCGATTGTGAACCGTTTCCCACTCCCTTCGTCACCGACAATCCCAATAACGGATCGCCGCTATCCGATCATCTCTCCACGCGAATCCGGCCACGCCGTCGTCCTCCTCCTCGTCCTAGTGCCTCCTGGTGTTGCTCCACTCCCCTCCCAGTCAGTTCGGCCGCTCGTGTCCAACGAGAGTTGAATTTATAACGAGTCGCGGTGAATTTATGCGATGGTCTTTTCGGCCGAGGAGGTGAGACTCGACGTGGCCCACCCTCGTATCGGTTGTTGGAACAGGGGAGGAAAGTGCAGGGGTGGAAAAGAGAGAAGGGAGGGGAGTAGGTGCAAATGTAGACTCTAATCCGAGCGGCGGTGAGCCATCGACAGAAAGATTTATCTCGACGAGGTCGCCACCCCTCCTCGCACGCGAACACCCGCCCCCTCCAGTCCCTCCGCCGCTTCACGTTCTCCCCGAGTTTCAGCCCGGGGAATTAAATTCGGCCGCGAGGCGGTTAGCAATATTTTATGTTCCGATTCACCTACCCTCTCTTTCGCCCCCTACCCTGCCGCCACTCCCCTCGCCGCTATTTCGACCTGATCCCGAACGATTCCTCCTCCTCCACGATTAAAGGGACGAAGAAATTGTGGAAATTTTTTGGAATCTTTCAGATTTTGGGATTTCGTGAACGAGTGGAGATTGAAGGTAGATCAGATTTTGAGTTTTTAAAGGAGAGCGAGTGATTGGTATCGGGATGGAAAAGTTTGAGAGAAAAATCCACTCGTGGATCAATACGAATCAGCGATCCGCTATTAATTGTATTCGAAAGCGGGGAGAAGAGGAGTTGGGTCTCCCTTGCGCGCAGAGAAGGGGACGACAACTCGGAAAATCCCACATCGAGCCTTTACTCGTGCCGGCGAAACTAATCGAATGAATAAAACAGCGGGCGTTAACGAACAGGTCGGTCCCTCTTGGCCCGGTTCCCCAAACTTTGCTAATGGAATCGTGGCCCTCTCCTAAAGGAAATATTAAATACTAATATTGATACCCACTCTCCGCTCTTCGTCTTTTTTCTTTTCCTTTCTCGAAAGCCTTTCCTTTCTCGTCACATCTTTGATCGATTCAAAATTGGTCGAATTTTATCGTCTAAATTTCCCTCTCTTGAAACTCCATCGGCCCATGATAAAAGTGTCCTCGGAGACTCGTGCGGACAAGATCCGGTTGAAGATTTAGGATCACCCGCCGAGCCGCTCTCTTAATCTTCCCCGCGAGACGCGATTACAATCGCAAATTTCGGCTCGCCGTTTATCCAAGTCCGAGTCAACTCTCGTTCGCGATTACAATTTCGACACGAAAGAACCGCCCGGAAGAGTTTGGAAAGAGTTTGTCGGAAGGGAATTACAAGCGGAAAGTTTGGACCGTCTTGGAGGGAACACCCTTCCGGGGCAACGTTTGATTAATTTGGGTGCCGAGTTTACCGAATTAGGGTAAACGGATTGGCCGGCGAGGGTAACGACTGATGCACAATGCGAGTACAATTCCGAAATGCTAACACGTCCACGCCTAATACGATTCGCCAGTTGGGGGTGGGGCGTCCCCAACGTCACCTACGCTCGACTAGCCTACTTCCTCCCGCTCTGCCCCGGGCTTCGTCGCGGTTTCCTAGCCGAGTCCCAACTCGAAACTAAAGCGACACCCACCGCTTTAACGCGGCGACCTAGCAGAGGCGGAAACGGCAACGCTTGATGCGCTAAGTCAATAAACTGGACGACGAAAATTGGCCGGCAAACTTTAATCCCGCTAATTACCAGATTAATCGGATCCTCGTCGTCGTTTACCGATTCTGTGTCTATCCCCTGAATTGCGAAATTTCGAAATGCCCCCCGACGGCGATCGAGGAGAGAAAACGGAGCGATTATAGCCAGGGAATTAATATTCGCTTGTTCGATACTTCGTAACCGAGTCGGTCCTTGCTTCAAATCGATTCGAGCCGACGAAGAGTGGGATGAATTGTAAAATTCCTCCATGTTTCGTCGATTCGAATATGGCGAGGACGATGAATCAGCATCTCTCTTCGCACCCTTCAAAATTTGATCCTGAATATTAAGTACAAATGGAATATAAATCGAACGTTCTTCCAAACCGCCAAACAAACGAATGTCCTCGAATATCGAATACCGGAGGCTGGCTAAACGATGACACAAGACGCGTGGAAAGGTCCGGGACATCGCGTGTCGCTTCTTCGCTCTCCGTCCTGCGGCGGAGGATTTGTACGGCGAAAGAATCGTGCGTGGGACTAAACTTTTCCTGGCAAGGTCGAAAGTCAAGTTCTCTTTCGCTGAAGTAAGAAAGAGAGAGGAGAAGGAAGAAGGGTTAGAGGAAAGGTGAAGGTTTGAAAGACAGAGCGCGACAGAGGCAAAGCGACATCCGAGACGGAACTCAAACATTGGTGTAGCCCCTCCTCTCTCCTTCGCCCCGTGTCGCCTTTCCCTCTTGATTTTCCCGGCCGGCTGCTACGTGTATACACACACTTAGGCACACATTTGCGCGGGCACACCGCGACCAAAGTCAAACTGCGTCTGCTGCATAGCAGTCCTCCTCTCTGTGTCTCGTTGGCTTATATTATCCAGTTACCCGTGAGGCTTGCCTACTCGCCCAAACAAACGAACGGATACCAGTTAGATTTTATGATTACCCGACCCTTTCGTTATTTCTCTTTCCGTCCCTTTTTTTTTCTTTCCCTTTTCCGCCTCCTCTCCATTCCCTATTCCGTTGTCCGTCCGCGCTCCCGAGATTCTTGCATGATTCAGAACGGTTTGAAGAGAAGTTCGAAAATGAATGGGGGAGGATTCTTTTCCTTCGTCGTCGTCGTACGTATACTTTCGAGGTTCTTGGATTGATCGAGGATTGCCGGTTCTCGAAGGCAAGTTTTAATTTAATCGAGGGATTCCTTTTTTTTTCTTCGGCGATTAGCGCATAAATTTTTCACTCCTTCGTAAAAGTTCGTTCATATCGCTCTTCCCAATGATAATTCGTCGGAATACAATCGCGTCCATTCAAACTCCGGACGACCAAACATCCTTCTTTCGCTTCTCCAATCTCAAATGTGTACTCAGCACTCCTTAGTTATCTCCCGTACTCGAAATAACATCGAACCCGGTTACTTACTTACCGGTGATATTTACGCAGAACACACTTCACTAGATCTTCCCCAGACTTTTTTCTTCCCTCCTCGATGTTAACTTTGCCCCGAGGAGTCTCCTTAACCAGAGACCGCTAATTATGAAAAACGTCCCACTTCTCTCCATTACAAAGAGAGAAACGGAGAAAAGAGAGAAAAGAGAGAAACATCACCGCCGGTGATGTCAACCAGTTCCAGTGCTTTACCTCCTCGAAACTTGCTCCCCCCTGGAATGGAGGAGGGAGGGCGCGTCTGTTCCCTCGCAGGAGGGAAGAGGGAGAACTTTCTTTGTTAAAGATTAAGGAGCATTTCCCGTTCTGGGCTGGAACGATCTCTCCTTTGCAAAATGCACGATAGCCGGGGAATTCGCCGTGACTTTGAGGAAAACTATTCGGCTTCTAAACTCGGCGGACCCCCCAGTCGTCGTACCCCAGGGGTCATTATCTCTCCGCCGCAAGCATCGGTAGGGGTGGTAAGGGGGAGTCGTCCATTCCCGTCTTCATACATTGGACCATGAAACGGGAGATTAGTTTGGGGACGACCGCTTAACTCGACTCGTCACCCCTTACCGAACTCCGAACCGGGTTATCTTAATTCACGGATCACCTTGCCAACTTTGTCCCCCCGTTTCTGACAAAAAGTCCCCGTTCCGAGGAGGATGGACGTGGAGCACGGATCTACATCTTCGTTGGGAAAGTAAATCTGCTTTGACAACTTTAGAGTTACGTTATTATGTATTTTGAGAGTATTTCAGTTGGGACAAGAAGGAGCATTTTCGACATATTTTACTTTTTCGTTAAACGTCAAGGGTTAACGGGTCAGTTATTAACGATATTAAAGACGCGCCACGTTGTGGAAGACAAAATAGAGGCATCGATCGAAGCAAACCGACGAGTAAGAGAGTTTGTCGAATTGGAATGTTCATGAAAGTGGTGAAAAGATTTTTTGAGAGGGTAAAATTAAGGGACTTCTTGACTACGTTCTATACACTAAATGTTAACGTATTAACGTGGAAAGCCTTTGAAGTATAAAGTCCTTTGTCTTCGGGGAGTGTAAAATAAATACCAGGTATCGATTGAGCTTCATTTATTAACAAGCTCATAATTCCCCAACTCGTTCCAGGAATGTTTAAAATTTCTACGCAGATATTTAAATTACGAGCAATATCCATCTACTTATGGAAACATAATTTGAATAAAGTAACAAAGAATACAATTTAATAAAGGAAATAGAAATAAATTACTTATATATAGACGTGGATCCTCCGCTCTACTACCCTGAGCTCGCTCACTGACGGTTCAAAAAGGATAGACAAGACGGAATCGAAGCAGCAATTCGCACGTATATCTATACAAGCTTATTGCATACATAAAAACTGAACAGAGAGGATCGATTTCCTTGGAAACGTACCAAAAATTCGCACGTAATAAAAGTTTAGAGCGAGGAGCATCGCCCTGGTCACGAATACCAGAGCCCTCGAACCCCTAAAGCGCGCGATCCACTCGACTCGAGCCGAGTGACGAGCGGGGACGATTGTTGGCGTGGCTTGAATTACGACGCGTCGTAAAGCGGTCGCGCGCGACTCGCGCGGAATTTCGGGATTCGAAGGACACGCGTCGGAAGTGCGAGCAACGACGGCCGAATCCTCGGCTTTCGAGGTCGCTCGCTCCTTGCACTCGCACGGAACTTCCGTAACGCGTTAATCCGACGAGGCACGTATCTACGTGGAGAGATAAGGGATTGGCGGCCGCTCGTAACTGGACGTGGACCTCGATTCTCTCGCGACGGTGTGCGTCTCGCTGCTGGAATGGACTGCAGAGGGGAGGGCTTCCTCCTTGGAGGAGCGGCCAGATTCTACGTCTACGTGACGTCGAGTTTGCTCGATTTCCCTTAATCGAGTCTCTCAGCCGTCCGGATTATACGGGCTCCCGTGGTAACAAGCCGCTCCGGGATCGCCTTATCAGCGCCCGGCTTTTTGCAACCGAATCCCCCTCCACCGTGAACACGACCGATCGGCCAGAATGCCAATTATTCCGCGGCAAATTTGCCGGATAGAATTTAATTATCAGCGGGGAAATTTGGCCCCGAGTTTTACCGTCCATGGATCACCTCTTATTCGTGGATATTGGAGATAATACGTGATTAATAATAATAAAAGGCAGTCTTTCCTTTCGTATATTCTATGTTATATTTTCAAGAATAATACCTTGGAGAATGACGATTTTTTCTTTATGCTAGAAATTGAAATTGAGAAACTTATATACACGGTCTAATCATCTAATGATCGAGTCGAGGGTGGATACAAGTGTGGAAAGGGAAGGACGAAGAAGAAAAGGAGAGAGAGAGAGAGTTAGTTTTAAATATCGAGTTTCGTCGATACGCGTGTGAATATTTTATTCCAATTCAAGTTTCATAAACGGGTCGAGACGTCTGTTTGGAAGACAAATGTTGAACGTTTCCGGTGAGATTCTTTAACGCGATACATTATTCAACCGAACTGGCCGCCAACACCGGACGGAGATACGACGACGAAACGACCGCCAAGAATTGTCGGGATACCTTCGCGTTTTTCATTGCGACTTCTTCCGTAATTTTCTTGCGCCACTCTGTGCATACGTCGTCCTCGGACTGGCGGATGTATAACGGTAAAATGTAAAAGTAATTGGTGGAAATTAACGAGGGAGAGACGGAACGAGGTTTCTCAATGAACCGCGATGCGCGTTATTCTCCTCTCTTGGCAGAGAATTAACGAAAATCCTGCCATAATTTTCTCCCATAATTTTGCACCACTTTAACCTCGATTCAACGTGTAGAAATTCGCTCAATCGATTCCCATGCAGTATCCAAATATCCAATTAATTCGAATCCAGAATTAAAAGTATTCTTATTCGACTATTATATTCTATAATTACAATTCCATTAACATTAGATTCTCGTTAATTATTCGGCCCGATATCCATCAATGCAACATTATCGTACCTGATATTAATCATCAATGTCCCGGATTATATCAAATTCGATTAGGTATTTTTACACTCGCCCTTTGATATCGACCGATCCTTCTTACCGTGAAATAACGCGAAAGCTTCGTCGAAACATCGATTGTTGTAAAAATTAATCTCTCGACTTGACCAAAAGTGAACGCGTTCTCATCTTCTCTTCGCGAGGATAACGATTGCAAGTTAATCCTACCAATTAACCTCGAATTACACGACGTTGTTACTTTAACTTCATAGATATTCCTGTATTGTACACGTCTTCAAAAAACATATGGGATTACAAAACGCATAATTACACACACGTGCATGAAGAACACGTTGGAAATCGTAGACTCTGATAACAATACACACTCGAGTAAATTGAAATCTGGTGATCTCGTCTCGTCGGAATTCATAAGGCGCGCGGTTCTTTAAGCCCCTTTGAAGTTTTTCCAAACAAATTAAAAAAGAGTGGAGCGACATGTCTTTTAAGGGCCAATATCGCAAGATGCCGCGAAGGGAACCGTGCGTTGAAGTCGAGGAAGCAATAAGTTTTAAGGAAAAGAAGGAGGAGGAGGAGGAGGAGCTACGATCTTGTAATAAAAAAATAATATCGGCTAAATAATAGATTCGAGAGAAATGCGAAAAGAGGAGAGACAAAGAGAGGAAACAACGTGGAATATTATAATCGGCCGAGATGAATCTCGACTTTGGTTTCAAAGTTCCCCATACACGACGAACTTCCATACTTTCCTCCTTCTTTCTTTCATCCTTTCCTCTGTTTAACCCGCGTTCGTTCTCTCTCTCTCTGGCACGCGCCGATTCCATTATCTCTCGTCGAGACAATATCTCGAGGAAGCTCGAGGTGTGGATATCTCGTGGACGCGTGTCCTGGGACGACTGATGGTATATCACGCCCATTATCGTGCTGGAACTTTGTTACTCGAACGATCGTAAAGCTTTGTGCGCGTGGATAAACTGGTATTTATCCCCGATATACGGATTTTAATATTCGTTGAGAGATTGTCGTTGGATTTTCGTTCTTTGGATTTTGAAACGTTGTTGCTTGTGATGAATTAAAAATTGTTATTGTGCTCGATGTACTTTAACGACGAAGTCAACGATACTCGTGACTTGGAAAGTTCGAAGATTTAGGCAATATAAATAGAATTCTTCTTCGAATTTCTGATTTCCTTCCATTAAGAATCTCATATATATATATATATGATAGAAAGTAATTGTTCTCTTGGTGTAAATCCATTGTCAGCATCCCCGATCTTGGCGGGTAATCCAACTAATCAGAACGGTTGAACGCAGCTGCTCGATGTCAGGACATCTGCGCATCTAAACTCATATACAATTATACGGACTAATGCTGATTTATCCATGTCAACTGAGTATCGTACGATAATATCGATGGATCAACTTGCACCGTTTCGTTCCTTTATTTACCAAACAAATATTTTACAGCAGGAATATTTTTTTTCTTAAATTATTCTTCAGCCATCCTTTCCTTAAATTTTCCCTCGTTGAAAAAGAATATTAATCGATCGTTGTACGAAATCAACTTCCATTGTTCGATATTCTATAAATTCCACTCGATTCCTCCGATTCTCTCGTGGATAAATTCACACGACAATTTCAATGGGAATTAAATATTCACTTTTCCTAAATTCTTCCACAATTATCATCAAAAATTCTCCTTTTATCACTGATTCGACTTATCAAATTCTATTCGATTCTCATGGATAAAATACACTCTGAATGGGAGTCAAATATTCCACTTTCCCTAAGTTCTTCACAATAATAAGAATAACTACATATTCCGCCTAAATATCCTGCACAATTATTATCAAAAATTCTCGTTTTATCACTGATTCGACTTATCAAATTTTATTCGATTCTCATGGACAAAATACACTCTGAATGGGAGTCAAATATTCCACTTTCCCTAAGTTCTTCACAATAATAAGAATAACTAAATATCCTGCACAATTATTATCAAAAATTCTTCTTTTTATCGCTGATTCGACTAAGAATTCTGGCGATACCCGCGAGGGAGGTGCGGTGTGACACGGAGAAGAGTGGCGGTTCGTGATAGGGCTAAAACTACTCTCACTCCATCCTCCACCCCAGCCCATTCGCCTTCCTCAACGCAGAAAAGAAAACTGCCTCCCTCCTTCCCTCCCTCTCTCTCTCTCTCTCTCACCTTTGTATAGCTCGTGTACACGTGCTCACGAAGGAGTGTGCATCGGAGAGGATACAAAGCCGTGCCTCCTTTCACCTCGAGGGATCTCTCTAACGGATGTTCGCTGCAAAAGCTTCGAGGAGCCGCTATGTACGACGTTTCAATTTTCGTGGCTGCTTCGATCCCCGCCAACTAATATTCCTTCCTCCGTCTTTCGAAACTTTCTAAAGCGACGAGTGTCGCCGTCCACGGGCTTAAACGTCCCCCAGCGCGACCAGGAGATCGGCGAAATCGAACCCATTAAATCTGTTATCGGGCACGGGAGGCGCGGATGAGGGACGAGGTCGTTGAAGTTCGCGCGCTTTTGGAGATGTGGACGTGCACATCGTGGGGTAAGGTGATTTAAAAGTAAGGAGGGGAAGTTGGCGAAGAGGTTAATGTATCGCGGGGAGAAATTGCGTTGACGCTTCCTTTGGCTGGTTTTATTTTACTGCGGAGATGGATTGGGGATCGACTTGTTAAGGGATTATGTTCGATTGAACATTGGCCGTTTCGACTTAATGATGTCTTAAAATGTTTCGAATATTTTCTTTGCTGATATTTGCTTGGTTCGTTTTTTTTTGGAAAATCAATCGAAGGACACGATACAACAGTTACGAACGCTATCAAGTGCGCTTGTTGCGAGATAGAGAGCTTGGCTTCCTTTGATCCAATTTACAACGGGTCTGCGATTATCGACCGCAGAAAGAAAGATAAATCCCTAAGGCATGGACGTTTATCACGCTAATAAAACTATAGAAAAATTCTCGGAAAAAATAGTCTTGTTGTTACCAATTGAATCTTACGAATTTCGTTCAACGCATCATGGATATCGTATAATAACGAGAGATCGCGTTAATTAACGCAAATTGCTCGTTTATTTTCCTCTCGGATAATCCAAAAAATGGCCGCGATCTCTGGCGATCTCACGGAAAGGAGAGGAGAGAAGTCCTCTCGCTCGGCCATCGAGGCGACCCGGTGGTGGTGGAAAAAAGTTAACCAGCGAGCCGGTGGAAAAAAAAGGAAAAAGTAAAAAAGAGAAAAGAAAGAAAGAGAAAACTAAAGGGAAAGGGGGAAAGAGGGAGTAGTGGAAGAGTAGAGAAAGGGAGAGAAAGGGAATAACGGAGTACGTCCGGATCCCGCAGGAAGCCTCCTATTTAGCCGGGGTCCCAGCAGGTTGCTCCGGGCGAAGGACAGTTTCCGGCCGACCAATTCGTTAGAAAACTACTGCCTGCTCGGACAGTCAGTCGATCCCCTTCTTCGCCTCTGCCGTGCACAATGAAAATCTCGACAATGGCCATACGGTATCCGTGGACGAGGGGGAAAGAGCTAAAGAGAGAGAGAAGGGGAGAGAGAGAGAAAGAGACAAATGGACGAACATGTTCCACGGAGAAAAAAAAGATGGAGCGAAAGAGAAGAGTGGCTCTCTTGTCTCGTATCGACGACGCCAGAAACGTTTTGGTAGCTACGAAACTCCGTGATGGAGGGTTGCCGCTCGGTTGCCAGAGAACACACCGAGAATAGTCGCCTCGAAGGAACTTCATCTCGCAATAAATGCAATATAACTTTTCGTCCAGGCCTGTTTCCTTCTTTCCCCTTTCGCCTCCTACCTCCACCGAGGCTCCATGGCCGAAAATATCTGGTGGTAAATGAAACGGACAAATTCCAGCGACGTCCGATCCCCCTCGACGGACTCGCGACGCCTTTTCATGGACAGGGGAATGCGAACTTGGCTCCGCTGAAAGTGGAGCCAAGTCGTTGTTCGCCGCGGATAAAAGCGGGGACGTCGAAGCTGTGCTCCGGTTCACAGGGAGCGGATTCCCTTTTTTTTTTTTTCCTTTCTTTCTTTCTTTTTCTTCCCTCCCCCTGTTACACGATCTTCTCGGTTAACTTTCTCTTCTTCGTACTTATCTTTCATTGGTCGGCTCGGATTGGCCAATCGCGATCGAGCGTGTTCGTTCGATCGGTCGGATGATGGCGATCGAACGATATTTATGGGAGTTTAGAAGTTCGATTCTTTCGTGTTGGAATTTTCTCTCTCTCTCTCTCTTCTTTTCACGATTCGATAAAGAAGGTTATTGGGAAGGGAAGAAGGAAGAGGAGGAACTGGTAAAGTGGCGAAAAATATTTGACGACTATGTAAAACGTGATTTTTCTTTCTCTCTTTTTTTTTCTTTTTAGGCAACGATTTCCGATATTTCATTTATGGAGCTCCATCGAATGGATTCTTCCGATACGATCAACGTTTCACGGTCTCCGCTAACGTATAAATTCCGTGTCCCATCGATCTCCCAATAAACAACACGGGGCCAAGGGAGGAGGAAAGGTGGAGGAAAAGAAGAGAGGAGAGAGAGAGAAAGAGAGAGGAAAAAAAGAATCGCTTCAAAGGATTTCACGACGCGTTAGCTTTAAAGGGATAAACGATGGTTCTCCGGTGTTTGATCGCGCGGAAACGAGCGTGCTCGCTGAATGTCGGCGATTTTTTTTCCATTTTCTTTCTTTTCTTTTCTCTTTTTTTCTTTTTTTTGCATAAAAACTGTGTCCATTTTAAAGGAGCGCGTTCCACCAAACTTTTGCCATAAAGTATCCGGGCAGGAAGTTAAAACCGGGAGAGGGAGAGAGCGAAAGAAGGTAGAAAAGCGAGGTTAGACAGGCGAGTTACGAGGTAGAGGGAATTTCTTTGGTGTTGGTTGCATGGCTTGTCCGGCATCGCAATCTGCAATCTCTCTCTTTCTCTCTCGAAATCAACCCCTTTCCTCCACCTTTCTCTAGTCGCGTTTTATTAAATAAATACCTGAGCCTTCTGGTCGGATAGGATAGGTAGGTGAGCGCGCGTGCCTCGCTAATAGAAAAGTGCTCTTTTACCCGGCCGCCATCGCAAAGGGAAAACGCGATGAGCTGTTCCGCTTTGAGCTACCATCTCCTCCGATCCGACCCCCTCCCCTTGGAAACGGCAGGAAGAGTGGGGTGGAAAAAAGAAAAGGAAAAGGAAAAAAAAGAAGCTGGCCACGATCAACAATGCGACAGCCTCCGATATCAACCGATTCAACTGATCGTTTCTCCTCATAATATCGATCTCTCTTTTTCTCTCTCTCGATCGTTCCCTCAAAAAAGATTTAAACAGGTTTACAGAGGCTTTTGGTGCCTCTTTTTTTCTTTTTCGTCCTAACAAAAGTGCTGAGATCGTGGATCGAATGATACAAAAACAAGATATTGGGATATTGGTTGAAAAATTTATTCGGTTCAGGGAGCTCGTTTATGAGGTTCGTTCGTTTGATGGATGATACGTTTCGTTAACGAGCTCTTGATTAAATATTATCGATATACGTATGTATACTCGATGGATATATATATATATATATCATCATCCCATTTTCATTCTTTGTTATTTCATTTCATTTTATTTTTTTTTCGCGCGCGCGAAGAGAGATAACGTTGGAACGATTTAATACCTCCCCTCCCCCGTTATATTAGCAAATAACGTAACTAAATTACGCGGGATACATCATCCGATCCGGAAACAATAGCAGGCATTGGATACTCCATATTTAATAAAGGATCAAGTATGTAACCGTTTCAATTGAGCAATTCATTACCGAATACATCTCCTGTAAAGCTTTAATGGCTGGCGCGGAGCGCAACCGTTCCCCGGGCCCGCGGTGAATATATTTCACGTTAGAACGGACTTCTAAACAATATCCAAACATGGAAACGCGCATGACGGGCACGTTCAACAGAGTTCAGCTGGACCCCGGTATCCGATATGCATTAGCATCGGCATACATCTTTCTTGCAAACATCGTACGTACGTGTGTGCGTGTATATAAATATGTATATATATATGTATATGTATGTATATCCATATTCGTGTCAACAATGTTCGAAGGTCATTTCAGACCGGCCTCGTAATAACGCGTATCGGGTGTTCGCTTATTGAAATATCGTCGAAACATTTGCACCCGCCCCGTAAATCGCACACGCTGTTGTAATCGCGAGAGAAATTGACCCTCCTTTGTAACCGCTGCGATTATCGAGTTATCGAGCCACGTTGAAAATTGGGATAAAATCGTGCGAAATTATTCCAAACCGACGATCTCCCGTATTTTCGTCTCGATTGACGAGATCGTAGGATGATTCCATTCTTTTCTTTTCTTCTTTTTCTTTTTTTTTTCTTTAGAGAAGCTACGTCGATTTCGTTTCTTTTCGCGTTTCTGTTTCCACCAAGAGGATCCATGTAAAGAAGCACAAGGGAGGGATAACGGGATAACTCTGAATTCTAGGGTTATTTAATTAACTTTTCACAGTTTGCCCCAACGTGGCGTTGAAAAAATCGAAGTCTCCAGTAAACGTTCGCAAGAAAATTTCGCAAGAAACGTTCGCGTTTCTTCGAAAGGATTCGTAGAGTGAAAAATCGATTTAGAGATAATAACGAAAGAACGAAAACATAAAAGAGGACAGTTGTGATTCGAGAGGAATCGAGGTCGTAAATTTGGGAAGGGAGAGGGGAGAATGGTTGCCTAATTAAGACTTCGTTCGCCCGGGTTCTCCGGCGGAACAGTTTCATGAAAATATGGAAGCATCGGTGGAGGTCCATTGGTAACCGTTGCTGCTCGTCCTTCGCCGGAATTCAATCCTGATTCCTTTAAATAATTCGGTGGGGAAAGAAAGCGGGATGGCAGTTGTTTGGCAATGGGCCATTAACCTTTTAAAAGAGTTAACGAATTTATACACGCCACCTAATTACCGGCGCGCGGGCTCCGCCACAGGAAAAATAAAACGTAGATTCCGGTAATTGAAAGGCCGACAGGGGAACGCAAAAAGCACGGAAAACGTTCTGTAATCTGGATTACCAGCCTCCAACCAGGCTGCGTTTTTTCGTTCTCATCTGTATTAGTGTCCTCTCCTCGTTACCGTTAACGTCTCTTTGATAGTAATATCGGGGGAATATTGGGATATTTTTATTCGAGCTATTAATATCCCTGCATTATTTTTTTCCTTTTCTCGACTTTTCCTTTGGAAAATTATATTTGAATCGGACGTGTTTATCGGAAAGAATTTGAGATCAATTAATTTGTTTTGTTTTTGATCTTTAAAGTTTCAAAGTACGAGGAATAAGAGTCTAAGG
Organism: Apis cerana; assembly: GCF_029169275.1. Classification (NCBI taxonomy): domain Eukaryota; kingdom Metazoa; phylum Arthropoda; class Insecta; order Hymenoptera; family Apidae; genus Apis; species Apis cerana. Next base: position 9,802,227 of record NC_083853.1, on the reverse strand, counting down.
AAACGATGAATTTGCTTAAAATTTATTAGGTGTGAATTAAAATTATTTCCGAAACGTGGTAAATTATAATAATATTCGTATATTCGATTTAAATTATAATAATCCTCGTTTTATCCAATTAAAATTATATCATTAAGTGTAATTTTCAATGTATTATATTTATAATTCCACTAATAATATCAATTAAAAAGCTATCCGCGCCAAACATTTTTCCCCCGATATTATTTAATTAAAAACGCAGAAAACTTGGATGTTACGAAGTGCTAAAAGTGTTAAAAATTATTTCAAACGCGAGTGATTAACGAGGTCTCCTTCCACTTTCGTTCGATAGCAAGATCGACAATATTCTCTTTTCGAATGCACAACAAATTCTTCTTCATAAATCATAATGAATTATAATATATAAGCTACAATATCTAACCTGAATATACGAAGATCGAAGCATTACCACTTTTTTTATCGATTCATTTTACCCGATCATAAATCATTAAACGCGGCACGCAACACTGATCGATCGCATCGATCGTTCGGTTCTTCAAAAACCTCGAGTATCGATCAATTTATAATTCCGTCGTAAAAAATTTTCATGGATCGAATGAAATGGAGATCGATCGATTGAGAAAACAATCAGATATACAAGACTCTCGAGTCGATCTTGGAGGGGATCTTCGAGATTTCATCTGAAATCACCAAAATCCAAATCGAAAGGAAAAACAACGAGGGAGGTTTAGCTTAACGTCATAGCCCCGCCCTTCCTCCCCTCAACCCGCTTTCAGTCGCCATCGAGCGAGATTTACCGCCATTTTTTCCCCTTCGCGCCGAATGCACGACAAATTTTTACACCCGCAAAAAGACGGAGGACGCCTCGTGCCGGCGATTAATCAAGCCCTCGCCCCCTCCTCCTCTACACTCTGCACGGAGTTTTCAACTGCGGCACGGCGTGCACAAGGAGGGAGAAACGCGTAACGAACGAGGTTGACGTGGAACAAGGGTGCGCGTAACAACCACTGGCCGACTCCTGGAGCAACGAGGGGAGGAGGAAAAAAGGAAGTCACGCGAGTCGAACGGGACAAAGGCACACAATGGGGCGCCTCTAATTTCCGGGCGGCGACAGGAACGCAAGAAAAATTGAAATCTCGCTTTGAACGGTGTATACGTGAACGCCTGCATTATTAAACAACCATAAGGTTGCGGCCGATCGTTGGTGTTCTTCGAACTGCGTTCTGTTTAAAAATTTATCGAAAAATTGTCGGTTGTTGGACAATTGTCATTGCGCGTATCTCAACTGTGTATTGTTTTTCTTCTTGTTCTTCTTCCCTGTCGATTCTAAAATGAAATGTACATATCGAGATGTGTAGAGTTGAGATATTTTGGGAAAGGTTAACGAAATATAGAGATCGTCGCTTGATAATTTTCAAGATTACAGTCGGTGGAGCGAGGAGAGTTTTTCACTTGCGCGTTGAAGAAAGGAGGTATTTCTGGAATCCACACTTTCTTTCTTTTTCTTTCACAAACAGGTACGTTATCCTCTTTGATCCCTCCCTTTGATCGATTTCATTTCGATAAATCAATAAACCCCTTTCTGAGAGACTATAGTGAAATGATCAAAAAAAAAAAAAAGTTACGAATTTTTCTTTAAAGCATGGTTGAAAACACGGTCCGTTCGATCCCAGCGAGGAAAAATTGGCAAGAAAAAGGGGAATACGGAAAGCTCTTTACGAGGATATCGGGTCAAAACACGTCAGGCGTCGGAAGAGAGGGAAAATTTGCTTTGGAATCATGCGGTTACGAACCCTGCGCAACGGCGTATCACCGAACTTTATCCACTCCTCCCGTTGAATCCACGGTGACACGGTGCACAACCTGAATCCCCCCATCGATGGCGACAACCGAGATACACGGTGTCGACGCGGTGTCCCGTCTACTCGTCCGTCCGCGTGTCGCGAGGACGAAAGAGGAATACGGAATTCGAGGAGGGATATCGCAGGAGGAGGAAGATGGAGGGGGACAAACCCTTGGGAACGCGGCGTGTACAAACTGTATCCTCGTCTTCTTCGTCCTCGAGAGAGATTCCGAAGAAACTTTCACTTGGAGCATGTTGGCTCGTTGCTCGTTCCTGGCCGACCGAGTCTCGAGTCGGTATGATTTTCCCGAATCTACGCAAAGTGGATCGTTTGATCTCGCGGAAGGGAATAGGGGACGATTGCCGTGCGGTTTTGCACGAACTCGTGAAATAATAAAGTTGTGGGCGTGCCATGAAAACGAATGAAATTTGTCCATCTTATATTTATATATACGCGGTATCGAGCAAAAGGTGGCTCTCGAAATTGGCTATATTTTTAAAACAATTTACGATTTTGTTTCGAAAACAAGCGACAGGGAGAAAGAGAGATACTTCTTTTCTGTGTTTTTCTATCATTCCGTTGACCAATCGAAGATAAAAAGGAAATAATCTACTTCAACAAGGAAGAATTTAAGATTTTTAAAATTAATAAAACGATTAATTCAACATTTTTGAACCTTTCTGTTGTTTTATTCGATAAACAACTTTCGCGCCATTGCGGTCTTGCCTTTTCTTTCTCTCTTTCTTCCTTTCTTTTTTTTTATTAAATTCCGTCGCTTCGCGAACAATTGGAACGCGAGATTCGTCGCGCATGCCACCTTTTTTTTATATTTTTATTTATTTATTTTTTTTTTATTCGCAATTAAGCCGGCGATGTGTTTCAGTTTATAACGAGTGTCGAGGAAATTTTAGACGATAACGAGAGATAATTAGCGTGTCGACGCGCAGACCATGATCGCAGACCGGAAAATTTTGAAACCAAACAGCGAAACTCGGCCCGATCTCCATCTTTGTTCCACCGGCAACCCTGTTCGAACATGTCCTATGCACGCAGCTGTCTCTATTAGCGCGATATACGATTATTATGCCGCTGTCACGATTACGCGCATCTCAACACAAACACGGCATAAAACACAATGTGGCCACGAGGAGGGAGGGAGGGACAAAATGGAGCAAGGAGGGATCGTCAAAGACCACGATTGATCCATCGGATCATCCGTCTCGAATACGCTGATTTGAATATTCCTTTGAGAGCTGGGATAGCAATAATAGTCTTTAGCCTTAACTACAATATTATTCGTGTATATATATATATATGAATTCGGTTCATTTGTGTATTTTGTAAACATCGCAAAGAGATCGATTCTTTTGTTTAATCTCTTATTTATTTATCAAGTTTGTCCTCCTTAGTTACTTGACACGCCTACGTATCAAGGATACGAGTTATCGGATTAGAATTTTTAAAAAATTGTCGAAATATTCATATATTCGTCACGGAATGAAATCGCAAGGCAAATATGTATTATTTCAAACGAAGAAGAAAAGAACGCTCCATCGCCTATTGAAAAGAAAAAGAAATGGAGAGCGTATTCGTTCCAAATAGAGAGAGATCAAAAATCGAGTACCATCGATCACGGAGGGAACAATATCGTCGATATTTTCAAATTAAAAAAGGCAAAGAAAAAACTCTATTTATCTATCCACGCTTACTCATCGATATACCCGGGTTAAATTTTACCCCCGATTATCTCGAAACGAAAGAAATCGCACGAAAGGGGAAGGCAAACACTGTACACCATCGATTACATTTATCCCCTCCATTAAACTCTGGCCGACTCGTCACGAGCTGTGCCAGCTCGGCCAGAGTGAGTTACGTGATCTCGTAAAAATGTTAATGGCGGTTGCGCTCTCGGTTGCGGCGATAGATGGCGAGAACATTGGCCGTTTACGTGGCAGGTCGGATACGAATTTCGGGTAATAAGGAATCCTCGGCCCTTCATCATTACGCGACCCCTCGAAACGATAAACTCTTGAACGCCGTTTGTCTCGAGTTTATGGGGGAGCATCCTGTAAGCAATCAACACTCGTTGCTCACGAAACGTCCGTTTCACGCGTGATCTCTCGACCTTAGGGAGCTTAACCGGATCTCCTCTCCGGGAGGAGAGAAAAATCGTAACCGCGTTTGCACTCCCTTCTTCGCGCAATTTATTTATAACCGCGAATTTCTCACCGGTCTTGGCGCCCAGTCTTTTTAAGGGATACGAGGGGGTGTAACTCGTGGGACCAACAAGGCCATGAAACTTAATCGAAGCGAAATTGGACTCTCGTCTTCGTCTCTGAATTGTGGGGATGAAAGGGAATGAAACTTGAGATATTGAAGTTCTCAGGCTCGCAGCAGTCTGGGATATTGGGGAATGTTGGAGAGTTGGGAGACTAATAGGCCCGTTTAACGCGTTAAACATCCTTTCTGGCATTAATCTCACGCGTTGGAACATCAAATTTGGATGTTTTTCTTTTCAGAGATTTTCGATCGTAAAATAACCGCACGTCTCGATGGGTGGGAAGAAAAAGCCAAACGTTCGGAGAGCAAAAGCTGCGTTAGAGATCGAATTGCTCCTGGAAACTTGGCCGGACCTCTAATTACTCTCTACTTTCTACTTTCGTTTGACGACCCGGTGGATAACCGAGCGACAAACCAACCTTTAACTTCGTGTCCCTTCCTCTCCGCCCTTCCTCTTTTTTCGAGAAGAAAGAAACGTAGAAATGGCCTGCTCCACGGAAGTTTCGAGCAAGGAGTTCCCCTCGGTCATATCGATTTTCAATACCCTTTAAAAATTAATTCCTTTCTTCTGTCCGTTCGAGAAAACAACCGAGATACTTCTTGTATCTTTGTTCGAAACTTTGAAACTTTCGCATATTCAAACCTCGCCTTTACGAAATATTATAATCGCGGAACCCTCGAAACCCTTTTCAACGGTATAATATTAAAATTCAGATTTCCTTGCGAGATATCTTCGAACGAACGACTTTTGAGCGCGAGAGAGAGAGAGAGAGAGTACCCTGACGATTTCGTACAATAATCCCAGGGATAATTGCGCGTTTCGAAGTTCGACGAGCTCGAGAGTAAAAGGTAAATGGAACACAGAATATACATCCACGTTGCATAGCTCGCTGACAGGCCATCTCGCAACTGTAACGACTGTCAGTTGAGCGTCTTTCGAGCGGCAAACTTTTCGACAAAATGGCGTGGAAAAGCTCGCGTAATATTACGCGTCCCAAAATTTCTCTACTGAAAAGTCTCAAAGTCTGTTCTATAAAAAAAGGAAAAGAGAATTCCAATGCTAAGTCACCTCTACCTCCTCATAATCCAGCATGAGTGGTTCGAACACGCAACCAGAATCGTCATCCACCCCTTATCATCCCAGATGGCATCCAAATCTGATTGGATTTAATCCAACGGAAGATCCAAGGTTCCTTCACAGGTAAAACGATCCGTTTTACGAGAAGAGAAAGAGAATGGATAGAAGGGAAAAGGTATGCAGAGGGCGAGGAAATATAATATGTGCAAAAGGACACGTAGGGTTATCTTTCGGATGCAAAACCGGGCATCCCCTGTTATTCCCATAGAAATCGCGCGTAATGCACCCCCTGCTACACGTGTACACGTGTGAATGCCAGGTACGAGGATTCGCCTCAGAACAAGCTATCTAACGCCGCCGGATGATAATGCAACCCCCCGCGGGAGTCTTCTCGCCTCGTGAGCCGTGAGGTTTGTATACACCCCTCTCCCTCCTCCTTCCTTCTCCCCTCCGCTTCGAAAACGTGGCCCAGGCTGCGAGAAACGAACGGGAGTTGACTCTCTCCCGATCTCGAAGAGACCAAGGATCGTGGACGTGCATCCGTTACCTGCCACTCTATAAGGTGCCTGACCTTTTCCACTTCCTTTTTTGAGAGCGTTTTTTCGCTGTTCGTTTTTTTGGGAGAGAGAGAATGAGAGTGGAATTCTCAGATAGTCGAATTGGATTGGAATTATTAGTTAAAATGGTGTTGCTCGAATCTTTTCAGATTTGTATTCAATTTATCGATACGACTTTATGTTATAAAATACGTATCTTTCAGATTTATCGTTACATATTTCTACTCGTCGTTCCTTTAAACCTATCATTTCCGCGATATAAACTGTACAAATTCGATACAAGCTGTTCCTTTAGATTTTTCCTTCCGTTAACCGTAAGCGGGAGACAACGAATAAAGTCTGAAACGACAACGGGAAGAACAAGAGGACCAAGTTGCGCAAACATCCACGTCTGTTTCGTACATTTTCGCATTTCCTTTCCGTTCCCTCCGAGTCAAAAAGACGGTGCGTAACGATCCACGAAACTATCCCATCGCCTATGAAACACCGATCCACCGTTTCCATCAAGCACGGGAATCATTCTCGAGAAGATCATGCCGAGGCAAACGTTTGAACGACTTCTCGGTACGTGGATTTCTATTTCCGGGAATATAAACGATCGTATCTCGATAAAGGGATGGAAATAAATCTAAAAACGGAATATGCGCATCCTTCCCACCAATGATGCACATCTTTTCCTCGTTCCCCGGCCATCGTGATCCGCCGTCATTTGTTTCGCCTCCTGTTTCCAACGATACGGGGAAGAGCAAAGAAGAATCCGCGATGGCCGTGGTCGAAACGCGTAAAACAAGCCCGCAGGGTTTATACACAGTATACGGTATCCTATAAATCTGAACGCGATGGATGGGTATCTTGGAGAAGAAAAATTCGAAAAGTTCGTGAAATGAAAGTATTCGCGAAACGTAGAATTGCGGGGCGAGTTATCGATCGAATTCTTGCAGATTGAAACTGATCCCCGGTTAATAATCTTCGCGGCAAGGGGAAAGATTCGTTGATCCTGTTATCTTTCTAGCCGAGCTGAAAATTAATGAAATTCTTCCGAATAAAATCGTCGATTTCGGTTAAAATAAGAGGAGAGCGCGCATTCGGATACGTTGTGTTTAATCTTGAAATGCGATTTAAACGTTATAACGCAATTTTGGATTAGTCGTGGAGATTGGACGGAGTGTCAAAAGACTATCTTTAGAATCTTCGGAATTCTTCGAAACGAAACATCTGTGAGATATTGTGTGTTTATTCTCGAACGGAATGCAATTCGAATATTATAACGAAATTCAATCGTGAGGGATGCAGATCGTTTGAATGAAAAATATCTTTAGAATCATCAGGAGATAATCAAATAATAAAAGGTCCAAAACTAAACTTTTCGAACGAGTGATTAAATTTTAATTTTCTATTTCCAAACATCGTACAAACTTGGAATAAAAATTGTATATACAAATACACAAATATTTGTGCCATTCGAATGTTACTTAAAAAAAGGACGTTAAAATTTCCATACATACATTATTCGCCATTATTCATCGCTTCTATCGACACGTAATTTCACGTCGAAGATACGATAAAGCGTATCTCTCCCGATCGGTCTTCTCACACCGTTAAAAAAATTCCGTGGGAAAGCTGCACGAACGTCTCTCGCCTCTCCTTCTCTCGACCGATCTTTAACCCGCGGGAACTGCGGAAGAGGTACTCCTCCTCCCTCTCCTCCGCGCGAAGAGGAATCCGGATTCTTTATCCGATCCAATTGGTACAATTACGACGAGATCGAGGAACGCAAATATCGCGGACCTAAGAGTGGTGGTTCCGCGGTGAAGGGAAGATATCGAGAGAGGGATATAGGAAGAGGGGGGGGGAAGGTTAATTCCGGATTCCTCGCAGGACGTCTGGCGAGGATTTCCGTTGGATTCCAAGCGGGGGGATAGATATCGGAAGAAAACTGGTAGACCGGTGGCTGCGAGCTGTCGTCGAATCCCAAGGGCTAACCGATTTCCAATTCTCCGATATTCATGACGTCCCCACGGTGTGTTTGCTGATTGAGGTTTTCCTGTCTCGTGACTCCTTTTTATTCCCCCTGTGAGAACGTCTGAGAGATAAGAAGGGGGAGGGGAGAGAGAAACGCGTGTCTTGTTCCCTTTTCCCTCCCGTGTGGAATCTCCTCGTTTCCACATCCGAGGAGTCGCGATGCGGTAATAAGGAGGGAGAGGGAGAGAAAGAGGGAATGGGATGATCAAACGAATACGTTTTTCTCGCGGAGAGGCATGGACAATCGCGCGCGTTCGGCCGAGAAGTCGGGGAGAAGGAGTTCGCTTTGTTTTTCTTTCTTTCCCCGCTCTTTCTTCTTTTCTCAAGATCGACACACCTCCTCCTCCTCCTCGTTCTCCTCTCGGCTTGGCATTGAAAAGGGTGTAACACCGGGCGCACACCCGGTAGTTCCAGACGGTTTTCAATGAAGGCCGAGCAACGAGACAGCTTTAGGATTTTTAGGGATGTGTACGTGCACGTGTAATCGAGAGGGAGCCGAGAACGGCGGAGATGCTTCGATAATAGGATGGTCGGAATTGTGACACGCTTTATTCTCGGTGGGCGGGGCGACAAAAGTGTTCCACGGGGAATGGTGGAGGACGATTCAACGAACGAGGCACATCCATTCCAACTTGTTGTTCCAATTTTTCAACGCGAATTCTATTTCTTCTCGTTGATTCCATTGATTTCTTAACGAGCGTGATAAATTAATCGGATAATAATGGATTATTCAACGACGGAGTAGACATATTTAAGAAATTCATTCCGTTTTCCAAACGATCGATTACCCGCTGTATGAAAAAAGACAGAGAGAGAGAGAGAGAAGAAAAATCATAGTTCGGAGGGCGCGAGGAACGAGGTTGTCCGCTTTATTCCCGACTCTATGCATGCATTGTGAACGCAGAGCGCGTAACTCGAAAGTAGAGAAATATTGCATATTCATAGGTTAGCGAAGCCCTTTAACTCGCGTTGGATACCCAAATAGCGATTGCATATTGTGGGTTATCAAAGCGCCCTGCCACCTGTAAAATGTCGCTTGAATAACGACACGCGTTCTCAAATGAAAAAAGAAAGAAAGAAAAAATTTCTTTCATCCCATACACCCTCAGGTGTACAGTCTGAATTAAAAACTTGTACCCTAATTTCTCTCTCCGTCCCTTCTCCCCCACTTTCTTGTTTTGTCGCTCGATTTATACGTTCGATAATTAACGAGAGAGAGAGTGAGAGAATTGAAGGAGGTGTAGGAGATGGAAGGAAAAGATTTTTCTTCGCCAGATATTCGTGATATCGATCGAGCCACACCGAGAGAAGAAACAGCGAGAAATATTTAGGAACGTCGATGGCGGGCATCGATTTCAGGCCTGGCCGCACATTTTCTCGACGTACGATGGTGTATCAGCCTCTTCTGCAACGAATTTCTCTCTCTCTCTCTGTCCCCCGACGCGTGTATTTGTACCCTCTATGTGTGCACGCTCTTAACTTCCGCCTTCCTGACTTTTTCATTTTCGTACAAAGCTCCTATCCGAGGCCATCTGCGAGGAGCGTGCACAGACCTCCTTCTCCTTTTTCCTCTTTCCCCCCACTCTTCGTCCTCTTCTTCCTCTCTCTCTCTCTCTCCTTCGTTCGATGCAGGTGCCTTTCGAATCTGGGGTTTCTCTCTCGTTTCTTCCAACTGTATATATATATATATACTGTATCTCGATATTTCGTGGCGAGAAACAGATGACGAATCATCATCGAAGGGAGTTTCATAAAGAGAAGGTGGGAATACGAGGGTGTTTTTGAAACGAAAAAGCGAATATCTGGTTGTTTTTTTATTCGATATTAATTTTGAACTCTGAATTAATTAAATTAAAAAAAGAAACGGACGAGAGGAATTATCCGAGGTGATAAAGAATACTAGAAGAGAACTCGTCTTTTCGAATATCATTGTTAAGAAAATTCGCACTTTCCTTCGACGATTCGAGTTGATATAATAAAATTTCGTTTTCACAAAGATGGGGGGGGGAAATGCCAGCATCCACTCGTGTTTTCCCGTGATGGAGAGAGAAAAACGAGACTCGTACGAGAGTTTTCATTCAATGTTTTTAACCACTTGATGAAAACGCGGGGAATACGAAACCCGCTCCCTTTTAAACTTCCGCATAATTGTGGCGGAAAAAATAGGATCGCGTATAAACTAACCAAGAGCCGGTTAATTGTCCGGCCACGTAGCCCGGAATGGGTAAACGTTAATTGAGATTTTTCCTCGAGCGGGCTGCTCGCCCGTTTGACGTCGACCTGCAACAATATCACCGGCCAGATAGGGATACGTACGTGCGCACGGTGGAAATTAATTGAGATACAGTGGCGGTGGCATAAATCTACTCCAAGTTCGCAGAAAGCACCGCTCCACTTGAACCAGAAACGCGTGCTATTCCTATGGATGAAACGAATGGTCCGAGGAATTTCGTAACCGGCCAGCGCAGTTACATTAAATAGTAACCATTTCGTTAACGACACCCAACGACCCGACCCTCTCCGTGGTCTATTAAAACGCGATCGGCCGGATGCTTCGAATTCCAACGGCGGGAATCACGATGGCCCCTTAATTTCGGCCCCGAATGTAAAATTGCCCGGGACACGTCCCTCCCCCCCGATCGTTTCGATAAATTCTCGAAAATGGGCCTATCACGGCTAAAATGTTATCGAATAACGCGATTCCAGAGAGGAACATTGTATTCGTACATTTTCGATACTCGTCGAAGCGATTTCTCCTCAAGATCGAGTTATAATTGTCACTCGAACGTATTTTCCATTCGACTTCGTTTCTTTCCACTTGTCCCGCGCGAGTACTGAATAACAAACTAACAAAGTTGTAGAAACTACTCGAGGATCAACTCGATATCGATCGTTTCGTTAAATATCCTTAAAACAACGTTCTCTGGGGAACAGATTCCTCATTCGTGTCATACGTCGCCGAAATCGTATCGCCGCGAAATCATATCCCGTGTCGGTTCTCGTCTCCTTTCCGGACGGAAAACGCGGACGAGAACGACGGATGGAATAACGAGCATCGACGCGGCGTCATCGAAGAGCGCGGGTGACAGCGTTAATCGAGGGACACGCGGAAAAAACACCCCAACGAGGGTACACACGGGACGGAGTATCGGGGAAAATCGGACTCGGGCCGCAAACGCAATCCCGTCATCGTTCCCGCGGCTGTCGTTGCTAATAACGATTAGCGCGCCCTCCTCCTCCTCCTCCTTCTATACACACGGTGTACACAAATTCGGTAATGTCAATCGGCGTTGATCGGTACAACCCCGGGGCCCGGGATAATAATATCGAGCGGATCGTCGAAATAATGGAAAGGCAGGGGAGGAGGGGCGGTCGATTAACGGTGTCGCGTGGCCACGACGACTAGCCACGCTTCCGGCGGCTACCATGATTTTCGTTGTCATCGTGGAAAATGGCGCGAGGCGGGGAGGGAGTGGGGGGAGGGCGTCGATTCGAATCGATTAACATCACGCGTAATGGGAAAGTAATTAACATGGACGGGGACGAGATGGTTCGGCAAAACGAGAACGACGTTCGATGTACGGGAGGGAATCTAATTACCCGCCCCCCTCCACGCGCCATCCACGCGGACGGGCGAGGAAAGGCGCTCTCCTTTTCCTCGAGGGAGGGGAAATCGGATCTTTTACACTTGGCAGTTGTAGTTGCCGGCGTCTGATCGCCGATGAATCGGCCAACGACTCGATAATTACCGCGAAACTTTGGCGACAAGTTTCTCTCGCAGGGGGAGAGAAGAGGGAAGGTCGAGCGTCGGCTTATTTTCCGAATGCAAATGGCCGGAATAATCCATATTTTACGTCAAGATGACACCGCGTCCTCGTCCATGGACGACGGCTTTTTCTCTCCCTCGCCCCTCTCGCGTCGCGAAAAGAGGCAAGTTTATTCGCAAAGTTTTCACGCCAGTTTTCTGCCGCCCTTTGCCGGGGAGAGAGGGAGAAAGCGCGAGGAAGACTCGAGGTTGACCTTATCGGCGCCGCTTTGAGCGAATTTCTCATTCGCCATATTTCTTTCCGCGCGTCGTTCCGTGCAACGAACGTAAAACGTAACGAAGTTGAAATGGTGCCACGCGTTGAAAACTCGGATTAAACAGCGAAACTATGGAAATTGGTCGAAGAGACTTTTCAACCGGTATCTTTTAGATAAAATAATTTGGAAAAGTGAAAATCTTGGATGGATTTCTACGCGAATAAATTATCTTTTTTTTTTTTTTTTGGATCTTCGAACGATAAACTGATTATCCCAAAATCTTCGAGTGATCTTCTTCATTCCCAGTAATGCCCCAATTGAAAATCTTTCTTGTTACTTTATACTATATTCTGATAATCAATTTTTATCGTACAATTTATTTGCAATAATCGATGACTAATTTTCAAAGGAATCGTGTTAATGATATTTTTCTCTTTTTTCGGAAGGAGAATGTGCTATTTAAGAAGCTTAGAAAGTTTGGGGATGGATATCACGCTCCAAGGGGATTAGTTTCAATGGATACAATCACGCTAACTAGACTTTCGCGAAAGTCGAGTTTTAAACTTTCGCATTTCCGCGGAAACGCATAACTCGGCCAAGTTTCCGCGATTCGTCACGCGTTTCCGGAAACCTGTGCCGCTCATTCGCGATAAATTGGGAAGTCAAGTGGTTGGCGTCCCCCGTGCGAAGCCAAAAACCACGCAAGGTTTCCTTACTCGATAACTTTCGTTGTTCTGCCCTGTTACCTAACTACGGGAACATACGAGAACTAAATGAATAAGCATTGGAAACACCAATGCCTTCACCAAAGGCATCTTTCTTCTGTGTTATTTTTACGTTTCATTCCCGTTCCTCCCCTTTTCTCTTCCGCAATCCAATTGCCATTCAATGCTTAAAAATTTCATCCAAAACTCGTGTTATACTCGCGATGCTCGGTACAAAGTTTAAATGCCAAATAACCGATTGATCCGATGAAAGATATTTGTTCTTCGTAGAGTTGAATCCAACATCTTTCGAATTTTAATTGCTCGTGATTCCCGCCGATATCCCTTTGAAAGTAAATAACAAAATATTTCCCGACTCTTCATCTTTTTAACTCGTAGCGCGCGCATCGGTTGGACAACGAAACTTTATCGAGGAAAATCAACGAGAAAGTTGGCCGTATTGTTCGTTATTTTAATGAAGTACAAGATGAAATGATACAACCCTCGGAAAGAGCCCTCCAGAGCGTGATTCGTTTTCCTACTAACAGAAATTTATTATCAAAGAAACTCGACTTACGGCTTAAGTTCGTTGTCTCCGTTCCGCGAATTCCGTGCGATTATCAGCAAACAGTTTCTCGAAATTACACGAAAAATCTCGGTTTTTGAAACGAAGGTGCTTTTAATAAAAAAAATCTAACAACTTTTAGCAATTAAATCGAAACCACTTAATATTAAGCAAATATGATTTCGTGGAAAGTTGTACTTTGAGGTTATAATATAATTACAATTGCAAGAAAATTAAAACGATCTTTAATTTCTTGTAATTTCTTGTAATTTCTTCGAATTCTTTGCCTTGGATTGAACACTCACGTTTCGACATTTAACGAAGGTATATTACATTTTGGTATACGGTTATTATTTTCTATAATAAAACAGTTTTTATTGTTCTTTGAGGAAAAATTGGCTTTAATAATAGAGAAGGAGACGAAATGCACAAAAGTGTTTTCTTTTTTACTTGATGATCTCATCGTTTTTTCCCTTTATGCCACACTATGTTATATCCACCAACGATCATCATCGATCATTATCTTTTTTCTCCCATTATTTTTTCCTCGAGTCTCTAAAATACTTCAAATCTCGTTGATGACCAGTTAGTGAAAATACACTTAAAGTAAAAGTGAGAATTGTCTAACATTATTTCACAATTCACACTTAAAAAACACACACAAGCAACAAATAAAAGCGGTAAAATATTGACAATCGAACTAAAAAAATACGAAGCAGAAAGATCGAATAGGAAGAAAGGAATTTGATATATTCAATATAAACGAAACTATAACCTTCGATTTCGACTCGAGTAACGCGGCCCAAATTTCCGCTTTGTTTATATTCCCGTGTATATTTCCACGAGGAACGTCTCCCCTCCTCTGTTTAACTTGGAAATAAGCCACGGTATCGAGGGGAGGGGATGAATCGTGGACGGCGTGTCTCCTTCTCGTGGCTTATTGTTCACAACGTTCTCGCACGCGCGAGGAACAGGCTGGGCGCCGTTTACCGAGGTAATTGCCATTTTAATAATACACGGGCGGGAAGGGGGGAAGAAGAGGAGTGGTGAAACTCGAGTACATTTTGAATGGGAGAGAAAGTTGCCGAATTTGGCTTGGCTACTTGCCATTAGACGCATCTAAAGTCGGACAAACGTGTTCCTGAAACTGTTATACCGTGCGTTATATATTTTAATTCGTTGCGAAATGCGCGGGCTTCTCTCTCTCTCTCTCTTTCCCTCTTTCTCTGTCTTTCTTTATCTCCGGTAATGGAAACGCTCGAGTAGGAAATACCGAATGATGGTTTTTTAATGGCGCGATGGTTGTTGGGGTTGAATAGAGGACGATATTAATCCCGAGGCTTGGAAATTCTTTGATTCTTTGTGTTAGCAATAGAAAATCGTGACGTGAATTGGAGGATGTAAGTGGTTTCCCTCTTAAAACTATTTTATGACTTCGTTAATAGGAAGAAGGCACGAAGGTTTTTAAAACGTTTAGCTTGCATAACCGCGCATATCTTGAACGATAGAGGGCGAGGAATAATATAATAGGAAAAGAGTTAAAATATCGTTGTAACGGTTTTTCGTTTAGAAAAAAGAACGCGAGTGTGAAATTATCAGATAATTCCCGATTGGAATTTTTGAATTTTTCTTCGAGAAAAAAAAACAAATGTTTTCGACTCGCTTTTTCCTTCCCCAATTTATTTTTGCGCGTGCATAGAAAAATTGTACCACACGATTTCCAACACCTGTACATATGTGTGTGTATTCGCTGGAAAAATTAGAAAGATTGGAATTAATTATCGAATAAATAGCGGCGAGGAACGAACGCAATTAAAATTCACGATTTATATACGGATGAGTGGTGAAAATATTACGCGACGCGTGACAACAAGATCGGATTTAAAGCGTCAACTTTAATCGGCGCCCGTCCACGAAGAAATGGATCGAAACGTGGGCGGTAATCAGAGGAGTCGGAGCGGGCAGAATTCCCGCGATTGAAATAACAAGGCGATATTTTCTTTCAATTCGTCCTTCCTGGGGGGAGGGAGGATAAGGATGCCCGCGCATGCTCGACCTCTCGAGCCCCAAGGATGATCCTTCCGGATCGAGAAAATCGTTTTTCATTCGCGGGAAGGCATCGCCTGCTCATCGCGTGAAATTCGTTAATCCCGCCGCGGACAGTCCCGGATCAGGCGGAAAAGTATTGCTCCCCTAACGAGATTTAAAATGAAAAAAGGGAATGGGACGCGAAGAAACGGGATCGGGAACGCGGTTGAACACATCCCGTTCGCCATCGAGTTGCGGATCGATAAGCTCGAAATAATTGCTTTATTCGTTTCTCCCGGAGATCGGCGATAATCCGTTAATACTCGCAAATAATATTCGCGAATTTTCCCTACCTGTATAACGTTGCGCGCGATATAATTTCGCATTAATTACAATCCTCTCGATATAATTGATACAACGTTGAACAAATATCCCGATTTTATCCCCCGCATTCCTTTTCGCGTTCCGTAAAGTCGGAGCTTGCGCATTTTTCGGTGAACGCGACTCGCGTGTTCATGATTCGGTGATTATTTTTCGGGGACGGCTCGACTTTCTCGGCCGAGCGAGGATGAAAAAGCGTCGGTGGACGAGACAGGGGTCTCGATGCATGGCCTCGAAAATAGAGCCAATTAAAAGTTGGCGGGTGCCAGAGCCAATTATCTGCGTCGCTCCACCGCTGGAGAAAATCCTAGTGTCTCGGGGAATTTCTTTTTTTCTCTTTTTTCGGGTCAAAAAAATTGATTCTTTGGGATAATGTACGACTCTGGAATAATTCGTCGATTAATCGCATCGGTATTTTACTCGATAAAACTTTGTAAAAAAGTTGTTCTCCTCGAACAATTTTTTCGCAATGAATTGATGCAAGATTACGAAGCTTCAATTATTAAAGAAGAATCACCTTGTGATTCGATCCACCCGCGAAATGATGAGTCGTAGATTTTCCTTTAACAAATACGGATAATTTTTTTGGATAAATATTTACATGAAGAGCGAATATCACATCGATGAAGACGTAATTAATTAAAAATATGCACAAAGTGAAGTCTCGAAGAAGGGTATCTTTAACGAAATGAAAGAAGTTCTGGCGAAATGGAAGGATCCTCTCGACAAGATACTACGTAACACGCCCGTTTCGAAACTCTATGCCTAATCGCATGTTCATAATTAATCGGTTGTCGGGTATGGCATACGAGGGCTTAAGCGATTCGAGTGCAGTTTCACGACGTGTTGGCGGAACACGGAAGATGGAGTGCCTGCGTCTGCCACTCATTTGGCGCCATGTGTTTGCCGCCACTCATTCGCCAATTTCGTTTTCGAGGCTAAACCGAAAGAAGGAAAACGGAACGAACGCGCTGTACGTATTGGTTGGTACGCGGATTTTGGAGGGACGAACGACACGTCGGGACGAGAATTCCGTTGAAAATACCGATTGCGCCACCCACGTTTGCCCCTCGAATTTGAGCATCGCGCTAGGCGCGCCGCTGGCGCTCCACGCTGATTCGTGGCGTGCAAAGCCTCCTCCGTGTCCCGGATTTTTTATGATGCTTATATATATATATATCATATCGATCGATACGCCGATGAATCGATGCTTCCATTCGCAAATATTATTTTCGTTCCGGTTTTCCGTTGTTTTTCTTTTTGTTTTTCCTTCTTTTTTTTTTTGGATCAAATTTATATTCCGGTCTCGAAGAGAAATTTTATTTCATCACGTGTTATATCGGTTTCTTTGTTAACCGGAACGAGCCTTCTCGTATCCATCCTATCCGTATATTTTGTATACGCGTTATCAATTTCGTTTCGCGTTTTTATTTAAGTTAGTTATTTAACTTTGCTCCGTAAAAAATGGAAAAATTCCTATTTTCAAATCGATTGTTATATATTATTATATCTGTTATAAGAAAAAGAGAGGGATGTCGTGAGATTTTCGAGGTAGTCTTGGATAATTCTAATATCACTCGAAACCCTGCATAGTCTCCAAGGATGACCACGTCGCTTTGATCGGAATCGAGTTTATCTGTGCACTGGGCAAAACAGATTTTCCCATATCTA
Organism: Apis cerana; assembly: GCF_029169275.1. NCBI lineage: Eukaryota > Metazoa > Arthropoda > Insecta > Hymenoptera > Apidae > Apis > Apis cerana. The sequence goes on along the minus strand of NC_083853.1, from coordinate 9,785,074 downwards.
TCCAGAACGAAATTAATTTTATCCTCAGACGTCGATAGATAATCTCTCTCTCTTTTTCGAGCGAAAGAGACGCGTATGCGAAGAACTCGAATGATAATGGTGATGGATCGCGGTATTTATTTGCGAGTGACGCGAAAAATTATACGTGGTCGGGCGAAGAAACGTTAAGAGGGGGGAGAGGGGGGAAAAGCCGCGACGGAGAGGAAGAATTGCAATGGTCTCGTAACTTTGTTTTTTTTTTTTTTTTTCGTTCCCCCCATTTATCACGCGGACGACGACGCGGGGGGTGAGAGAATCCTCGACCGCGATGTTTTACCCCCCACCCCCTCCCCGATGTCCCTTCGACCCTTGATCCTTCTCCATTTCGAACCGATGTTGTATCCTCGCGATCCGTTATCTTTATCACTTTCTTTCGTTCTCCCCTTCTTTTTGAAAATTCGCGCCAAGAAGAAACTGAGGAATGAAGTTTTTGTGGAAATGAAAAGAGAAATATGATCGAATCTTGAGTTTTCATCTTTGTGATCTTCGAAATTGTTTGTGGGGATTTTTAGAAAAATATAGGATAGAGAATATTGGAATTGGATAATAAATGAATAAATGTAGGGGTAAAAATTGTAAGTGATCGATTTTAGAAGTAATGTGATTTTTGTGGCGGATCTTTAAGAAATGCTAAAAATCCTCAGACAATTTCAAAGGTGAAAAATACAGGGCAGAGGATATTGTAAATAATAAATAGATAAATGTAGGAGTAAGAATTGTAGATAAAATAATTCACGAGACTTTACGTGCAAGAACAACGAACTCTCCCAGCGATCGATACTTTCTAAAAGATAAATTAAAATTTAATTTAATATGGATAAATGACATTAACAAAGTAAACATTTCATGCAGAATATGTCTATGATTGACTGTATAAATTTTAATATCGATATCACGTCATTTGAATAAATTTTAAAGTTTCCACTAAATTGAATTGGAGTTTCAGGATACGTTCCGTTTCCTTTACGCGTATTAATTCTTAATACATCACTGACAGGAAATATATACCGATTCGAATACACAAAAATTGAATCAAATTTTTCTCGTGAGGGAAAAATTTGAAGTTTGATAAAGGATCCCCGTCTCCGTGGAATCTCAAAGAAACTGGAAATCATTTCTCCTATTAGACAGCCCGAGGGAACGTACAGGTTCACTCAGTTATTTACCCGATCTCATCACTCTGAGCTCGCGTCAGCCATTTCTGACGCACGGAATATGTCATCTATCTATTCCATCTCGAACATCTCCTGCTTCTCGCGATATCTCGATGCACGAATTTTGTACCCGAACAACTGTTTCTTCTCAATTTGAAAAATCCTTCTTTCTTTCTCCCCGTTCAATCACATATTTTAACCAATCCTTTTTAATCCCCCGGAGAAAATTATTCGAACGGGACTTGAAATATTATACATAGATGCACAAATCCTCCATCGTCTTTAAGAATATCTCATTTCGAGGCGCTTTTGAATTTTCGCGAAAGAAAAATCGAATTGCTCGTACTTCGAATAATTCAAAGAAAAAGTTGCGATATATCTTATCTTGGCCGAAATTTCCGACCACCTCCCCCCCATTTTCCCCTTCTCGTCCCCGGCGCCGACTTGAACGGCGCTCGTTGTGATTAATTGGAACACATTGCACCTGGGAATCGCAGGTGTAATGAAAGATAATCGTTCCCGTCCGCTCGCCCTTTCGCCGCAGTTACATCGCCGTCGACACGAAACCCCGTGATCCCCCCCTTTATTAAAAGTATTGCAATCACCGTGGAAATAACAGCGACGCGATGAGACTTGGCCGCCACGGATGGAGATGACGGGATTGTGATAGTTTTCTGATACGTTTCCGATATTAACGTTTAAACTTTGATTGGGAAACCGGGCGATTCTCTTGAAACTTGATTAACGAGGTTTCGAAAGAGAAGTAAAATATAAGGAGAGTAAAATATAAAATCGAACATTTGAAAAATTAAAAGGAAAGTCCGTCTGTTCTTTCCCGATTCTTTTAGAATGATTGTTATATGTAAATGATGTAAATGCGCGTCAGATAGATTATATTTTTACGCTACGTGTTTAGTTGCAAGAGAATTGTAAAAAAAAGAAAAAGTATCGCTGTTAAAATTCATAAAGGAAATAGAGGTTTTAATTCGGCGAGGTTACAACATTTTAAAATTTAAAATTTCATTATGGACGAGTCGCGGGCGGTTAAGTAATTTCGTTTTAATGGTTGATTTAAAGCGCTTACGTCATGGGTGATACAGTGGAAAATGGTCGAGCAGTTATTTTGAAAATGGGCCTAGAAGCTAGGAGCGGGAGGAAAATATATTCGTTGTGAGATTTTCTTATAGTCGAATCCTTTCGCTAGTCGAAATTTGATACTTTCTTTTTCATGGAAGGTATCGAAGGTTTAAATTCGAATCAATAGCGACGACGTAAAGATAGCTTTGACTTATTTAACTTAATAATTAAAAATTATAGTACCTTCTATAATTCGACAATTGATTCTAGAACGTCAATGTGGTACAAAATTGGAAAGCAACTCCAAAAAATGAAATGAAAAAATAATTCCCTCTTGCTAATTTATCGATGCCAACTACATATTTTTCGAGAAACGAAAAATTGTTGGAAAATTCCAGCGACACTAATGGCAATCCCCAAGTTGGGAAAAAAATTGATTCGCAGAATTGTCGAGGAACGAACGTGATCACGGGCGAGAAGAGTATATTGGGGATTGTTGTTCGCGAAGAGGAAGGTGGATCGCGTGGATTAAAACACGGAGCATATTGTTGCGGTGGGCGCAATTGACAGTAACGAGGGATACGAAGTTGACTTTATCGCGCGCGGAGTAATACGCGGATTAGGAAGACCGCTAATACTGGCGGCGTGGAATTTGAACGCGTTTCGGTTTACACGGGGTCCCGTGTCTCCCTCTCTTTGAGGCGACGTGTCGTGAAACGTAATTAAACTGCCGCGAGCATGGCGTAAAAGGCAGTGGCACTCACCTCAATCTGCTGTGCTCCGAATGCGGCGACTCCTCGGGCGATTTGTAACTGTTACCGGTCTGAAAAGGAGAAAGGGCCTTGTTAGGAACAATCCGTTCGATCGTGGAAAAATTGAAAATTAATTGGGAGGTAATGCTTCTCTCCTATTGATTTTTAGAATAGAAAAATATGGAAGAAGAGAAAGAAGAAAGGGCCTTGTTAGGAACGGTTGAAAAATTGAAAATTAATTATTAACAACAATCTGTCTTTTGAGAATAGAAAGATATCTGGAATAATTAGAGGAACGGTGATATGCAGGAAAAGGAGAAAGAGAAAAATTGAAAATTAATTAGGGGATAATAATCCTTTCTTCTTTGATTTTGGAGAAAATCGATTTAGAAGAAAAGAAGACAAGAAAGAATTGAAAATTAATTGTCCTTGTTTAATTTCGAGGAAAATATTGAATTAGAGATTGTTGGAGATTGAAATGATACGAAGGAGGAGGAAAAAGAAGAAATCTTATTAGGAGACAATAATTCTTTCTCCATTGATTTTGAGTATAGAAGAGTAGAGGAAGTGGAAGAATTGAAAAATAATTGGAGACAATAATCTATCCCCTTTTGGTTTTGAATGGAAAACTGTCGAGTTGACAGAGGAAAAGGAGAAAGGACCTCTTCGATTGTAGAAGAATTAAAAATTAATTGGAGATAACAATCTACCCTCTTTTTCCTAAGTCAAATTAGTTAAATAATAGTTAAACGGAGAAGTTTAAAGCTAGGTAAATGCTCCTTCTCGCCACAATCATCCTGTTCTACTTGTTGAATTGGAACTTTCCGCTCCCTGTACACTGTTACTTGGGCAACTGAGATTTTCCGATGGCTTATCGATACCATCCCTGCTCGTTTCTTAAAATACATCTTTACTTTTTTGCAACAATATCCTCGGCGATAATTAATCGAGACAATCTCGTTTTTTCTCAGAATAATTATCCGATCTATACATAATTCTTTTCGATCGATCAACAGATCTAGAAATCTCTCGAAAAACCCTCGAATACGATAATTTCCATCCACTCCCTTCTCGCAGTTAAAAATAGACGAAATTACGGAATTCGTAAAGTTGCAGTTTTTCGATATTCAACGATTCACCACGATTCACTCACTCCCGACGGTTATTCCCCGCAATAGAATCAGTCATCGCGACGGCATGCAACAACCAGCCAGCCGGTTTAATTTCGTCGAAACGATTTCGTCGACGATTTGGCGCGGATTCCTGTTTCGTGGCACGCGAAATAACATTCGCACCACCTCCACCTTGAGGTCGCCTCGAAATCACGGCGATAAATTCGTCGTCCGCGCCATCGAGCGGCAATAAAGCCAGCTGCAAAGAAGGACCATCGATATAAATTTTCGACTTTCTCCCTCGATATTTCCATACCTCGATATTCCCGCGAATATTCCCGGGATTCGTAGTTGACCCAGGTCGAACAGCAACGAAATGGTGGATTTTTCGCGCGGCCCAAAAGGCGATTCGACGAACGAAATCCAGGAGAAGGGCCGTGATATACGGTTGGGTAACGAGGATTTATGTCGATTAAAGGATGAAAAGGAAGAAAAGAGAGGAGAAGAGAAAAAGAAAAGGGGAGTGGAAGGAGGGGGAGAAAAAGGAATACGAAATAGGAGGAGGTGACTCGTGGGATGGGCTAACAGGTTTCCATCGATTCCCTTCCCTAAATTTCTTCGTTAGAGCTCGCCACGATTCGACGTTTGCACGGAGAGCAAACAGCAAGGCGCGCGCTTTATCGACGATGCAATTATATCGTCGATCGACGTGGGCTTCCACACCAGTTATTAGCGGAATGATACAATTATCTCGGAAGCGATTAGTCGACTCGCGACACGAGAAACGCTTTCCTTCTCTCTCCCTTTTACGATCGAATTTATGTCGCGGTCGTGGAAATGGCCGTCAATTTTCAACCGTGAAGAGAACGACTCTTCTTTTCTTTTCTTTCCTTCTTTCTTCTCTCCTCCCCCTTCAACTTCGATCGTTCGAATCCCCGTCAAAATTATCTGCGTCGTATATGATTCACCTCGACCAGGACGCGAATAAAATGCTCGAGGCGAGGAAGAAATCGGGACGAAAAAGGAAAAAGGGGACGGAGAGAACACAGGCGGTCTCTAAAATCGGTTTAGCAACACGGAATAACGTAGTGGAGGTAGCGGTGGTTGGTTATTAATCGTTATATGGAAATACAACGCGTTGCAACGGCAGTGCGGCCCCGTTTCCACGATATCGCGCCACTGACAATAATAATTGTTTCGATTCACGGGAAAATTGAATAGAGGCCGCGGGTATTATTAAACGATTGTTCACGCTCGTAGTTTACGTTCCGTCGGTCATTACGTGTTCAATCTTTCGCTAATTGGCGAATCCGCGCGTCGATCTGCTTTTCCATTCTCGTGAATTCGAAAAAACACGTTTCGAAAGAAGCGAAAAAGAAAAAAGGAAAACGCGATGATTCTCCGGCGACGAAGCAACGAAGCACAATGCGAAATCGACGACGATTCCCATCGAATCGAATACGGGAAAGCTTTAATTTACAATTCGTCGCGAAAACCTGGTTGCTTGCCTTCCACTCGACGCGTTCCACGCGTTTTCGTTCCAAAGATATTTTGCTTCGAAATGCCTGTTCAAACGCAACGAGATTCACGCGATTTTCCCCGCGCGACACACCGCGCGAATTCCGCCATTGTTTTCACCACTTTCGCTCCGAGTTTAAGCGCCCTTTCGAGCACTTTCGCGCGATTGTGCGCCAGCCAAGTATTATTCCCGCCACGATCGACCGTGTTTTGCCACGGGGAACGCAACGTTTCTTCCTATAGATAGAATTCGAACGGAGAGGAACAGGGAGAGATGCGCGTGCGAAGATGAGGAAGAAAGAAACATTTGATCGCGAAACAATAAGCACAGGTTTGACTTTGGAGAGACAAAAAAGTACGAATATAAATCTTAAATGTAATTCGAATGGTAACTCTTCTCGAGAAGATTTTTTTTTGCGACTAGAAACGAAAATACGGAATGAAAGTATTCTCCATCGTTTGAAATTAATTTATAAATTTATAAAGTTGAGTCACTTTATGCTTCGTGAAAATGATGATAAAATTTTCTCGAGAATCTCGTTTGTTTCAATCGTTGAGAATAAAAATAATCTTGTTTAAAAAAAAATTCAAATTCCTCGTTTCGAATCTCTCCCATTCGTACCGCGAATCGCACTGGAGATGAAACGCCTCTTCTTTACTCTCATAACACGACAACGTAATTCACAATAAACATTCGTTAATTTCCTCCCTCGCGATCTTCGTTCCGAATTATATATATATATCGTAACTTTTCATCCTCTGTTTTATCCTCTCGCTTATTATCTTATCTTCCTTTTCAGGAATTCGCGTTTACAAGGATGTGGACGAGGGAGCGGGGGAGATTGGAGATCCAGAGGGCGTACGAGGTCACGGAGGAGACGAGTTAAACAGCATCCAACATCCTCCTCCTTCGTATATGCGCACGGAGGCTATTTTCCCTCGGAATGCATCGAGCGGCAAATGTTCTCCTTTTCTTCCTCCAGTGTGGGGGACGATTGTTCAGCACGGCGAAAATTCGGCGATTCCCCGAAGGTAGCGCGAGAAATTCAATTTGCTCGCGTATCACGTCTCCCCGCCCGATTTATCGCCCGTTTCTGAATGAATTCTGAGTGGAACGAGCCGAGACCGAGTTGCGCGGCGCGTGCCGCCTAGAATTAACGTCACGCGACAACAACGCGTTTTCTCGCCTCTCTACAGAGGTATTGTATCGTAAAATACTTTCTTCCCGTCGAAACTTATTTTTAGGTAAACATTCTATCAATAACGACGGATATAATTTATATCTGATTTTATACGTGGTTTTCAGGATCATCAGAGGGGGTTTTCTATATCCATATTCAGGTATATTTATTTTTATGAAACTGTATATGGTATTTTGTTTATAAGACATAGATGGAAAATAATACGTTAAACTAGTTTAAAGAAATAGATTTATAGGTAAGGAAGGAATGCTCGGGAAAATGTAAGAGATTTAATATCCACAGGAGGCTTTTTATATCGGAATACAATGGAAATCAATATTTTATTAACGACTTCTCGAATTAAAATCCGACTGATGTGTAAATAAGAAGATACACAAGTAGCATATTAAATCAGACAGGATTATTTCAGATTTTACAAATATACCTTTCTCCTCGAATTTCAATCTCCCCTGGTTTCAGTCGTCTAAAATATTCAAGCGAGTCAAACCTTGCCACGAAATTACCATTTTCGTCCCAGTCGAGATGACGATGATATTCTTCTTCGCGAGAAGCGGCATCCAGCCTTTAATCTTCCATCTCTCGACTACAAAGATCGATCCACTGATGATCTCGACATCGCATTTCCACCAATGACACCAAGAAACGAGGCAATTTTATTAGCTGCGAATGATTTAAATAAGTCCTCTCCCTTTCCTCCTTTTCTTTCCCAAATTCAAGATTTTATTATACAAATCAGGTACCACAGGTCACCCAAGATTGTTTCAATCGGATAGATCTTTCCGCCGATTTCTTTCTGCGTCGGATTTTCAACTTGCTACCAATTTTTCGCTCTATAAGGTACAACCTTCTCTCCCAATCGACGCGCAAACTATTTCAGTAGCTTCAACAGCCGATTCCCTGAGCTGGAATGCGAATAACGCTCCTCGAAATTGTTGACTGGAAACTCTCAGAGCGCTCGTCTTGTTGAAAACGAAAGAAAGGTTCTCTCGAATGGGAAAAGTAATTCGAATTCAAAAGTTGCGATCGTAGAAGAAAAGCGATTATTTATTTATCTATAACTCCTGATAACAGCAGAAAGTAGCCGAAGGAGAAGAGAGAGGGAGTGATAGTTGGAATGGTACGGTAGTCCATCGAACAGGAGCGTTGTAAGCGGGGGCTTAGAGTGGATGCGGAATCAGCCTAATCACCCGGAAGTGTCGCCACTGTTCACCGCTAATCCGATCGCAGATGTTTCCCTCTCGATTCGACCCTCCGTCCTCCCATTCGCTCTTTCTCGCCCCGACTATACTCCCCTCCTCTTCTCCCCGCCTCTCTCTCTCTCTCTCCCGCTCCCGCTGTTCACCATGATTCCGACCGCAGTGTTTGTTTGCGGCTGCGTTAGCGAATCCTAATCGCGGTTGGTCCGTTTTCGCCCTAAATCTGCCACTGCGTGAGACCGGACCGCTTCGAATCGAATAAAACGGGCTACCCTGCACGGCCGAGCTTTAATCTTCCCGCCAAGGGGGGAGGAGGAGGGGATGCGTATTCACAGTTGACAAGATCACGATTCCCTTCACCGAGCGGGATTGATATAGCGCTGCTCCGTTGAAACTTTCACGATCTCGCTCACGTCGATCGAATACACGCGTGAAAGATGAGACGTTTGACGTTGCTCGATATCGTCAAAATCGAAACGTAAGATATCGTAATTTTTTTAAACAATAAGGATATTGATCACTCATTTTCACTTTTTATTTCTTCCGATAGAATTCCATTCGATTAGATCGCAAGGGAATATTGCATTAGGGAGAAATAACGAGGAATCAACGTTTGTCGCGTGGAGAATTACGCGAGATGAAGCTTGGAACGCTCGGAGAGGAGCGAGTGGAAAGAAGAGAGGGAAAAGTAAATGAGCGGGAAAGAGAAAGAGAGGAAGAGGGGGAAAAAATGGAAGGAAAATCCAACAACGTCGGTACGTGTTCATACGCGTAGGGAGAAGGAAAAGGATTGCTATTTTCAAGCAGGGAGGGAGGGAGCAGGAGAAAAATATTTTTGAAGCGAAGAACGCGCGCGTTGGTAAGAGAGCCACTCTAATTAGCTTGGTATACGGGGTGGCTTTTTGTTTAATTAACACGCCTGTAGTAAACCACCCTTGTACCGGAGTCCTTCCCATCCTCCTCCTCCTCCTCCTCCTCTCTTTCTCTGTGTATGCCGACACTTTATGCTCTTTTTTTTCTACCCCTCGCCCTTCCCTTCGCCCCTCTCTGCTTTCCAGACCGTACGTTCCCTTCGTTCACCCTCCGTGATACATTCGATAGGTATTTGTTTGCTTGAAAATCAAGGGTATCGGATTTAAAGAGCGGCGGTGGGTGCGTGAAAAGGAGAAAATAGAAGAGGCACAACTTTTTTAACATGCCATTCCTGCTCTTCTTTCTTCCTCTTTCTCTCGCTTTTTCCAATATTTCTTTTTTCCTTTATTTCCTCCTTCGTGCTCCTTTTTTTCGATTCTCCTTCTCTCTCTCTTCTCTTTCTTTTCTTGCTCCTCCTTTCGCCCGACGTTCGCTCGCCAACCAACTTCGTTCCGCTCGCCGGTTATTCTTTTCAACCGGGAGGAATCCGGACGAGAATCGCGGTGGCTTTAGCTCGCGGCATCGAGTAACCTTATATCCCCCCCGATACATATATCTCCCTTGCGATTCTTTGTCCGCACCGTGCGAATGAATAATAAAATAATGCCGACGTCGACAGCTGCTTGGTCTCGATGCGACATTGGAACGTTTTCCACGATGATCCACCCTGAGTTTCATCCCTCGAATATGCGCGGTAATTGCGCGGTTCGAAGACAAATATTCCTCGCGATTGGAACACGATCAATTACGAAGGATGATCGAGCTGGAAACACCGTTAACGAACACGTTTCATCGGATTCAGCTTCCTTTGTTATCCAACACACGTCATCTAGAAGTCGCGTTAATTCTTCGAAGGATTGGAAAATTTATTTTGGACGAAAAAGGTTTCAAGCTCTCGACAATTTTTAACATTTCTCAAATGTATAATAATAATAGAAGAATCGAGATGCCAGACGGGAACGAGAGATGATCGATCGCGAACGAGCACGTGTGTACAGTGGTTGGGGAAGAAAAATACGTTAATTGGGGCGAAACACACTCGCTAGGCCCAGACGAGTTTCGTATCCGCTTCAGGGATTCGGTTCTAGTTCGTACGTAGCTGGATGTTAGATGCAGGTGGCGCAGCGTATTTATAACCTCTTCGTGACTCCTCTTCCTCTTGGAGCCAACAATACCTCGTGCAACTCGCCTCGTACTGGCGTTTGCTTGGCCAGCCAGAATCGTGTCGCCGTTTTCTTCTCGCGTTTGCCGGGATTTTTTGCATTTTCCAACAGGAAGTCTCTATTTCGCGACTTTTCCCTGATTGTTCAAAGAAATAAACGAGGAAGATAAATAGGATTACTGTTAAGTAAGATCTTGCATCTTGCGGAATTTATTTCGTAATTGAACTGTATAGATTCGTCGAATACGTCGTTGTTTCATTTTTGGATAGAGTTGCGATTATCGATAGATTTATTTCGGATTATTCTTGTTCTCTGACATATAATATGTATGATAGTTAATAGATTTACGTACGCTCTCCGACATTTGAAAAATCGTGGATACGTATTGCAATTCGATCGAAATGTCGGACGCATATAGATAACAAAATATCACTCGATCGACGCGCGTGTCAATACAACAAATTCTATCTAATTTCATCCGTGTAATAATAAATCCGTCGTTTCCAATTTCCACAATTCCTAAAAATTGCCGATCTCGATCTAATCCCGTCTACCTAGACCCCTCGAAAAGAATCCCTCAAGAAAAGCCCGCAATTATCGAAATTGAGGCTTCCCATTCTAAGCCTTCCACTCATTCCGAAATACGCAACGTTTCCTCCATTACAATTTTAAATACCGTGGAAACCCTTCGAATCCCTGCTCTAAAAAAGGACTCGAAATCACCCCCATCGTTCAACCCCAAGATTCGTGCAATAACACATAAATAACACTCGATTCCGCCTCTCTTGAAAAGGAAAAAACAGGGAACAAAGACGAGAACAATCAACAATTCCCTCTCCCTCCTGCTACTCACAACTAGCACGCGTCACAAAGACTCGACTACTCGGCCCAAGTGAACCTTGGCCAAAATCATCCAACGAGATCTCGCGGCTCGGCTAATCCCGTCGCGTCCCTCGCGCGGTTTCCTTAACGAGCGCCGCGTATTTAGCTTTAGGGGAGGGAGGTGTTCAGGTCAACACTTTTACGCGGGCATCAGATAACGGCGTGGTTGCCTTCGAGCACGGAGCCAACCCTCTGTCGTTAAACGGTTAAAGTGTTGTCCAAACTCGGCGAAACTCGTTTGCTCGAGCAGCCGCTATCTTCTTCGCGGGATCTTCCTCCTCTTTGTCCCTTTTGTGCGTCCCTCCGACCTTCTTGCTCTCCCTCTCTCTTTCTCGTTATGCACTTTAGGAAACACTATCCTTTCACTTTGTTTCGATGTTCGTCGTTCGCCTCCAAAGTATCCTCTTCCACGGTGCCGATCTTTGAACTCGTCCACCCTCCCACACCTCGGTCTGCACAAGTAGCTCGCCTCGCTCTTCTCGAGATGCGATCCTAGGATACGACTCCTGAGCAAAGGAGCAGGTTTTTTTTCTTTTTTCTCGAGAGAGGGAGAAAAGCGAGTTTCGACAAGTGTCTGATCGAAGAAAGTTGGACGCTGTTAGTTCGGGGGAGAGATGTAAAGAAGAAAGAACGAGGAACGATATACATTTTGATAATACCTTTTGATGATAATTTCAATATCCTCCTGGCATCGTTCATCTAAAACAGTTTTTCGACTCGATACCTGGAAGGATTTAAGGAACAAAGGAGGTAAAATCTTTTCCAAGTTATCTAAGCGATCCTCCCCTAACACAAATATTATATTTTTAATTTCTCAAGGGATGAAAAGCCGAGCGGAAATTCGCTTCGAGGGGAAGAATTTGTACGAATGAGAAATAATGAATAAAAATATGGAGGAATCCCATCACGAGCGGAATTCCAGCGGAAAAATCGCATCTTACGTACAAGAATACGTTTATACGGAAGGGATATTTGTAAACCGAGGAGTTTGCCGGAAAGCGAAGGATACGAGCGCAACTGTTCTCACACGCGAGGGCGCACACGGGGATGGAAAGGGCTAAAGCACACTTGACTCTAAGCTGGCAGTGACGACGATTTATCTTAGACGTATCCCCTCCCCCCTCTATAGAGTGTCACGATCCCTTTTAAGCAGCGCATAGGTTGAGCCATTAAAAGGCGATGATCGATGATTCGCCGCGGTGCTGTTCCATCGTAAGCTATCCATTATACCGGCTGGCAGTATATCTATCCCTCCCTCCCCCTGGCCTGCTACTCTAAAATTCATTCACCGCCGAAATGGCCGCGACAACCGCTCCAAATCACCCTCCCCTCCCCCCGTTTCCCCAAATATCCCGCTCATCGTAAATTTCCAATTTCGGAATTACAGGCATTGTTACGAGGCCTCGTCAATTCTCGACCAAGGAAACCTTTCTCCTCCCCTCCCTCTCGCCTTTACCAGTCCGTACGAGTGGGTTTTAATACGAGACGATCATATTACGCGCGTGTATACGCGATGTGGAGAAGAATATAAGAAAAAAGTTACGACCTCGATTATGGCGTGCATCGAAAAAAGTGCGGAGGGAGAGGGAAATGGGGGAGTTAAAATATTAAAACGGTTCTCATGAATAAATTCCAGGGAGTGTACACGCGTAAAAAGCCATCGTTCCTTTTCTCGCCGCCCAGCTCCCGCGGGCTACTTCGCGCTGAATTCGCAATCGATGCGGTTCCACAGAGCGCGTGTTCGAAAATGTATTTCAACGTTCCCTCTTCGCAGAGAAAAACGTTAAAACGGACGATTATCGAGACGAAAATTCCGATCGATGCGAAAAATTTCCAAAATTAACGCGACAACCGCGTTAAATATTTAACGAGGCGTGGCTTCCAAAGAGAAAACGGAGTATTACGCGACGTAATAACCCGTCGAAAATATCGTTTCCGTTTAAAAACCGTAGGGGTCGAGTATATTTCGATAATAGGTGTGCAAACCTTCTGTGTGTCCAAAGCGTCCGTTTTCTCGAAAGATCGTCGCCTCTATCGATTCCTTTTGTCGTTTTCGACGCGATGATCGATATAACGGCGGTGATATCCCCGTGCAGGGCCATAGTCCGAGCAATGCGACGAGGATCTCGTCGGGACGGGACAAGGGTGGACGTGCCCTATCGAGGACGTGGATGAGGGTAAGCGGGCAAGCTACGAGGCTCATAATCAAGCCACGTCACAATGGTATTCCTCTAATACGTTCGAGGGCCGGTGTCTATTGGAGGAGGGTGCGGTAGCGCGGCGGTGAATGGGACTATCCGCGTGTCGTATACCGCAATATAGGGCACGTAATATCAATGTTCAACTCCCCCCCTCACTTGATTATTGCGCGAGGAGTACCCGCCGGATTATATCCTTTAACGACGCGCGCGTTTGTACACGTCATCGTCCACCGCGGTCCTGCGGTCCTCCAAATTGCTTTCTAGCGTACCAACGCCTGTCCGCGGGTCCTCCCCCTTTTAATTTATCCCACGTTTCGCGGCTTTTGCGCCCCTCAAATAATCGAATCGAGTTGTAACGATCAATTAGGGGCAAAGTCGCTCCTCTCCCCTGGAAAAACGGATTTGCTTCGATTCTTGGTTGCGAGGTAGGAGCGAATTTGATATCATAGAATAGGATAGAAGATGAAATCTCCTCCTTCGAGAAATTCCTCCCTCCCCCCTCCACGAGATCTATGCGTCGATTCAAGGCGATGGAACGAATTACCCCTCCTTTTCTTTCCACCTTGCTTGTTGTATTGGAACAAACGCTCTTCCACCAGCGAGGTTAACAGGAAACGTACGTAATTCGGGCGCCCTCGTCCGGGGTTCGTGAAAGGTTTTCTTCGAGTGGCGTGTCTCGATCTCCTCGTTCCTCCTTGGCGGAACGAATGAAGCGAAGCGGAGAGAAAAGAGGGAGAAGCGAGGATGAGAGAAAGTAGAGGAGTGTAGCGGCGGAGAATAGAAAAATAATGAAAGAGAGGGGGGGAGGGGAAAAAAGAAGAAGAGGTGGAAGAGGCGAGGATGAGATGGAGGGGTGGGCGAGGGACGGAGGGAGAGAGGGCAGAACCGACCGAAGAAGCAACAGGTGCCGACGTCTAGATAGCGAGCAACCCCTGCCGCCTTTCGCCTCTTCGCTTATACATCCCACTCTTCCCCTCCCCTCTCTCTTTCTCCCTGTCTCTCTCGCCCAGTCTCGTGTCTACCCCTCGAACAGATCCCTGGCTAGATAGCAAAAATGTTTAATGGGGTGAACTCGGCGGAAAATGCCAGCCGACCCACGCCGTCTTCTCTCCGTAACACGGAGAGGCTCAGCCCTGAAAACGTCGTTTCCCTCGATCAGTTTCGCATTAACAACTCGAGAACCGCTTATCGAGGGGTGCTCCGCGCCGCGTATATCCGCCTCCCTTTTATTTTCCTCGATCGGAGTGGCTCGTCCAGTGTCTCGAATTTCTCTCTTCTTCTGTCTGCCGCTACGGGAGAGAGAAGACAAGTTTCTTCTTCTTCTTCTTCTTCTTCTTGTCGTGTACGACGAAGGGGAAGAGGAAAGGAAGGGAAGCGGAGGTAATTCAGTTGTTCCTCGGCCATCGAGTTCACAAACAAACGGGATAGGAACGAACGAGGCGGGATCTCCCTTGATCCCTAAGCGGGAAATGAGAATGGAAGTCGTAAGGGAAATTATTCCGTATACGCACGTCCCGTGCGGCGTCTCGATGCGGAAAATTGACTTCTTTAAGGCGCCCCGTCCACAGTTTTTAACGAGATTTCTTATCGGCAATGATATTCCTCGCCGCGCCTCCCCTTCGGGGAGAGGAAATAACACACAGGATCGTTTTTCCTCCCGTTTTTCTCCCCCCCTTTTTTCATCCCCCTATCCGAGTTAATCGTAATCGTAATAAATATTATCGGGGAAATTTTCGCGTTTCCTTCATCAGGGACTAATCCGAACTTCGACGTTTCGTCGAAATTAATCGTCGTCGGAGATTTAAGCGCTCCGAGAAACCGGAAGTAGGAAAAAAGAAAAAGAAAAAGAAAGGAGAGACTTTCAATGGATCTCCTTGCGACGTACCCTCGTTAAGGGGAAAACGCTTCTCCATTCTCGCTTTTATTCTCGCGTAGAAAAGTATTCCAGCCTTTCTCAAAACCTTCGATACTACTCTAATCGGTAGTAATTGGGAGGGTGGCTCATTGTCGCGAACCCTCAATGTCTCTTTCGAGTCGAGGATCCTCGGTTTCCGCGCGGAATTAATGGGACGCATTAATAAGGAGGGCGCATATTTCAAGCGGTAATTAAATTTATACCGAAATGGAGGGGGAGGAAACGAAGAGAGAGAGAGAGAGAGAAAGGGGTGTTCGTGGAATCCGTGGGGCGTAGCCGCGTGGTCTTTTTCATTAACGTAGCAGACCGGATGGTTAGAAGCCGGGGAGTCTTTAATGCGAACGGTTGAAAAGCAATTATGGTTCCGGGTGTTCGCCCCGAGATCAGGCCTCGTCGTTCACGGATATATCACTTGGAGGAAAATATACGAGCCTTGATAAATTTTAATTAAAAAAAACCAGATGATTTCATTCGAAATCCATCGCAAAATGCGTACACGAAGTATCTGAATTCTGCTTTAATTATTAATCGTTCTTCCGTTTTTCAGTAAGTGGACTGTTCACTGAACACCGAAAGAAGTCTCGTGGAAGGAAACGCATTCCATTTTCATTCTACCATGGTGTGATCTGAAGCTCAATCTAGAATCGTAACGTATATATAAAAATATAAATATAAAAATTGTTTTAGTTCTCATTGTAGGCTAATATTCGATAGTTTAATTTATAAACGTAATTTTTTATTCAGTTGAGATAATAATTGTACAATAGCTTCGAAAATATTTCATCATATTATCCTAATTTCGTAAATGAAAATAATTTTTACGATTTTGAATATTCAAATTACAGCTCCTATATTATTGCGTGTAGAGGGATTCTTGCCGTCAGATTTCTTTCCATCAGTGAACAACAATGATGGATGGAAATTTAATAAAGTTGAGATTACGAATAAAATTACTGTGTAATAATTTATCGTTCAAACATAATAATAATAATCGCGAATAATTAATAGCAAAGGTAAATATCGAAAATAAATGTTACTCGATAGAATTTTAATAAGCAATCGCGTAAAAATAACTTTATTCCAGATTTTCTTAACCCAGTCACTTGTTCGATGATTACTTCGCAGTGAGAATCGTGAATAAACGATATCCCAACGATACTCTCGAGGTTAAAATCGAATCGAACAGAATCTCTGGAACACAAGAGAGCAGGGAAGCCGTTTACTTTTTTTAAACACCCTGGCCCTTGGAAGGTTTTACGAAGCTGCGGTATTCCGTATTAATACGATCTCGCGTCCCACGCCAGCCTCTCGGCCCCTTTAAGCTTTACTACACTCCGTGAGCGCGATTAAACGCTCTTTTCGAGGCGCAGCCTCGTCCCGCCCGTAAATACTCCGGTTGTAATTCAACAGGTACAACCGTCCCTCCGATTAATCTTTAAACCCGCGCACCTGGAGGAGGAGGCATACCTCCTCGTAACCTCCATTCCGTTTCCATTCCATATCTCCCTTTCATCTGCCTCCTCCAACAACCACCGCCATATTTCCATTCAAATATCCCGCGCAAATGTATACCCAAGCAAGTAAATTCGTTCCTGTGTTATTATCCGATAGATAAAGATTTAATTCTCGATAAATATAATCTCTCGATTTAGCGGGAATCTCTCTCTCTCTCTCACTTGCTATGCTAATATCGAGAGGGCTCGACCGCTTTTCATAAAGGCGTCGCTCGCGAAATAAGATGGTGAGTTTACGAAGAAAGCCGACGAGTGGCGGAGGTGGGGAGCGGGAGCCGTTATGCTCGCGGCATCTGCCACCATCGTATCCGATATACGGTACTTTGTTTGCCCAACCTGACAGCCTTGTATATATTGTTGCACGCCTCGCCTCGAGAGCGTGGCTGGTAGGAAGGAGAAATCGCGAAATCCGGGCACCGAATAAATCAAAATACAAACCGGCGTATCGAGATTCCGATATTTTCCGCGGCCGTGAATCCATTCGAGGCAAGTCTGCCGTGCTACGTAATCCTCGGTCCGGAATCGCCGTGGAATCTCTTTGAAATCGAGTTGGGAGATCGTGTTGTGTATATCTGTAAGTGGAGACGCGACGTGATGCTTTCGTTCGATCTTTGATTCGGGGAGAATATTCGGGGGACCGTACATGGGGTATAATTAATCAATGGGAGGGATTTGCTTTGATACGGTACGTTCGGCTTTCGAATTGGCGGTATTTCAAATTTTTGATTCGATAATTTGGCTATTGTCGTCGTTCGAACGAATTCATTTTCCTCTGTGCGTTTATTATTCTAGAACACGTTGGATCCGACATCCAACCCATCGTTTCGCGAAATCACGTATTAATATCAAATACGATTTTATTAATCCAACGTTAATATTGTTGCTTCGGGGAAAGGAAAATGGATAATGGAACGCGGAGATAAAGAAGGTCGAGCTCGTTTCTGTTTGCATCTGTTATTTACATCTCCTTTCGAAAACGTAAATACATCGTAGCTGCGCAGATAGAACGTGCGTATATTTTGATTTAACACACACTCTGGACGCGTGTGCTCGTCGGAGATATCGCCTAATAGGGCCATACCTTACACAGTCTGGTGTACACAGTCCGAGTATTAAGATAGGCGATCTGTCGGAGCCGATCGATAATCGGACTATTATATCGCGGAGACAGAAATTCCGGGACACGAGGCCGACATAAGGAGACATTAACATCGGCCGATTTCTCCCAATAATCCCTTCGAGGAACGAAAACGTGTCCAACCTTTCCTCGAACGACGCGAAAATTGCTACGTCGAGCCGGATACCTCTAACCAATCGAGTTTACCCGCCTTTCTCCTCTCCTCTGGCCAATATTCTCGACGAGAATCGAAGCAGGTGAAACGACATATTTCCCTCGCTTTATCCTGCCTCTGCTTGATATAAAGATCTTTTCTTCGAGCTAATCCTCCGTTAAACGTCGTTTTTGAAACGTTTGGAAAGAGTTTAGTAGGTGGTGGAATAAAAGAGGACATGGAATCGCGTTCTAAAGGCGAGGGATTTTCTTCGTGTCGCGAACGAGAGAGGCAATATCATTTGGACGAGAATCGTGAGATTTGGGTATGTATGATTGGGTATGTATGTAAAGCATCCTTGTTTATAAATGCATGCACACGACGATACCATTTTGTAACGACGAGCTTTGTAATTTTCGTAAATGGAATGAACGAATCGTAAGCGCAACGACGCACAGTGGGGTTCGAATAATGGGAGAGAATGACTGGACAAAATTATTATTTTTTTTCCCCGGTTTTCAGATTTGTACGGAGTTTTAATTTTTTAGAAAACAATACCGCTACTTTTATCGTATCGTTTCATTAAAAGTGTACATATAAAAAGTAATTAATATATAAAAAAATATACGAGTGGAAAGAAAAAAATACGAGACACGACTGTAACTTAAAATAGAAAAAAAGTGAACAAAATTACAATTTTTCAAATATGGACTATAACATGGAAAATCTGATGATTTTATTTGAATCCGAAAAAGAGGATTTAAAATTTTAATGTATGATTATCCGTTGAAGCAATTGTTTTTTTATACATTTGAAAATCAATTTCATCCATTTAATACACATTATTCGACAGATTCTACAACGACGATACATCGTTCCAACTTCAAAAAGTAGCCTTCCTTTCTCCAAACGAACTAATCAAAACGCGCCATTTCCCCTACAGAAAACTTCTAAAAAAAATACCTAATCGTCTTTGCATTCCTTCCCTCGCCCCACGATAATACAACAACGTCGTGCATCCGAGTAAGTAAGAAGATAAAAGGGGAAGAAGTGAGAGATGAAAGGGAAATTGAAACGCGCGGATCGATACCGGCTCGAAATATCGGTTATCCACAGAATATGGTGGCGTATCTCGTGTATTTACGAGATAAAGCAAGGGGTGGAGAAACAGGAAGGAGAGAGAGAGAAAAAAGAGACAATAAAAGAGAAAGAAAAGGACGGAGGGAACGAAATATAAATTCGCTCGCGTTCAACTACGAACTTAATCAAATTTAATTCCATCGGTGGGCTAGCTCGTGACCAACGTTACATCCAACGTCGGTTACGTTACGAGATGGAAGATGGAAGAAAACTGGAATGGGTAGCGCGCCGGAGTATTGTGTTTCGCGTGTGGAAAATCCGAGACGAGCCTCCAGGGGCGGTGCTTCGCCCCCTCCCCTCTCTCTCTCTCTCTCTCTTTGTCTGAAACTTGGAACAGGTATAGGAGAGGGGAGGAGAAGTAAGCGGATCACGTTTTGATAGACATCGACACCGACAACGTAATCTAATTAGGCGGACAAGGGCGACCAAGGCCGATGGAAAATTCATGCATCGGGAAAGTTTGCAATATTTTTATCTATCTGCTCACATTTACCAATTACCAAAAACTTGTAATTTAAAATAAGGCGTAATTTAACGCGACGGTGAAAGATGATCGCGTGTACGTATCGATTTCGTTCCGTGTAATGATAAAAAAAGAGAGAGAGAGAGAGAAGGAAATTTATCGTTACTACTCCTCGTTTTAAATCGACCATTTTTATATTTTCAATAAATATAGGGGGAGGGGAGGAGGAAAAATTGCAACTCGCAGCGAACGAGTTTTCTCTGTCGGTTACAATCATCACGCACGTGCCGCGCACACGTGCACACAGCCACGCGTGTTCTGTTTTTCATCGGGCCAATTAAACTTCATTTCCAGCCGCGTCATCACCACACACAGTTCATTCCAATAATTTCCACCCCGTGAAAGAGTACATAATGGTTTATAATCCGTTGCTCGAGTATCGAGTGTTTACTCGATATTTGGATCGAAAGAAGAGAGGAAAAAACAAAAAAAAAAAGAAAAAGAAAAAGAAAAAGAGAAATACGCAGGAAAGAAATCCTATAAAAAGGGTTTCGAGGACCGAGCCAAGTTTAGAAATCCTCGTCACGTTATTCGATACCTTAGGGCATTTCTCGCAGGGCCAGGGGAGGAAGGGGGGAGGGTGGAGGGGCGATAAAGGATGGGCGAGATAGATGAAAAAGAAGGCGAGGAAAGGGGGGAAAGAGAAGAGGGGAAGGTGGCGTGCCGAAGAGCATCTGCAATCTTGTATGCAAATCAAGGGGGAATGAAGCGAGACCCGTGAAAGGGAGGAGGGGATTTGCTCGAAGACGGAAGAAGGCGGTTGCTTCGGGAAAAATTTGTTCTTTTTAAGATTTCTATATGCAAATTTCTCCCCGCGAAACCCCATCTCTTTCCCCGTTTTCCTTCAATTTCCATCTTTTGTCTTTCGCGTATAAACGCGAGATTACGAATTAAATTAGGCGAATCACGTTTAATCGCATCCTCGTATTCATCATCGTGTGGATAAATCCGATAATTCTCAGGCGAGAGAGACGCATGACAGAAAGATAGAGAATAGGATAAATGCTATAATAAACCGCGAATCGATCCAGATATACGAATATAATCTTTTTACAACAGGTTTATATGCAAATATAAAAATATAACGTTTCTTTCATCTTTCGAACATCTTTTCACTTACGCGGAATTTTCCACGTAAGCTTCGCGTCATATCCTCTTTTACTGCCACTCTCTCTCTTTCTCCCTCTCTCTCAAAAAAAAAACTCTAAAGATGAAAGCAAATTGGACGGATAAAAAATGGATAATCTTTTTTCCTTTCGAAAATTTCATAACGCATTACCTGCCACTATCTCACAGCTGAACATAACGTATAATTCTCGCGGATGACACACCGCCGCGATGCATTTACGGATGTGGTTAGGTTTCCGGTTTTATTAATGATCCGCGAGTGTGAACGGAAACGTTATCGAGGAAACGTTGGGCTGGGAGAGAAATAAGAGAGGGGCTCGGCGGAGCAAGAGTGTCACGAGAAGCCTGTTAGCAGCGTAATTACCATTAGTCCATTAGGATCCATAATTTGCCTAATCGGGATCCCCCGTGTATTGCTCTGTTTACTTGGGATACCGTACACGCCGTGTACGCCTCGCCTCGCCTCGCCTCTCGTCTCGTCCTTTCCCCTCCCCCCCGTGTTCCCGCGTACGATTTCGTTAGACGCGACCCGGATCAAAGAGCTAACTTTCGTCCAGGTGTATATCGGAACGTATGCGAGATGTTTGGAGATTCGCGAATACGAAGTTCGTGTGTGTGTATACAGCGGAACCAGGTGGTATGAACGCGAAAATATCGGCAAATATTGATAGGGAAGTCGAGTTGCGTGTCGATGGGTTATGGAATAAAATGAATTTCCCGGCGAGAATCAATCGACCGATTTGTTTATAATTTTTGATGAACGAATCGATCGAGAAGCTGCTTTAGAATCGATAAATTAAATTGTGGCAATAAAAATTCACGTTCGTGAAATAATAAATGAAGATACTTGAGAAATCGTACATATATCTGGGTATACACGAGAACGATGATACGATTCAAGGATTTGAGGAGATTGGCGGAGATTCGAAGGCGAGGAAAAATTTTAAATTGCTCGAATAATTTAATTTTCCTCGTGGGATCGAATAAATATTAAGCTATGTAATTATTATCAGCTTAAAGCAATTTTCTTCTCGATTCCACGAGCGTTAAATAAACTCCTCAGAACAATAGACCAAGATATTCTGTTTCGAAAACCGTCTATCAGAAATGCGACTCAACGTCGAAATATAAAATCGTATACACGCGCGAGCCCTTATTCGACGCTCCTCTCGAAAGGAAGCCAGATACGCGGATTGCTCTCCGCCCGGAACGCGCGTTCGATCGCGGATTTTCCAATGGGTGGAAAAAACCGTTTAAACCGGTTTAAAACGAGTATTTACACACCGTTTTCACACCGGTTTAGGAAAATGTCAGGAAAAACGGTGTCACCTGGGAATTACCGATCTGTATCGAGTCGAGGCAGCGAACGAAGCCCGGTGAATTACGGGGCGCCGCGTCAAGAAAAGAGAAATCGGAGGAGGGAGGAGATAATGCGATTCCGCGGATAGAAAAAAAAGTCGGTCGCTAAAGCTTTCGCTCCTCCATTTCTCCTTCCTCTTCTCTATTTCTCGTTTCGATTTCCCGGGGAGGAAAGGGTCAAACCACCACCGCTACTATTACCACTGCTACGGAATAGCAGCGGTATCGTGTGGAGCGTATTTTTGGCGGACATTAACGATAGCCGACCACTGTTTCCTCGGGATGAAGGAAGCTTGGTCGAAGAATCAGAGATAGGAGAGGAGGATAGGTGGGCGCGCTGTGTGGGTACCAGCACGATGTTTCCTGCTTTCAGGTTATTTCGAAGTTGGTCGGTTGTTTAAGTAGGTCGCTCGTCAAGTAGGTTGGAAGCGGAGGATAAGGAAGGGAGGCGGTGATAGAAATGGCCATGGCTCCAAGAATATGGATCTCCGAAATTCCTATCTGGAAAATCCAACGCTTTCCTCTTTTGTCTTCCCTCTCGAGCCTCCTTTTGTCGTACGTTCTTCCTCCCTTCTCCCGGAACGAAAGCGGGATGCACGTCGATCACACCGAGCCAAACATCGAACTCGAACCTTCCCGAGAAAATACGATTTTTATCCCTCCCTCTTTCTCTCCTCCGCGATAACAATTGGTGAGAAACGAAAGAATAAATTCATTCGTTTCGCCCCCCTAAAATCTCGTCCTTCGATCAATCGCCCTCCCTAATTCGTTGGATACGAACGAGATAGAATCTGAACGCTCGTCGTAATGCCTTCCGAATTACGTGGCCGTTAACTCGTGGCCAGCTCGCAGTAATTTACACTTCTTTCCCCGTCCGCGGCGTTCTTCTCGTGCATCACGTCGTTTGGGTAGAAGGGAGGGAGGGTTGGTTGGTTGGTTTCGCGCCAGCCTCGCGGTAAAAGAGGACCGTGTTCCATTAAAGGCATTTATTTTCAGTGTCTGCACTTAAAGGGGAGGAGGGTGAGCGAGGGTATTAGAGAGAGGTGATCCTAACCCGACCCAGATTTCACCCTCGTCGGTCGTGGCTGAATTTCGAAATGAAAGAAACCCGCGCCCGATCGATTCCGCTCGTCGTTGAAAAGAAAAAAGAAGAAAAAAGAAGAAGGAGGAGGAGAAGAAAGGAGGCGAAAAGGATCGATCGAGGAAAGGTAGAAAAAGAAGGAAGAAGGAAAAACGAGCGAGGAAAAATTGATTCGACAATTAAATCGCGACGTGTACCATCCATTCCCGATTAAATTTCAAAAATTCCGCAAACAAGATCGAGTAGAGCTGGCGTGGATGGAACAAGAAATCCTCAATGTCTGACGAAGAGAGAAAGAAAGAGAATTTTCCTCGACTCGTAAAAATTTCATGTACGCGAAAGAATCGAAAGGAGAAGGAGGAGGACGACAAAGAACTTAGCTGCGCGAAGAGTTTTCGGGAAAGGGAAACGCAACGCCGGGCGAAAGAGAGAGAGAGAGAGAGAGAGTTTAATTACGAGTAAAAATCGAGTTTGCTCGATCGGCGTCGAGATTGTCGCCTTGCGAAACGAAGTCTCGCGATTATTAGATTTCCAGTGGAGGGGGTTGTTGGTCGTCTCTCTTCTGGAGGGAGGGGGCATGGCGAAGGTTGGCTAAACAGTGTAAGCCCGTCGTGCGATCCGGGAACGGGGATGAACGGAGACGAGTAGAGTGGGGGAGGGAGCGAGAGGGTTGAAACTATTTCTCTTGCCTCTCTGGTACGCCGGTTGTGATTTGAATACATCCAGTTAGTGGCGCGTGCCTCGAATTCCCGGCTACCCGACGGAAATGGTTAAAGGAGCCACTCGTTACTTCGTTTCGCCGATATTACGCCTCGTTCGCGTTTCCAACGTGTCCCGTCCCCGATTTGTTCCCCGCGTTCGATCTCTTTCCACCCTGACGAGTGATAATTGGACGAGGAAAGGGTTACGAGAGCGTGAGATGAAACACAGAGATAGAAAGTTTTCGATCTACCTAGAAGGGTATCGACAATTTTCCCATTCTTCGTAACGTAAATTGTTCCACTATCGTTTGTAAAGCGGTAATTAATCTTTCGATCACCCGTGTACTTAGTTTTTTGTATCGTCTCGTGAGTGGATCACTGTTTGGAATTTCTTCAAATTTGTACCAATCTTCAGATCGCGAGAATTCTTTTTTGGAATTTCTTTGTTTTATTTCAACCATGGCCCGATTACATTTGTAATTCGAGTGTTGATAAAGGAATCGAAGATTCGAGCATCGTGACGATTGAAATAAGGCAATTGTTAGTCTTTTTTTTTTTGTTTTACGTTTCGTAATATTCAAAGTTTCCGTGAAAGTGAGATTCAGTTTATTTTTTGATTTTAAGAAAGTACCATACAATGACAAATTATATTAACGAGGAGTTGAAATATTTTTTTATCACGACACGATAAGGGAAAATGAAATTGGAATCGTGCCCGCAATAAAACCTTCCTATTAACAACACGTTTTCACGTTTCAACTCTTCTCTCTCGAAAGCAACGATATCTCGTGTCATTAACCGAATTTACAACTCGATTATCCGTCTTTATTGAAGAAAAAGTGAAAAAATCAAAAAGTACTTTATTTATCGCGAGGCTCTCCGCACCAAAAAAAAATAAAAACGAAATGAAAAATCCCGTACTACTCCCTCCTTTCTCCGTAGGCCGCGGAAATGGATTTCCTTCGTCCGACGCGTGGGCGATTGATGGATCCAATTTGAAAGTTGTTCCACGTGTTACGTTTAAACAAGCCGGCTGGTTTCTCGCCAGGATTACTACTCTCCCAACTTACGAGGAACACGCGTATCTTTCAACGCGATAATCTCCTCGACTCGACATAATTTGATATTTAAATGGGGTCGAAACAGTTTGGCAACAGCAATTTGTCTTGCCTTCAGCTCAACACGCGTTCCTTTCTACGCTCGTTTTCCATCTTCGATGATTCGTCCGATTTAAAACGCAAACGGACTACTCGAAACTTTCACAACCGCGTTTACATTGCATTACATTCTTCACCAGGGATGAGGAAAATTTTAATAATCGTTGCTCGAATAATTAGTTGAACATATTAATTTTTCTAAATGAAACAAAGTAGATTAAAAATAATACCTCGTCGAATTATTCGTTTTTCCC
Organism: Apis cerana; assembly: GCF_029169275.1. Lineage (NCBI taxonomy): Eukaryota > Metazoa > Arthropoda > Insecta > Hymenoptera > Apidae > Apis > Apis cerana. The sequence continues at coordinate 9,759,823 of NC_083853.1, read as the reverse complement.
TTTCGTACCGCCTTATATACATCATATCGTGTAATTATTCCATATCGTATCACAATTGATAATAACTATACATCGGAATCATACATTGTAAGAGTGTAAGTTTCTCTGAAGGATTAACGCGTTACGGAGGTTCATCAGGCAAAAGGGATTCGCACGTGCTCTCCAATGGACGGATCTCGTTTCGGGGTGGAAATAATTTTATTTAATATTCGGGCGGAAGTTAGATCCCACGAAACTCGGCAATCGTCTAGATTAACGAAGACAACGCGGCCGAGTGATTACCCGAGTAGGGAGGGAGCAAAGAGGCGGGGGTGGATAGATGGAACGGAGACGATCGGGTAACAGGTTGTTGTAACAGTCGCGAAACAATTATCCTCGTCGTTCGTGTGTAATAATAACAAACCTCCGTTGCTTGCTGCGTCTCCAATCATCTAATTGCGAGGATCTGGGGGAAGGAACGAGACACGTACGGCGGCAATCCTCGCGAAAACCGACCACCGAGTAAGTAAGCGAAATTCGACGTTCGACTTTCCCGGAATTAGCTACCGACTTTGTGACGCGGCCGCCCCTTCCTCCCCCACACAACTAATCAAAACTTCCTTCCTTCCTTCCTTCCTTCCTTCCGTTTTCGCGCGACGTCGATGCAATGGGTTTCCAATAATCTGGGGATACGTGAGCTATCCGTAATGATACAATGCGATGATACGAGGTGACGATTTAATTTTGATCACGAAATTTCAATAAATCTGAAGATTTTTTTCTTTTTTTTGCATCGTATACAAGAAATAGAGAGGAAGAAGTGAAATTGTCGGCACCATTTTTGCATCCAGTGATATAAGATTATTGTAATTTATTAATAAGTATTGAAGGTTAAAACCTCCTCACGCTCTTGAATGACGTATAAAGCGACCAGCTCCGATCTAAGGAAAATTCGCAGAGTGAGATTGAAGAGCTAAGCTACCCACAAAGTCCGCTGTTTCCCAGAAAACTAATCAAGTGTTTATGATAATTCTTCTCAACTAGAATAACACTGATTGCCGTTGAGACTAGCCGGAAGAAATGTCCTCCCAAATTGTTTCTAAATATACAAAGCCAAGGATCGTCCAAATTATTCTCTTCGAAAAAACGGCATTGTCCCAGCAACGTCACTCCAATATATCTGAACACGTATGTTTAAAATTTCAACGAAACTTGTAACGAGAATAACGAGAGCAGAGAGGAAGTTCGATGAAACATCCGAGTCTTCCAAAAAAAAAAAAGCGATCCTTTTAAACTCCCATAACTCGTCCACGCGAGATTATACAATAAAATACGAAATAAAATAACCTCCAATATTATCCAACCGATGATCGAATAGTTAATACGATTCCACTTCGTTATCGGTTGTTATAGGGCAGCGAAAGAAGCATAGGAGGAGGAGGAGGAGGAGGGTCGTTGATAGAGAGAGAAACGACTGGTAATTTCTCCGTAATTCGTTAAAATAATATAATACGAAAGGGGGTGGGAATAATTTTGACGCGTATCAAATTAATAAGTAATATCGAGTTTACCGAATGAAATATTAATTGCGCGCGATCAGGGGGTGGGAAGGGGGTTGCGTTAGGGCGTGATGCATCCGCGAGAGCACGGTCAGCTCCGCGAGATACAACGTGAATTACAGGGATGAATTCGTGGGTTGGGGATGGGGTGAGGAGGGGAGGATTCGTTTTTCACGCCAGGTTAACGAGCGTGCGCGTAAATCCGCGCGTGGCTCGTGGAGGGGGCGGTGGGTATAGGAGGTGGATAAAATATTTGCGCGGAAAATACTTGGAAAATCTATCTCTCTCTCTCTCTGTATGCAATAACAACGCCGACAATTGAATTATTAAGCGGTGGTACGTGCTATCGACAACGTATTAAAAGGACAACCGACAAAGGGAGGGAGAAAAGGTTCGAAAACCAGATCTGTTCGAACAAGCGTGGATCGGGATGGGTGATTTTTGTGCATCGCGATGATCCGTGGCCGTTCATCCGTGTTTCCAATTAAACTGAGAATAAAAGAGGGGGGAGGGAAGTTCTAGCCGTGCGTTCTCCACGAGATGCTCGATCCTCGAACGACGAGGAGAAGGCTGGAGCTGAGCAACGCGATAAATAATTCTGTCGCGAACGTTCGGTCGCGACGTTCCAGGAATTCGTTTACACGACTTTGCGCCGCAAAAGCAGGGAAAAGATTGAGTTACCTTGCCACTTCTCTCTTTGGCCCGTGGAATTCCGATTGAAAACTCTCCTCTCATCTCCTCTCCTCTCCTCTCCGTGACCGAGTTGACGAATCGGTTGGATTTCTATCGGGAGGAATCTCTTCGTTGCCCCCTCTTTCCTCCGTGAAAATTAGTACATTTTCACTGTGTGGAGAATTAGCCAGGTATTCAGGCAGCGAAAAATTGAGATCGAGATCGAATATGTAATGGAACAAACGCGGTTCTTTCTTCCAACGCCGAGATGTCGACGTCGAGATAGGGGAGGAGGAGGAGGAGGAGGGAAAGGAGAAAGGAAAGAAGCCGCGAAAGTAGCGGGCCGGTAGTCGAGTTGGAGAACAAAGTCGATATTAAAATCAATCCAACTGTCGGGCAACGAGTTCGACTGAGTTTGTAAACTTAAAAGTTCCGTAGTCGCCCCTCCCACCCTCCTTCTTACTCCCTACTCCACCATCCGCATATTGAACTTTAGTCAAGTTCACTCTGCCATTTGCGTTCCTTGCCGGGTGTAGGGGGATGGTTAAGAAAGCTCGACCGAGGAAAAGGAGGAAAAAAGCTGGAGGAAGGGAAAGATTAGGGGGAGAGGAAAGAAACGGGGAGAAGGACAGGTTGATGGGGGGCGAAAGAATGGAAGAACGAAAGAAATAGTCGAAGGAACTTGAGGCACCGATCCTCCCCTTCGTATCCGCTAAGTAGCACTCCCGAGGACGACATTTCGAGGACCTCGTATTTTATGCGCCTGGTTCGTATATTTTTTCCCTGTTAACGGAGCGGAGGGAAGAAGAAGAGGAGACAAGAATTTGCACGCGACGAGTTTGAATTATGCATCGTCGATATGCATCGTCCCCCGTTTCTCCTTTCAATTACATTAACCTATACAGTTTCGACAGTAGCGGGGGCAGGAAAGGGCGCGAGTTATATTACGTTTATGGAAAAAACGATATATGGAAAGAAGCGGAAAGATTGGGGATTGAAGTGGGAGAAGGACGAGAGAAGAGGGCAAATTTTATCGCCTGTAAAAAAGAAGAAAAAAAAAAAGAGAAAAGTCTCTGAATTCCTCGTAAAGTTTTCGATTAAACGGTCCGTCTTTCGTTGTTGACGTCTCAACAATTTTTCTTCCCCCCTCCCTCCTCCAACTTGATTTTCCCTCCAACCTTTTCGTTTTACCCTCCTCCCACTTTCCATACCCTCGTTTCTCCCCTCCGAAACTGGCAAAACGGAGGCTGCATTGTATATAAGCTTCAAGACAACTACGTTAATTAAAAAATAAAGTAACTCCGTCCTTACCTTCGTTCGATCGACGAAGGAAGGGAAATCTGAAGGATTGGCCTATGCGAAAGCGAGCGAGAGAGAGAGAGAGAATAAGGAAAGAGTAAGAAGGAGTAGAAAGGGGGAGGAAGAGGTCGAGACGAGAGGGGATGGGTCCGTCATTAAGGTTATACAAATCGCCGATTACGCCTCGCTGTTTAACGAGCGCCGAGTTTCGCGAATATTCACGGCTCGAAACGGAAGCTGGAGACTAGCCGGCAGTAAAGGCGGGTAAATTAAACATTTCGCTCGTGCGTTTTAAGCGGGGAGAGAGGGGGCGGAATTCGCTCCTCCTCCTCCTACCCCCGCTCGACACCTCCCCCCTCGTCTCGTTGAAAAGCTTTCCGCTTCTTATTCCACGGCTCGTGCTCGTGATTCCAGTGCGACCGTGTGCTCGAGTGTCGTCGGCCTACGACCTCGTAATTATCACGTACGAAAACCGTACAAAGCGGCCACTCGAATGCCTATGTTAAACTTCATTTCCATCCGATGAGGAAATATGGTGGATCGAATGGGGGAAGAGAGAGAGAAGAAGAGAGAGGTTCCTTCGTTCTCGATCCCGATTAATTATCCCATAATTCTTTTTTCTTTTCTTTCTCGTTCGTTGTTTTAACACGCGAATAATATAGAAATTGGATAAATAAGTGTTATTATATCGTAATGGATTGTCCATTCTGTATTATCTCTCGTGCGTTCAATTGGCGAAACGATCGACCAATGATGGAAGGATGATGTAATTATTATTTTTATTGGAAATAGAAAAGTAAAAATTATGAATAGCGGATTATTTGAAAGTTTGTTGGTTTCTCGTATAATTTCATATCGAATATTGACATGCAAATACGCGTTACATCTTGCAATCTAGAAGGATCTTGTTCAACGGATGATTATCACGAGACAATCGCAAAGCAAAGATCTCGTCGTCAATGGACAATTGATAAAACGTAAATTGACGTACAAACGACGTTTCGTATATTTGTCAACATATTTTTGTTGCACGTTTTCCCATTACCAAGAAAATTTCACGTAAAAAAAATAAAAGTCAGATTAATTTTTCAAATACGAAGGTGACAGTTAAACGATTAAATTTATCTTTCCTTTTTTTTCCATTCCAATTCATTAGTAGTTCATAAATTAGACGAAAATTGAAAAAAAAAAACGTCAATCGTCGTGTCTCCGTATTTCGCTATGAATAGATGTCGAAATCGAAATTGCGAAAATATATTTTCCTAACAAAACCCATTTTTTCCTATTTCCAGATCGAAGAATCGGGATTAGGAGATACTTCAATTATTATGTCTCGAATCAACGAGGAACAATAACAAGTTTGAGGCCGATGAGATGGAAACGGGGAAAGAAGAGGGCCGATTTCATTGCGGAAACACCGAAAGGTGGGCCGTAAAAGTGGCAATAAGACCGGGACAAACAAACGGGGCTGTGTGTTTCCCCCGGTAGGCGAAGAAGCTTTAGAATTCGTAATTAAACGGCTCGAGTCGCCGTGGCTGAATGTACGAGAGACTTTTGAGCATAAAGGTTTTATGCACGACCCCTTCCCCTCCCCCTCTCTCGCCATCCACGCTTTTTTCCTTCGTCTTTGATACTTTCGAAACCTCGACACCCGTTCAGCATACCATTGGATTGCATAATGCATGGATCACGATGAGCTTCGATGGAGCTTTGGAAATTGGGATAATAATTGATAACGATGATAGGAGTCACTTGGAATTTTTTTAAAATTTGTCCAAAAAAAAAAAAAGTCATTTGATCGATACCATTGAGCTGTGTCAAGTAGGCGGACTCGTGCAATATAGACAAAAGCCGAGCGAAATAATCTATCTAAAGATAAATAACAACTGGACAACAAGAACCAGTTTTGTGGAAAAACTGTGCGCTCTATATATCGACGATTCTCCTCGAAAAAACGAGGACCACTCAAGAGCGGTTAAGAGTCGAATCCCGATCGAGTTGGGTGGAAAAAAAATTTGTACATTCGGTTGTTGTGGAACATGGATTGCAGTGGACGGATCGAAATAAATAAAGAAATTTTTTTTCCACGATACTTTTCCAAAACATCGAGATGTAATATTCTTGGAGATTGAAGAAAAAGTCGCTTTTTAACTATTACTCACCGCACAAGAAATTGTACGTTCAGAACATTTCGAATAGGAAAAAAAAGAAAAAAAAGAATGAATGCAGAAAGAAAAAGAGGGCTAATCGAAATGCATATCGATATCTGTTCCAATCTCTCTCTGGGAATGTTTCACCACTCGTCTGATCACATGTTAGAAGGTCGTATAAGGAAGCGGGCACGCGTTTCGATAATTCAAGCGGCGACAACGTGTCACGAGAGGTCGTGGCTCGACTTTATTTCGACACCGGGTAGGCCGCGCGCTTCCTCGAAGGTCGACATAAGAGAAATACATAAATTATGCGGGTGGCGGAGGGTCAGGCGGAGACGTGACTGCAACTTGCTTCGTATTAAACTTATGAATATAAATCACAGGCCGGCTCGTTTCACGTCCCCCGACTCAACATGCACTTCGTTCTCGTTTCATACACTCGATCGAATCACGATCCCTTCACCTTTCTCTCCCCTATTTCCTTCCCATCGTATTCTCCCTTTTGTTTCTCACCGAGTCCTTTCCCGCTCGAATTCGTATTTCTCTCTCTCTTATTAGTTCGACGGTGTCAAAGTCCCGGTTCTTTATTCGAGCTCGAGGAGTTTATGCTTCCCAGACACGCACCACGTTCGACGAATAATCACCACAGGCATTTCTTCGTCGTTCCTCGAGCCGATGGACTACTTTGATCGTTGTTTGCCACCGAATCGCCGACAATTTATCCCGTGGAAATTGGAGTTAATTCGTTAATATTTCCAAAAATATATACAATTATTATCTTAACTTGAATGCAAAATTGTACATTTATAAATATTAAACTACCGTTACGAGAGATAAAAGAAATTTTTTTAGAATATTCCGAATTCTAACGCATCGAGGTTTAGAATCGTAATTTAATCATTCGGATTAATATATACGGCGACATAATATTAGAAACAAAAATGTGAAAAGAATAGAAGCGGTGAACAATTTGCTTCAATCTCCAGCAATAACCAGCAACAATTCCAATTTCAGAAGCAGAAGCTGCGCCCAATGTCTCCATTCCGACTTTTTTCTCGATGACGCATCGCACCGTTTCCATCGGCACTTCCGTTTCGCCGCATCCGCGTTATACACACACGCACACGCGATGAAAAACCGCGAATACTTCTTCCTCCGTATATCCCCCTCTCGAAACGAAGATTAACGATTCCTTCTCTCTCGGATTCACCACCACCACCTTCTGTCCCATGCCGGTGAGTTATCTCGAAGAGGCGTTTTCAGAAACTTGGATATATACGAAGGACGGCCGTAGTTTACGAGACGTCTTTTTATCCCCGCGTCACAAATCATACGGGGGGAAATTGTGCGTGCACGAAATAAAAGTGATGTATAGGTCGGGACGATTCGAAACAAACGTGAATCGAGGAACAGGCGCTTGAACTTTCGTATATCGGCTCGTCGTGTATCGCGTGTGAGGGGAACGTAATTTCAAGAAGTCGAGTCGAGTGTATATACGCGTGAATGCGGAGGGGGTTGGTGGATTCGCGTGAGGATAAGCCGGAAACTTATCGAGAATCGAGGATCCTATCGAGGATCGGGTACACGCGCGGGGAATGTTAACCGTGACGAAGATTAAAGTCCGCTCGTGATAATTATTATTCGTTGTGACAGTTAGGAGGAGAGCTACAAGTAGCCGGCGTGTGTGAGACACTTGGACGGTTGTCGGTGTAATTTTAAGCAAGAATTGGTAAGTCAATTCGTCCTTTATATTAGTGTGTCCTAGATATAACTAACGCTCTCATTTTAGGTAAATTACGTATATTGGTCACGTCTATTTCAAAACTGTATCGGATAAATGTATAGCTCTTGCAGGCTAATCTCACCTATTTTACTTATTTACAAAAGTATCTCTTATTATTCGTTGTTAACATCGTTTCTATAAATTATGATTTTAAAATTTTAATCGCTGGAGAGAAAAAAAGTTCTTTATTTAACGATCAAAGAATTGGAATCGTAGGGGAAAACTCTGAAAGAGTCTCAATGGTTTAAAAAGCTGGAAACCGCGTTGGTTGGTAATTCGGATGCGCATGCATATCGGGAGAGCCTTAGGGAATCCTGTGAATCACGCATGGATGCCCTATCCGATCCGATACACCAACAATCCGAACCCAAAGCGTGTCAGTGGCTCGACGTCATACATATCTGATAGCGGAGGAGGGGCAGGAGATTCGTATCCCTTCAGATTTTTTCTTTCTCTCTTCCCTCGAATCCCTCCGCTGTTTCCCCTCGACTCGAGACCTCCGTCACTCGAGTTTTCCCCGCGCTACGTGACGAAAAAAAATCCCTAACCTAGATCAATTTCTTCCCTCTCGCCTCGAAAATACGAACGAGGCGTATTTCCAGAGGAGAAGCGGCGAGAGTTTACCTCGTTGCGACCAATTTCTATGCACTTTGACTCGAGTCTTTCGTCCGCATTGAGCGGGCGAAATATCAGGGCGGAGGAAACGTAAAGGTAACGGATCTGACGACGACACCGGTTTTCGATCATTGGCTACAACGAGTGGAATACAACGGACAGCCGTCGAGATCGGTATGGCCGATTTAATAAACGGATGGTAAATATTCTCGTGGCAAATATTTGACGACGTTTAATATCCATATCCTGGATATATCTATTCCATAAGGATATTGATCTAAACGCAAAACTATATATATATATGTTTATATATATATATAGAGAGAGAGAGAGAGAAGGGAAGGGTGAACCTTGACGCGGAGGAACTTGACGAGAGCCAATTTTTCCCTTAATTAACGGGAGGGGGAGCACAATGGATGAATTTCCACGATCGATCCGATTTCGAATGGAGGGCGAAACGTTCACGGCTCCGTTTGCGAGTTTTCCTCCTCCTCCTCCTTTTCCTTCTCCTCCACCTCCTCCGTGTTCGGGGGATGGTTAAGAGGAAAGCCAGAAGCGCGGGCAGAAGCGTTTCCCGATTTTCCGCTCGACAGAGCGTAACCTTCCCGCGGATTAAATTCGAATCGATATTTTTATCGGTCATTCTCGTTACGCCAGCTTACAATAATGTTGGCGGGAAACGTTCTCGCGGATGGAGGAAGATCGTTTCTCCCTTGGTAATCCACTCTCTGTCGTTTCTCTTGCAACGAGTCTCTATCTCCCTCCATCCGCGCCAAGACCTGTCCGTTTCCTCGTTTACGATTCGAGATGAGGAGGGAAGGCAAGGGAAGTTAAGGGAAAATGTCGCGGTGATACCTGGTTTATTAGGGGCCGCTCATGCGCGCCAACCCTTCCACGCCGCGAGAGAGCCGTTCATTTTTAATGGCGCGTGCGAGATGGCCGAGATGCTCTCGAGAGAAGTGGACGGGAAAGAGAGAGAGAGAGGGAGTCGCTTTAATAGAGGCTGGGGAGAAACAGGTGTACGAGAATCGTAAAAGGTAACCGCGCGAGGAAATTGCCTGAGAGAGATGAATCTTGCCGTTTCTCTCGCGTCTTTTCTCGACGGTATCCTACGAAATATTGAAAACCGATCTCCCCCCTCTCCAAAGATGAATATTCGTATTTCTTGGAAGGTAGAGACGTTTGTTGTTTCGGATGTACGAATCGGATGTATCGTTGGTGTGAAAAATTCAGGGGGAAATTGAACGGCGAGCAAAAAGGACGGAGAACAACCTTTAACCTTCTCCCTTAAATTCTCGTTTGTAATAAAATAAAGTCTTGGAAACGGGGAATGGATTTTTCATGAATCGTTAAATCATACGAATCCACGAGTGTTCGCGCAAAAAAGAAGAGAAGAAAAAAACGAACCAACAGATCTCTTCTCTACCTCATCCTCCCTTCCAAATACACGCGCGAGGGGAAAACTTGGAAAAAAACCATCGATCCACCGAGTTTATTGCCTCGCGTCTTCTCGCCTCGAATTCCTTTTTTTCTCTTTTTTCCGCTCCGCGACAATTTGCACGCTCCCCACGCTCGATCGAGGCGAGTCGGGGAATAAACGAAAGGCGGGACGTTGGCTGGCGTGAAAGCGGCGCGATCCCGGATGGCTATTTATTAAACATACCTTCATTACGCGGCGGCTACATATTTTAGAGGGTTTCACGCGTTCTCCCCGCCCCCTTCCTCTCCCTATCTCTCTGTCTCTCGTCACGCGAGCCGGTTTAACGCGATTGTATCGTGAATAATTGAGAAAAAAAGGTTAAGTGGTTCAATTAATAACGGGCCCACAAGATTATCACGGCGCACGCTCGATGATGACGATCCTCGAGGATTGTCCGCTTGCCAGCTGCGAAGCCAAACAGATTTGGTTGGAAACTCGTTAACGCACCGGTTCCTCAAATATTTGAATGATCACTTGCCATGGGATAATACGTTTCTCCAGTAGCAAATTCTAATTCCATTTTCCCTTCCTTTCTTTGTTTCTTTCGTCGATTTTTGTTTCCCTCGTCAGGGCACTCTCTTTCCATTGAATTTCCTGCGAGAATTTTTCCATCGTTAAATTAATTCTTTCCCGCTAACGGATATTATACAACGATTCGAAATATTAGATCTTCTGGATAGAAAAAGAAGAGGGACAGAAAAAAGAACGTTAAAGCGATACGAGATTTCAAAAGCTATAAAAAATAATAACCGTGACATCAAACACTAGACTTTATATATATATATAATTTCACGGTAGAATATTTCCTATATAAAATTTTTAGCCAAACATCAAACGCTAGATTCTCTATAAAAAGATTATGGACCGACCAAAATTTCGAAAAAAAAAAAAAAAATATTCAATTTTCTATAATCCCGTAATCTCGCCACTCGCAAATTCCCATTTCTCCGTTAATCGATCCTTTATCGGCCTTATTTTCACCATTTTTCACTCGCCGCGGTGCGAGGGCGGCGAAATCGGGTCCCAAGATCGACGCGATCCGTTTCCCTCGAGCCGAAGGATGGAACGCGTGGATCCAGATATCGAAGGATCGTTTTCGAGATATCCGTGAATACGCGGTGACGCGTTTCCGGCTTTGGATCGAGATCACGCGCACGCCACGTCGATCGGCCACGGTGATCGAGGACCAGGGCCGAAACTGGCGACGCGTGTAGCTCGTCCAAGGCTCGATAATGTAGCAGCATAATGCCTGGCAATACGGCATAGCGGAGGGCTGACGCGTTCGCGCTGTCACGTGCCATCGGCGTCCCAAAGGCTATTGACTGCGACACTGAATCACCTCTCTCTGTACACGAACAATCCTCTTATTTATACACACTCGTTAAACATGGCGGATCGTGGCCTCACTCCTCTTGAAAATCTCTCTTGAAAACGAAAACCTTCTCTCTTGTTACCTCGATGACTCTCAATGCCTCGTCTCTCTCCCCATTCGAGAGAAAGAATACTCGAGAATGAATATTCAGATACGAGGACACGTACCGCAATTCCTTATCGGAAGGAGAAATTAAATCTTCTTTCCATCCTGTTCCGTTTCACGTAACTCTGATACTTCCACTTAACGAAAGAGAGAAAGATAGAGAGAGAGAGATTCATAGATAGATAGGGGAGAGGGTGGAAGCGTAATGGATGCAAACTTGAATCTAATACGCGGTTTTTCATTTTTTTCATTTTTCCCCCCATCCTTCGTCATATAGGATCACGCCTATCCGCTGGCCGTTTTGCCAGTTAACGAATACACGCGTGAAACAGGATGGAATAAAGAAGATGGAGGGTAGAGGGGGAGGGGGAGGGGGAGGCAGTATAGAGGAGGCAGTGAACTGACGCAGGTTCGATACGCAGACGCAATTGATGGATGATCCACGTCGAAACGTCTAGTGGTCTCTTTCCACGGTTGATGAAACGGGCGAGCTGCGCTTGCACGCACGCATGCACGCACGCACGCACACTCGCGCGCACAGGGGTGGTGGAGAACGGAAACGCGGCACAGAATGATTATATCGCGATGCAGGCACGTAGCGACAGGGCTTACCGAGCTGTCTGTGCCGCGATTCACTTCCACCCTTCTAATCAAGCTCCGGGGGTTACAAATTAATTTATCTTTGATAACTCGTCCCGTACCGATACAGGGAGAGAAACCTTCTCCCTCCCCTCCCTAACGTGTTGATAAATATCGAATGAAATTTCACTGGCTTCGGAGCTCACGTTGAATACGGAATGCATCACGTATGAGGCGATGCGATCTCCTTTGGAATAGGAACGAAGATATTTTCCCGAATTTATTGGGACGACAACGAGATCTTTTCTAATTCTTCGTTTCTTTTAATACAGAGAAGAGTTTCGTCGGTGCGTTCTCGTTGTACGCGAGTTCGAGCGTGCGTGTCGTTCTACTTGCGTAACTTATAATGAAATTTCATTTGTCTGCGTGGAAAATTGCTCGTTAATCGATCGTTAAGGGGGTACAAAGCATTCGAAAACGTATTTGTAGAAATTAGTGAATATTCGGGCAAAGAGCGAGGTTGCGACAGAGAGAGACTGTTCTCTGTTCAAATTCATAGCTGTGCGATTTCCGCGCGTTTGGCTAAATTACGAAGGATAAAGCCGAGAATAATCCGAATACGTGTAATAATAATAAAGTGGAGGTAAGAATCTCGGAAACGGTTAAACTAAATCGGCCGAAATTCTCGAACGAGAATTATTCGTATCAAAGTCTCTTTCAAAATTTTTCTCCCCTTCTCTGGCGAGCGAGCGATGAATTTGCTCGCGATTAACGCGAAAATATCTTGGAAGTATCGAGTCGAGGGAGCGTGTATAGTTTGCACGGTGGGCCAAGATACGAATGAATTATGGTCGACAATGTGGCCTCGGTACGCGCTGATGAATTACGACGTCGAAGCTGCCGCTCGCCCTGAATATATACACGCGGCTAATGACGACGAAATTTACACAGTACGCGATGATCGACTCCATTATGAATGCGTTCGATTCGTGCGCGCACCGCGATAACGCCGATCCAACCCATCCTCCGAACATTCTCCGAATACCTCGCGCGTCCCCCTCGTTTACGAAATTCTACTTCCTCCACTTTTCGTTTCGATCCTTCTTCCCTTCCCTCCCTCCCTCCCTCTTCGCCTGGTAAATGATGGTTTTTGAATATTATAGATTTTCGATTTGGAGCACGAGGAATTTTGTATAAATTGTGGGATGCGGCCAGGTGCTATTTATATCGTTAGCATACGCATCCTCATCCGATAATGTGCTTGGGAATGATGTACGAGTAATATCGATGCGGAAATCAACGAAGGATTAAAATTCGTGAGAAAAAAAAAAGATTCATTCTTAACTCATTTAAAAATGCATATGTGTTATATGATCGATGTACAAATGATTAAAGTCCGTGGCCGATGGACCCCGAACAGGGGTCCACGCGTCTTACGCCAAGGCGTCCTCTCTACGAACTACTACGAATCCATTTCGCAAATTCGCGCGTGTTGATCATTCTCAATTCCCGTCAAAACTTTCGCGTGGCAAAACTTGCCGAGAGTCCACGCAGATCCGATAAATTCCAATTACGCGGTTCTCCAATTACGTCGATTCATCGATTCTTTCTTTTTTTCTCGTCGACTTCAAATCCCACCGGACCCCTCCCTCTCCCTTTCCAGCAGGAAGAATCTTCGAAACATCGTAGCCAGCCCGAGGCATTGTACGGGAGAGCATTTTTCCTTTTTTTTTTTTTTTTTTACGATCGTCCAGGGTCGTTTAGAAAACGCGCATTAACGGTGGAACCGAGGGGGGGATGCAAAGTCTCCGATGCATTTCCCCGGGACAATTTCGATATTATGAAATATCGGCGGGGATCGTCTATCAAGCTTGATTAGCGGCGCGAAACGATGCAGCTGCGATCGCGCGGACGGGTAGAAAACGACGAGCACGAAACGAGCACTGGCGACGATCTCGAGCGCATAGAGGCTGCATAAATGCGTCGCCCCGGTCGCGGCACGCGATACTTGGATACTTGGGGGGGAGAGGAGAGGTTGGGGGCGCATCTATTACGGGGAAGCCGCGTCATGCTCGATTCTAGTTTATCGGGAATTTCTAAAGGCGGTATCTTGGTGCCTCGACGTGACCGCATTTCGCGTCAACGGTGAACGATACCTTTCTCTCTCTCTCTTTCCTTCCTTGTTTTTCCGCTCGATGAAAGGAAAAGAAAAAAAGAAAACACGAGATGCGAGGTTAATTGCTGTTAATACCGGTTCTTCTTATTTCTTATTTTCTCTTTCGTTTTCTATATTCAATTTTTTTTCTCTCTTTTGGTTTGTGGATTTTTCCCCCGCTTTTTCTCCGCTCGGCTCTGCATTTTGTTTTTCCCACTAACCGCCACCCTCTCCCTTCTTCTTTTATTCGTTTTAGCGGATTTCGAGTATTGATTTTTGTCGTCTGCATTCGAGGGAAAAATGAGGGTGAAATATTGGGCAGGGCGGGATGGCCCCGTGGAATGCATGGAACGTTGGAAGAATTGAAGGGTTAGTTGGAGTTATTGGCCCGGGGGTTATTTCGATCTTTATCCCTTCGTTTGTTATCGGCCGATGCTCGCGTCGAATCTGTTGTGCTAAATAGCACTGATCGAGGCAAATTGGAAGTCTGTTATAGAATTTGAAGCGCGGTACGATGACCTAATAGGATGGCTAAAACTGATTTCGAATATTTTATCGTCGGAATGTCGGTCGAGGAGGGAAGGGGGGAGGGGTATTTTCGAAAAATTAACTTTGAACACGATACACATAGAAACTTTATATCTACTGTATATCTATTATTTTACTTCGATCGATTATTTATTATCAAGTACATTAAAAGAAAGAAAACTATTATCGTTGTTTCCGCTTCTGGTTTGGAACCAGCTCGATTCGAAAAATTAAGGAACAATTCCGACGAAACTCGGTGCATCCGCCATTCCATCCGGCGAAAACGTATCGAAAGAGGAAGTATCGTGAGCAGGAAATTAAGACGGTGAGAGAAGAACTCGAAATAGAGCACTCTAATTATTTCCTTATTCGCGAGAACCTCGTTTCAACCTTTCCTCAGTTTCCTCCATTTTCCCCCATCGACGACGTCACGTTCGACGAGAAAACTACGAGCCCTCGGAATCGACCAACAGAGACGGAGAAGGAAACGGCGAGGAAGAAGAAGAAAGAAAGAAAGAAAGAAAGAAAAGAAAAGAGAGAAACGGAAAGAGAAAGAGAGAGAGAGAGAGCAAGGATAAAACAAAAAGGCGGGGAAACACGATTAGAAGGAAAGCAGGACGTGGAACGTAGAGTAGAGAGAGATGGGATAGGAATCAAAAAGTCGGGAGCCGTGCGTTCTTCATCTGGGCGAATCAGGATTTTCTTTGAGTTCAACCAACCCGACCAAACTGGCACGATCCCTCCCACCCCCTCTCACTTTTTCTCTCTCGATTCCCGCGATGAATTTCGTTCTAGACCCACTTAAAGCCTCGGGTTCATGCAGATTCCCCCTCCCCTCCCCCCATCCCCGTTTCTCTTTCACCCTGGCCAGCTTCTTCGGCTTTTTAACTTACAACTCCCGCTTTTCTTTTTCTTTTTTTTTTTGTAAGCGCGTGTTTCAAACGATGGAACGAGTCGGTTCCGAGTACGAAGAAGAGAAAGGAAGGGGCGCTGGTGAAAAGCGCAAAAAAGGTTAAATCGGATTTGGCCCTCGAGATCTCGACATCCGCGGATGAAAAGCGCGCCGGTTTAAATGCACACTCGGTCACACATAATGAACCGATTCTCGATCTTTGAGAGAGAGAGAAAGAGAGACTCTCGTCCATCTTCCATCCATTCCACGAATCGTTTCTACGATAGTGATCGTGTATATACACGCGCACGTATGATAAACAGATTAATCTGGAAGGGGGATCGAAGCTTCCCTCGTGGATAACGTTAATTCGCAGACTAATAACTCGGCGGCTAATTCTATTTCGACCTATGGTGTATGAATATTCGGTGAGCGTGACGAAGCGTGGCAAATGGAAGAGGTAGAAAATAAGTGTGACCGAAATAAAAGGCGTTGTCGTCGGGCACATTTGAGGGGAAGAAACGATCGTCGATTCGATCTCGTTATCGAGTCAGACTCTCGACCTATTACATGCAAATAAGTCACCGATCTCTCTCTCTCTCTCTCTCTCCCCCTCCTCTCTGAATAGTATCCGCCTTTGCTCTGGCTCCATCGTCACGATTCCAGTGATCGGTCCCTCCATCCGTCCATCCCCCTCAAAGCCCAAGCTTCCTCTTAATTACAGTTGTCTCGAGTCAATCTCGATGGTAATTAACCCATTCGCGCAAATCGTCGGCTTGCAGAAATACCCCAGACTCGGTATTATATGATATTTTGGAGGAGTTCAGGCCTGACCGATCGCGTGCACGCGAGCGAACGGCAGGGAAAGACGACGAGGGGAGGGAAGTTATACAGAGAGGGGAGAGGGTCGCGCGAGAAAAATCCGTAACCCGCTTACGACCGCCGATGAATATTGACGCAGCACCACCGATCCGCGTTAATTTGCATGGGGAACGCGTTAATTTGAAATTGAAATCAGCCGGAGAAATTGCTTAACATTTCGCGTCCCGCGTTGGAGGGATCGGCCACAGATATTGTCCGATCTCCGTGTAACTGCAAATTACCCGATCCGACACGCGTCCTTTTCCATTCCCTTTCCTTCTCTTTTTCTTCTCTTTCTGTTTTTTTTTTTTTTTATCTTACCAATCATGATTACGAATATCAAAGAATGCGATCGTCAATCGCGAGTAATTTTAGCATCATCTTTCCTTCCTGCGTTCATAAAAATCGCGTAATTTCTCTCGACAACGGAAGTAAGATAATCGAGTGTTATACTCTATCGTCTTCGACGATAAGATTCTTAAAATTCTAGTTCTATCACGGATGAATCGTACACAAGTTCGGATTTCATAGATTTGTGTTACATCAAGAGCGAAAAAAGGAAAGAGGGGAAAGGAAGCGGGAAATTTAATGGTACAAACGACTTTACGGCTCTTTCCCTCTTTTTCTTTATGCTATCCTATAAAGGGATGAAAACAGTAGCCAGCGTTAACGTATCGCGGCCATAATCGTTGGAAAGTTTTAAGTAATCATCTATGAATGTAACGCCGTGCCCGTTCCCCATTATCTTAAATATCCAGCAACTCGTCCTCCATCCTCTCCCCCCTCTCCCTTTCCAAAGATTCGTTTTCAATTTTATTCAACCCCGAAGAAAAGAAAGTGGGGGAAAAAAGGGAGAGAAAGAGAGGGAAAAAAGGAAACAGAGAAGAAGAACACCGCTAAATCATGGAAATTACGTATTTGCGCCGGGATACGTTTAAATTAAAAACTCGTTTTAAAGCTTGCACGCAATGCGCCCGTTGATTTATTTAACCGTACTTAGTGGAAACTTTCTCTACCGGCCCCGGAGGGCACGCGTTGTTCCTCGAGAATTTCTCCTCCGGGATAAGGCTCTGATGTTGGATGTCGGCAACCTCCGAAGACGCGTGGAAACGAGGGAATCTTTCATAACTGACGAAACGAATTTAATGGAAAAGAAAGAGGAGGGGGGAAGAAAGAAGGAAAGAAAGAAAGAGGGAAAGAAGGGACGAACGAGAGAAAGGAAAAGGGAGAGAAATATACACACATTCGCACGAGCACAGCGCGTGGAATCAAGTTTCGTTCTTGTTTCGCCGAAGGGTGAGGGAATTTCTCGCGCCACGGGATTACGAGAGGAGCCACTTTGCATAGCGCTTCTGAAAATTTTGATTATTCGTTCTCGAAAATTAGGCGCGCGGGAAATTTGAATTTCATAGGGTGAAAGCTTCTTTCTCGCGCAGAGAAGGGGGTGGCTATCAATATTGCGCGAATGCAACGAGGATTGGAAGTATTCTTTTGTTATATTTTTTTGTTCTCCTAGATTTTTACAATACTGCAGCAATTTCTTCCATTCCTTTCTGTCCCCTTAAATAATATGTTATTGGTTCGAATTTTATAATCACATTACGCTGACACTCTCCGAATATTTGTTCCCAAACGAGTTTTTCGTCAAAATTTTATTGAACGAATTAAAAGTAGATATAAAATGATACAGTTGGGAACTATATATATTTGAAGGATTAGTAAGGAGAATAAAGAAGATTATACGAGCTTTATAAAAATTTGATCTCGAAGAAACAAGAAAGGAAAGAAGGGTTCGAAAATTGAGAAAAGATCGCAAGATTCGTTAAATCGTGTAAATTCGTTCGCGTGCCGAAGCGCGCAAGTGGCGTTACACAAAGACTTATACATAATGCATGCAGTATCAAGACTCTTCTACTCGTTTCACGATCGCCAAAGTCTTCGCGATCTTACTTATCCACCATGCCATTGGCTCGATAAAATTTTACTCTTTCGTGTTACTCTCCTTTCTTCAGCAGCGCGGGGATTTTCACGCAAGAGAGAGAGAGAGAGAGAGAAGCACGTTGGAACAATGAAAAGCAAAAAAGGATGAAAAGGCGGGAGGATCGATGGGAGGGGAAGGTGGCGTGGAAAACTTGGGAAGACGAATAGCTCTCGTCCCTTAGGGGGGAGAGACGACGGATTGTAACGGTTTAAGAATTGCGACGATCGAGGAATTTTCATTACCTTTCGTTACCTTTCAAAAGAACTCGCTAATTTCGCATCAGGTTGGAGAGAATCGAAATTGATAAAAAACGATCCCTCCACTCTCTCTGCTTTAAGATCAGGGTATGTATTCCAAGAAATTACCCGGAGCGAAAGGATCTATTCAGATTTTTCGCTATCCGGACAATCTCGTGAAAGAGACGGCTTTCTCCCGTTTCTAAAATATCCCTTCTCTCCCGTTAAAATTCTATGAAACACAGAATTCAAAAGGTTGTAACAGGGACCGCTCTGCGTTACGTGTGCGATAGAAAATTCATAAGCTCGTAAAGGGGGTATTCGTATTAATCTTTTAATTTTTCCTGCACGGCCAAAGAATTATGGCTCGATATTCGATTACCTTATTATGGATTATTACATTTGCAACGATACACGATACAATATCTGTTCTAAAATTTCCATTTCCATCGTTATGAAGGCCCACAGTAATTTCATTTGTTATAATCTTTCTTGTTGTTATCCCGTGAAGAGGAAACTCTGTCATCTACCTTTTTTTAATAATTCGTTAAAAAATTGGGTCATTCGTGAACACAACTATAAATTATAAACTTTTTGTTGCAGTTACGAAGAGGAATGTCCATCGTCCACCACTTTGGATACGGATAATCCGGTAAGAAATTGGGTGAGCTTGCTTATCATAACTATCAACTTGTATCCATACGCTGATCCATGATCGTATGAATGTGTTGCTAGCTGTCCAATACCCTCGAAAATGATCCATAAGGCGAGCACGGCATCCGTCTTAATCAACCGGCAAGTTTTCGAGAGACTTAATGAAGCGCAAGCTATCCTTTTGACGCACGGAGTTATTAGACAAACCTCCTGTTTCAAGATTACCTCCGCAAGCTTTGAAAGGAAGAATCCGTACAGTTCCCACCCTCAAAACCGAGCAATAATTACGCGATATCGCGCTCACTTTCTCTCCTCCCTTTCTCTCTCTCTCTTTCACGCCGAAAAGGAACAGGATCCGGAGAAACTTTCCAATTATCGCGACATCTGTGATCTTGCAAAATAATCAGAGAGAGAAAGAGAGGAAGAAAGTCGTCATTTTGCCACCCTTTCACTCTAATGGAGAATTATTTCTCTAAAAATATACGAAATACGAATAAGACGGGGTATTTTTTTAAATTAAGGGGACGAGTCTGAGAGATCGGCGAGGAAGAATTGGTGGAATTATTGGTAGAGATTGATTTTTGAACGATAAACTTGAGATCCACGTCCCGTGGATGCTCGTATTTCCGGAGGGACAGAATTTACGGCCCTCGAGGACAAACGTTCGAGAGAGGGTGGCAAAGGGCAAGGCTCAATTCGTCTCCCGACCGACCATTGCCATTTTACTCGAGCCATTATTAAGGGGAATATTATTTTATTTCGCCTTTTTTCGTCATCAACCGTGCCCCGTTCAAGCGTCAGATACGAGGAGACTCGTTAACGACCGGTTGGAAAAAGATAAGCCTCCCTTTCTATTAACACGTACCGAGTTGTTCCAGGAAATTTAACGATTGCGAATATTTGCTAAAACAGTCTTCCCCGTTTTTATTCGCCATTCTCTCTCTCTCTCTCTCTCTCACATATTCACACACACGTAATTCGAATTAATACACGAACACCGATAAACGCTTTTACCCCTTCTCCCTCCCACTTTTCCCTTTTCTTTCGTCGAGGTTTCTCTTTTTCCCGTTCCGCAAAGATTTTTCCAGAAGCGGAATCTCGACCAGAAGCGAAAAAAAGGAACAGGGGGACTCGGAACAGTCTCTCTGTATCTCTCATAAAAAGGAAAAAAGGAAAACGTATTATCTACCCTCCATTGTTCCCGAGCCGCAACTTTATTTATTCAGAAACGAAGCAGGTTAACTCGGACAATATCCCCGGTTAACGACGCGATAATTAATATCGAGTTAAGGACAATGCCGGTCCCCAAGTGCTGGTGAATATGATCGAAAAGAACAATGGAGAGGCGAATTTCACGCGGCGGGGGAGCGTGCCACGAATGGAATACCGAATGAATCCGCGCGGATAGGTCGGATGGGGAGGAAAGAGAGCGAAGAGGGAGGAGGTTGATCGACGACGACACCGTGGTGTCGAGGTTACGTCCCAACCCTTGGAGAGGGTGAGAACTTGCGAGATTTACTGGGGCCGCTTAAGAGGGCCGGCCGGCCACCTTCAAATTAGTTACATCCACGCGAGAAGATAGATTAAATATTCATTTATCGCGGCCGGGGAGGAACCCTTGTCCTCGAGGAAGAGGGGAGATATTCGCCCCCTCTTTTTCTATCCCCGCAGATACACATTCGTGCGTGCGTGGTTTATTGGCCATAACTCCGGCGCGGCTACAAACGGCGGCTATACACCCCTTCCCCGTTTCGACTCACCCTTTTTACGTGCGAATACACAGGGTGTTCGAGAAAAAGAGCTCGAGGGCTTATACGGCGGTCCTTTCGATACAAAATTTCGTCGTCGAGTATCGCAAGTGCAATAATCCTGATTTAATCTGCTTTTGAATTATTACATTCGATAATAAAAAGGATCGATCGCGGAATCTACTACATTTTTCTGTAATTTTGTAACACCCTGTATAAGGAGAAGAGACGCGCATCCCCATTATTTCGTGCGTAGCGAGCAACGCGTCGTAATGCAATTACGCTTCTCCTGTTGTAATCATATCGTTTTTACAGCAATTACGAACGAGCCCTTTACACGGGTCACTTATGCATTATTCTCTCGTTTCGCCCCTTAATGCGCTCTATCCGCACGACACCTGGACACGATTAAACCTTCTGGACATCTGGTTGGACGAGTGAGAAATGGGAAAAAATTAGAAATGGAAAGTGGAATAAGATGGTTGACGTGACGTGCGAGAACAAGTAGAATAAGTTGTCAGAGAATGAGAGAGTTGTGGATATATACTTATTCGCGATTATTCTTGTTGTTTTTGAAGAATAGTTTATTGAAGCAATTTATCCGAAGAAACTTTATTCCTGGCTTCGACTATTAAATTTTCTCCATCGCTGGGGATATAGTCGTAGTTAAATGAGTAGTATAAGTCGGTCGTTTGTCAGGCGAGTAATACGGGTCAGTTTATCTACCCGATAAATATTGTGGATCAATCATTTGTCGTCGGGCTAAGGCAATCGGTAGAAAGGAGGCTTTTACGGCCGGACAAATGACAAAGCTGCGTTAGTATTATCAAACAAGTATAGATCGGTCATTTGTCAGGCAACTCGAATAAGTCAATTAATAGAATGTCGGAGGAATATATAGCGCATCGTATAGCCTCGTTATGATTGTAATATACAGGGATTGTCTCCGGATTAAACCGTGCGCCACTGCACTTTCTACGAGTGAAAATAAGAAGAAGATAAGTTTAATGATCGAAGTTACGAATTAAAATCACTTCGATAATTATAATTCAAAACGTGACGATAAACAATTATCAACAGCTACGAACAAATGTTATTGGATAGAATTTTAATAAGTAATTACTCGAGATAACTTTGTTCGAAATTTTTAACTTTAATCTTAGTCACTCGATATCCAACTCTGTTCAAACGTCAATTAGCGGCAAGAATCAAGAGAAAGGATTAACATTCTGCGTTTGAAGATAAAGATGAAATTGGAGGAGTGATCGTAGAAGAATCGTAGAAGAATCGTAAAACGAAATCGAAAGAAAACAGCAGAGTTTGCGGCGGCTCTCTCTTCCTCTCTCCTCCCTCTGAATGCAGGTCAATATCGAACGGTTGATTATCATACACGAGAGGCGTGTACGGAGGGGGGCGCGTACGCGTGACGATGGCACGCGACACTCGCGATCGAGATCGATCGGGTGTACGCACGATGGACGTAACGATGGAAGAATGAATGAGACCGACCCTCCCTCCGATTATACGGCGTTAATTACGCCGCGTTCAGCGTTATCGCGGCCGGGCCGAGTGATTAGTGGATGGATGGTGGGAAAAGGGAGGGAAGGAAAGGTGTTGCAGCGCGAGTTTTTCTGAAGGTATCAGCGGGGGGGAATTAGGGTGATGCGTGGCCTGGATAAATTGCATCCTACGTCGAGATTAAATTTAGATAGGGGGCGCCGGTGAAATAAATGAAGTTTAATGTTAATTCGTACACTTGTTATTCGAGCGTAGGGTTGCGTAATTGGATATCGTAACTGAGTTGATCTTCAAAATAATTAATCAGTTTAATCTATATTTTCTTCAATTCGATTCGTGATAAAGAAAATAGTTAAGAAAAAATCATCGATCCCTCCTCTTCCGTTTTTTCCTTTCAAATTTCAAACACGAATTTCGACGAGCCGTTAAAAACGAGAATCGTCGAGAAATCGGATCGAATCGACGATTGAATCGATGCGGGGGAAAGGTGTTTTAGAAAAGTGACGACGCGATAATCTGGAACACGTTTTTACTACGCCCTGCCGCCACTTTATTCGCGATTCGGTTAAGCCGCCAGCAACGTTGCTCTTCCTTCCTTTCCGTTCCGAGTCGACGCGTTATATCCACGCATTTCATCCACTTTCGAACGACACGACTCATTCAATTTCTCGAATAATAATCTCGATGGATTTACGAAAGTAAGTACAGACGTACAGGGCTATTTCGTGACACGATGGTTATCAGGATTCTCGCCGGTTTATCGCAAATTACCCTTTAACGAACTTTCGCGCGGGGAGACGCCCGTGAATAATCATATTCGCGATTTCTTCGTCAATCGAAGTTGCTCGTAATCGAGTTTATCTCGTTATATTCGCGTGGAAGTGTCGCGAATCGAGTAGAAAATAGAGAATTGTTAAAAGGAGAGATAAAATGGCGATCGATTTTTGGTTTCTCTGAAATTTAAGACGAAGAATTTTATTTGGGATTTAATTCGTTCTTTCAAAAAGAAGAATTATATATAGTTATATAAAGCGACGTTTAAATTTAATTGAATAATTGAAACGTTGATATGATATTAATTTCGAGCTGTTTTTTATTATTCAAGTGATATTTACGAAGCTGAAATCCTATTTTGTATATTTTCGTATAATTAGAATCGCAGTCATCATGGTGAACGTTTCGTTCTCACAGAAGAAAGAATTATAATTGGCGTCAGTTTATTTGCAATTAAAATCGCATTACAAACGTTTGTGTTCTCTCATCTGATTAATTATTACGGCTTTTGATGTATGAGCATGTTTTGGAAAAATTTACGCGTCGCGATTATCGATCAAGTATTCGTTGAAAGGATCATCGTGAAACGAGAGAAAACTAAATTTTCAGCTGTGATTTTATTCTGCAAAAGATCAGAAAGAAAGTTTTCAAATTTCATTTTAAAATCCAATTATTCAGATTGACGAAAGTGAAAAGATAAATTCGAAAATAATACCAAAATTATATTCGAATGCATCGAATTGAAAATTCAAAATCGTTCTTCTCCC
Source organism: Apis cerana (assembly GCF_029169275.1). NCBI lineage: Eukaryota > Metazoa > Arthropoda > Insecta > Hymenoptera > Apidae > Apis > Apis cerana. The sequence goes on along the minus strand of NC_083853.1, from coordinate 9,736,113 downwards.
CTCCCCCCGTATCCTATTAACATTTCTTAATAAATGCTTCGAGAATTTCGAATTTCATTTAATCTCCTTTTCAAATTCCTGGATTTAAATGTTTCTTTCGCAATTAATTGGCAATCTCTCTGCACATAACGTTCTATTTTAAAGATACCAAGTATTTCGTTTTCCTTTCGTCGCTTGCGAGGAAAAATTCGCGTTAAATAAAAAGAGGTTTGAAAGGGGATCTGCCTGAGAAGGTGCTTTTTTATAGTAGAAAAAAAAATTATGAGAGACGCGAAGGAAAATTTCAAGGTGATAACCAGTCACGTGTGATGCTGGTTCTTTGACCTAAGATACACGCCTTGAGCGATTGTTCGGAGAAGCAATCCCCTGTCTTTGTCAACTGCGCCCTTTTACAAAGGACAAAGGGGGAAAAAAGGATTTTGGGATTATTTGAATAATTGATGCAAGAAAATCAAACAGGATTGAAAGGATTTGGGATAAGACGACAAAAAAGAATAATATAATGCGTTAATACGAATGTAAGTAATTTTCATTATATATTATAATATCAACACGAAAATACAAGCTTAAAATAAGCTACTTTGCAGAGATAAAAAAGAGGGGTTCATAATTTTTCGCGCATTTGAGAACGAGGGGGGGAATATGAATTTTCATTAAAATTATTGTTTTAAAAACTCAAGCGTAGAGATAATTGAGAAAATCGTATTATCTTATATTTCCTAGAATTTTCTTTTTTTTCTTTTTTTGATCCGTAAGAAAAATAAGATTTATCCTCGAACGATTACGCGGTGATTCTTTCCGAGCCCATCAATCAACGACAAATCAATTCTTTAACAACTCGAATTAAAATCCTCGTTCGAGATATTCTCCTTCGAAATTTCTCGAATTTCGCCCCGTTCAACGATTCCGAATAAACAACGGATAATCTCCGAGCATAAATTCATATTTATAATTTCGCGCGTCAATTAATCCCTGGAAAGGATAGACAAGGGGAGGGGAGGAGGGAGAGAGGGATTTGATGCATTCCACGCAGTTTCGCCTAACTATCGCGCGTGTAGTTTCGACTATACGCAATTGCGGCCGAAAATTGCACATGCCACGACGTGACGTTTATGAACCGGAAGCCGGAGGACATGGCGGTGGTATTCATTAACGAGGTTGCGTTTCGGAGTGCAAGTGGTCGTGGTATATTTTTTTTTCCCCCGAAAAATCCTTCACCCGAAAACGATGAAATTAATCGAGCAAACTGGCGTGGAAAAATATTTCTTTCTTTTTTTTTTTTCCTTTGTATTTTCTAACAATTTTGGAAGAGTTACAATCAATCGTGTTTACAATCTACGAGGGATCTACGTTTCCTTTCAGCTTGGAAAAACTTCGTTAAAAGATATTCCTTCGAATTCTCGTTGAATCGTTTGGCAATAATTAAAGATCGAAATAATTTTTTAAATCGATCGAATGGAACGAAAATGAAACCCAACGAGAATGATTACGTCCAATTTAAACTTAAGATCTTACCACGACAATAAGTGGAATAATAAATCTTGAAACCGGTTGACTTCCCATTACAAACTCGAACGAAACTCGATCGAGGACCTCCCAAAGGAGCAACCGGTTGCCCCAGTCAGGAAGACAGAGACACTTCAATTAGGAAAATTAATTATCCCTGTCACCGGTCATGTCACCGTCGAGTGAGATCCCCATCGTCTCAGCCGTATTCCGTATTCTCTTACCCGTGGAAAATGTTTTTTCCCCAATGGGAAAGACGTTTCGTCGCGCGGTCGGTTGACGTTTATGCGAACGAAACGAAGAGAACGAAACTGTCGGACACTGTCGATGGAGCGTGGAATGCGAGAGAACAACGAAGAAACGGTAAAAGAGAAACAGAGAGAGAGAGAGAGAGAGAGAAAAAGGTGTCTGAAGAGAAGAAGAGGATGAGGCACGGAAGCATAGCGTAGAAGTAACGGAAGAGAGAGTTAATTGGGTTACTCGACTCGTCTCTTCAACTCGATTAAAGCATCCTCTCGCAGCGTAAACATCTTTTGAGGAGAGAGAGGGGGGGCAGCTTCGTGTCAGAGACCGAAGAGTACCCGGGGCTGGTTAATTAGCATCCTCCCAGTCATTTTCCCTTCTCCTCGAGTAAGCGACAATAATCTTTCTCCAAGAGATTCTCGCTCTCATCTATCCCCCTCCCCCTCTCTCATCCTTCGACACCCACGATTTCAACGCCTTGTTTGCCGCCTATTTGAGCGGCAAGATTGCACGCTCTCTCCATTCACCGAATCATTATCCGTCGAGGATTCGTGAGACGTGACGAGCACGCAACCAATATCTTTTCACGTGTTTGCGCGCGCACGAGAGACAGAACACGTGTCGTCTTTCGTACAGACGAATCGCCATCGTTGGAACAACAATCGCGGATCACACGAAAAGCGACCTTCACTTTTATTACCGCCTCGTACTCGTCGTACTCTCGTTTCTCCCGCGCACCTCTTTTGTTTCCGTACTCGTAACACGAACGCTCGAACGCCGGCTTCTCTCCCCCTCCACCAGGCCAGAAATCCACTCGACGAAAGCGGAACGTTATCGCATTAACGAGGCACCAACATTTTTTGCTCCCTTCCTCTTTCTCTTTTTCCTTGGTTCGCGATTCAGCATGCGAGAAAAAGTTTAAATACGTCTCGTTGGAAGACGAAGATAATCACCTTCTTATTATTGGGAACGAGAAATAATTTCACAGTGTTTTCATAAACTCATCGTTCTATCCTTCGTTTCGTATACGTCGTATCGCTCGTCGTCGTCGATCATTGAAACGCTCTTCTACCCGTAACAGTAGTGGCAGCGTTACTGCATACACGAATTGATTCGCATCTAACGTCGATTCAAACTTCTTGCATTAGTTAGATCCATGTAACGAGCGCAAGTACACACCATCATTGACTCTGGCTGGGAAACGGAATCCCTCCAACCACTCGGCCGGATGGCCGTAACGATCACGAGAGCGAAGCTGGCCTCTAAACCGCCGTCGTGCCATAGTAATTAGCTGGCTGGCGCATGGTTTTGCCAAGCGCTGCCCCCCTCCGCCCTACCCTCCCTCACGTGTTCTGCGTTTCCTCCTCCCAGCTAATCCATGATCGCTTAGAGCGGGGGCCCGCCGAGCTGTGGCCACCGTTAAACCTTCCCTAATTTCTCACTCCCCTCGTGGAGACGCTGGAGACAACCCTCTAACCGCGATTCCTAACTCGAGAACGAGGAGAAACGAGAGCACGAGGCGTGAAGACGAGGCTTGGGTCGAGAAGGGACATCGATCATCGAGAGGGGAATATTTGTCGGCCTGAAAACGATTCTGACAATTCGTGGCTCGTTTTCTGATCGAGTGTATCTTATGAGGGAATCAGAGTGGTAAAATCTTTTTTCCGTTTTCCGAAAACGACGACGAAGATTCGAACGGGGATCGAGATTTTTTATGCTGTGGTTTGTAATCAGTTTAAATATTTATATATTAGTCGAATAATTTAGAATTGATGAAAAAAACAACGATCTATGATAATTGAAGATTAAAAAGTTTTGACGTAAAATCGCGAAGGATCTAAATGTAAGAATTTGGATTTCGTTTCGTCAAAAAAGAAAAAAAAATATAAATATTCGGAGAATTTTGCACTTGTGCTTGAAAAGTTCGAACAAAAGAACCACGATTTTTATACATATGTATTTTACATATATATATATCAAAGGTACCGATCGAACAATTTTTCAAGTAGTAAATCATAAAAAAAGAAGGAAAAAAGAAAAAAGAAATAAAAATGGATGGGGAAAAAAAAAAAAATCGAAACGAACCACGAAATTATTTTTCACGCGTTTATTTCCCTGCTCGGAATCGGCGAACTGTTGCGCGCAAATGAAAAGCCGTGATTCAAAAATACGAGTACAGGATCGTTGCAACGAAACGAGTCAATGAGTCGAGCCGCGAATGATTCGGTTGTCACTCGGTACTCTGGGAACCGCGAATGATATTTTAAGCGGGTCCCTTTTTTTCCTCTCCTTTTTTCTTTTTTTTTCCCTTTTTTTTTTTTTTAATGCTCACTTTTCCACGTTTCCACGGCCGCGTGTTACTCGAGGCAAGGATCGCGGAGCGACAAAGCCCACTTGGATCGATGTGAAAAGCTTGGCGTATTTATTTTCAGCTTTCGCCATTCAATAGCACCGGATTATTGAATCCGCGATCCTGTGTCAGAACTGTCATTGCCACGGATCCTTTTTTCTCTCTCACTCCCTCTCTCCCTCTCCCCCCTCTCTCCCTCTTATCCCCCTCAGATATCGACGCTTGTGTTTCTTGTTTGTTTATTTACTCCCCGCCATCCGTGCGCGCGTTTTTTCACCGTATTTCCTTTTTCCTGTCAACGAAACTTTATCCCCGGCAATCACGGGATGCCTTTCCGGATCGCCGTTCGCCATTAAGAGACCAGGTCGACGTGAGGAGGGAGAGGGAAGTCACGAAAAAGAAGAAGAAGAAGGAGGAGAGAAACGCGAACGAAATCTCGTGGAAACGAGCCGTGTTTATTAATCCTCCACTCCCGTTTAACCGCCCGTTAAAAGATAATCAAGATCGCGTTGTTTTAATCCGAGATCACTGTATATTCTGAGAAACGGAATATTCTCTCTCCCTCTCTTTCTTTCCATCTCTCTCTGTTTTTCAAACTCGAGCAAACGAGACGATCGTGTTGCAGGGGGGTTGCGGACAAAGCGGCTCTCAAGGTCGGGGCGACGATCGACAAGCGGGTAGGGAAGGGTGGGGGGAATCGGGGTGACGATAATGAGATGCAAGATACAAGGGGTCGTGGCGGCGTTATTAGATTTAAACTGTTTGGCCTCTCGAGTACCCTGCAGCTAATTGTTCGGGGGATTCAAAAGCCTGGAATATTATTATTTTCCTAGTTTCTCTCTCTTTCTCCTGCTTCCTTTCTTCGCCTCTTTCCTCTTTTTTCCTCCTCAAACTCCTCGTCTCCCCATCGTGTTTTTGCCTCCCTCGTTCAGAGCAGCGCGTGGTTGCGCCCGTTTCGCTCCCGCAATAATTCCAGAACTACGATTCCTGGCGTGGTGGTCGTGCACTCGTAATTATGCGCGGTGAACCGTGCATTTCGCATCGCGGCATTATTCGCGAGTGTTTTTCGCCCTCGTTTTCGTCCTCTCTTCTCCCTCCTCTTTTCTCTTTTTTCTTCTCTCTCTCTCTCTATTTTTCTTTCCCTCCTCCTCTTCCCCCTTCGCCGCGTTTCTCCCCTCGCGTTCCAAGGGACACGAGCACGCGGAGCAAGGGTACATATAATGGATTTTCGGGGAGGCGGCGAGCGCTCGCGTCGCGATTAAATTTGACGCCCGCCTAAACGCGGTTATTCGATCTCTGTTCGGTATTACGCGGGTGAACACGTGTCGATTCCCTCTCAAAGCGATCCCACCACAAGGGTAAATCAACCCTTTTCGATTTTGGCCGAGACGAGCGCCGGCTGCGTCATCATTGCTTTCCTCTCCTTTCCCTTTTTTTCGTTGATCGAAAATTCTTTTCGAGAGAGAGAGAGAGAAAAAATTGATTTTTCCTATCTTTTGAGTCGTTGTTCTCGCGCGCAACAATTTGCGGAGAACGGAATGAGGGGATAAGAGGAAGGGTGTACGTTGCGACGTAACGGGAGAAGGAATGTTTCGGGAATTTTGAAGGGACGATTGGGTACGTGTACAGAATGCTTGGAAGAAATTATGCACACGATTGTTGGCGGAAAATGCGTTGGTGCGAGTTACGACCTCGAAAGAATGCAAATGAGAATGTCGTAGGACAATTGGGGGACACTTGTAGCGTTTCCAAATGACACACGTGTTGCGTCGCTACTTTCGATCGATACGATGACTATCCACTTTAATTGTTGCGAACACGAACTCTGCAGGAGACGAAACCTTTTGTCTTCCCTCCTCGAAATTTTTTTCCTATACCAATCGATCCATCTTCATGCACATTCTATCTTGACGAATACGGAATAATCGGCTCCAAAATGTTTTCTGCTTCCAAGAAAAATTCCTCTCTCTCTCCTTCATCGAAAAATTCAATCAAAAGCGAAATCATTCTGGAAAGTCGAATTAGCAAATTCGTAACAATTACGACGCCTCGATTCAGGATCGGAAAGTTGAGGCGGGCGCGTTGAGGAGGAGGGGGATGAGGAGTTAAAGTCGAGGCGGAAATTCTCGCGGTAAACAGGTGGGGGAGGGAGCGGGGGAGCGAAACTTGCCCACGTTTCCACGTTGCCCCGATATTACTCGGACAAGACGTTTACAACCGGGCAACGCCAGCGATGTATAACAATGTCTGATTCAGCTGTCCGTCGGTGTAGCCGGCTCCAACACGCGAATAAAACCCCGCGAACAAGGCAGGGGTTGGGCGGGGTGATGAGGATCAGAGTCGGTTTATGTTTGCCCGTTGCAGTTTCGCCCGATGGATCTCGGAAGGGTGAGAACCGACGCACGCCTCTCGTCTTGCTAACGCTTGCATCAGCGCTCGCAACGTGGAATATCAAGTGGCGAGGGTCACTCGTGGCCCGATTTCGACTTGCAGAATTCGTCCGGATTTTATGCGGCAACTGGGATTTTTACGTTCGACCACCTTCCCATCTTCCGAGGGCGTGGTCCCTAAGTTTTTGTTTCTCGAGAAAAGTTCTTGGGGTATTTGTAACAACGAAAACAAGAATTCTTTTCTTTTATTCGTCAGTTAGCTCAACGATTTTCTTTAATATAAGGGAAGATAGAAATAGACGGAGCAGTTGAACGCATCGAAAAAATAAAATCAAGTTCGAAAGTTGACGAGTATCGTGCCTAATTATTATTCCTCCAAGAAATTGTTGACACATTTATAATCCGCCTATATATACACAACATCTGACCTCATATGCTAAAAGCAAGAGAGGAAAACTCGGAAAACTTGGCGAAAGTTACAAAGAAACAGAAGGAAGGAAGAAAGAAAGAAAGAAATGGACATGCATCTTTCGCATCGTCTCCACAGATAGCGAAGAAACCTCCCGTACGTCTCGATTACCTCGGGTAAACTTTCCACGAAAACGAGTTTCCCCTTCCCCTCCCCCCTCCGAAAACTGGTACAAACCGATAACAAACATTTGTCCATTTACCTCCTCGAAACGGTAAGTAGACTCGACGTAATCCAAAGTCCGTGAAAGGGAAGAATCATCGGACGATGACATCGCCATCGTTCCCCCTATCCAATCGACTCCCGCGCCCGATTGTTCGACCGTGCTTTTCAAGACATCTTCCCCCCTCCCCTTCCTTCCGCCTTCCATTCTGCGCCTCCCCCTTCACCACCCCGCTGGCCCGACATCGGTGTAGCCTCCGTGCCACGCTCTCTCTATTCACGCCCCACCAGACAGGTTAACCGCTCCAGCCTTTGTACGTCTCTCTATGCGCGCACACGTCTCCGCTACACGCGCACAGGCCGGTGTGTACACAGCGTGGCTTACCTACAACGGGACTCTGCGGCCCTCGGCCGCGCCATCCATGTACACAACTGCGGGGAAATTGCCATCACCTCGCCCGGACACACGTGTACGTGTACGTAGAAGCGCACGTGCGCGAGGAATACGCGTTTCGCCAATACGAGGTGTTCCGCGCACCGAGTTGTACAGGGTGTCTCGTTTCGTATCCTTTTCTTAGTTTAGGTTAGGCAGGATTAGGATAGGGAGAATTATTTTTGGATGAACTGCCTCGCGAGTAGTTGTTTCTTTTTGTTGTTTTTTCTTCTTCTTTCTCAAGCGGAATTACGTAAAAAGTAGTGGTATATGGAAATTATTAGTTCGTTAAGAATATAATATATTCTTTTCGACGTTTATTCGACTTTCGTTTGAAACATTTTTCGCTAAGAAAGAAAGCACGTTAAAAAGATTAGAGATGAGACACCCTGTGCACAATACGAAGCAAAAAATATATTTTGGATGAAAGTGGAATTATTTCGTGAACGGGTTACTTTTGTTTTTTTAATTGTATAAAAAGTAGTACGATTCGTGTAGAAATTATTAATTTAGAAGATATTCGAATATCGTGGAAAACGTATTTTGGAGAACAAATTCCATTTAAATAACCATTGATATATTTGTTCGGATCAAAAAGATTGGATAATAGAATGCAATATACTCTCTTCGTTCTCGTTTGATCCGAAACATTTTTCGGTTAATAACACCGAAAGGATCAAGATGGCGAAATCAGAGATGGGACACCCTGTGCACACACCAATACGTAGAACGGTTTGTACACCGGCGCGCATGGTACACGAGGATGCTCACTGGTAACTGGTGAGAACACGAAGGGAGGCCTTCGTCTCGACAAACTAGCACATATAGGCGTTAGATAGCACCTAATACCTCCATGGCCAAACAACCGACACCTTACCTACTAGTATCTCACCTCCCTCTCTCTCTCTCTGTCGCGGCCAGAAGTTACCAACACTCCTCTCTTCCGTCGAGAAACGACCACGTCTCCTCTTCGACGCGTCGAGAAGAAGAATAAAAAAAAGAAAAGAGTAAAAGGAAGGGTAAGAAGAGGTTGAATGGATCTTTATTGGAAGGGGTTGATTTACGATAAAGCGATAGATCTTTGGAGGCGAAATTAAAATCTAGGGATTATCCCTATGACGGGGAATCCGCGGCCAAGGCAAAATGCAAATGTAGCGGTGGTATTGTAATTTTAAGCGGGGCTTACGGGTGGTGGGAGTATAAACGAAACCCCCGCGCATCGGGAGGGAAAATCCAGGAGGAGAATGGAATTGGGAAAGACTTTTTCGTGCCTTATAAAGGACGTTGGATACGTATATATATATATAGATACGTTTTTAAAAATCTCGATTTATCATCAATGGAATATATCTCGAATACTTTCTTAAATACATCGCTTCGGCTCCAATCCTTGCTCTTCTCGTTCGAAAAGCAAAGGGTTGAAATTTAACGTCGCTCGATATGCAAAAGCTTGGAAACTCCGGCTGCTATCCCTTGCCTCCGCGCTTGGAAAGAAGATTCGAGAGAAAGAGAAGAGTGTGGGTTAAAGTAAGAAAGGAAAAAAAGGGGGAGGAAGCGGTCGGTAGCGAAGGATAGGTCGGGGCCAAATGAGCTCGAGGGTCCGGCGAGTTCTTCCTCCGACCCACAGCTTTTTTCCCCGCCGTGCTACCATCCTTTTCGCGACTCTTTTCCCCTCTCCCTCCCGCCACCACTCGCCGGCCATTCCAGCTAAAAGCTAAATGGTTTAGCGAAGAAAGGTCCTGCGCCAGGAGCCGGCATCCAAGATTCAAAGGGCACGGTTTCACGAGCAACCGCTTCTCTCCATAAATTCGACGTGGCCCGTCGAATTAACGCCGACCGTTCCACTCGACCAACGTACCACCCAAACTTTCCCTCGATAAACCTGTCCCTTGCATATTTCATCGACTATCGTTCCCTCTGTTCGCCTCGTGCGAACGTGGACGAAGCCACGTTCGCCAGATCTTTTTTCCTTTTCTTTTTTTTTTCCGATCGAATTCGAGCGAGCGAATGATACGTAGATTCGATTAATTAATCGTTGTAAGAACGCAATACGTGTTATTTCATTTCGTGCAGTCGTAAATTTATTATTGGATATGAAGAAGGGAAGAAAGCTTGACGAGATGACTGCAAATTTACGTGCAGTATACCCTTCTCCTCTCTGGATCCACGGAAAGGCGAAGGAACGGACAGAGGGATAATTGGGTGGGAAAAATCGAGGCGTTATGCAAATTTTCGGCCGGACGGTGTCGTTAGGTCGCGCCTGGGATCGGGCGCCGTTACAGAAAGTGGAAAGCGCGCCTAACGGTCGCCCAGTTTTCATGCAATTTGTATTACAGCCGCGAGTAGTCGGTAATTCGGTACGCGGTTGTACGGTAACGCTCGCTAATGAGACTACAGAACGTAGCTCGCTACTAACGAATAGTTAATACGTGGAAAGCGACGTCGAAACTCGCGCAAACGAGGGAAACTCTGTCGCGAGCGGTCGATCGTGCAAGAAAATTCGCGCCCGTGCCGCGATTAATTAAAGAGAGATTATTCTCGTTCCCCTCCTCGTGGAGAGCCGGCAATTTGTTTTTTCCCCTCCCCTCCTTCTTTTTAATCCTCGTACGCGATATCTTCTCTCTCTTCTTTTCCTTCTTCTTTTCGAAGAATCTTTAAAACCGATTCTCGCGAATCGATTGATTAAAAATGGACACGTTTTACACGTTTCGACGAGCTTTCTAATAATTCTTCCTTTTTCCCCCCTCGTTTCTCTCTCTCTCTCTCTTTCAAGAGAGTTGAAAAATTTAATCTTGAAGCCGGACTATAATTGGGGCCGGTTCGAGCGTAATTAACGACACGACAAAAGGAAGAATTTTCGAAATCCGGATGTAACGAATCGACCTGTGGATTCTGTGTCGATTCCGAGCCTGTGCGTCCCCCTCGTTCTCCCTCCTTCCCGGGAAAATAATCGAACAGGACAGGAGTAATCGGTCGAATAAATAAGAGGGCGAACGGAACTAGACAATGGAGTTACGATCGACATTTAATTATCGATTCTGTATTGCGGTATTGGACGGGCGCGGCCCGCGCCACGTGAAATAATTAGTAGCGCCCCTGCTGATTGAAACGCAAGTAAATGTAATTAATACAATTATATCGCAAGAATATAACCGAACCGTAATTTAACGAGCTGTGGACAGGCACGGTGGAAACCGGCAGTGAAAACCGGTCGGAGTGAGCCCGGGGATAACAGCCTGATAAGCCAAATTGCCAATTGTCCATGTTAATTGTCCGGGGGAGGGGTGATTTAACAGGGGCGCAACGATAACAATGAGTAAATGAACAGGTGGATCGAGAAGACGGATGGGGAAATGGAAAGGAAGGGAAAAAAGAAAAATGAAATTCGAAAGAGGAGAGGAGAATGACGAAATCTTTAAGTTGCGCGTTTAAATTTAAAATTAATCCTTCAGGGTGACTCCGATACGTGGAATGGAATTAACTTAATTAGTAGAGAAAATTGAAAAAAATTATGACAATATTTATACACACTGTATACGAAAAGAATTGCATATTGAGATTAAAATATATAATTGGAGTATAATCTTACGCTTGGTTTTCTTTCAGGTGCGAATCCCTCGAATTCTACGATATTCCACTCGAAGGAAAATTACAAATAAATTTTCCAGGATGTTGTTAAAAGAATAGGATAAAAATCATGAAGATAATAATAAATTGCGAGAGCGAGAAAAAAAATTTCGATTAAAAGATTCCTCGAAAAACAGGGACAAAGACGCGTAATTATTAAAAAGTTCGCTTCGTTTTCGTTGTTTCGACACCTCTCTTCCCCTCTCCTTCTCCCCCTCCCTTCCGTTTATCTTTCATCACCTATCCCCATCTTGCCCCCGTCCTTTTTTACGGCCACGTCAAGCTGCCGGTTATTTGTGCGGAAATAAGCGATGAAAATAATGCCCGCGGCGACCGGGACAGAGAAGTACAAAGAGGGGCCGAGAGCAAGGCCGGTAAAAGGGAAGTGGAGAAAAAAAAAAGGAAGAAAAAAAAAAGGTGCATGTAAGCATACGTCTGTGGAGGAGGAAATGAGGGCCGGTTCTAACGGAGACGGAAAGCCGCAAAGGGACGGGAGGAAAGACAGAGGAGAGGAGGGGAGAGGAGAGAATAGACGGCTTAAAGGGACGGGCTCTAACGGAGACAAGGACAATGAACGTTGCACGCATCGCGACAAGACAAAGACAGGGAGGGAGGTGGAGGCGAGCAGAGGTTGGGTAGAGTAGTTTCGAAGGTAAATGCGTACAAAGAACGCGATGGAAAAGAGGGAGGAGAGGCGCGGAGAGAAAAGGAGAAGAAGAGATAGGAGAAGTAGCTGCGGAATATACGAGCGGCCAGTTATCCCGCCTGTAATTAATTCCTGTTGTGCGCCGGGCTGAAGATGAACTTGCCTGATTACGGCTTAACGCGACGCGTAAGGTTAAGCGGGCGGGGCGATACGCGCGCTTAAGTAGGCAACGAGCGGCGAACAATGGCGAGGAACGGTGTAATCGATGAATCTTGACGAGGTTCAACGATCAAACGATCCGATCCCCGGTGAAAATTATTTCCTGCCGTAAGTGTGTACGAGCGGATAGGAAAGAAGGGATAAGTATATACGCTCTACTTTTCGACGATCGTTGTTATTCGTTCTCTCTCGCTTCAATAGACTTCTCGATACGAATATTTTCTCTCATATTTTTAGAAACTCTTCCCGATCAACCGTTGCAAAGATTTCCATAACACAGCGACGAAGAATGAGAACCTGGCGACAAGTCTTGATCTAGCAGGTAAAAGGAGAAAGAAAGAGAAACACGAAGAGACAGCAAGATTCGCGATCCTAATTCCCCGTCGTTATCCCTTCCCTATTTAATTAGCAATGAATGTTGCTGCGCGAGAAATTTGTTTGCCTCCTTGCAACTTTCCTCCTCCCCGCGATGATGGAACGGCGTCGGATCGCGAACTCGCGCGCAAGGATAGGGTTGAAAGTAAAGTAAAAGGCGAACGTTGAAGCGCGAACGTCGAGCCATCTCCCCGTAATTAATTTTTGCTGTCCCTTCGCCGAGACAAACTTTAGCAATTACCTCGTTAGCCGAGGCTTGCTTGCGAGAAAGAGAGGGAGAGAGACTCGCTCCGTTGTAATAGCGCGATTCATTTCTCGGGGAATTCATATTCCCCGATACGTGTCCCCGCGAAGGAGCTCGAGCTTCTACGTGGGGGAGAGACGGAAACCGTGCGCTGATCGTCGTTATTAATTTCCGTTGCGCGCACCCGCCGCACTCCCGACAATTATCGGACGCCCGGATTCTTGCCGGGAAGGGAACAACCCTCCTCCTCCTCTCCTCGCGGTCGGATTAAAGCAAACAAATGCACCGCCAGATACGAAAATTATCCGGGATTGTTCCGAATCGACCGCTGTCCCCGCTGCTTTTAAACATTCCGGTTGGAAACTACGTTTCCCTTCTATCGTCGTCCCGTTGTTCCATCGTGGATCTCTCTTTTACCGACTTGGATGTTAAAGAAATCCAAAGCATCCGAGAGTGTTAAGGACGAGACCTCGTTTTCAAAAGGAAAAAAAGGAATGTTGAAAGGGAAAACATCGTTTGGAGATAAAGAGAGATATCTCAAACTTTGCACGGCTTCGAAAGCCTTTCTTTCGAGAAATTTTTAGTGAGCAATTGCACTAATATTCGTGTATTTGAATTTTAGGAATTCTCGAGGAAAGCGATGCCGATCTAGAAAAATAGAATATCAGGATATCGAAATCGGTATCTTGACGCGAAATTAAAACTCGAGTCTTGATTCGAGAAAAGAGAGACGATTGAAATATCGTGCTTGAGAGAAGAAGGAAACATTGGAAAGGATCCATAAAGAAGCATCGTATTGGATGAAGATTGCTATAATAATTTGGAAATTTTTACATCATAACTTACGATTTCCATCAAATTTGAATACATACTTTTAAATGATGATGGGAAAAACACATCGAACGATTGCTGAAAAATTCTCAGGCTGAACTAATGGTTTTTTAATAAATTGCGATGTGTTACCCCGTGCGTCAAACTAATTGCCGACGTTTTAATAGCGCCGGTTTACATGGTTGGCTCGCATAATTGCAACATTGTAAGGTGTATGCCGGTGCTACACGCGAGAAATACTTAAGCGGCCCTCGGCCGCCTTCTACGCTCCAGAATCTGGTTAATTGCCTTAATTACGACTCGGTCCGACTTACCCGACTTTTGCATGGCCGTTGGTAAATCTTGCTCCCTTTTCTCCCCTTCCTTCCCTCCCTCATTTTTACTTTGTGTTTCTACTTATTTATTTTTCTACATTCCCCTCTGTTCTCTCTTTCTTCCTCCCTTTCTTTTTCCTTCTCCTCTTCCCCTTAGCTAGTCTCGGTCTTTTAAGTGCCAGTCAAGCAACGTCAAAGGCGAGAAACAATTTGTTGAAATGCATTTTCGTTTCTTCGAAGCGCACTCGCGTGTTTTCCTCCATTTTCCCTCCATTTTTCGGTGAAAGAGTGACGAGGAAATACGCGGCCAAGCTTCGGCAACGTTTGACTTTTATAATCACGATTCGTTACCATCGATTTGAAAAAATGGTACGAGCGATTCGTTCGTTCGAGCGAGCAGCTCGAAAGAGAATTCCTCTAATGAGCTCGGCGACGTTCCCCGTAAAAATTACGCTCACGTTCCTCCATCGAACTTAAAAACCGACGCGATTCCCCTCCCCTCTCTCTCTCTGCTCGTCGAGGAACGAATCGCACCGAGGAACGAAGAAAGGAAGAAAGGAAGGAAGAAAAGGAAAAAAAATAAGAGTAAAGGAAAAGGGGGAAAGGGGAAGGAAAAAGCAGAAACGTAAATTGCGTTTCATTTAAGAGCCTCGTACAGTTAAAGTGCTTATGGACAACTTGCTCGAACCGGAAATTGAAACGTTCCCAAGTAGTAGGGATCCTCTAATTCGTGGAATGGCTGTAAACCCGGACCGAATACCGGACTTCTGGCTACCTGGCCACCTCGAGAATCCTGCCTCCACTATGAATATTTAATACCGTTACGAACGTTACGAAACGTGAGGCGCGAAACGCGTTCGAAATTATTATCCTCCTTTGGCAAACGGTTAAGGTTAAACGGTTTGTTGAAGTCAAATCGAGTTTCGCTTTATCGAGGCGAAACTCGGCGCCTCGGACTATTATACCCGATTTTACTCGAAAGATTCACGTTCGTCCGTTCTAAAAGGATATATTTATTTATTATTCGCTGAATTGGCCGACTCTTTTCTCAAACTTTTCCTCCTTTAAACTTAATTATCCTCGGCGAATCACGCGATCGAACGAGAGAGACGCGATGGTTGGCAACGATGGGCCCTCGTGGACTCCTACTCGTTAAAAGTGGCTCGATTCCCCTGCGACGAATTTTCGCAGGTGGAGAATACGTGACGTCGCTTTACGCCATCTGTACGATGGGCAGAGATTTGGAAAAAAAAATGGAAAGAAACGAAAAGAGAGAATACAAGCAATAAGTTCAATTTTCTCAGAATGGAAAGTTGAAAATTCGTTCCCCGCTCGCGTGGAAGCTATTAAATCAACGATTACGGGGAGGATGATACGATTGCTGATCACTGTTTCATCGAGCTGCCATCTCTAAACCGGGCAGAGATTCAGAAAAAGAAAAAGAAAACGGAGAACAAAGAGGAAAGGTACGCTCGTCACAAAAGCTAAGATAAGTTGAATTTTCGTAGGATAGAAAATTGAAATTTATGAGACGAAACGGAGTGATTACGATACGGCGCGGAAGCGATCAGATCAATGATAGACAGGGGAGGATACGATGGATGACTGTTGATCACCGAGCGACGCGTTAAAAGTACTTGGATTCCTCCCCCATTGGCGTATTTCCGCGGGAGGAGGATAGGTGACGTCACATTCCAGCCACCACGTTCATCGCCTCGGTTCATCGAATCACGTGACCTCTGTCTAAATCCAGTAACGGGGATAATGTGGCGTCCTCCTCCTCTTGCGGAAATTCGCCGCAGGGAGATGAGTTTTAATGTGGGCGTGCGTTGGACCCTTCTCTCACACTCGACGAAATTTCTATTCGTATCTTAGTTATTTCTTTCTTTTCTTTGCAGAGCATTTGCAAAGAAACTCGCTCCGTAAATTAAGAGAAATACGAAAAATTTATGGAGAAATTGAAATTCGATTTTGACTTCACGAGTCAAGGCCCTGGCCCTTCCCCTCGTTTCTAACGCGATTTTGTTCAAAAGTGGCGAGTGTGGAAACTCGATTCGAGGGGTGGAAGAGGTACGTAACGGGCGGCGGCGTTATCTTGGCCGGAAGGGCATTAGTCCACCGGAAGTGACAATTTCCGATCGCGAACGTTTCCGTCGATCGGCCGTTCGCATTCATCACCGCGTCGATCCATCATCTTGCCGGACTGGATTAACGGGTAACCACTTCTGTCGGTGACTTTTATTGGAAAACACCGACTGGAAACAAGGTTTCGTTCCATTTCATTGGCGAAATTCTGCAGTTTGGATTTTTCCTTCCTTTTTTCCCTTTCTTTCTTTCTTTTTCCTTTTTCATTTTACTTTCTCTCCTTCTTTCTCCGCCCGCGCCGGTGGAACATGGTCGGATCGAACGGTTGTTGGTGTTCGAAATTGTTCGATATGGACGGCTCGATATGAAACGTTTAATCACAGGTTCAATCTTCGTTCGATTATCAAAATCTAGATTCAATGCTTTCTCTACCTGTCTTCGTGTCGTTTTTCTTTGTCCGTTCGCTTTTCGTGGGGAAATTGTTTCTCTTTTTTCCCTTTTCTTTTTTCGCAGGGATAAAATAAACAGGGATAACGTATTAATAATAAAATTAATTGAATTGGATTACCTTTCTTCCGTTCGAATAAAATAATCCATCACCCCCATTTAATCAGTGCATCTAGTGTTGAGAAATTATTTCCGGAATACAAAATATGGAAGAAAATTATTTCAATCAAGAGCTAAGTTATTAAATAACACGCGAATTAAACGAATCATAATTAAATCAAAATACTTTTATTCCGGCGGAATGAAAAAGAAACACCGGGCATGCGGAAAACGTTGACAACCGAAACAATTATATAATCACTTATCTAAATTAGTCTACGAATATCTCGTTCGTTAAAACTTACTTAACGATTTCATTCGTGCAGTTTAATATTCATTATTAAGACGATTTCAAATTTCAAATCCTCTCGATTTCAAATTAACATTTAATCCGTAATAATAAGCGATTCGAACGAATCAAATGGATTCAAAGGATGTGACCAAAAAAAGAAAAAGAAAAAAAGGAAAAGATAAAAAAACTCGCTTCGAAAACGAAGATCGTGAACGGAACGATAAAGTTGCAACACGTTCGCGACATTTCTACGCCGACATTCAACACCGTAGAACAGTGGAACGATCGAACAAATTATTTTCGAAAGTTTCCACGACAAGTTTTGGGGTGGCGGAGGGACCCACGGGTACTCGAAATGGGGGAGAGGAAGGGTGACAAGTTCAAAAAACACCCGTGGGAATCGTAGAAACCTAGTTCCTCGCGGAAAACTTTTCCCCGCGACTGGATTATTTAATCAGCTCTACGCATAATTACTCTTTAAACTTGAAATACGTAATTCGCCGAAGTTTCATGGTGTTTGTTCAAGGAAAAAAAAGAACGTCTCGTTCTTTCCCCTTCGAGGTAATTTTTTTTTTTTTCTTTTATTAAAATTCATCGATAATTTTTCTTTTTCTCTCGCTTCCCCCAGAATTTTTAAATACTTTCATTGTAAAATATCCTCGACACGGATAAAGATTTAATCGATAAATCGTAAAAATTAGTATAATGGTATACAATTATCCTGTCAATTTACTTTCTTACTAACTTTGACCCAAAACCACTTTCTCTTAATTATCAAATAATGTACGACACGTTAAAGCATTCTCTCTCAATTTAAAAAATGACGCACGAAACAGAAAACAAATAAAAATAAATTTTTCAATCTCTCTCTCTCTTTATATATATATATGTTTATTGATTTTATAAAATATTCAGATAGAGTACTAATGAGTCGAAATAAGCAGATACGATTAGCAGAGGGGCGAAGATTAGTCGAAATGTAAACCGCAAACGGTAAAATTATTCAGGTTTGAAGTTTGTAATGCAAGTGCGATTCTGTGTTGAGGGTCAACTCGGAGAGTACGGCCGTTATTAGCATACTAAGTTGGTGGCGCGTGTGAGCACGTACACCATTGTAAGAACACCACGTCACACGTTCCAACTTGGTGGAACACGCACGTCTATGCATCTATGGGGACCCATAACGTGTCTAATAACGCCTCGTTCCTTATCGCGCAACTATCATTTGTGATTAAAATCGTGTCGACGAGGATCTTCTTCCGTATAGGCGACTTGTGTATCCTAATATCGAAGAACATTGGAAAGAATTCGCGAAACGAGCAATCGTTTCTTCGAACGAGTTGAAGGAAAGAAATCAAAGGATAGAAGAAAAATTATCATTCGATATTCTTCCATGGATAAATTTAATCCAAGCTCGAGCTTACAAATTAACACCTGAGAGAGGGTGAAACCCTTAGCGAAAATTAATACTTGAGAAACGAATATAAATTTTATAATCAGCTAAAGAGTCAAAAACAATTTTAAAACAATGAACGTCTCCTTACGTACATACGTTCATGAAAAAAAAAATAAATCGTCCCAGATACGAATAATTGTGACCGCAACGATTCACACGAGGAAATTCACAGCTGCAGTTTTCCCAATCACAATGAATCCGTTGAATTAGAAGCAGTCTACCGAAACAACGGTATCAATCTCGATTCGTGCGTGGAAAAAGTGTAAAACGGGCGGCTAATAAGCGGTTAACCAAGGGGAAGATTCATAACGCGGCAGTTAATCGGCGATGGTTTGCACGAACCGCAAGATAAAGCCGCGGCCGGTAGTCGGCCGGTGTGTTATTGAGTAGGTGAGCGCAAGTGGAACAGAGGGGGAGGGGGTAAAGGTTAGACGGAGTGATGAGAGGGGAGGGGAGGGTTATTCGCCGAAATGGTGAATAACCGGCTCGATGCGAGGATATAGACACCGGAGAAATTGGGTTAAGACGGCACCGCCGGGAACAGTTTCGGATTATCTTGCACATGTTACCTTCCTGGATGTTACCCTTCCTTACGAGCACCCGCTCTTCCCTCCATCGCCGTATCTCGAATATTAACCATGTCGATGTCGCGGATAATTCCATCGATCCAACCCTCCCCCTCGTTTGATCGATTGTTGCGAAGGAGAAAAATTTTTTGGAGGGGGGGAAATTTATACGAAGGGGAAAAATTTCGAAAAGAAAAAAGAAAATAATTCGAAGCGAATAATACGAATGGTACGGATATAACACGTTTTCGAGTTGAGAAGGAGGAATTTTTTTCCAGGAAGAAATATTCCGTAGAATACGAGGAATATTGATTTTTTTTGGCTTTGGAGCCAGTTTGCCGAAACGAATGTTAAAAAAAGTTTTTATTTCGGGGCAATGCACTTCTCGTTGGAGAAAAGTATACGAGGGAGATATTGTATTGTTCGATAATTAACAGAGCAACAGAGATAACTTGTTTTAAGTAAATGTAGGAGAAGAAGAAAGAAGGGTTACGGATTTCTTTCTTTTTTTCGTTCTTCTTCTTTTATCGAAACGAACAAAGTTAGTTGCGAGACCCATTTTTCCAAAGAAGAAAAAAGGTAGAAGGAGAGATATCTTTATTGATTCTGAATGTCTATTAATGAAGTTTTGATAACAGGAGGGGGGGAAAATAGTAGAAAGAGAAATATTTTAAACGAAGAGAAATATCCTTAAATCGAGCGTTCGCAAAGATAACTTGGGGTAATAATAAAGATCGATATCCCGACGATCCGAGAGATTCAAGAAGGTAATAATTTTAAAATCGTGACACCAGCGGGCCAGTTTCATTATTTCAAGAAAAACTTCAACTTACTTACTTGATCCGTATCGATTCGATTCCATCCAATAAAAATTGCGCTAATCGTTGCGCGAAATCTGAATTCTCCTCGAAATACGTTTTCTAACAATTTGACACGGCTTCAGAAGCGTACATCTCGAATCCTCAAGATCGAAAGATTTCCAGAATCTTAAAGATTCCACAGGACGAGAGGTCGTATCGGAATTCTACGAGCTCGCTGTACTATCTATAACGGATTCTACAAACCTGGAACGACCATCAGCTGTCCGGGAACTGAATCGACTCCCACGAGTCCAAAACTGATCCGCATCTATTCCCTCAATAGGTTCAAGGTGGCGCCCCACGGTGTTTCCACGGTTCTGTTGCAATTCGTATCGAGTTTTACGAAGCCAAGGTGCCTCGCATCAAAGTATATATATATATGTACAAGTCCCATGGTTCTAAACGCCTTTGTATCCCATTTCATGAATTCGAAATGCTTCGTAAAAATATCCCGAACAAAGCAGCGAAGCCTGTGGAGTATAACAACGATAGAACAGTAGCGCCGCTTCGAATCGTTAAAGAAGAAGAAAAGAAATCCTTCCTCGAGAAAAGAGAAATCCTCTTCCCCCTCCCTTTTCTTTTCCAAAATATCATCTCATTAACTTAAAAAAACGAGCAAATAGCAAAAAAAAAAGCAAGAACAGTCAGTACTCGTAGGTGAAACACAAGCGTGAAATTTATGCATACTCGAGCGAGTAACCAGCCAGGCAGCCAGCTCGACGGAGGACAAAAAGCAAGGAAAGCCTGTCGGTACTCGCCCCCTCCCCCTGTTAAAGCGCACACTGCTCGTCTCATCTCTCACTCTTCCGTTCCATCGTCGTCGTTCGAGCTAACTTACACCGACGAGCGGCGCCGCGCCGAGCCGAGAACTCGGCCAACCCTCTCTGAACAGGCCAAGAGAGCGGAGGTGGGATGAGTTTGCTAAATGCGTCGCGCCAACCTATGCATGCTAATGCCTATCTTACGGGCTTGCAAGCACCAAGCTTTACGACACCTGAACCTGTGGATCTCTGGTCTCCTCGACCGATCGAGTCGCTTTTCCCTGCCTCCCTCTCTCTCTTTCTCTTCCACAGCTACGAACGGAATTCCAGGGCTCTTTGACGGTCAAAGAAGCCTAACGTTTTACCTCTCTCCCCTTCACGGTGATATTGGACGTCGGCCATTTGCATTGAACAGCCGCCGCAGCATTGGATCACGTATTGGCTCTAATAATAATTACAGGAGGAGGGCCGCTAATCATAGCAGTTGGAACAGGTATTAAATTGTACTCTCCCGTATTAAACTCCTCTCGAGATACCGCACGTAGACGGTATTCGATTTCGCGAGTCGTTGAACGCGAGGATCGAGGATTCGACTTTCGTTATTGTTCGAAAGTAGTTCGAACTCGGATTAAAAAGAAGGAAGACTGTTATGCATCGATGATTTTTGTTTAATCAATAGTGTCCTAGGAGAAGAGGCATATTACTTGAATGGAGGGAAAATGTATTACACAAAAGGAGGAGGGTGAAATATATACGGAAAGCAGTAATTCGTGCGTCGTGTACATTCGTGAAAAGAAATTTTTCAACGGTTGCATCAACGTTCAAGCCGCGTTCTCGCTATTTCTACGGTGCTTGTGCGCTCCTTCGCAGAGATCTATCTATGTGATAGGAGGGTTGATCGATAAAAGTAACATGGAATCGTGTTACCTTGTTACGTAGCCCCTTCTCCTCCTTCCTAGCGAATATTCAAAACGGACGGACGGATCCCGGTATAAGTAATGCGAAGAGGAGGGAAGGTTCACGATAACCAACCAGTCGTATTCCCGTTTAAGCCGGGTTAAACGGATTAAGGCGGCTGCCTTCGTCCCGGGCCGTTCCTCACGCACGGGGTTTCGAGTTACACGCTGTAAGGATCGGTCCCAAAACTCGTGCGAAACTCAGAACTGGTTGGACAGAAGGAAAAAAACAGTTGTAGTCGGACAATCCGTGTATCGTGTCTTGAGTAACTTAAGACTTGTCGCAGCTTTTCACTTCGTTCTATATTTCATGACGTATGAAAAATGAAGGATGGATGTATCGAGACGTCGTGCAGAAAATCGTTATCTACGATGCGTAATGCGTTGCTCTACCACGTTCAATTAACCGAGCCAAGCATTCGTTCTAAAGGAAAGGTGCAATATTAAATATATACGGCGAGATTACACGGCGTGGAAATTTATTACGAAAACGATTTCATGAATTTCACTTTGAGATAGTGCACGTAGTACTTTAACTATGCCGTTCTTCTCCCCCTCCCATACTCTCCCGTCCCCCCTCCCCTTCTTCGTTATTAATAACGAAACGTCGAGGTATTTAGCCAAGGGAGAAGATAAAAGAAGAAGGAAGGCACGTTTTGATAGTTAATTTTAAACGGGAGGAATGCTGAAGATGAGGCCGGAAATCCTGTTCCTCCCTCTCGCCTCGCGATCCTCCTTACGATCGTTTCCACGTTTTCTCCCTCCTTCTCTCTCTCTCTCTCTGTCTTTCGATACCAACTCTTTGTCTTTCCTCTCTTACATACATTCCACACAGAGATCATATCACTTGAAACCTAATCTCGATCCTAAAGCTCGGAGAGAAGAGATTCCCGCAGGGATTTCGCCAGTTTCTCCTCCTTCCCGTCACGGTTTCTCATTCCTTGTCCATTTTCCTTGTTGCATAAGGAATTGGAACCTCTTGGAGGGAGATTAATGCCCCTCGATTAATTAGAGGAGCACGCGTTTTCCTCTCGTTCGAGTTGAATATTCAAAGAATCCGGGAGAAACGATGTATATTCCTTCTTCTCATCGCGCGTTCAATTTGCGATTTATTCGTTCATATTCCTTGGATGGGAACCACCTCGCCTTATACAAAATATTTATCAGAAGTTGTGCAAGGAATGTACTTGATATTCAACGGAGCGATGCTGTTATTAAACGGACGTTTTTACACCGCACTCCGCCGCGCTTCTTTCTACTCTTCCCTCCCCCACCCCGAGATAAACCTTGACGATGCTAATAAAAAGATAATAAATACTTGAGCGTAAAACTTGAGAGAGAAAAGTTCACCTCGCTTCAAGGGACTCGTCCAAGATGGCGAGGAACCCCCTCCTCCCCCTCTTGCTCGCTTGATACCTGCAATTTTTCAGCAGCGAGGATTTTTTCGCTCGCGATCTAACCCTCGATAAGATTTATTAACATTTATCACGATGCTTGGGCGTCGATCGAATCGTACCCGCCAAATATCCGTCTTTCTCCTATATTTGAGAAACTGAATCATCGTAAACGCAAATCTCCATTGCAACAGTAGTAAGATGCAACAACTCTTCTTTTTCTCTTCTCCGAGAAAGATTAAATTATACATTTAAGTATTATATTCCAGTTGGCCGATCCCCGAGCAAATTTTCCACGAGAAATCGATCCCTTAATAATCTATTATCCGGCGCAAGTTAAATAGACTCGATCTGCCGCGCCAACCCCCCTCTTCCATTAGTCCCACCCCTGGTTTAATCGATCCGGGCATTGGTTTCGATTTAATCGTAAATTCACGCCTATCTGCCCTCGCCTTCCCGCCGATCTTTCTTCATCCTGGAAAAAATCGAGACGCCTCGATCGTCTCCCCTCCCCCTTCGACCAAATATTCCAACGATCGAATATATTACGATCGGCGGGTGTCGTAAATTATACGCAATGCTGTCCGATTCCAAGTTCCGCGGCTATCGCGGTGCAGTGGATGGAGGGGAAAGGGGTCGAAGAGGCGGGACAATCGGTCGAAATCGCAACAAATTAACCGCGTTAATCACCACGCGGTTGAACCAGACTTTTCCCAGAAGCGTTTCCAACCGGCACCGGATGGCCACCGATCCGCTGTTCCCGACGGAAGCGAAATTATTGACCCGCAAGCGGCTTTTTACATCTATTCCAAAACGGTGAATAGACGTGGAGGAGGGGGCGGAGGCCGGTGTCGCGTTGAAATTTTCAAGTTTACACGGTGGAACAAGTGCGTGCGGTCGCGTCGATCGGTGAAAATCGTTCAAAACTGTACGCCACGGTTATCGTTCATTATTTTTATCGTCTATTTCTCTTTCCTCCACTTTTCCCCTCGCGGTTGTTTCGATACACGTATATATGTTTCGGCCTTCCCTTCCATTTTTTCCCTTCTTTTTTTCATTCCACGTAACACGAATGTTTGCAAAAAAGAGAAAAGAAAAGAGAGATATTCCTATATTAAATTCCGATATAAATATAATGGAGAATAGAAAGAAAAAGGGGGGGGATGAAAAATTTGGCGAAAAAGAGGGATGCCAATTTTCGAGAGATTGACAGTCGTAAGAACCTCATCTTCGTGCATAAAATATGAAAAAACACGCGTAACGATGCTTCCTTTTCGAAGCATCCTTTTCGCTTATACCTGCTTTCGCGTATATCATAATGCAGCGTATATATTATGAACCACGGATGGAAATTCGTCACTCGGTTGTTTAACCGTTTTACCCCTCGGCGCTAAGTAGAGGCGTGCCACTGATGGCGTTCCATCGAGGCGTTCGCCGGTTTCGCTAATGGGCCGGCTACATCAGACGCGCTTTGCACTTGCATCGTTCCCGCCATTTTAATATTTCACGGCCCATACCGCTCGACACGACACGGGACGACTTGACGCAAAATCGACGCTCCCCGTTCGCGGTCCACGCGGCGCGGTGCAGCATCGGCAAATTATTGGCAAGCTGGCGCGGCTTACCGTGCTTACGGGTCAACATCGATAAAATTAACCATTACACGGCTGCACTTAGCCTGTTGTTCCGTTCTTTTCTTTCTTCTTCTATTGGGAAGGGAAAAGTGACTCGTTTTGGAAGATTATATATCGCGAAGCAAATAATCGAGAGTACAATCGAGAGTATTCGGGATATTAAGTTAAGAACGGGGTAAAGTAATTTGTCGCAACGAAGAACGAGTTTACACAAGGAAACATTGATCGAGTTTTAATTTCGCTTGATATAAGGTATTTTTTTAAGATACTATATTTTTTGTTTTACATCTACATGACTCGAGGCCAATTCAACGCCTATCATCAACGCCCATTTTTTATTATCAATATTCAAAGTGGACAAGTTATTGGACTACCCCGTATAATCCCGTTGCAAAAAGCGAGATAACAAGAAATAATGAAACAGGCATGGTAAAAAGCAAGTTTCGAATAGCAGGCTTTATTTACAATCGATATTTCACTCGCGTTGGCGGTGTTATTGGTAAGCACGTGAAGCACGAATAAAATAAGCATAAAAGTCGTCTCGATATTTAAATAACAAGAAAAAAAAAAAAGAACCCACAATAGCGGAACAAATAGAAGGAACATCGAAATAAAGAAATCCAACATTGGCCCTTTAAACGCGTCGAGTAATCGGGCGAAATCGTAAGCTTAATAAAACGTTAATAAAACCTTGAACGGAAACAAGTAAATTTTTCCACGTACGAAAAATACGTGTATAATATATCCACAGATAAAAGATAGCTCTTTCTTTCTGGGCTAGCTAAAAATGTCTCGATTTCTTTTCGCTTCGTTTCGTATTGGAATATCGTGGGACAAGGGATCGGCGAAGAAGCGGGTGGTGGTTCGACTCGCGTCGCGATGACGCCACGAGACGGCACTCGAAGAATGGCGGTGCTCGAGAAATGGGTAGGGAGGGAGGAGGAGGGGGAGGGAACATCCCGTCGCTTCGTCGTTTGACCGTAAAGCTGGAATCGAAGAATGCGCCACTCCATCAGCAGTAAACTTTTGCGTACTTTCCAACACTGGAAATAGCTCGGTACCACTCGGTACATCCAGCACCGATCCCTTGTGTGTGCCTTGCTGCACAACTTACAGTCCTATTCCTCCCCCTCGCGACCGCTATTATCACTCTGTTGATTTAAACGTGTATACGTGTGTGGATAAAAGTGAAGATACGTGTATTTGTGTGTGTGAGTAAGTAAGAATAAACGTGTCTTTGAAAGGGTAGAAAGATCGAACGTGATGGTATGGAGGAGAAAGGAAAGGAAGGGGAAGTGATGGAGAGGGGAGTAAGGTGGATATATCGATAATCGATTTTCACGAAATCGAGTGACAGACGCGATACTGCTTTATTACTTTAGAGCGCATACGTATATACGTATATATATATATATATGTATCATTCAATCGCCTAATTTATCATGTCATAATCCATACGTATTTTACACGCCTCCTTCTTTCCTCGAGACATATCGCGACAAATCGTATCCGCGCGAATCAACTTTCATTCGAGTTCCGTTTAATAGGGTGAATTTTACTCGTGCTTCTTTTCCCTTTTTTATTCCTCCTCTCGTGCTCTCTCCGCTCCTGCTCGCCTCCCTCTCTCCCTTCTCTCCCCCTTCGAGTTAAAAACCTGTTTGCGAATTTCTCGAGTCTCGAGTTAGTTCTAAAAGGGTGTACCTTTTTAACTCCCTTCATCTCCGAGTAAGAAGGAACAAAAATACACTTGAAAGGGAGACGGAGATGGTGAAAATTTCTTCCCGGAAAAAGCTAAGAAACATCATCCGCGAGGAAGGAACAGTTGTAAAAGAGGCGACCAGAAAGAAAAATCAAACTGCCCTTCAGCAGAGATGACGCGTCAACCGTCCAATCATTGTTACTCGTTTTAAAACGAAATATAATGGAATTACGAAGCACGCACATCTCTATCGATCCCTTGCTTCTAATATTCCGAAGTAGATAGTTCTTCTTCCTCTCGACGAGGAAAGAGAAAGAAACAGTTTCTTAACCGGGGAAATTCAGTTTGCGGAATTCACTCGACGTAGAGCAGACGGTTTGGTGAGAGCGACTCGCAGCCGGAAGCGAATCAAAGAGACGGAACACACCGTTGCATAAGTAATGCGCATCGTTTGCGGATCGTGATGCAAACTGGCGCACCGATATGTCGCTCGTATCCAGAGCTCGCAGGTCCGCGAAATGACTCGACTTCCCGAGATCATCCCGATCCCGCCTTCTCCTATCTCGCCTGTCTTTCCTCCGAGAGATTTCGCGAGAATAAAATGGCGATTCGTCTCTTCTTTAATGTTCAATTTTTCGCTTTTCGAAACACAAATTTGTACGATATAAAGTTTCGGGATAACGTAACGCTATGATTACAAATTCACATTTTTTTAATAATAACGAAAGGACAATTTCTTCAAAATTCTTGTATAGATAGGTTTCTTGTATAGATACGACTTTTCTCCGACCAGAAAAATAGACGCGAACGAACCGAGGCGACGTTTCCTAAATTTCTTTCACATACATTCTTTCGTTCCCTCTCTTCCTCTCCCGACAATTCCATCCCGAAGAAACCCTACCGATCCAATCTTCGTCCTCGGGCGACGAAAACGGGTTTAAGATCGCGATAGAGAGAGAGAGAGAGAAGGGGCGTCGATTCGATTCGAAGCGACGCAATAATGCACCGAAAGGAATATGATAAAAGTAGCGGAGGGAGGGAGAAACGAGTGAAGTATCGGCGGGTCGAAGCGAGAAACAATTGTTCCGCGTATAATCCTCGATACACCGTAAATTTCGTCCCACACAGTCTATATCCACGTTGTTGCACGATCGAACGGCCGACATAATAACACCGGGACCGGTGGCCGTAAATTTACCATCCTGGGATAGCCAAGCGTCGGTTAAACCTCTATTGGTATTCTCTTCGGTTGCTAGAAATGGCAACCCCTCTCTTATTCCCTCACACACACACACACATATACAAAATCTGATTCCGCCTCCACTCTCTCTCTCTCTACACTTCCCTCCACTCTCCTGAGATTCGTATTTTCGCCGGTTAATCAGAGGCAGGGAAAAGGGAAGGGTGTTGTCCCCGATTAGCCGAACTCGTGCAACGTATCCTTCCAGGATGGAAAATTTGTCGTCGGGGTCGCGAGAGGCGTGCAAGCGGAACGGTAAATCGTGAAAGGGGGATAAACGACGCGCGCCTCTATTTGTCTGGCGCGCGAATCAATTTGTAAACCGACCGACGACGAAAATGCTCTCCTCCCACCCTCCTCCTCCCGCCCTCGTGTCACGAGCGGCGCAATC
This sequence comes from Apis cerana, assembly GCF_029169275.1. NCBI lineage: Eukaryota > Metazoa > Arthropoda > Insecta > Hymenoptera > Apidae > Apis > Apis cerana. The sequence continues at coordinate 9,708,424 of NC_083853.1, read as the reverse complement.
AATCTCGATTCCGTGGATTGATTAAACATCGATTGTGCAAAGTTTTTCTTCTCCCCTCCCCGGTTTTGTATTAAATATTCAATGGCTGGCGAGTCGAAAACCGAAACGGATTCGTATACGTAGAGGCGTTGCTCCGACTCGAAGGCTCTCGAAGCGGCCGGGGTTTCTTGCGCCGAGAAACTTGGCGCGAGTCTATCGCCCCTCCTCCTCTTTGTTCGCGAGACGACGACGACTGACGTCGTTTGATTTCGTGGGGAAGGGAGAGAAGAGAGAGAGAGAGACGAATCGATCGATCGATCGTCCAAGCGGGGGAAACGAGACTTCCTTCCCTTTAAACGTCTGGTCGAATTTTGCCTTTGATCGAGCCACGGATAAATTCGTCGTTAAGGATATACGCGCGATCGTATCCTAATGGAAAATGGTAACGGTGATGTATTTTGAAACGTCGAGAGATGTACAAAAGGGGGGAGAGAACAATACGAATTCGTTACGAAAATGGACAATTTTCCGCTTTTCGAATTCCATTGTAACATCGCAAAGCAATTAATTAAATGCGAATCATTTCACTGTAAATACACCATGTTGTTTCAACTTCCCGTATGTATATATATATATATATACGTTTGTATATACGCGCGCATTTCGATAATATGAAATTTTTATCCCGGCTACGTAAAAAGTTGGCTGGAACAAATATATTTTCCGATACGCGAATACGCGATTTGTTGAAAATTTTCCATTTATTTTTTTTTCTTTTTTCCTATCGTTTGTGATCAATTCGCGGAACGAAACAAGCTCCTTGGAGATCGATCGGGATGGGATCCAATCGAGGGTCGTGGAACGGATGGTGACAAGTCGGGGAGGGATCTGTTGGTTCGGACGAGAGATTTTCGATGAGCCATCGATCGAGTGAATGCTAAGCAGAGTAACGGATACTAAAGACGCCGCGTGGAAATCCCAAAGTGATCGGGAATCGTCTTTGGAGGACTCTGGAGGACTTTGGACCCGCTCGGCCAGATAATGCCGGGCCGCGTCGCGTCGCCACGGTTGGAGAATCCCTTGGCCAACTTCTTGCTACGAACCCTCTTTCTCGCCATGAATTCCCAAAATTGCTGGCATTACCGCGGGGACAAAGACACGCGGCCGACCGAAGTTTCGATTTCCGGCCAACGGAATCGGAATCGGAAGACGCGAGACGACGATCTTTTCCAATTAAGAATCTCGAGCATTCTCGTATTATGTAATTTATCACGACTGACAATCATTTCTTGCCGTTGAAATATCGTTAATTGTGCTCGAGCAAAGAGCTTTTGGAATAACTTTTAGATAGAATATTTCCATCTATGCCAAAACACTTTTAAAAATAATTGAGAGATTTAAATTGCTTTAAATTACGGAGGAATATATTTCAGAATAAATGTGGAATAAGAAATCTCGATACGACTTCCGGTTATATCGTCCTGTAAAGGAAAGAGTGATTTTTCATCGTTTATCTCAAACACTATAAAATTCCTATTAAAATTAGGGAAACTTTAAACTTGCTTATAACTTCCAAGATAACAACTTTCGGTTATCGAACGAGAGAAGCGTTAGAAGATCTTCAAAAAGAATAATTTTCGATCGTTTATTTATTCACTGACTTGTTTCACTGACCTATCTTAAATTCCAAACAAGTGACAGATGCGATTTCTGGAAAAATCTAGTAAAGGAGGAACGTTTTTATTTCGACAAGCAATCAAGATACAAAGTGATTTAATCAATGTAGATTCCTTCTACATTCTGGCGAAATTTCAACGAGGAAATTTTTCGTCTCCTTTCCAAAAAACCAAACTTTTACCGCGGATCGTGCGCACGTATAGTATATCGTGCGATAATATTAATCGATAAATTATTGCATTTCGACATTAACACGCCTCGACGTTTAATTGTCAGGTTTCGTGACAAGGAGCGTTACACGAATGAACGAAGACTTTGAAGAATGGCGGAACCGTTTCGAAAATAATCCGACGTAGGTTTCATGTAGCAGAGACCTCGATGCTCGACCTCGTGACCTTTTTCGAAATATATCGCCGGAATAAGAGCGTGACGACTGCTAAAACTACGCGATACGCGTGTATTTGGGGAGATGTGGTGATTTCCACGATCGATGCGCTGGATCGATGTGGAAATCCGATAGCAACAACGGTTCCAGCGGTCGAAAAAACGCAGAGGGAGGCAACGAAATATGTATAAAGCTCGTGTGACATTGATATCGAGTTTCTAATTACTCTTAATTTCTCTGATCGCTCGATACTCGCTTGATAAATGCGCCATTCCCGACTTTGGATATTAATATAAATCAGCCTGACTATAGGAAATGTGTTAAAACCGATTTTCCAACTACGTGGAAGGAGGAGGAAACCGACTTTGTCTCTCTCTCTCTCGCTTCGAGCATTGAAAATTCCATGAATTATCAAACCGCGGACATATAAATATAAAATAACGAGTTGGCGATGCACGTTGTACGAGGGGGTGGTTGAAACGTAAAGTCTGTCGCAATGATGCATCGCCGTAATGAAACCGCGAGGTGACAAGTCCCTCTTCCTCCCTGCCATCCTTTTCGAACTCTCTCTCTTTCTCTCTCTCTCTCTCTCTCTCTTGCCGTTACATCCTCCGTCGCGATCTCGAACGACGTTTCTGGACGTTTCGCGCGCTCTATGTGTCTTATAAATCATGGTTTACCCTTGTTACCGCAACAATGCGTCTCGAGGAATACGAGAAACCAATCGAATCCGCCGATTCCGGAACGGAAGTGCGGGAATTTCGCTGGCGGAACGTCGAAACTCGATGTCGATGACATATTAAAATATTACACGGTCGATTTATCTCGCTCCTATACATTTGATTAATTTTTTAAGGTGGCGGTGACCGACTCGTCGCGATTAATCAAACGGCTTCGAATTCTATTATTTATCCGCTGAAAGTTGTGAAAATTGTTCGACAACAAGATATTCGATGCAGTTTACAGCCGCGTTAATGAAGCGCCCTCCGAATCTCGAACTACTCGACTTAGGGAAGGCCGAACTTAGGGAATGGTTTCGACGGTACCTGGTCGCGTTGTTAAGAGTTGGAGGCAGCATCGAATCACCGGAAACGACCGACCTCTGTGAAGACAGGGGCGCGCACAAAGGGCATGGAGGGGAGGAGAGAGGGAGGGAGAGATCTGGGGTAAGGGGCTCATGCATATGCCACAATCTCATTTGACTGCATAATAGCATTTCGACCCGGTGGGATCGGCCGTGTCAACAACAAGTTACATATTTTTTTTTTCTTTTTTTTTCTCTTTCGACTCTCTGCGCGCCACTCTTCTCCACGATCTCTTGTCTAAGAAGATCTCTGTTTTAATCTCCGCCGACGATTGGTTCGAGCTCCACGATTTTTCCATAACAAATTTGATCCCAATGTGGTCATTCGATACAAGTTTAAAGATCGAAACGTCCGTTTTTTGGAACAGTTATGAGAGAAATCGAATAGAATCGAATTGAAGAATTATAGATAATTCGGTCAATTTCGAATCGATGATTTGAATTATTATATATAGAAGATGATACGTATCTATTTTTCACGATTGTTTAAATATTTTCGCGATAAGTTTTTCAATACAAGCAATCCACGCACGAACGATTTTCATCATTCATTTCGCGACTCATCGCTCGGGAAAAAAAATTGTAAAAAAAAATTAAAAAACCTACGAGACGATATACCATGTATACGTATATATTTCTGGAAGCACATATGTACTTGAATTAAAATGGAATCGATTGTTACTATTTATAGAGAATTTTCATATTCGATTCTCAACGAATGCGATGCCCCGTTTTAAAAAAGTTATCGAAGTTCAATTTCCACGAATGTTTGCGCCCGAATGGATCGGACGCATCGAGCACTTACCGCGCGTTTCAAAATACGCGATTGTTTCAGAAGGAGGAAGAGGAGGAGGAGAAAAAGTTCCCCCCCTCTCGTGGAATTAGACAAAAGCAATACCGAGTAATGCGCCTATAAATTCTTAATACAAATCGTTTGCGCTTGCTACGATCGAATAACTCCTTCTCCTTCCTCCTCTCCTCGTTCGTCGCCACGTCCACATCGCACAGTTTAAACCGTATTTCGTCATTTCGTTATTGAATTTACGTGTAGCGAAAACGACACGGCCAGACCAATTCGCCAAATTTTATTTTACACCGGCTCGTATAATTTTTAATTTAACTACGAGTATAAAAATCGTGTAAAAAAAAAAAAAAACAAGCGCCGTTGTTCTTTCTAGCGTTTTAAAACTTTTTTTCTATTTTTTGGGGAGGGGAGGGGAAATTTAAAACAATCGCTCGCATTAAAATTTGTTCGATGTCGAAGCGATGGCCAAGCGAGCTCGATATTTGCCTCGACCGCGAAAATTGTTGGACGCCGTTTCCTTTCTCAGTGAAATTAATTAAGCTCCAGGGAACGCGCGACACGTGAAAAGATATCGAAAGAACAGAGATACGCGGCATTGGATCTCTTGGTCCTCGAAGCTTCTTTCTACGCACGAAAGAAAGGAAACGAGGGGAAACGAGGTCACTCTCGGCCGGGCTGCGACTTTGGTTCTTTTTTCCTTTTCCCTTCGCCGTTTTAATAATCCCGTTACCAGTCCTTTCTATTAAAAAAAAAAAAAAAAGAACGTCGATAAAATTTCGATCGATTCCACGTTGGACGTCGAGGAAAGTTTGAAAAGGTTTATTTTTATATCTGATCAAAGACCGACTCTGTCTCCCCGTGTTGACGGAAGAACGATTTGCATCAGTCAACAGGAAGACGTTATCCTCGTCCCTTCCTCGCGGCAAACCAAATTGTCAAACTGGAGGAAGGGAGAGGGGGTAATTTTAATTCCGTATTACGTATACGTTCCGCAGAGGAGGATTTACGAGAGAAATAATCTTTCGCAAGATTACGTATAGAGCATCGTCGTAACAAGAAAATTCTTCACGATGATTTTCCTCGCGAAACGTATGGGTTGGATAAAAGCTCTACGCGCAGCTTAACACTTATTAGATGATCGGTGTGTGACGTTTAACAGATTTCAATACATAAGCAGTTTACAGAGGGTTGCTGGTTCAGATTCCATTTGTTCCGCCTGTCACTTCATGACGCATGTCCCATCCAGCTCGACGTTCGCTCCACGTTACTTTCCGTAACGTATTACAACCCTTTATGTGTTACACGTATTACGGGCGATCGCGTGTGCGAGAATTCGCGTCGATGGTTGGCGCGAAATATCGCTGGAAATTTTTCTCGCCAATCCCTTTTTCCACGATGTCGATTGCCGGAACAAGGAATGGAGGAAGAAAATACGGGGAATACGTGACGGATAAGAAAAAACGGTGATTTAGCCGGGGATCGGAGGAGGAAATCGGGAGGAAATTTGGGGCACGCGATTCCTGGCGATGACGCGCGGCAACGTCATGAAATTTCGAAGATATTCGATTGGGGACGTCGGGTGATACCGACCTCCTCAACATCCCTCGTAACATAAACAAGGCTTGCTTCCACAGTCCCTCAGGGCCCTTCCGCAAATCCGAGGAGGCGGGGAAGGGGGGGAGAGAGAGGCGAGCGAGTTTACCGGACGCGAGTCCTCCTCAAACATCGTTAATTAACCTCGCTACACGGCCGGTGTTCAAATAACCTTTCACACTGATTAACTCGTGGTTCCAAGTTTGCAGTCCAGCTACCAGAATTCCGCCTCCATTCTTCCGCCTCTCTTCTTCTCGCCGCTGGGTCGCTAATCGAGAGTAATCGCGTTCCGATTCGAGTTTCGAAAGGGGTTAAAAGGTGAATCGTAAACGAAGCACGGGGGAGAGAGGCATCGTGATGGAGAGGAGCGTTTCGCTTATCTCACGATCGCTCGAGAAAGCGATCCTCCGCGTGCTCAAGTCGCAGCTCGCCGTCTAGGGAGGAGGAGATTGCATATCTTCGCTGCACAACATTCTGCGAGCAAATCCCTCGACGGGGTGGCGTTAATAACGTAGCTCGGCAACGCGGTACGTATGGTTTTTCCATCCTATCCATCCTATTCGCCCCTCCTCGATCTCTCTTCCCCTTCGTTTCGCCTGCCCCTCCCAGGCTTCCTCCTCCGCCTCCTTCCTTTTCCTCCACCGGTACACACCGCATATCAGGACGCGAGTGCGGACTCGACGGCCACGTAGCTAATTATCCCCAAGAGCGCACGACCCTGAAGGTGATCTATTCGCGGTAGGAAATTTCTCCGAGTGAGAGAAAGTGCCGGGTAGAGGAGAGGTGAAGCAGAAGTGAGAAAGAGAGAGGGAGGAAGGGAGAGGGAATGAAGGAGATACTCGTTTTCACGGAATGCAAATGAGAGGTGGAAGAAGGGAATGGCGAGGTCGTCTCTGTCCGACGACTGTTCTCTCAGAGGAGAGAAGAGCTCTCCTGCCCCCTCCCCGGTTGGAACGGCTCCACGACGACGGGGGCCGAGGGAGGAATGAGAGATGTAAGGTAATTAAAGCGAACGTGCACCACCTTGTAGGAGATTTAAAAGCTCGTAACTTTTTATGATTTACATTCCTTTCATTTAGTCGCACGTTCCTACGGATAGACTTCTGCCTCCTCCACTTCCTCCTCGTCTCCCACCCTCCACCACTTTGCAATCTCGAGATTACGCGCGACAAGTTTGCCGGCCGTTACGAAACGCCACTTCCCCACTCGAGATCTTTCCATTCTCGACGCTTCTCGATTAACCTTCCCTCCCCCTTCACGAGAATCACGAGATCGATTCGAATATATTCGTCGATTCAATTCGATCGTTCGTTCAAAACGATTCCTTCTCCACACAGAGGGAAGAGTAATTCTCTCTCGGACTTTTATTTATTTATTTATTTTCTTCTCAGGATCGAGAGGATAAAAGGGAATAATTCATTCTCCGTTCCGCGTAACGTTATTCAATTCCGCGTCCCAAATTGTCCGCGTCTCCGACGTATAAATAGGCGCTTATTGCAACGCTTAATCGCGACATCAGGCAACTAACGTCGCCAACCAGATTCGTCGTAACTTGGAAGTTTACCAACGGTGACGGTTGCATCGTCGTCAGCTCTCGCCTCTCTCTCTCTCTCTCTGTATCGCTTCTTCCACCAATATACACGGATGGCAAGTTGAGGCGAAGCCTAGCAATGATTTGCACCACGCCTCCTCTCTCTCTCTCTCTCTCTCCTCTCCGTAACTGGGATTAATCATGAGCACGCTATGCGGCTAGAAACTTGGGCTAAGACGAGGGTATCGAGTTGTATTATATTATATGGCCATACACAGATAAATCTCCCTCCCTCTCTCTCTCTCTCTGTTCGCATAACACAACGATACGGATACGAAATTAGGCGAGACTAACTTCGGATGCCAACTTGCCGCTTCCGACCTTGTCTTTTCTACTCTCTCCATAGAAATCCCTCGGTCGGCTCCACGAACCGAGGCCGACCAGAGACGTCTGTTCAAAGACAATAGGAATATTAGAGATGCTCTCTGAACACGGTTCGCGCAGTTATCGATTAACTCGAGCGTGGGCTAGCTGACAATAAGCCGGCGTGGAACAGTGGCTGGGATATGTGCTCGATCGGCGATTCACAGTATTACCGCGTGCTCTCTCCGTGTAAATGATCGTGTTAACGAATTTATCGTCTTCGAAACTGGCGAACGGTTAAACGCACGGCCAGGGATCGGTGTTTACGCTCTCTCTCTCTGTCCCGTTCCTCGAGGAACGAACCACCGCGTGGGAGAAATCCTCGATGGAGGGATGACCACCGAGGCAAATCCGCGAGAAACGTCAGCCGCAATAACGATCCTTGAAAATTTAATTTTCCATTTCCATCCTGGCTGGAAACACGCTCCTCTCGCGGCTTTGCCGAATTTCTATGACCGATTCCATTTTGCCTACGATTCCCCCCTAATTTTCCCGTGCATTCCCCCCTTCTTTTTAGAAAAAAAAAAGAGAGAAAGAAGAACGATCAATCGATTTCGATTTCCATTTCTCTCTGAATCTACATGAATACAATAATATACACGGTTATTTTTTAATATCGAGGATAAGATTCGTTTTCGATATATATATATATATACATCTTTTATTATATTAACGTTCGGGCGAAAGCTGATTTAAGTGCAAATGAGCGAACACTCGATGGAAAGCGAAATTTACGGTCGCGTAACGACGAGAAGAGAGGTGAGCAAGAGAGGAAGGATGATAAAAGAAAAATAGGGGGCCACGGGAAGGGATGGATTTGTCGCGGGAGAGGATCGCGTCTTTCCATCCGTCATTAAAATATGCATCGATATGCACGCTGCCCTCCCCCTCCACCAATCGCGAATCCGTTTTTCCAATTTCCCGCGAGCCGTGTCTACGAAGATTTACGCGCGACACCGGCTCGCCCCGTAAATTCGAGGAGGGAGGGAGCGGGGGGAATGGTAAAGAATGGAGTTAACCTCGAATACGTCCGTTACGCGGATATTGTCGGCAATCTTGTCGTGACTTATCGTGGCCGATTAAAAAATTCTGGCGCGAGAAACTCGACTTGTCGATAATTCATATAATGTAACGTTCTAACCGAGAAGGAGGGGGGAAGAGGAGGGATTTTTATCAACAGAGACGCGGGTATATCGGCTCGACCATTTTTATGCACCCTTTCTTCTTTCCCCCGCGAATATCTGCACGATAGATATTATCGTAATACAAATAGGCCAAGATATAAATATCCTTCCTTCGTTTTGGGTGCAGAAAAGTTCGAATAATAAGAGAAACACACATTTCGAACATCCAGTTCAACCAGCATCCCTCTCCATAGCAATACACGCTTCGATCGAACGTTTTGTCGAAATTAATTAGTTTCCCTGCACGAACAATTTCCGAATTCGCGGCCTCGAAACGAAATTCTGAATAATCAATTTACAATTCACGAGCAGATTCCTTTTTCTCATAATTGAGATTTCCCGATCTCACCCGCGATATCTTCTCGCGCTTCACCCCGTATTTAATTTCGACCCCCGGCAAAAAATCGAGGAGAGGAGGAAGAGGAGAGGGAACATCTGCTTCGAGGGAAAATTCGAATACGCGCGATTCGAATTTCGGTTCTTCTTAGTTTCCTTCGTTCGAGATATTCATCCGCGATGACGTGATTCAATGGTGTTCCTTTTTTCTTTTTTCTTCACCTCGTCCATTACGAGATGAGAAATATCCATGGGTTTATCATGTCCCGGCGTAATTTCCTTCGGTAGGATCCGGTATTACGGTACCCGTTGTTAGACAAACTTATCTTATTATCGAGTTGCCCTCTCCTAATTCGATTGGATCGATTGGAAAAGTAGTATGAAACGAGAGTAGCCGCCTTAAGAGCATTGGCTCGATAAATAAAGGAATTTCATACTTAGACCGGAGAGAGAGAGAGAAAGGGAGCGATACCGCGCAGATATGCTATCGAATAAACGACAAATGACGGGAACTCTCTGGCTCTCGGGGCGAACAATTTATCCCCAAGTAGTAACGAAAAACCATTTCGACGATTGGACGTATGAACGTTGACCGGGTTTCGTCCCGAGTTCATCCAACTTCCATTAAATATTTGCCGTATCGCGTTCCTTTCCGCGAAATAAGAACCGACACTGCTCTTTTCTGTAAAGCCTCTGTGAACAAGTTGCGCACGAATGTACCGGGTTGGCCGGTAATTCATTGTACAAACGAGATCAAGGGAGATTCTATGGCACGAGATAAAAGGGGGGGAAATACGAGACTCGTTCTCCGCTGAATCGATCGGCTAATTCTTAATCGGAGACGAAGAAGAGTAAAATCTTATCGGTTGAAAGGAATCAAGATTTTTCAAAAAAAAAAAATCGAGAACCTTTATTTCGTTCGAACCGATCTATCCGGTGGAAAAGGAATAAAATATTTGAAAAAGAATTTAATTGCAATTTTTAAATATACAATTATTGTCGATACGCACGTAAAATAGAGATGAAGAGAATAAAAGAAAGAGACTAATTTGCCAATGCAACGTTGGAATCTAAACTCATCTCACATCTGTTACGTATCCAACAAAGAGGAAAGAGAATAACGATCTAATTGCAAGATAGAAGAGGGGAAAGCGAGCACGCGTTTGCGCGTGCAAATATACCGAGGTTCAAGAGTAAAACGCCGGTAAATTTAATCTTGATTTAATTTCGTCAAATCGTCGTCGCAGTCGCAATTTCCCTGATATCGCTGAATAATTGGACGCTCTGTACAAACATTAGGAGGTGGAATGACCGGGGCGGGCGCCCTATATACACCCCGCGGGACTACGGAGACATGCCAATATTTAATTTTAATTCCTCTTCTTCTTCCGTAAAATCGGGGAGTCACTGATTCATGGCTTCGTTAAATCGATCGGGAAGATAAATTCGGAGCGACTGAGGAAGGGGGTCATGCCGAAATGAATCATGCACGTCGAAATCTCGTTTATCGATTTTATCCTCGACCTTCGCGCCGCATTTCCTGCGCTTTTCGTCTAATAGAGGACTTTTAAAGATCGGCTAATTTGCATCTGTTCGCAAGAACGTACAAAAAAGTAGACAGCTCAAGTTCGGAGTAACGTAATTCCAAAAAAAAAAAAAAGGATTCTCCATCGTCGAATGTTCGTTCTCGAAATAAGATATTGCAAAATTTCTAGAAATTTACTTTCTAAAAATTATTATTAAACGGACAAACAGTCTCTCGAATGTACTCAGACATCCAATTGGCAAGCGATACGTTGTTGCTTCGATTTCAAACCGACGATATATCATTAGTCAGTCTCTTGCTTTTAACCTAAGAGTGTTATTCCATCGCGAGAATATATATATATATATATAAAGTTCTCGAACGAATGTGAGGGCGTGACCACCACTGTGCACGACGACATCATCTCGAGTCCGCGTCAGAATTGAAAAATCTCGATAATCAAGAGACGGGACACCGCGAGAAATCCGTGCGGCACACGGATCTAGTTTCTATCTGCTGACCCCGCTTCCCTCGCCATCTTTGTCGAACGTAAGAGGCGAAAAGGGGGGCTATATTACCGCCCAGCTTAAAGCAACCCCCTATACCATCGGCGTAATCCCAATCTTCTCTCCTTTCCGTCTGCCTGTCAGCCGGGTTAACCGACCGGCGAATTAATTAAACTTCTATTTACGATATCGATGAATCAGCGATATTCCGGGGAGAGCGTCTGCCCGCCGCCCGGTTACCAATGCTTAAGGAGCAACGTAATAAATTTTCAAAAAGTGCTCCGCCCAAGTGCTTACCTTTCCTTTTCCCTCCCCCAGGGTTGTCCGTTCCTCCTCTCCCCCGATTATGAAGGGGGAACAAGATCCTTGTTCCCCCGGATATAATAGAAAAGACCGAATGTAACAAGATGGATGAAGGGAGGATGGATGGATGGATGGATGGATGGATGAAATACGAATATTCATATCGAGAGGAGATCTTCCACGCGTACCGCGATTAATGTCAATGAAAATAGGGGAGGAGGGGGTTAAAAAAGGTTACTCTCGAAGCAAAGCGAAATAATTCGTATTGTGACACACGAATACTTATATCGAAGGAGAGAGGGGGGATGAATTCCTTCTGCCTTCAACTCGATTTAATATCAATAAAAATCATTTTTTAATCCTCTAAGCCGATTCAAGGCGCCACTGTCGAAGTTTCGAGGGAATTGGAGCTCCCCGTGAAAATGAAAATAGGGGGGCAAAAAAGTTACTCTCGAAGCAAAGTAAAATAATTCGTATCGTGACACACGAATATTTATATCGAAGGAGAGAGGGAGGGATGAATTCAAGGCGCCACTGTCGAAGTTTCGAGGGAGCTCGAGCTTCTTTAGATGGGATCTCCCCTCCCCTCGATCCCTGCCCGCGAATTTTAATATATAAATACGGCGGCCGTGTAACGAGGGTGGTAACCACAGACGAAATAACGCGGGGGAGCGACTATTAATCACGGCTGGCCGGCGTACGACCGCGGCAAACGAGAACTGCAGGTATTTCGGAACGGAATATGCGCCATGACCTGAGGGATTCCGTCAGACAGGGTGCAACCATTGATCGGTGATATTTACATTTCGAAAATGGAGAGAGAGGGAAGACCGAATGGATCTTGCCATCGAAGGCGTCTTGATTTCTCATCGCGAAGATTAAGAATTTAATCGACGAACGTACGAAAAAGTAAAATTAAACGGAAAGGAGAGGGAAGAGGAGAGGAAAAAATTATTCCAACGTTCGTACGTGAGTTTGGAAAATCCGTGAGATTCGAGAGGGAAATTCGTGAGGCAAAACGGTTTAATATCGAAAAACGCTGAATCGATAACACGGTCCACGTGCATTCCACGATTGACGATAATAACAATAACGAATTTCCGATCCGGGCTAGAAGCACAGCTAGATAGATCATCCTCGTGAAATATCGCGAACTGTAATTTATTTCCACGATCGTTGAACGTTTCGTTGTTCCAACGAGGAAATAAGGGATCAATGGGGAAAAATTTGTATCCGTTGGTCGAATCGGCAACTGAATCACCGATGTGTGTGTATATATATACCGGTTAAGAAGAAGGAAAAGCGCGGAATTTAACTTGAAAAGATGAAGAGAAGAGAGAGAGAGAGAGAGTGAGAGAAGATGGAGGGGGGAGAAAGGAGAAGAATTCCCCGCGGAGGGAACAAAGTGCGCTCAAGGGAACAAAGAAAGAAAGGGGAAACAAGAGGTAATGTTTAATGTCTGGTACCCTCTTAATAAAATCCCTCGCGCTCCAAGAAATATCGTGAATAGGAGGTTCCGCGAGGTTGCGGGGGCTTAATGGGGGGAAACGAACGGGGACAAACATTGCCGAACATTTTACTCGTAGCGAACGAATTATTAACTCGTTCGTAGACCGCGGCCGACGATTAATCGACGCGAAAGGGGACCGACGCCGAGGACCCCGACCACGATGAAGGCCAGCCTGAAAACCCGACGTCCGTGTAATTCCATTGAAAACGTCTCGATGTCGTCGACATGTCTGTGTCTGTGTGCGCGCGCGTAACAGGAGAGAAGGGAACCGAAATGTAGGGAAGAGATAGAAATTTAGAAGAGAGAAAAAAATCTCCTCTCATCGTCCACTTTTTCCTAGACGCTTTCTCGCGTTGTATAATAAAAATTAGCACTCGCACGAACGTCGATATCACATTCCCCCACCGAGAATAGGTAGATACGCGATGGAAAATAAACAAATGGAATTCCCTCCCCTTTCCAATCCCATCGGGGCGTGTCGCGACGGTTACACCGCCAACTTTTTGTATATTCATAAATTCACCTGTTTCGCATCTGGTTCGATGTATAACCCGAATAGTATATAGCTTTATACACACACACATATATATATATATATCCGAGCGTCAAAGTTGCAACCCCTATGATCGCTTGTTTCCAAAAGTCAAACTACTATTAAGTTTTTTCTTCGCTCTCTCTGTTCTTCGCGAGGGACAATACCGAGAGTGAGCACGAAGGGGTTACATTTTACCCCCTCCCTCCTGCCCCGAAATAACGTCGGTGGGACATGGACAGAGCCGCCGATTCGATCTGGCACGCACACGTGCGTATATCCCCCTTCGTTTCTACGCGATGGTTCCTACCTCTAATAATATACCGGGTGTCCGTAAAATCCGCGAACCGCAACCACCGCACGATCCGACACACGTGACGCGCAACTCGCATTCGGCCAGCTGGAGTGTGTGCCGGGCCAAACCACCGAACGCTCGTTCTGTCCGGCTAATTTACTTTTTGTATTTTCCGTTTAAATTGACCGACCATGCCCGATAGCTGCTCTCTCTCTCTCGCTCCACTCCGCTCTCCCATCTCCCTTCCACGCATGGTCGAAAACCTCGTTCTCCATTCGCGGCCAGCGAAGCTTCACTAACCGTGAATGCCAATCTCCTCGTCCACCGCGAGGCGATATCTTTTTTTTTCCCCTTTCTTTCTCTCTCTCTCTCTGTGTCGTCCTTTCTCTCCATTCGTTCATCCGTCCCTCTTTTTTTCCGTTACGTCGCTCTCTCTCTCTCTCTTTCCCTGTCCATCGACAACCCTGTCGCCCGTTTCCGCTCAAATTTTCCGTGGCAGACGTAATCGTTCCCTCCCTCCTCCCCGTTCGGAAAAATCAGCCGCGACTCCCTTTGCCCTTTGATGGAATCGGCCTACCCCGTCTCCCGAACGAAAAAACAGGAAACGCGGCCGCTGTTCCGAATCGACTTCCGAATAAAGTACGAACCCCCCGTCCGCTTTTTCCCTCCCCATCGAGCAGACAGATGTTACGCGTTGTTTACCGGTTTATCCATCCTACGAAAATCGGGTGAAATCGGGCGAAAGATTATACGGCGAAATTGGTGAAAATGGGAAATATAACGTAATATAGGTAATATAGGTTCCTTGTCGAGGAGGATAACGCGGTTGGAGGTGGCGCGGATTTTAAATTTTCTATCTTTTTGTTTTTTTTTTTCCTCCCTCTTCGATTCATTCCGAATGAAAAAAGGCATCGCGGGCAAATTTGCGCGCCCGCTTTATGACTCTTACTTTGTGATTCGGCCGATTCGATTTCCAGCGTACCCGGGCAAGTGAAACGCGATTATATTTATTGGAAATGGGAATTTGTTTGGAGAAAGAAACCTTTGTCGCTTGTCTGTCCCATTAATGCTTTGCGAAGTTTGGTTTCTTTTCTGGAAATTGATTGTTCGTAATATCGGAATTCTTAAGTAACATTATAATCGTAATATTACGATTCAAAGTGGAATAATTAGCCTCGAAAGGATCGGTTTAGATCGGATCAATTGGTTATCGTCCAATGAAAAAAATAGAGAAATAGAGAAGAGCGAGATGAAACTATAAGATTTATCACGATTAAGCGAATTCTATGTAAGTTTAGAGAAGTGAAAAAGTCTGTATCGAACGTCGTTATTAATATATTAATTCGATGAAACGGTGAAATGTTTTTTAAAAGAAAATTTATCGATCAATTTCCCATTATATTTTATCCAATTCCTCCATTTTCCAATAATCATCGCGTTGGTCGATTACTTATTTTAAACTAGCTAACTAACTATTGCGTATTATTGCAATAACGTTATACAGTTCCATTAGCGCGATGATTAATCTGTAATTCTACAATTCCTACATGAACCGCAAGCAGGATTTACAACAAAGATTAAATCATGCCTAGAATGCATTTAATTAAGATAGGTTTAATTGTAGAACGCAATATCGCGCGATAATTAACTAGTTCGTTTCAAATCGATCGGTGCAGTTTTATGAATACGTAAAAAAAAAAAAAAGAGAGAGAAAGGAAAAAAAAATAAAGCGGAGGGGTATATAACGTTCCTTTCATTCTTGTGATTTTTCCACACTCGGAACGCGGAAAATTCTTTGCGCCAGAATTGATGCATGCGATCTGTTGTTAAATCGAATGAAAAATATCATTTCTCGTACAATGGGTCAGTCGAGGCGTCACACCTAACTGAACTATAACTATATCCATATCCTGTCTTTCCAATCGTTTTTTTTCTTATGTAAATTGAAAAAAAAATAAAAACGATCGAAACAGGCATAAAAGTTGATACGTAAAACTTTAATTGCTTTTACATCTGTTTCAACCCTTTCCAAAGAGAAGTATATTATAACACCTTGTGTTTATCATTTAAAATTAGTCTTACGATAATTTCTTACCAATCGACTTTCCTTCTTCATTATTTTCTCCTCAAATCCCTCGATTCGATGATAAACGCGTACTTCAATCGCTCATAACTCGATCAATATTTTTCGCGCCTCAATTTTTGCGTTTGTTTCGGCCTCCGGGATCCTCCAAAGATGTTCCACGGATATATAACGTATATATAATATACATATATACGTTATAGAGCCAATATTTGAAGCAATTTGAAGGAAACAAAATGGACGGCTAATTATTAATCGGCAACGTTTTATTAATAGCCCGTTAACCGCGGTCGCAACTTTCGTAAATGAGGCCACCGATTTGGAAAGAGGGGAGGGGGAGAAACGATTGCAAAATTTGCCACGCTAACGTATACATTTGCGGCGGGCAGCGAGCCCGTCAGTTGTAAAATGCTAAACAAACCGAGGGTGTCCGTTCAAATAACGTGCGCCGACCAACGTCACTAAATAACCGCTCGAACAAGCAGCCCGCCCTTGTTTTCCACCCCAAAAACCGTTCGACTTTTCCAGCCTGCCTCTATACCCTTCCCCCCCCCCTCCCCGCCCGACGTCTATTTTCCCGGATTTCTGAATTAACGCCGAGCCCCCAACGTTGAAACGTTATTTTGCTTGCCCCCAACATATGAATCCATTCTAAACGCTAATTTTACATCCGCTTTTGTTCCCACGAATTTTACAATGACACGTGTTTCCATATATATATTTTTCCGCCTCGTCATCTGTTTTTTTTTACTTTTTATTATTCCTTTTTTTTCAATATTTCGCCAGTTTTTTTCTGTTTTTTTTTTTTTGTTTTTTCCAGAGCGAAGGGGGGAGAGGCACAGAAGAATAGAAATACATTATTCGCGGAACGAATTAACGGTGTCGGGGGAGGATTAGATTTTGTTTAGAAAATTATTTATCCCCGCGCTTTGATTTGGAGAGAGGCCGAAGAGGTGAAATTATCTCTATTTGATAATTAAGCTTGAAGAAATGGAACGAGAGATGGTTACTTAATATCGTTGCGAGCGCGATTGATTTTGTATGGAAGGTCGATTATTATATAATAAGTAAACTTTTCCATCTGGAACAATCGAATATATATGATAAAACGATTTTCGAACGTTCGCATTCATTGCACGTTGTATTGTGCGTTACTGAAGAATAAAGCGCGGAAAGTAGAATTTTTTTTTTTAAATATAATTAATCCTGTTCCGCAATGTAAATATTTCTACTGTGCTTGGTATTCTGTGATTTCGTATTCGAGACAGAGGGCAGAGACAATAGACGTAAGATTTAATTTAAATACGTGATTCGTTCGATGTTCCGATAATTAGTTCTTGGGAGAAGTGACGTTTGAATAATCGGAGTTTGGGTTAAGCAACGTTGAGATAATCGACGTTCCATCGTATTGCCTCCTTCGAACAGTTCGATAAAGGAGGACACTCTGTCCTTACAGAGAAGGGGAGATTGATGAAATACGTATCCCGAATAGAACAAACGATCCAACAACGCTTGATTAACTCTCTGCTATATCACGGATCGCGCAAGTATAGAAATCCTCATCCTTTAATAAATAAGATAATACAGGATCCTCCAACAAACCTCCTAGAAAATCTATAGATCCTAAAAATCCTGGCACCTTTATCTCTATTAAAATACACACGCTACTAAAATAATTTCGCAAAAAATTAATTACGTCGAGATATTTTAAAAAGTCCAAAAATCGAATATTTGTGCAGGATACAGATCTTTATAAACAAATACAAAAAATCCAACGACAGCATTTCCATGATACATACGAAAGAAGAACTATCCTTCCTTTCCTTTCTCGAGAAAAAAATTGTCAAACCCCAGGAAATCGCGTTTAACATACGATTAATCCACAATCTCGATCAACACCTTTCCTGAGAGCGAGACGCGCGCGCGTGGCAATTGGGGGCACGAGCTAAAACGCGGTACGTGATTCCATTTTGTTTAGCCGAGTCCCTGCTCTTTCTCTCTCTCTATCAAAGTTTCCGGCCGCGCCAGACTGTACCAGTTCGCCGGCGAAACTGAAACTTAACGTATCACAAAGTTGTCGAGGAAATCCGGCAAGAAGGGAGCCCTCCCTGTTCGTTCCGCTTTCTTCGGCTCCTGCTGGGACGGAGCCACCACCACGAGTGAAGATAGCTACTTTGGAGAGAAGGTCTCGAAACAGAGAAGAGGACGGGAAACGAGGAAGGGGAAGAAAAGAAAAGAAAAGGAAAGGAAAGGAAAGGAAAAAAAGGAGGGGCAAAGGTTACCGAGGTACACACTCGCGTCTCGCGCCGGGATCCTAGAACGTGACTGGACTCGTGACACGCACGCCCTTCCAAAGAGTTAGCAACGAGCATCCTTCTTGGATCGCTTTGACACCGTGCTCAACGACCCTCGTCGCCTCCCAGAGGTACAAACTCGCCGTGGTTTCTCCTTATCTCGTAACTTCACGTCGGTTTTCGGTGTCGACCCTCCTCCTCCTCCTCCCTTTAAATCCAACATTTACGATCCAACTTTTCTCCCGGCCCGTTTATCACAATTATTATTATTATTATTATTATTATTATTATTATTATCGTCATCATCATCACGGTGCTCGAGAAAGAGA
This sequence comes from Apis cerana, assembly GCF_029169275.1. Lineage (NCBI taxonomy): Eukaryota > Metazoa > Arthropoda > Insecta > Hymenoptera > Apidae > Apis > Apis cerana. The sequence goes on along the minus strand of NC_083853.1, from coordinate 9,690,050 downwards.
TATTTTTCGAAGATCTAAGTTATTAGTCGCAATGTCGATCGTTGTTCGGATCAAAGAGGATAGGGTTTCCAGATCTAGCGAAATGATTGTTTTACGGTTACTTCGCAACGGTTTCACGCGTTCGAACGTATTACTTTCGCCGGGATTGGACACAACTTGTCCAATCGTGGTCTAGAATATAGATCCTTGAATCTAGATCTTGAACTCTAGTTTCCGTTCTAAATGCAAACGCGGCTCGAGCAAGCAGCGGTCGGTCGTTGGCGAATTATTTCTCTTCCACCGAGCTCGCCGCCCTCCCTCCTCTTCCTTCCCTTACCTTTTCCAAGTTTGTTCGCCAAGCGAGGCAAGAAACGAGCATCGCTTTTCGAGAGCACGATTCTCGTCCCCTCGAGAGAATTTCCACGAGAGATTACCGCCATTGAGAGATAAAGATGGAACAATTGAGAACGAGGGGGAGAGAGAGAGAGAAGTCATTCTTCCCACCATCTACGTTTAATATTCGATCGTATGGAACGCGACGAGCTTTGACAAAAGTCCTCCCCCGTTTCGTTCGTAGACGCACACTCACACGCGCGCGCGGGTAGACTCTTCTCATCTCGCGTTTGAAAGACGCGAAGAAAAGGGGGAGGAAAAGAAGGATTCCACCTCTCCCTCTATTTGTCATATCTCTTTGTTTCACGACGTTTAATGTTTGCGCTCGTCCGGCAGATCCTCCCCCTTCCTCTTTTATTCCCATCGATCAAGCTCTCCCTCGAACCTCTCCACCCTGTCCAAAGATAAATCCAGATTTATTTACGATCCCTCCGTTCAAAAGGTCAACACGGGCGCGAATGTCCCCCTCTCTCCTCTCCTTGTCGCAGAGGAGGGCAAGGAGGAGGAGGAGGAGGCGAGATTGTATAATACGACTGACCTTATTCGCGGGCTAACCTTTCCAACCGGCTTAACCCCGCCGAGGACACATCCCACGGGACGCAAAGTCGCGACTGCATCCCGAATCCTAATCTTGGTTAGCTGACAGAAGCCATCCAAGAAGGCGATATTTCGTCGCAACGGGGATACCCGACCATCCAGCGTTCCCTTCTCCGCGTTTATTTATGGGGCCGCCGTATAATATTCAGAACGCGTGATCGCTACGACACACAGCACCCCCTCGCCCCTCCCTGTGCTTCTTACTCGACGACATTTAACCACACATCGACGATTGTGGAAACGCTCGAGGATAAACTACGATATTTCGCTTCCTTCCTCCTCCCTGTCATCGCCAAGGAAAAGAGGGGAGGAAAAAGATGGCTCGATCCTCGTTGTCTTGTTACATCTTTCCAACGAAACGACGAGTCTGGAGAGAATTCCTTTCGATCGTTCGTGGGCGAAATGTAAAACCGGAGCGGACAAACAACAAATAGCGGTTACGTCATGTTGGGGAGAAGATAGGTGCGCGGCGAGGAGCGATTTGTCTTTGACCTATCGCGGATTGCAGGTTTTTCCACCAGGTTGTTAATAACGGCCTGTACAACCACCGATAAGGATCGCCGCCATTTGTCTAGGCGGCCGGCTCGCAAATTTTTAACGACTCCCCCCCTTTCTCCGCTTGTTTCGATCATTCCACCACCGTCCCCTCCTACGAGGAAGGGAGAGGAAAGCTTCGTCTTAAACGATTTAATTATCTTCCGCGAAAGCTTCTTTGGATATTCGAGTTTCTCCCCGCCGAGAAGATATTTTACCCGCTTTTCGAGCACGATATTTCGCGTGTATATCCACGATACTTTGCTCCTAACCGGAGAATATTTTTCCAGCCGGCCAAGCTGAAACGAGCCGCGAATTGTTTCCACCTTTGAGCCATTCCCGACCAGTGACGGGATCATTTTTTAGATGAATTTCTCCGTTGCTGTTCCGTCTAAAATACGCGGGGGTTAATGAAATAAGTGGCGCCAGAAGAGTCAACCACAGTTTCCGTACTTCGAAGTTGACCAAGTTTCCGAGAAGTTTCTAGTTCCAGATTTCGAATTCAGGAATTTACAACAATCCTATCCATCTTCAGCCTCGTTAGCCAAAAACTTATTGTATCGGTGTCCTTATCGTTGTCGACCGAGGAGAGAGATGGTTAAAAAAAAAGGGGGATTGGAAGAGCAAAGTATCTTTCTTTAACGGCCGTAAATCAACGTGAACACATCCTTGCGAAAACGATGTTCCATTTCGACGTGCGTCGAAAGGCTACGGCAATCTCGATTCCCGAGAAATCGTTCACGACCATTCGATATATCCCGTTTCCCCTCGATAAAATCGGCCACGGAATATCACGTGGCGACGTATCATCGACGGTAACCGGAAAAACTTCATCCCTCCTGAAAAACTTTCTTTCTTCCTTTCTTTCTTTCCCTCTTTCTTCTTCCTCTCTAACCTTTCCTTCTCCCCGTTGGTTTAGTTAGAGGGGAGAGGGGGTGAACGAGTGACAGCGGAAGAAGAATTTCCATGGCCGCGGTATCGTGTGTAAGGCATCGTCGTTTTAATACAACTTTCGATTGGCACCCTCGGCCGGACCTTCAACGAATCCGATACCCCAGAGCCAAAGACGAGGGTAGTAAATCAGTCGAGTGCAGCTCGGGGGTTGGTCGTCCAGGACAACACGTAGCTGCCATCTATATTCGTGCCCCTCGCCTCTCAGCCTTATCCCCCTCCCCCTCTCTCGACCTCTATACCGTTCCTCAACCCACCCTCGTCTCGTGTCGTTTCGACGCCACAACCACCGCCACCGTGTGTGTGTGTGTGTGTGTAACAGGCACGAAGACTCCCTATAACCTTCTGGAAAGGCACGATACACCTTGTCGGGCCGCACAGATTTATATCCAACCGAAATCGAGTTTGATGCTGATCGTACCTAAAACGGTACGATATACGAAACACGATGCTCGTTCGCCCTGCTATTTTTTTCTCTCTCTCTCTTCCTTTCTCTTCCTTCTTTTTCTTTTTTCAGTGACCTATCTGTCAGTGATAATGACCGTCGTCGCGAGGATTTTGAGTAGATGGGTAATATTCGATACCGAGGGACCCAGCGAAGGAGAGAATTAAGTTTGAAAAGTTTTTTTTTAGATACGTGTGAAATCGTTATTTTCGGATTGGATATCGATAAGAGGTTGCTTCTGTGCACGGTGGAAACGAAATTTTATTGTTTAAAAATTTTTGTTTTTCCTTTTTTTTTAGAAAAATCGAGATTAAACGTAGAGAAGGAAGGAATTCGTATTTTCTGAAATTAATTTTGAAACGGAGTAAAATTAATTCTACACTTTTTGCTTATTTTCGCGTGTATAGAATAACCTTTTGTCGATAATTCATTCGTATCTAATTGGCCAGTTGTTTCATTCGTTCCGGTTGAAAACTACAAATGAGAAAATTTTATTCTGTATTTTTGACTTATTTTTCCATAATCATCCTACATCCATTTTGTACATTTATTTCTGTATACATCTCATTCCAACCTTATTGGAATATCCTCGAAACTATCTGATGATTTTAAAAAAATGTTTCAAACGTTAAATATAATTGTAGTTTATTATTATACGAAAGCAATAATCTACTAATCGCGTTCCCCTCTTTCTTTCATAAATTTTACAAACTTCGAATTAAAATACAAAATAAAATAATAACGCAAACCCATTTTAAAAATCTTTACGCATCTTCCTCCCCCTCCACTTTATAACTTTAATTTTCGTTACCTTCAAACGAAAATTTCTTGGTTATCGTCAATAATTCCAAGATACTCGAGTGGATCCATTTAAACGGGACACCTTTAATATACAAGGGAAATCCGTCTGAAAGATTCGGGTCAAAGGTAAACTCGGTCACGTAGTCGAGAGCATCGAATATCGGTATACGTGAAAATCATACATCCGGTTTTTCAATATAATACATATATCCAATCATCGGAAGCTGATAGTTGGTAAACCATCGTTTTATGAGACACGAACGGGTTCACGATGAAACGAGATTAAGGCTGACAGAGAGAGAGAGAGAGAGAGAAGGGTCCACGGATTCCACAAATATTATGAATAATTCCCTCGCTCTCTTGTATAATTACTAAGCGCTCGTCGGCGCATTTGCGCGGGATCCGTTACAGAAACGATTATACGCGCATCATCAACGTGCCATGTACGCTCAAACGATATCGATCGGCCACGAGCTGCTCGTTACTCAAACGTAAATAAATCAGATTATCGACTTAGTCCGAAAGAAGAGTAGAGAGGAAGGGGCGGTCGTCGAAACTCTCTTTAAACTCGGGAACGGGTAGGGAAGCGTCGGGGGGACGACGCAAGGAGGAGCAAATAGTAACGAAAGTTTGCCTTGTTTCGCGTTTTTCTCTCGATTTCCACTATACGTAAGGCTCGCCGCCATGGGCGGATAAGTGGAGGCGGCGGTTGTTTGCGCATCGACTCGATTAAACGTGGCGAATCGAGGGAAAATCGCGTCTCGGGAAAACCGCCAATTTGCCTCCGGTTCCTAGGAAAATTATCAGATTTTCAGCGGCACGCCGTTACCCCACGGCGAATCACGCGGTCGCCTTTTCCCCTCCTCTGATGCATAGTTAATTACAATCCCGTTAGAGGCACGCAAGACTGGTAAATTAAAGCAATTTCTGCCTCGTAGCCGCGTTAATGCCTCTAATGACGCGCGCACAGGCGTCGCCGTTTCGAACAACGACGGTTCAATTAATATTGATAACTTCAATTAACGCGGGCCGATTCGACTTGCGCGAATGCGTCGGCGCAGCGACGCGACACGTGTCCCTCCCCTCCCTCTCCCCTCCTCCCCCCGCTATATTCTCGCATCGTTCTCGCTTGCAGCACGGTTGCTGCGAGTCGAAATGAAAATATACGTATCCGCCGGGTGTATTCGTCAATTTCTTCCTTCTCCCTTCTTTCGAACGTTTACGTATTCACGCGGATTTATCGTAGGTTTAGATTTATATCGTAAGTTGAACGGTGAAATGAAAAATCGAGGGAAAAAGTTGCAGGTGTTAAACAGCGAAAAATGTGACGAGATCACGAGAAACGTCTGCACGTTTAGGAATATTCGCGTTACTGCGAAAGGAAAGCGGGAAAACATTTTTTTTCATTTTATATGTATGTATATATATTTTTTTTTGGAAGAAGCCGGATGACACGACGCTCGCATATACGTTCGTTCGTATCGAACGTATTGACAAAATTTGTCAAACGTCAGCACGACGATTTTTTTTTTTTGTATTCAAAAAATTAGTTTCAGAAATATCGTACGGTCAAAGGATTTATCCGGGATTTTACAATACGGGTCTATTCAAAAGTCAAACTGATTAACTTCGTTTCCCGTCGAATTTTCAATTTTCGCGCCGAAATCCAATTTCGCCGTAATAATAACAATTCGGAAATTATAAATTCATCTCGACACGGTTAATCGGTTTGGGCGCACGATTATAAATGTTACTTGAGTGATTTCGCAAGAATCTTGCTTCTTGGCGGATCGATATCGTTCGCAATTAAAGGCAGTAAAGTCCATTAATTAATTAATTAATTAATTAATTAATCGATCAATTATTTGTACGTAATTATTTTCGGTCTGACGAGCCCTGTAGCAGTTCTGTCGCGCGCCAATCCACCATTTCTGAGAGTTTCATTTCATCGCGGCCGGCAATTGCCGTGCCGCGTGCCACGTTCTCAGAACTGTTGACACCAATTACCGGCAAAACATCTATTTCCGACGATGATACCGTTTCAACCGTTTCAACGATACAAATTTTAAACGGGGAAGCTTGGATATTGCCGCTGTTTCTCCTTCGCCCCCCCTTTAACTAAACTTTAACGCTAAATTTACTCCGCACTTTGGTGAACGTTACACCCAAAATCGCGATAGAATTTGGTTTAATGAAATTTTATATCGAATTATCCCTTACGAACATTTTTACAATGATAATAATATAAGATATTTGCATTACTCGTCGAAAATGAAATGAAAAAAAAGAAAATGTTTAATCGATACGACTAAAAGCAATCCGTTCCTTGTAAAATCAACTTTGATCATTTAATGATGGTTCGTTTCGTCGAATTTACACACGGTTATTTGCCAATCCCGCGATAAAATAATGAATGTTGAACGGCACGAAAATAATAATAAAATAGCCCATCGAACACGGATAAATATTGAAGATTCCTGCTATATTTGCGATAAGATAATCTTTATTGATATTGGTACATAATAATCTTGTATTTACAAAATTATTTGAATCAATATTTCTCCATATATCTGAAGCTGAATATACGATCTTTTTTTTTTACATATATATAATTTCCTAAATAATAATATAAATTTATGGATACTCGATAAATAACAATACCCTTTCTTTCTTTTCTTCTATCATCCCGCACAATTCCTATCGATCGAACAAAAGATCGCAGCGCCGTGGAATCGATTACAGGGGACGCATCATACTTGACAAGCTCGCGTTATTGCAAAAGTAAAAAGGAATCGATGAAACGAGCGAATATTAAATAAAAGAAACGTCGGGAGAAAAATTAACAAGACGAACGTGCGAGGAGAGGGAGGGGAGGCGTAAAAAAAGAGGCATACGATATAACACGAGAGAAAGCGGGAGGAAACAAGCGGGGAAAAGAACGATCCAACGGAGAGTAGTGTTGGCGGAATCAGAAATCGATTGTTCGGCAATAACAATTCGGTGCATTCAGCTGTGGAGGAGGCGAACAGGAGGAGGAGGAGGAGGAGGGAGCGACTACTTTCGCGTTCGGCGCAATATCTGTGAGTGCATTTTCCCCGGATATCGAGGCAGACCACACGCGACCGGATAGGAGCCGTGCATACATGCCCACCCTCGCCAATAACAAACGCCGATTTTTCGAGCAACGAAAAGAGCGTGCGGCAACCTGTGGCCGCAACGTGTGCGCCACGATCCTCGAGTATCGAAAGCGAAACGGAACCAGGCCTCGTGGCCATTATGCGCCGGCTACAATACGCACCACGTTACGTGCCATTACGTGCCATCGTTCTCCACTCGCGGAAATAGCGCGTTTTTACAATCAACCGTGCGCTCCATCTTTCGATCCCACTCAAATCGCGGCTCCGCATCGATTGCCAATCGATCGTCAATTTTAACTTTGTGCCTTTTTTTTCATTCGGAGGATAGCTTAACTCGATTCGAAGAACGTTCTGATGTTCCTGAGAATTGAAATTAATCATTGGTTGGTTCAGAGGGAGACGAGTTTAATAGAAGGTTTGGTTTTAACTGTTTCATGTGGATCTTTGAAGTATATAATTCTGTTTATTCATTTTTTAATTTAAACAACGAAGGATTTATCGGTATGTATTCAATTAATGTGGTTTATAAATGTTTGAAGAGACGTTTTTTTTTCAATAATTCAAAGTATGATTTATCAATTATTATAGCAATTATTAATAATTGTAATTTTCTTTAAATTTCGATGAATTTTCATTTTTCACCGAATCAAATTTCATCTCTTCGTACATTAATAAACTTTTTCTCTTTTCAATTCGAAGAATCACATTAATATGCAATTAACATGATTTATAAAAATCGAAGAGAAGAAATATCGAAACCTTTCAAAATTCCACCATCCAACCAACTTTATTTATTTATTTTTTTTTCCAATTTAAATAATTGCACGATTCATCGATATGCCGTTAGCAGAAAAAACACAGTTTGGAGAATGTCGTGAAGCGATCATATTTCACGGGACGAAAAATTACAACGAGCCGCGAAACGGCACGTAACCGCGTCGTATGTGCTCGAGGGTGCGGTTCGATGATACACAAGATTCCTTGGATCGTAAAAGGCCCGTATCTTTCGATTTGGAGGTGAGCAGGAAGGCCGGGCCACTAAGGAAATAGCAGGTTTTACAATCAGGCGAAGCGACTCTTTAGAGAGGGTGAAACTGGGTAGCCATCGAAGGAAACAAGGGTTCACTGTGTTCACTTCGTAATGCACTGTTCAAAGATTCTTCGTCAACCTCGCGTACTCCTCGACGTTGAAAGGCAAAAGGATCGCGTTCGGGCACGCGCGTTTGTTTGTAATAGGTAGGTATTTTTTTTGTTGTTTTTTTGTTTCTCCCTGTGGCAAACGACAGCGATACCGTTGTTCGGAACGTGTATTGTGCCTCGCGTGTAGTTGTTTCTGTCAATCATACGCGGTCGATGGAAACGACGCGAAATTGCCGAAACCGCGAAATAGAAAGCTGCCGTGTCCACAATTTTGGGGGGGAAATAAAAAATAATGAAACAACCAAGGAAATGTTTTTTTTCTCTCTCTCTCTCTCCCCCCGCCCTCGGGAGCGTCAAAATTTCCACGAACTAGGACGTAGCGCAAATGAAAGTTTAGAAAGATCCGCTTCTCTTGCACCTTATCCGTCGAAACGTCGAATTAACTTTAAACTTTATCCACGTTTTCCTACGTTTCACGATCGAAGTCTCGAATTTCCTTGACAATTTTCTATCTCTCTAACCGGGATCTTTCTCGAATTTCAAGCCGTAATCGGGGACATTCTCATCATCCCGTAGCAATTCGTGAAAGGAGGAAAATGGGGAGGAAAGAAAAAATGGGGTTGGGGGACGCGTGAAAACTGGCCGAGTTAAAGGGCAACGGGGCGGAAGGAAGGAGAAACAAAGAGTGGGGGAGGGGAAATTGGTCGAGAATAACTAAGGGTGATGAGGGGGGTGAGGGTGGGTGACAGGCTGCGCAACGTTGGGCCGAGAGAACGCGTAAACTTAATTGACAAGCACAGGTGGCGCTCAAACCTGACTACCTTTTCCTTCTCGCTGCTACTTAACTACTCTACTCGAGGCGCCTCCTCTCCCCTTCCTCCCCCACCCCTTAGATATCGAATCCAACCAGTTTCTCGTTCGCAGAATCTGCCTCGCGGAATTGCCAGCCGCCAACCGCTGGAGTGCACCGACGAACGAGCAAAGTTTCCAGTCTCGCTTGACGAGGTTCAAGAAACGAGCGAACGAACGAACCAACGATCGCGCGAACGAAGAAACGATCGAGTTTGAGAGAAGCGGATGGATCCGCGTTAAATTGGAATCGCGACTCGAGCGGAACGAGAGAGAGAGAGAGAGAGAGAGAGAGGTCGAAAGAATCGCGCGTACAACCCCTTTCGTTCGTGACCGTTCCGCTTCCGTGGAATTGGCCGTTTCGTTTTTCGAGGGGGAGGAACACGTTTCCATCCATGTTTAACGAACGTGGAATTAATCACGGGGGAGGGGAGGGCGTTGGATTTCTTTTCAACCCGTTTCGAATTGCCCGATGATTTATGCGACAACATCGAGCGGCCATGCTCCCCGGGGCACGATACTCGCCGGCCTGGATAAGGTTTCCTCCGCGGGAGGGTGAATTCTTGGCCGGGTTTACCCGCCACGCAGGACTTTGCACGTGCATCTTTAATCACCCGGGTCGAGGGCGCAGGTGAAAGGGGAGCCGTCCTGTAAAAAATTAACGACCTGTCTTCCGGGGTCAAGCACGGCGTCGATCGACACCTCCTCCTCTTCGAGTGGGGGGACTACGAAGAAGAGGCGGAGATAGGCACGGAGGGAACGGAGCCCCGAATAGCCGGTCGTTGTGCATCGTTCTAGCTTGTTTAAAAAAAAAAAAAAAAAAGAAGAGGAGAAAGGGGGAAAAAATTCCTCTCTCGTACGAAACGGCTGTTTTCGTTGTTTTCTCGAGTGGAGGGGAAAAATTGTGCGACCCGCGATCGTATATCATGCCTCTAATTGCGAATAAAGTGGCTGGTGGAGCGAGAGAGGGAGAAGTTTTCGCAACACTGGTAGGGGATTAAAATTTCCCAAAGTACGTACCCTATTAAAAGTTACAAGATCAATACCGTGTAATCGCTCGTTCAAACTTGCCGACCGATTTTTCTTTCTTTCTTTTTTTTTTTTTTTTTTGCCTCTCTACCCTGTTATTTCGATCGACAATTTAATTCGACCGCGTTAGCTGTAAGTGCGTTGTATCGGAATTGCTGTCAACTTACGTTTTCCACGGGGCAACCTTTTACGAATATATACAAAGTTTTATATATATATATATATATACGCAAAGGGAGATGGAAAGCAGCGAAACGGTTCGATGAAAGCCAGTGTCGAGGTGTCGACGATCATTTCGATTGTCAGCCGCCGACGTTAATCGAATTCGTGGTTCGAGCTAAATGAAATTAACCACTTGCTCGCTCGCTCGCTCCTAACCACGATACGGAACGCAACAGCTTCCTCCCCTTTCCTCGTCCCATTCTTTTCCCTGGTTTTCCACCTTTTCGTCGAAGGTTGTCGCTGCCCTCCTCGCGAGACAACGAGGCATTTTCCCTTCTTTCGCTTCTCTGGCCGACGAGTCCTCGAAAATTCCGCACCCCCTCTCCCGCGCAGTCGTTGAATTTTCAAGACTTATCCGTCCGCGGATTAACGTTGCGCTGAATAACTCGAAACGACTTACGAGGCGGGAAAGCATGCCAGATTTTCCAGCTATTTCGACGAGGAAAGGGAAGACGATTAACATCGGATTCGAGAGTAAACGAAACGGCGTTAAGCGTAAAATGTAGACGGGGAAAATACGCGCGATATTCCATAGAATTAAATTTCGAATAAACGTTTGCGTACACCTTCTCCTCCTTTCCACTTCTCGACTGGAGGAGTATCGTGATCTTTCGCCTTTATGCTCGAAATTGTTGTTTTCAAGGGGTCGTTTTAAATTTAAAGTTTACTCTTATTAATAGTTTATCCTCGATGTTCGATCAACTTCCGTTATATACTTTTTTTTTTCAATTCGTACAGAAATTCGCGCGTGCTCGCCGTTAGAAATATCGATTTACATTCTGCGCGAATTCTTTTTTATTTTTTTATTTTTTTTTTTTACTTTTTTTGCAACAAACAATTTACGAATTATTCGAAATGGTTGATTCGATATTCCATATATATATATATATATATCTGTCACGATACAACACGAGACGATGTATTGGAAATACAAGCCGCCAACTCATACCGCCCATCACTGACGCTTATTTTTCGCTCGATTGTTATCCGACTCCGTCCGAGCTTAAAAGAATATTATGCCTGTTGCAAAATAACGGGAATAACACGAAACGCGGATAATGAGAGAATAAGTGTTTGTCACGCGAGAAGTTTCGTTCGTTGGCAATCGCGGACAGGAAACAAACGGTAATTGGAGATGGCGCTGCCCGACCGATCAACTCTCCACCAAATTCCTCGCTCCAAATCCTTCGTTTCCTAGTCCCGAGTGAAATTCAAAGTTTCGTGCGCTCTTTGCACTGCGCGAAAAGTGGAAGAAACCACGTAATGCGATTCATAATGTTTCGAGCGATTTCACTTTCCGCAGTTTCGCTTCGCCACAGTTATTTATTGCCCAGTTTTATTTATCGTTGCATCGGGGGAACTGGTGCATCCTCTTTCGGGATTCTTTTCTCGCGACTCTCGCGAAAGAGAGGAAGGAATCGATCCCCGAAGAGAACATCGGCGGGGACGTCAGAGCGCTCGACGTTTGATCGAATAAAATATGGACGAGGATGGAGGATCCACGCTACAATCGTGAATTAAACAATTAGGGGGTTTAATTTTAACCTGGTGTTCTGGCAAATTTGTTGCCGTATTCCAAGAAAATGGCCCCGTTCTCGCTGTTGGATGAAAATTAGCGGATAATGATGTTCGAAGAAATGAATTATTCCCCGTCTTCCCTGCGCAATTATTTCTCCGTGTCCTGTGCGAGACGTGCGGGGGAAGGGAGGAGGGGAAAACGTTCCTTGGACAAAAAAAAAAATCATTTTTAATTTCGTCCTCCTGTAACGCTCGCGCAACGGTCGTGTCATTAGCGAAGTAGTAAAAAGGAAAAGGGAAGGAAATGTTGCGCTCGTTAAAAAATATTTCTTCCGAGTGTACAAAGCGTGCATATGACCGTCGTATACGCGCCACAAATAAATCACTCTGGAGCAATTTGTCCTGGATAACGCTTGTCCAACGAAACGCGAGAAAAAAAAAATTGGTCGATTTCTAATCACGCGAATCGACAATTTTTGCAAAATACAGACCGAATCGATCCTAGGAAACTGGGCCCCAGAAATTAGAAGAATTCGAACGAGACGCGTTTCTTTCCGTTCAATATTTATTATACAGGATATTTCGCCATTTTCCAAATTGACTCGAAATCGCAACCTATCCTTTACATACACACACATATATATATATTATAAATTTTAACCATCTCTTTCCGATTCCATCGTCCAGTGACACGTTCCGACGCGAATAAAATGAATAAACTTGTCGTAGAAAAATAAACGAGGCAGGAAATTCTTACTTCCAAAAGAATCCTCCTTTTCAACGCGAATCATAATTTTTTAGCCACGGATACGACGCCACAGGGCATCCCTACGGACGGAGGCAGGCAACTAGCTGGCGTTACGTGTAGTAACGCGAGCTAAGAAAGCGTGTAGCATGGGCAATTGTCGGGAAAGAGATAGCCTGGCTTCTTGGAATCGAAATGATCCCTCGACGGGGGTGTGAGAGAGAGAGAAAGGGGAAAGAGAGAGAAAGAAAGAGAGAGGGAAAGTTATTAAGAAGATTATGGACGGGTCGTTGCTCCAACTTCAAAGGACCAATTCCCATTTTCAATTTGCTCCGGGGGCAGGGGGGGAGGGGGTCAAAGCCAACTCTCGCTCCAACCCTCGGCCGGATCCTTGCCCGTTCCTGGATTGGTCCCGCGATATTCTCCAAGCTCCCGAAGAATTCTATTTCTCGGCCCACTTCCGTCCCTCCCCCCACCCTATCCTTCGACAACTCGCGACTTCCCTTCGAAAAACCTATCTCACCACGAGTCTTATGGCCGCGGATCTATACGCGGAATACACCCGACATCGTCCTGGTCAAACGAATTCCATCCTCGAGCGCGTCGAGTCGAGATGGAGAAAGAGAAAGGGAGAGAGGGGGGTCTTTATAGATCGAAATATCGTCCCACGACGATTCCGCGCAGCGATGGTTGGTAGGAAGGAACATAGCGAGTTAATTCCATCCAACGACGCTCTCGCGTAAACGGCGAAGTACGTCTTCGCCGCGATACCTGTAAAGTTAGTGGCGGCTGACGTATAACAGTTTCGTGGCATCGTGAATACCTTATGGAGATATTATTCGCGAAGGGGGATCGATAAGACGCGTGTGAACCTGCTTCGAAGGATCTGGTATCGGAGGAGGGCGAAAGAGAGGAGGGAGGGTTATCGATAGAACGCGTAATGATAATTGTATGTTTCAGAGATCATCGTTCGTAGTTGAGATAGAAGAGTGTGGATCCGTGTTGCGTTACGTATTTTTCGATACGATATATGGGTTATATGGATGATATATAATATCCGTCCAAATTTGTGGATACACGGGCATTAACGGGCACATCATGTTTTATTCCATATGATTATTAACGCGCAATAAAGCACTTGAATATTTATGTATATTTACGCAAATTTTATGGATGCGCAAAAAATTTGATGGATTTTGATGAATCGCGAATGATTGTATTCTATCTCGTGGGAGGATAATTTACCTCGATAATCGATTAATGTAATTGATTTTCTTGTATCTAATAACAGTTGAACGCGTTTAAAAATTCGTATTCATAACTTACTTAGTAAATTAAAATTCTATGAAATCATTATATATAAAAATCGGAGAGATGAAAGGAATTAATACTTCGATTTACATCAACGCTATATCTACGCCAACAATAATGCTATAAAATTTATCATTTACATTCACGTTTCATCGTATCACGGTGATAATTATTAAATCAAATATCCGTTTCTACGATTATTCTAGATGTATGAACAGGCTCGACGTTGAATATCCGCTTCGTTTTAACGAATTACGAAGGAATATCACAGAGGAATCTGTCTGTCCAGAAGAATGGACGAAAAGAATATATATTTTAGCATCGCGGTAAACGAGGTGAAAATATCCCCCCTGTGGCGGATTTACACGGCTCGAGGTTAAACGGTTCAATCGTAAAAGGTTGGCAAAAGATTGGACAGCACTGTGTCGCGAAACGTCGATTTCCTTCGATGAGTCGGAGGAAGAGGGAAGAGGCGGGAATCATCAATCTATCGAGTATCGAGTCGAGTATTCGAATGGCGCTAATTCAGTACCCCTTGTCCCTCCGCTCCACTTGTCAAGACTCCAAGTTCGTGTACCTCGGCCACTTAAAGCAGCATTGTACGGGAAGACAGGACGGGTTCGACCAGGATCCAAATAAATAGGCCCTCGTATATCAACGCCCCAGAAATCGCAGCAGCTCGATCAACCTGAGCGCACCTTACATTGTCTCTGTAAGTCGAGCGCGTCCAACTTCCACGACCTGGATATATCGTCTACCATTGTCTGAATAAGGAAATAAAATCCTTGATGGACTGCCACCGAATGAATTCAATCCCTCGCCTCGATCTCTAATTATTCCTTCCAGAGAAAAATTATTCCGTATAATCTTGCTTCAACTCTGTTTAATTCTAATCCTAAGTTTATTTAATTCCTAGTTGACTAGTTTTTTTTACGAAATAATATAATACATGAGATCTTATTTATTGTAGAGATTACGTATAAGGAAAGATATATTATATTGATGAATCGAAAGTGGTTATTTTAAAGTGTATTTTAAAGCCGAACTCGAGGGCAGCAACCGAAAAAAAATATGGAAAAACGGGGAAACGATAGTCCCATGATATAACTAACGTGGAGCGAATTAATGTTATGCCAACGGCTAGCCGTAAAAATTACCAAAACAGAAAGGTATTGGATCGCGATATCTCTGTGCAGATTCGTGGGGAAAAAACAGGATTATTATTTTTGCATTATCGATTGCTCGGTATATTTCGATTCTCCCCCTTCTCTCCCTTTCTCTCTCTTTCTTTCTCTCTCCCTCCGACTGTATGAAGAGGCCGAGGGATAGGAGCCGATAATTTTAACGAAGAGGCGAAAAGAAGAAGTTTTAAGAAGAAGTCCCATTCATCGGCTGGTCGAAAAAACTGACAAAACAGTTGATAGGACAGATACAGCGGGCACTGTGGAATACGAATGGACTTTTGGCGGATGTACTAGGTATGGCTTCGAACTCTGGTGCAAAGTCTCCAGAATCTGGAGGGGAGAGTCGAAGAGAGAGATATATACATATATATATATATAAACGAAAGAAAAAAAGGAAAGAGATATGAGAGGATTGTGAAAGAGGGGAGGGGGAAAAAAAGGAAAATCCACGAGCGTGGAAGAAAGGATGGAGAAGGAAGGGAGAAGAGATAGGAGGAACGGTTCGGTGGAAAAATGTCATCGAGCGATCCTGATTTACAACGGTAGGGAAATCGGTGCGGCGAACTTCGTGTCCGTGGCGGAAACTCAGAAATTTTTGCTCGTGGGAATCGGAACTTTCATTGACGTTCGTGGTAGATTTCTCGCGCGCGCGTAAAATAAAAAAAGAAGAAGAGGGGGAAGGAGTTGGAGGAAGAAAAAGAGAGAGAGAGAGAGAGAGTGCACGGGCGTGGAATCGGTTAACAGGACGCAGGAGGTGTATAAGGATTGTCTTTTATTAATGATTTTCCCTAATGCACATCCACGGATACATAGAAACGCGGTTATACGGTTGCGTAGTTAATGACCGATTAGCGTAGCAAGCTTACACGTCTCACTTTAAAGCGCTTTACTATGGTAATATATCTGGCAAACAACATTTGTCTTTGATTATCGTGGCCGGTGTTTGCATAGCTGTGTAAATAGTACCACGAGGCTCTCCTTTTGCCGGATACGCGCCATCACGTCCAACGAGAGAGAAAAAGAGAAAGAGAGAGAGAGAGAATAACCTCCAACTACTTTTATTCTTCGTATCCCACCTTTCTCTCTCCCTCTCTCTCCCTCTCTCTCCTATTGTTCGTCCCAATTATTGCAAAATTATTCGCGTATTTATTTTGACGAAAACCGAATTACCTCCTTTGACAGACTGCTAGAAGAATGGATCTAACCGACGGTAAAGGAACACTATTATCATTGGCCGCGTTAAAATGTTTCGCGTGCTCGCGCCACTTGAAAATGTGTTTTCAATTTTATTCCATTTCGACGCGTTACGCGAAATATAAAAGCGAGCCCCGCGCGTATCGAATAACGCCCGAAACCTTGTTTCCACGCGAGTCGAATTATAACCGTTTCTAGTGGAGGGAGGGAGAGGAAAAGGGAGAGAGAGAAATTGTACATCCGTGTAACCGATAACAACGAAGCAATCTGCCCCTAAAAGTTGGATCGTACTAATCGAGCGGCGTTAAGAGGGGGGAGGAGATGATAGTGGACTAGGTAATTTTGCCTTTGGAATTCGCCGAGCCAACCTATAAAGACCTTCGATCTGCATGGCGAATAACTATGCAAATTTCTCCATAGGTTGGGCGCAGACTTCTGATGACACGGTACACCGTTAAACCAGAGTTGCGAGAGCAAACGTGTTCATAAAGCCACGCATGACCAACACCGAACCTCGTTTCTCTACCCTCGTTTCCGCGCCATTCGCGCGTGAAAACGTGACAAAAGAGTGTTTCTTTCGTGCATACGGTTACTTTCGAATACACCTTCGAATATCGAATATCTTCACGTGAAGTATCTCTCTGCGTTAGTTACACGTACATTGTTGCTCGTTTATTGATTAGAATGAATATATAAGATGTCGAGAGGCAAGAAGATTTCATCGATGTTGATTGAATTGAAATTCAATAGCGGTCAGATATTATTAGATTTCTGAAAGATTTCGGTTTGGTTTCTTTTGGTGCTTTCGTTCGCGGAGCAAAATCGTCGAACCATGTTAAAGTACCTCCATGTTGTTTTCGATGAAGCAAGAAGATGATTCGAGAGAAGAAACGTTTATTTTTGTCGAGGAGAAGAAATACGTTAGAAAATGTTGTCTTAAATGGAACGATGTATTTTTGTTATCGTTGATGTTGTAATTGCCCCAACTATATAAATTTCACCTTATACAACGCGCCATTTTTTCCCCCCTTTACTTTTTTGGAGCATCACTCTTCATCATCGAAATATTTCGATATATCAATATTTAAAAATGCAACGTACAAAAATTTATACGCGAGTAAAATTCCAGGCTAATTGAATTTTTTTTTTTTTTTTTTTTATTTAACGAAACAAATCGTCCCCCGTTGTTTCATTCGTATCTCGGAGAGATAGAATCCAGAAGATATGCATAAAACCATACGATACGAAGATTTTTAGATTTCTATGTTAAACAATTCGCTTTGCACGTCCCGCATATGATCAATGCGCGCGTCACGCTCCGCGTCAAACAGGTACGAACGACGATTTAGAATAGCTAATGTTCCACGGGTGGCAAACAGAAAACGGAATGATAGAGCCAGCCCGTATCGCAGTTAGACTGCGCTGCCGATAAGAACGAATAGGCCAACTCTGCCCTAATCGAATCTCTAATTCAATTTCACGTTACGCTACGCTGTCGAATTACGGTTGGCCAGAAGATAACCGGAATACGGTTAAAACACCTAGCTCCTACTCCATCAAATGTCCGATCTAATTTAACTGTGGATTCATCCCGCGTTACAAGACACTTTTCCCTAAAAATTCGCAATTTCATCCACGCGCAGAGAGACAGAGAGAGAGAATCGATTGTCTGGAACACCTATCGGGTCGATTCATCGTGTCTCGACGTGTATGATCTCGAGTGTCACCGCGAGCGTGCATCAATTACGACTGGGTCCGCCATCCATCTCGATGCGTCGCTCGTTACATACACACGCCGCGGATTGCGCATTCAAGTGCTTGCGCCGGGCGAAGCGTGTCGTTAGGTCAATCGTTCTAATTCCAATCCCATCCCCACCCGATCCGCGCCACCATCGACCGTAAATTCGCGTAAAAGTTGGCAAATCGATCGAAATCGTCAACCTCGAAAACATTTTCAAATTTATAGCCCCTCCCCGAACGCTAATTTACCTAATATTTCTCGTTAAAATGGTCAAACAAACGTATCTAAACGTATCTAAACAAACGATCGCCGCGCTACTCGAAATCTGTCGAGAAATTAAGAGGAAAAGTAAGGCGAGTGAAACCTCTCCTCGAGATTCTTTTTCGCGGGCGTGCAGGATGAGTAGAACAGATTCGGTACACGTACCGCGTGCGGTGACCAATGGTGGGGCCAAGTCTTGGTCTCGTGGCCAGCCCCAACCGCCGGTTGACTCGCTAAAAAGACGACGCGTCTATCGGTGCTTCCGGTTCCGGTACCGCTCGTGGTCAGAAGCGCTGCCCTCGCCCTCGAGCCACCGATACTCAACGTCGGCGACGTGTCCATATTGCGTGTCCGCCTGCGAAAAACGAACGGGTGGATGATGGTCTGTGTAAAAATTGCGAAATTGGGGATCGGAAAGGATTTGACGTTTAAATAAAGTGAAACGCGGGGATTATACGTTTGAACGTTTGAGAGATGGGATATTTCAGAGAGGGGAAATTTAAAGAAATTCAGCCTGGCTCTAACGAAGCCTGTTACGGCGGAGACTCGAAGAGAGTTTGAAATCGTCTTTTAACCAGTGGTGAAACGTCAGCCATTGCGAGGTATTTTTCATTTTTATTCGTGCGGTTTCCCGCGTGGTGGTATATTAAATAAATTTTTAGATAAAAATTTCCTCCCGGTATTAAAGGGGAACATTTTTCCCCGGTTATTATATATATATATATATTCCCGGTGTAATATCGAAACGCGAAGCCTCAATGAAATTTCGGCCGGCTACACGTTTCGATAATTCCTCCCGTATATAATCGTGGTATCTGGTAATATAATTAATTGCATCACGAGCATGCCGGAATATATTGGTTTTACTAGCGGACTTGTTATCGCGCGTTCATGAAATTATGGTTAACGACGGCATTACAATGGCTCTGCCGCTCGGCCGCCTATTTAACCGGCCGGAAGAAAACAACTCCTCTCTCGTCCGGGCCGCGAATTTCCTTCCCCTCGAGTTGAAAGAGAAGGAAAAAGAAGAATGATCGAGCGAAGATCGAGATCGATCGCCCGCAAAGAAATCGACGGCGAGCGTTAATCGAGCTCGTTAACTCGGGATAAGAGGCTGATCGAATTCGCGGTCGGAGGGAACGATGCGCGGCCCAACCAGAGGAAAAATAGAAGAAGAAAAAAGAAAAGGATCGCGAAAGAAAGGGAAGTAGAGGAAGAAATTCGAGGAACGAGTCGAGGAAAATTGGTCGACACGTACCCGCGTCGATCGAATGTCGTCGTTCGGTCCCCCTTGATGGATCTCCGATTGATTTGGCCACTCCGGCCGGGGGGGTGCTCGGGATCCGGGCGATAATCTTATCTAGGCTGCAGCCGAAACTCGACGTTTCCGTTGCTCGGACACGTCCACGATCCCTTATCCTTGGACTCACCACACTTCAACCGGGCAATCCTCGAAGTCGCGTGCACCTAATCATTATAGGCGGAGGAGGAGGGAGGGGAGGGGTGGCGCTAGGTGTTCCTTAAATCGTTCCAGCACGACGTTCGCTCCTCCTTCCCGTAATTACGAGTCATTACGAGGGGATCATTCCAGCGCGTAGCACATACACAGGATAGGGCACGAAACGGTTGTCCAACGGTTTTATTGGCGGGCCATCAACGAAACAACTGGTGGCACGATTACCGGAATCGGGCCGCTCGCTCCTGGCCGCGGCCGCGATGTGTGCACGATGATAACGGCGAACGGCCGACGCGTAACGGCCGACGATCAACCACCACGTTATCGATCTTCGAGACAACTTCGCGCAAAGTCGTAATCGATTTCGGTGGCTCGCCGCGATTCTCGAATTTCCCCGCTGCGTCCCGACAGGTCCTCATTCTATCCGTTCTGTATCGTGCGTTCAACGAGAAAAAACCAATTAGCGGCTAATTCGATCGGAAGCACGCGCGGAAAGTCGGAGTAAAATCACCACTTCGTTCTCCTTCGTCGACGGGAAAATTTACCCTAGCTTCAGGCAAAATTAGGAAAGGTTTAATCCGTCGGGAAATTTATTTCCACGAGTCTCCAATCCACGCCTGTTACACCGATTTTAATTATATCCACGCTTTTCCGTCTCGTCTTTTTTCCCTTTCCTTTTTTTTTTTTTCTTTTCCCTCCCCGAGCCTGTGCGCGCGCCACGCCGCACTCTTCCCCCTTTTTTATCTCAACCGAATCTCGACGACGGACCGGTCGTTCGATATTTTATTCGCGTCGTGACCGGGCCGATGGTGCCATCGTCGTCAATGAAATCCGGCTGCATCCTGGTCAATTGATCGTTCTCAAAATTCGTTTGTGCCGTCGAATCCTGTTTGGAGAACGAACGACTGTTCTTCGAAACGAGGTTCGCGGCAGAAAGGTAGGAAGACGTTTCGTTCCCCTCTCATGATTCACCGATAAATCAATCCGCACATCTCTCCCCGACCCCTCGATCCGACATATATATATATACTATCTCTTAGTTATCTCGTAGACGCGGCTACTCTCGTAGGATCGAGCCTCCGTGGAAGCCCGACACGGCCGGAAGTTGGGAAGCGCCGCATACGAAATCGCGCACGACACTGAACCGCCAGGACGTCTAGCGCCCGAGGTGAGCCTCTCGCGGATTCGCGGGCTCACGTGTGAAATTCTTGCGCATGCACCGACGCCTCTCCCTTCCAATTTCCCCTCTTTCCTTTCCTTTTCCTATCCACCACCGTCTCTCCTCCTTTCGACAACCCTCTCTCTCGGTCAAACACCCCTCTCCACCGACCGACCCCCGCTTATCTCTTATCGCCGACTCTGTCGCTGTTCTTTTCTCCCCCAAGACTATTGTCCTCTCCCTCCCTTTCGCTCCTCTAGCCCCCTCTCCTCCCCCTTTCTGCCCTCGGCTGGATAAGCTCCTCCGGATGGCATCATGCGAGCGACAAGTATCTAGTGTTAGTCCAGCTTGGCACGGAACTTTGCCCGGTATCTCGCCAGTAAGTAAATTCGAGGAGTGGATCGACGAGGGAGGGGAGGGGGGTAAATGTCGCGGAAGGTTTCTTCTTCGCGAGGATAATGATTTCGATTTTTTGATTACATATATATATATATTTTTTAAATAGGAAGTTGATCGATATTTTCGATTTTTGATTTTTAGATAAATGGTGGAGTGGTACATCGCGACGGAATATAATTCTCTTGATTAAATTTTTCGTAACAATTTTGAAATTCTTTTTCACGCCTCTCTCGAAATATCATTTAACGCGAAATGCATATGTACCACGCGTAACGAGCAATCCCGGCGTATAATGTTTCTTATTATTCCTTCGTTTTCTGCTTTAAAAGGCCCGACCTATTTACCGCGATTGAATAAGAAAGAGAGAGAGAGAGGGAGAGGGAGAAAAAAGAAAAGAAAAAAGATCAATAAAGAAAATCTCCCTTATTCACCAGAGAGCCGTCATTTGTGTCTCTAATTATTTCCAGCTGTGTAACGTTTCCCAACCATTGTACGTTGCGGTTCGCTGCGTAAATCAACCGCGAGGAAAAGATTTTTCAAAGAGCGATCGATATCGAGCGAAAAATTAAAATTTCATCCCTCTCCTCCCTTTCCCTCGCGTTTTCAACAACCCTTCTTCCCGTTTCATCGCGTTTATACACCACGATGGATTCACCTTTAACGGCCTTTAAATAATAACCGGTTAATACCAGGCTGATAAAATGGATCGTCACCTAAACAAGGAAATTGCGAGCGCGATATTGCCACACTTTGCCTCCACAACCAGGCCGTTTCCGACTTTTTCCCTTCCCCCATAAACTTTCCGTTTTCACACCGGCTTCTCCCTCCTTTCGCATTATCATCCGCGTTTTACTCTCCAACAGGGGACGGGAGAGCGGCGCGACGAAGTGTCGTCATATTTGCGGCCGGGATCCTATCCACATCTCCGTTTATAAACTCGTTTAATAAACCCCGATCGTAAAAATCTTAAATTAATCCCGCGCATCCGTCTCGAGTCCCATTATCCGAAAACCGTGCTTCTTCTCCAAGTGTTTCGCTCGTGCACATTCATACGTCGCAGTTGTACGTCGTTACAGCAGAATTTGTTTATCCGGATGGAAAAGAATGCGCTGCTGCATTCTCGTCGTTATCCCGTCTCGTTACTATTATCCGTTCGTACGGATCGCCTCGATCGTTTTTTCCCCCTTTCTTTCTTTTTACGCACGACGATCCCTCTTCCCGAGATCGAAAGAGGATAGACAGACTCGTGGGGTACCTGTTGAAGATCGGCTCTCTTCTATTCCCGCATCGTTGATCTTCGCACGAACACCCTCGATCGATTAAATCACCACCGGCAAATGGTACGCGAGTAGATATGGATCAGGAAGGGAGGGAGGAATTTCTTTTCTTTTTTAAAAAGAGATATCGTTTCAAAAATACGACCGATCGATTTCTTCTTTTTTTCTTCTCTTCCTCCCTTCGCATCCCGTTTATCCTCTTAAAGGTTCGTGTCACGTTCGCACCACGATGCGGGGGGAGGGGGGAGACGAGCAGAGTGCAGTTAGAAAGATAGGGAAACGATAGGGAGAAGGCGAGTAGGAGCGGACAGATTGATCGACCGTGTCTGGATCTCCACCGTGTCGAGACGAGGTGGCAGGGGAGGGGTGGAGCGATAAGGGTGGATGGATTTCAGGAGGAACCCACGATCGAGACCCCACGAAAGCGGAAGTACTTGGCCCGATCGTTGTTGGGGGATACCTCTAGGCTGCGAACGATCTTTGCATTCTTCGCGCACGAAGAGAACGTCCCCGTATCTTCCGCCGCTGATTGCTCCGTGCGAAATACGACTCGAGTCGCTTTCGTTCCTCTTCTCCAACACGGAACGTTGTAGAAAGTTATAGGGAGCCACGAGAATCGTTTCGAGCAACGAAATACCTTATGCAAGATTTACGAGGAAGAAGCGAAACCGGCCGATCAATTTTATCACGTTTGACAGACACATCGAATTTATCCGATTCCTTTAATTGGAAATAGCCATCGACGGAAAATATCACCTCGAAACCGACGACCCGATGAACTTTTCCCGTCGATCGAACGCGGACAGAATACAATTTCATTTTTAGGCATTCGAGGAATAATTTAAAAAGTATTGCGTACACGCGGTTATAAGAATTTTTCGTATCCATTGTAACGTTGAGAAAGTAGCTCGCAGCTATAGGACAATAACGGGCGGATTAATTCGTGGCTCGATCCCTCGAATTCGAGGAAATCCAAGCCCGTGGACTCGAATTAAGGGTGGCCACGAATTAACGAGGGTGGGAAAAAATGGCGTTCATTGTTCACCGAGGGAAACGAGAGACCTTTGGACGGCGATGGTGTCCCGATGTCTCGTAAAACGCGATTTTATTCGAGGTTGAACAAATTGAAACATAAGCCGCTCGTAAGTCGGCCCCCTATCCTAACGGCCAGGTTTCTTTCCCTCCGCGTCGCAATACGCGTCCACTATTCGTCTTTTCTACCGTGAATTCCTCGGATCTTTTTATTACATCCCGCGAACAAGGCGGGGGAACCAAGGTTGCGGCCATTCACGTCGGGTTATACCACGACCTCCACCCTTCCCCTTCCCTCCCGGATGTTATATCGGGGAAGAATTTATCTCTCTATCGGCCTCCTCGCTACCCGTGGCCATCTCGTTGCATAAAAATTTATCTGCCGAGTCGAACAGGCAGGGAAATACGATCTCGTTGAAAATCGTATCCCCCCTTTGCCTGTTTATCGCCGACCTCCCCTCTCCCCGACCGTCCCATCGCACGGGATTAAAACGTAACGCGAGACGCGTACTTCGCGTGGAGGAAGGATACGAAAATTGCGGAAGAATCGAGAGGAAGGGAAAGGGAAAGGGAAAGGAGAAGAGAGGGTGGCGAAACGGGGTCGTAAAAAAATAAATGGCCGTGGTTGGGGAAAAATAGAAAATTTTCAGATGAAAAACAACGGAAGCAGCTGCCGCCCGCCGGATGGAGAAACTTGAAAACATAGAATTAGGGAAGGTGGCGGTCGAAGGCGAAGTCTCGGGCCACAATTAAGAAGAGACCGGGGCTCTTGCGAATTAAAAGCGTCAGCTCGCTTAAAGATCAAGAATTTCTCTCTCTTTCTCCTCTGAAGAGTTCGAGTATCCGCGTGTCTCGGTATCCATAAGGGTAACGCCATAACGTCATTGCAGCCGAATCATGGATGGAGGAAGGGCGAAGGGGTAGAGAAAGGAAATATCGGAGAGAAAGATGAAAATCGAAGGAACGGATGGGGGGAAGGATGGGGAGAAAGTGAAAAGGCGAAACGAAGGAGCGGAAGCTCGAGAAAGGGGTAGAAGTATAGAGGGTATTCTGATTCCGATTCTCCTTTTCCTTCCACATTCCTCCCGGATTGAAGAGGCCTTTATGATGGGATACCGCTTTATGGCACAGCTTCGCCGCTATTATGCGTGCATCGGCCGGTCGAGGGGCAGGAAAAAAGGGATGATGGGGAGGAGGGAGGCAGGGTGTCTGTATGATTTTCGGTACCTCGACGGAGCGAGCGTGGAACAGAGAGAGAGGGAGGGTGGCGCTTTGGAGCATTGTGAGGATAATGAAGCCAAGGCGAGATTTCTCCCTTTTCAACTGGCGGCCCCAAACGATATCTCGAATGACTGATTGCGAGATTCCTTTTGGATCTGAGGGCACCGCGTACGTGAGTCACGATCAATCGGGTACACCGAGCTCGCGAAGAGGAATCGTAACCTCTTTCAACACCGATCCTATTATTTCGACTTTCGTCGGATCCGTCAGGATCTTGCAATTAATATCGAATACGGTAATAACGCATGATAACGGACGAGGATCGAATAATAAATCCGGGAGAACGCGATATCTCTCGACGAGGTAGGAATACGCGGGGAAAGGTAAAATTGGTAATATTCGTAACCTGTTGATCGTTATATAAAACTCGAAAATGTATATACGGATGTCGTATGTGAAACGGTGAAACGGCGTGTTGTCGTTGACCTTCGTGACCGGAACATTCGCCGCTGATTAACCGGACAATCTTAATTAACCGACGGCACGCGGAGCTTGTCAATGGGCTAGAAAACCTGTATTTTCAATGTAATTCGAGAACGGCGAACAATGGGCCGATTAAATATTCGTTTAACGTGATCTTGCCGCATTTAAAATCTACCAACGGGGCAACGTGTTTCTGTTTCCAGCCAACCGCGGATACAAAACGTGTCCGCGTGGAATTTTAAAACAATGCAAACCTCTCGAGGGAACGTTTTATAACCGCGAAATCGAAGTCGAGCGAATCGAAATTATCGTCGAGGTCGGTTTTGGAAAATTTATGGAAAGGGAAACGAGTTTTCCACCCGTGTAATTTCACAAAATTTCGGAAAAACCGTTACTTCGGCTTAGACTCGAAGCCGTTCACGATTATTTCGAGCACGAATTAACGATCGTATCGAACGTCCCCCTTTTCGCTCCCTTCGGGATATTAGGCCGGTCAACGAGCGGCGACACGATCAAGAATCGCGCGTTGCATGCAGGTAAACTGTTGAATAAGTGGGATAGGACGTAGGCCTTCGATCGTAGGCCGATGACGGGAAGAAAAAGAAGAGCCGTCCGAAACGTCGGCCGACTTATTACGCGTGTTGCGGGCTACAGTTTCACCTATCGCCGCCCGTACACTCTCGCATATTTTAAGCCGGCCATTTTTCAGCATTTGCGCTATACGTCTACGTCGAATTTGCATGAACCAACGATTCCAGCCTTGTTCCGTGAAAACTTTCGGTGTTTCTACGTGGGAGGGTCGTTCTCGAGAAAGCCTTCCCCCCCTCCATCTCCGTCCCGCGAGTGATTGACCGTCCTTTTGCCCCGGGATCATAATCTCTCTAACACCGTCATCTCCAACCGACTCTCTTCCCCTCCTCCTCTTATATTTTCGTATATACCGCGTTCCTGGCCAGCAGACCGGCTCGGTATAAATTAGTAGCTTAAATATCTTCCTTATTTTTCACCGAAGGAAATATGTTTCGTGGGAAATATGCTAACTGGAGCGCGTCCAATACACGAAGTCGATGTTTCACGGGCTTTGCACGGAAGATTTTTAAGGATTCCGCCGTTTTCCTCTCTTCCTTATACACGGTTAATAACGTCTAATGCCGAGTCATATTTCTACAGGAGAAATTTTATTATTTTATTTACGTTCTCTCGATATTTTTTCGGCTAGGAGGAGGGGGTTGAAGAAATCGATGGTTGGTTATTTAAAATCGTTGAATTTATCGGAGGGAAGCATCGAGTTAAGCTATAACGAAGTTTCGCCCGAAATTTTCATAAATTGTTGAATACGTGTGAAAAATTAAACGATCGAGAGTTGAGAGACACTGTCCTAATCCTAATGCACGCCGTCTTATTTATGCAGCAACGTTTCACACCACAACCGTGAAGACCTTAACGGCTTTCAATTTCCGTTGGCCATCAATATTATTTAGTTTAGTTTGGCCCACCTTCTCGCGCTCTACCCACCCCCCTTCGGCATGCTTCTCACGCCTCTGCCAAGGAAATTACTTGTCCCTCCCTGCTCCGATCCAACCTTTGCCTCTCACCCCTCGCTAAGATACTTCCTTTAAGGGCGTTTGTCTCCGAATCTCGCGTCTCATCTCCAACTGTATCATCGTCAACCGATCCAAACATTTTCTTTCGTTTCTCTTCGAAACAGATTCAAAATCTTTTCCTTATTCTACCTGAAATAACCTGGCCAAGTAGCTCTAACAAGTAGAGATACCGAGAGATATCACGTTACCCGATTTAACACGAGATTCGAAACAACCCTCGAGATCAAAGACAACAGAGGACCCAGTTTCGGTTATTAATACCGAGTAGCCAGGATGATCTTGAACACACACACACACACAAACTCCAATCCGATAATTTCAGTCCCAGATCGTAGCAAAGTGGCAGCAACCGGCGTGCAGCAACTCGAAACGAGGCAAATGAAACGAAATTACAATCGTAATCGGTCGAGCGACATCCACTCGAAAATTCGTACGATTTAAACAGAGAGACAGTCAGAGAGAGAGAGAGAAAAAGAGAGAGAGTTCCTTCATCTGACGACGAGGGCCTCTGCAAAACGCTTCGCAAACGTTCTCGCCCCCAGCCTTTCGTTTCCTCTTCGTTTACGTTTTACGTCACGTACGCCCGCCTATTTACCGTACGATTTACGCTCGCCGATTTTCCGCGTCCCTTGATTTTGCGCGGTATTCGCGACACGCGCCCATCGATCGAAAAAACGGCCACGGCCGATCGCCTCTGCGCCTCTCGTTCATCGACGTCGCCGTCCTCCTCCTCGTCGTCGTCGTCGATTTGGCACGCCGCTGCGGATGGAAGCGCGTCGAATCGGTTGGCGGAAAGGAGGGAGCATGAAACGGGCCGTGAGACAACGATTCCCTTTGTTATGTTTGATCTGGCCCGATTAGCGGGGCTGCGAGGAAACAGATGCACCCTCGGCAATGAGCCAACAAGCGGTTTCCCAGACGGATTTTTCTACCGCCCCTCTTCTTTCTCCCCTCCCTCTCTCTCTCTCTATCTCGCTGGACCGCGCGTACAGCTGGCTGCGCCGTTCCTGAGATACTTTCTCAGACCGATACTGGGAAGACAATGGCGTACTTTGTGGCGCCGTGATTAAAACAAGAGGCCGAGCCGAACGGGAGGGGTGGAGGATGCGGGTGCTCGGTTTTCTCTTAGCCAGGGATTCGCTAGGGATAATGAGAGAGAAAGGGAGGGAGAGAAGTCCAGTTACGGGGGAAAGAGAGAGTGGAAGGGTAGAAATTGGACGGAGGGAGGCAACAAGAGGGAACGAGAGAGGGTTGAGGCACAGAGAGACAGAGTTTGGAGTTCTTTTCATTACCAGCGAGCTCACCTCAACAACAATGCCGAGCCTCCGTACCGTGCATTGCTATTTTAGTCTCTCTCTCGCTCTCTCTCTTTCAGCGTCTAATACGTATGCACACGCTGCCAAACGAATCCTCCTCCTATTTTTTCGAAAAGTTTTCACCTGACACGGAAAGTACAACTGATCGCGAGAGCCTCTCCGTTGAAAAGTTTTTCATTGTAACTCTTGCGGTGAACTTTTGTCAGACGCGGAGCAAAAGTACGCTATTGCTGTGATTATTATTATTTTTTTAAAGGGTTGTTCAAAGAGTGCGAGAGACGTATTTTAAATACATATATATATATATATATAGAAAGATATTTTCCTCGATAAAGCTTTCTTTGCAATGAATTGGTTAAATTGTGCAAACTATCCAGGATCCGATAGAGCGGGATGACTACAAATGGTGTACCAGATACTACGTGATCGAATCACGGATCGGTTCGAACGCGATAACGCAATGAATGGGCTGAATAATGATCAGCAGGTGATTATGCGCTGTCTATAACTTGGCTCGTGTCAAATCTATCAAAAGGAACGTCGAACACAGTTCACGGATATACGATAATAAAATTGAATATCACGATCGCCGCGCTAAAGATCGATCATATTCGAAATTATCCGAAAAATTCTCCCATTCCCTTCCCCCGCCTCTCTCCAACTCTCAACTTTTCTTTCTCTTTTAAACGGTCGATCGCTTGCAACGAACGGAAACAAAAAAGGGGGAAAGGATTTTTCGTGCGAAAGGTGAGAGGTGTTCGGCCGTATCAGCTCCCTTCCCTCGGTCGAAGAGGAGGAGGGGAGGAGGGGGAGAGGGTGCAAGTTGTCCCGCGAAAGTGGCGAAGAGAGGTTTAAGTCCGACTTACACGATATCTGGCCCGCACACTCACCGGGCACTCTATTTCGCGTCACGATACTGTCCCGGCGGTTCAGAGTCTGTATTAAAATTTCCACAACGGCGAACTCGGATCTCGTCCTACGTGTCGGGCCAACAAAAAAGGCATTCGCGCGAATACTATTAGGTATTATGGCACATTGTCGGGAATTGGATAAGGCATTTTTAAGTCGTACGACACGTGATACGATATCCAACGAAATTACCGATTATCGTTTCGACAACTCCACGTCCGAATAATAATATATTCGTCTATAATTCGAGGGAAAATCCTCCCCCTGCGATGAGATCTCGTTCGCTCTACCGAAAAGATCTCTGCTCGAGCTCGAAATAACCTCTTATATAAGGTAATTAATTATTCGTGAAACGTTGGAAGATCGATTCACGAAAGTTGGTATAAATATAATATAAGGTAAAGCTTAAGTAACGAGCAATTTCATATAAATTTTTCCATCTTTCTAACTAAACTCAAAATAATTACGAGTAATTCGATCGGCAATTGTTTTATTCAACCGCTGTCTCGAATTGTTGTTTTAAGAAGATAAGACGCGAATTATCATCTTTCTTAGAATTGGATCTCGTTCGTTAAAAAAAAATCTCCGTTACTCGAAGACTTTTCCCCCTCGAATTTTTCGAGATTACGTTCGAAAGCTGTATGTATCGCTTCATGGGCGGGATCGTTTATTATTTATAAATCGAATAACTTCATCGGGCGGGAGATAAAGCGAACATTGTTTTACAAATGATGTCCAAGCATTACGTGGCAATTACACCCTGCTTCCTCTCTCCTCCACCCCTCTCCAAAATTTCATCGGTATGTTTCAGCGTGTTTGGGTATCGGTACCCACATATTGTCACATTTGTATTTTCATTTTGCCCCGATATACGCGGCAGAGTGCGCACGCCCGGCCGGTGTACACGCGTCAAATTAGCTCCCCTGTCCCATCCATTAACCAGTCACCGTATTATGTCGTTCATCGGTTCGGATTTATCGCAAATCCATCGGTGAATTACGCGTTTCCATCGGTTTTTCAATGTCGGGTCGACCGGTTGCATCCTATCGGTTGCCCTCCCCCTCATCCCCGAAAGCTACGTCAACTTCCAAATTTCCGGCCGGGCCCCCTCCGCGCCGGAGGGAGAGGGACTATTTGCGATCCACGAGAAATTGGACCTTTCTGACCCAGGGCTATGTTCTAGACGGGACAGCTATTTCCGATGTTGATAAACGCGAAATACGGACAGACGCGCCCTCTTAACCAACGTCATCGAATAGAATTACCAGAAGGTAAAACACGGATCGGGTATCAGCCTCGACGAAGTAAAGAACGGATCGCGACAACTCGAACGAGCCTCGAATGATCGAAAACTCGAATTGTGCATGTGCTTCTCCATTCTCTCTCTCTTTCTGTCTCTTTCCGCCGATTAAAAAGGAGGATGCGACAGAAAGGAGGAATCGACGTTTCGTTTTCCGACCGAAGAGGAGGGGGCGAAATTAAAACCGAGTGTTTCTCATATTTCAACGGGCGCCGGTATTAATTCTTTGCCCCGTCCTTTCAGAAGCGACGCGGCCATCGTTCCGGTCACGTCGCTCCCGCGTGGCGAAAAAAGGGAGGAGAAAAGGGGGTCCCCCTCATTGTCGGGAAAATTCCATCGGTTCCGCTATCGGTCGAGGAGGAGTCGTAATATTTGACCCCGCGATCGACCTCGCGCGCCCGCCCCTCCACCTTGCGCGATCGATTTACCAGCGAGAAACCGGCATACATCTTGCACCTTGGACGCAGTGACAATCAATTTGGAGGAGAGAGAGTATATACCTCCTGGATGCGAAAGATGCAGCGGCTCTCATTTGTAGGGGCGCGGTAGACGTCCGCGCCGGCCACGTCCCGGAAATTGAAAGTCGGTGACGTGACATCCGGCGAAGCCTCCTCCTCGCTTCCTTCAGAAATTTCGCATTAACGAGCAAAAAGTCTCTCCCATAGCCACCGATACCCTCCTCGTCGCTTCTTTATCCTCTTTCTCGCTTTCTTTCTTTCTTTCATCCTCCCTGATGCGCTTTCCGTATCTACCTCTGCCCCATTTCTTCCCCCATTTTTTCCCCTCCCTCTCTTTGACCACCTCCATCGAGGGAGGAGCTCGAGTTGGCGAAGTGAACGCGACGCGACGCGACATCACGAGTTTTCCATTAAATTCCCCCTTGTCGATTCGTGCTATCTCGCGGCAACGATCCGACCGTTATAATCGATTCGGCCTGATTCCGGTTAACTGCCGTCGTCCAAAGTTTACCAGCCGCGTACCCCGCGAACAAGCCATCCCGCATTTGCGTCAGACATCAACTCGCCCCATCCAGCGCCACCTAAACAGCATAAACCACGCAACGCGAGGAGAAAACGTTTTCGATCCTCCTGTTTCCGCGAAATTTCGGGAGGGGAGAGGGGGGCGCGTTTCCGAGACGAAATTTCGCGCCTCGACGATCGACCCGATACGAAACGCGGCGGAGAAGCTTCTTCTTGTCCCCGGTCGATAGTCGATTCTCAACCAACCGTCTCGTATACGAACGTGTATAAACTTGGTACACGGTAACACGATTTTCTTAGTTCGCGTTTAAAGCGTAGCGTGGACCGGCAGGTACGGGAAAAGTGCGGACGAAAGCAAGATGGAAATTTCAAGAGCGAGAACCGTTTCGACCGTTTCAACCCTCCCTCGTCGTCGGATAGGGAAATGGGAAAATCTTTTGGTCTCTTCATCGAGTGCAGTTCAATTATTTATTCTCGTGTATCGCGCAAAGCAGGGAGGGATGGGGTAAGTTGGAAATTCGTATGGATTAAATTCGACGGGGAGGAGGTAAAGAAAAAAAGGAAGGAAAAATTAAAGGTACAATATTGGGACGCGTATACAATATCTGTTTACGTCATTTTTCCGGCTATAAAGCGATCGCGGTAGCCGGTTGAAAATTACTACAATTTCAACTCGTATGTCTACGTTTTCGCCTGTTTACTCGCCTGTTTCGTTTGTTTATCCGCGTCTCTATTTTATAACGCAGCGGCCGGAAACTGATCACTCCGCTCTGTGTACCGTCGATGGTAAAACATATCGGTAATTACCACGGTACATATTAATTATGTACACCGGCTAATTACGAAACAATTTATCGCAAAGTATCCCCACTTACGTATACACATATATCCCTAACCTGTTCCACTTGGAATGAAAAATTTAAATATCGTGTGCGCGTATGACTACTCTTTTGTATTTTTATTTTTTTATTTTTCTCCTTTTTCCCTTCGTCGAAACAAAATAAAGAGAAATAATCCTCGAGCCAATCTTTCCAACGCCCGATCGGAATCGAAACCATTCGTTCGACTCTATTCTCGCGTAACGCCCACGCCGTATAACGGGTGTCCCGCAGAAGACGACTTACGGGAGGTTGAAATCGGGAGGCAGGTAGCCCGTGTGAGGGTTAGAGTGTGGAACAACCGTATGGAACGTGTGTGTTAGAGGCTGATTGCGTCCGGCCGAGATGATTGCTTTTCCCCCGTGACTATGGCGTGCGCGCATACACAGGGGCCAAGAACGTGGACCACGTTTGCGCACGTGCACGTTTGTCCATGAACGATTACTGCACCAGCACAGGGAGCCGATGTTTCAATATTCCTGATAGTTTATTCGTCTGGATCGGTGGACGCCTCCTCCCGGCGCGAAATCACTTCGATTTTAGTTAACGCCACCGTTGCACGCGTTGCACGAGCCGGACGACAAACAAGCTACACCTGGCCAAAAAAAGAAGATGGAGTGCTCCTTTTTTTTTTTCACTCCGATTCCAAGTCTCTCTGGAAATTTATTCATCCTCGATCCCCGCCACAATTTCAATCGTGACTTCTTGTTCGAGGAAAATTTAAATCGTACGAATAACATTTGTTGGAGTTGCTCGTGGGATAACTATTTGTCGCGATAATCCAAGAATACGCTACTCGTGATATTCAAGACCCTGAGATAAATAAATCTCTGTACGAAAGATAGAAATCGTGTCACCGATTAGTTCCGCTAATCAAAAACTGGACCAAGATTTATCAGATATCTATTCTTGTCTCGAAGCTAGCAGTCCTATTCAAAGACGTATACAATTTATAAAGGTTGTTAATGCACGAATGCGCTACTCGTGATATTCTAAGATAAATAAATCTCTGCACGAAAGATAGAAATCGTGTCACCGATAATTTCATTAATCAAAAACTGGACCAAGACTTATCAAATATCTAATCTTGTCTCGAAGCTAAGTCTCGAACAGTCCTATTCAAAGAAGGCACAATTTATAAAGGTCGTGTTAATGCACGAATACGCTACTCGTGATATTCAAGATAAATAAATCTTTGCACGAAAGATAGAAATCGTGTCACCGATTAGTTCCACTAATCAAAAACTGGACCAAGACTTATCAGATATCTATTCTTGTCTCGAAGCTAGCAATCCTATTCAAAGGCGTGCACAATTTATAAAGGTCGTGTTAATGCACGAATACGCTACTCGTGATATTTAAGATAAATAAATCTCTGTACGAAAGATAGAAATCGTGTCACGGCTGGTTCCGTTAATCAAAAACTGGATCAAGATTTGTCAGATATCTATCAGATATGTTCTCGTCTCGAGGCGGGAAGCTAGCAGTTCCGATTCAAAGGAGCGTGGCCGCGTTTAAAATGGGGGGGAAGCTGCGAGAGAACGAATTCGGTGCCGCGGGTGAAACAGTGCATATCGCCTGAACTACTCGAAATTGATCCTAATCCGTAATCCGGCTTGTTCCAGCCTCCTCCGTCTGTTCTCTCCCAAGGTACTTAGCACCCTGGAACGACGAATCGGGTGAAACGGAGTGCGGGGAGCGAAGGAGGAAAGGAAACAGCGCGGACCGACTTATATTCGGGAGGCCAGCCGGCGCGCCATGTTCCGTGCATTATGCATGATACGACGTTGCTTAATGCTCGTCCAAATTGTACCCGGTCGATTTGAAATTTCGCTGCAGCTCCCACGCGAAATGCTAATTCAACCGTCCCCTTAATTAACCTCCGCCGAGAAGCCGGATTTCTTCTTTCGTCGAGGACTTGTTTCGCTTCTTCCTTTTCTTTCTTTTTCTTTTCCTTTTTTTTCTTTTTTTCTGCAAATGCAAGATGATCGTGGCAGCATTCCGGACCACGCGCCACACTCGTGGCGTAATAGACGAGTAGTAAGTACGCTCAACGAATACACTCCGTTTTTGACGAATGTATACGTATATTTGGAAAATAGAAAATTTCGATTCGATCGATTGGTTCGATTTCTTTTTAGAAACGGGACTCTTTTCCAGGAAACAATTGGAATTTGCATCGAGGTAACATTGATTCGGAACATGCATAGAAACAGTAGCTATTACATCCAACAATAGGATCACTAGAACGTACGAACTTCCGATTGCTCTACTCGATACATATGAATCCTATTATACAACCCTGGCATTAGACATCGGTGTTGTATATATCTATATCAACGTACGTATATATTTACCACGTATTGCGGCACACTTTTCAAATTATCTCTTCAAGTATCTCTCTTAACACCACGCCAGAATCATTCTTTCGATCGACTTTATCTATAACAATGCCAAAAATCCGTAGAAACCACGTATAACAAAACTTAAATAAAAATTGTAATCTAAATTTCCTCATCTACGCTTATCTAAGATCACCTAAGAACCGCGAGAAAAGAGAAACAAGAACAGGAAGAGGAGATCGTCGAGTCACAATTAATCGCGCGAAGACGACTCAGACGGAATTATTCGTCGATTAATCGCGATCGTTGTTAGCGGGCCGTTTACAAGCAAAGCCGATACGTTTCGCGGGGTTGGAAACTTGCGAAAGTCCTCGGCAAAATTTCACTCACTTGGGAAACGAACAACCTTAATTAATCCACCCATTTCCGATCGCTCCCTCCGTGCAACGTTTCAACCGCTCGAATCAATCGCGAGGTTTCCGGTTACCGAGAAGTTGTACGTCGAAGAGTACATCTATCCTTTCGTTCCCTTTTCTTTCCCCTTCCAGGGATAATGCGACTCGTTGAGAGCCGGTGCACCGTCAGACAGCCAGAGAAACGTACGAATTAATTATTCATGGATGTCCAACGTCCGACAACGAACACGAAACCGCCGTCACTTTGTAACACCGTGGCCTGGCCGCGTTGTTTAGCATGACTATAGAGTGCACCCGCTACATAAGGCCGCATCATCGATGAGACGTGCACGCGTCCTTTGCAATAAGTACGATTAATGCGATGTACGCGTCGCAATCGAACCTCTTGTTCGTCGTATTTTTCTTTTCTTTTTTTTTCATTCGCATCGAGCTCTTTTTGAAACGTGGAATTCGTTGCAAAAGTACTCGAGTAGGCGAGGTAATTAAAAGGAATTGAGGATACGGATACACGAGTCCGGTGTCCGTATAAGAGAAAAATTAAATTTATCGAGAAAATTTGTGCTGGCACGCGGCGCGAGTTTAACGAGCGTTTAGTTAACTTATGGCACACGCGGTATGTTCGGTTGCGTGCAGTAATTTGAAAGCAAGTTCGTAACTAGAAAGGTGGGAAGTTAAGCGGTAAAATTGTTGAGCAAGTGAAATTTGTTTTCCGAAACAAAAGGATACAAGAATGTAGTATCGAGGAAAGGAAGGATGAAGTGAATTTCAACGATCGCGATCCTCCGATTATCTCGTAATTTGAAGATAATTCTAGAGATAATGAGCTTCGCTGTGAGTTGCTTGGATCTCTTTTATCTCAGCCATACGATTAACCTTGGACTTATTTTAACAACTTTTAACTCTCGACCTCTTTTTCTCTGATAAAAAATAAAAGAAGAAATTCGTGCAATCGAGAAAAGATGGATGGATAGATATCTCTCGGCGATATCAACAGATAGAGCGCACGTGTGAATAATGAATCGAAATCGAATTCATCGAGAAATTTTCATTGCTTTTATAATGGATGCAAGAATAGAATTTCTGTGACGAAAATAAAGGCACGCAAGTGCCTTATCTTTACTTATCTTCGCGTTCGATAAGCAAAACAGATAATTACGCGAATAATACCCTCTCCTTACCCGTTCTCAATAACGAAAGAGCCCTCCATTCCCGGCTACCATTACGTTTTTCTCTTTTTTTTTTTTTTCCCCTCTTTATAATACACCCATCCAAAATAATCCATTTCTTAAATTTCTCTCGAATAAATCTGATCTTTATCCCGTTCTTAATTCAATTGCATTACCACGAACCGTTTCTTTTTCTTTCTCTTTCTCTCCTCCTCCATTAGACCACAATAGAATCTCGATATTCGGTAAACAATGGTGGCTTGATATCAGACCGGCAACTACGAGTTTCTCAAGCTGTGCTCTATATATATATATAGATATATATATATATACACTGTACATATAGTACGTAGAGGGAGCGGAGGATTGTGCTCGAGTAGAAAGACGGACGAGAGCAGCAGCAGCAGGAGGAAAAGCAGAAGGAGGTGTTAGAGGATCCTTATCCCTCTTATCCGTGCGCTCGCACTGTTTCCATTCCGAATCCACGAGCAGGGATTACTTAACTGGAGAAATTCATCCGAGCGAAAAGAGGACTGGTGCCGTCCTTCTTCGATGTCGGCTGTGCTCGGTTCCCCGATCGGCCTCCCCTCCCCCGGAATCAAAGTTCCTCCTCGAAAAAAAATTCTACAAGGAAGAATCATTATTTTCCTGAGGAAACGAGAAGTAGGGAGGGATGGCTATCGGCCCGTGAACCAACATCCCCTTCCATCTCGCGTCATTATTTCCTTTTTTCCCATCTTTCTCTCCTATCCCAGAAGTCGAATATGGCATAGAAGAAATGCGATTCGATTCGATTCGATTCGATTCGGAGGCATGACAATGCACGCGATCTTTACGCCGCGATTCTTTATTTATTTTTTATTCTATCCCACCACTCCCTTTCATTCTATAAAATATAAATTGTATAGAATTTTTCGTTTCATCCAGTTCTTCGCTTGACTCGTTTTTTTACGGTGATGAGCAAAATTTTACGCTTCTTTTTTTTTTTATTTTCATTTAACTCGCTTCGTCCCAAAAAATGGAATACGATATAGAATTTCGATTTAATTCGATTTCGAATCGCCATGGAAATACAACGATGCAATTTTTTTCTCCTTCATCCATAAAATACGGTGTATACAAAATTACATGGAACTCGACTTGAATTGTAACGCGCAAAAATCTTCATTCGTCGAAATGGAATACGGATATTGAGTTTAACTCGATATCGCAATAACACCACCTGCTTCCTTAATTCCTTAATTTTTTCCTCTTTCTGTCCTTTATCCCTTAAAAATATAGCGTAGAAATTCGTTTCGACTCGACTTGGCGCCACGATGATGCACGCGATCCGCGACCCTCTCACGGTTTCTCTTCTTACCGAGGGCAAAATTTCGCGTGCGCAGCATCTACATTTACTTGCAGAGGGAGGGGAGGCGGCCGATGGGCCGGGGTCAGTTCGATTTCCGCGAACAATTCTGACGAATTCCCGGGCGCGAGCCAACGAGAAAATGTTTCGAGTGGAAAAAGAAACGTGGACGGGGGCATGTCAAAGAGTTATTGGTAATTGCGCCGGCCTTTTCGGACCATTGGGCTTGATAGCTTCATACTTTACGGAATCGAATGGGAGACCGCATTCGTGTCTAGCTCCTCTTATATACTGGCCCCACTAAAATCTTCGCCCGAACAATAGATAATAGAAGGAATAGCGGGAAGGGAGAAGGATCGTCTGCCCCGATATTTAGGCGTTGGCCACGCTTCCGCTCTTGGAACTCTTCACTTCCTATCCCACTTCCTTCCCTAAATCAATCCGAAACTCGGTCTCTGATATCTTTGCTTATACCTCCGATGACGTATCGATTTCGTCAACTTACTCGTTCTTACGATCCTTTTACCACAATTTTTCAAGATATTTATAAAAATTTCCCCTCTTTCTTCTTCTTTTCTCGTGTATTTCGAAAGATGACATTATGCGATACATTGAAAATTTTCACTCGTAAAAGAAAGAAAAGAAATTGGAATCGAGATGATTCGAGATACGGTTATTTCTTTTTTCCTTTCCACGATTAAAAGCGCACAGATATAACGAGATACTAAATAATTAGCGAACGGCGCAAGCTTCGAGGTGGTATTTAAACAGGTCGGTAGGTTACACAGTAGCTAAGCAAGAGGGTTGATGGAAGCGGAGAGTAGTAAGCGTGTCTCTATGTAAGAGCCACCCTTCCTCTCTCTCTCTCCCTCCTTTCTTTCTCTCCCCTCTCTCCGCTAAGTAGATGCTTGTCAGCGGAAACTTAATTAAATATCCAAAGTGGATGGCGGAATTACTACAATTAGTATGACGGCTTTCCTGGCCCATCCTTATTACCCGGGCTAGTCCCGTCCGTCCCATTCGTGGGTATTACTACTTAATGTCTAATAAATGTCACACTCGCCGAAAGCCCGTACGTTACGTTTCTTTCCCACTTTCTGCCTTCCCAAAGTCCTCGCCGCTCGCACTCGAAGGAATTCCTTCTTCGTCAGGATGGGGGAAGGGAGGGAGGGAAATACGGGCTAACGAACTCCGAATGCAAAAGTTGGCTCATAGTTGTCGACACGGTTGCGCTCTGAAATTTTTCGACTACCACCACCAGAAACTGAGACGGAATGGAACGAGGTATGAGGAAAGGGAGGAGGGAAATTAGTTGAAACGTTTGGAAAGTTCCCCCCTTGAGAAAGTTACTTGCGACGATAGCATCTTTGAATGAAATTTTAATTAATTATTCGACCGGTAACCAGGCGGGAATGTCAAATTGTCTGATTAGATCCAGAGATTCGTTTGGGGGGCAAGGTTAAAATCCTCCCCACAAAAAAAGGGAAGAAAAGGAGGAGGAGAGATTTATCGCCGTTTTTGGCTCGTGCCGTTCCCCGCCTCGAAATTGAGGAGGAGGGGGTGGGAAGAGGAAGGGAGGGGAGGGAGAGACGTTTGATCGTTGGATGGTGTTACGAGCAGTAGGGGTACTTTGCTGAACTGGCACGTAAATACGGAGCCCGGAGGACTTTCTTTTCTCCGTTCCAAGTGGTCCTCCATCATCCGCCCGATAGAGAAAGGAGGAGATGGGAGGAGGACGGCAAATTACAAAGAAGGAATGTAGAAGCCGGACGCCTTTTGTCTCGCCTGAGATTTTTCCCTGCGATTTAATTGCGGGGAAAGAATCGTGGCGAGCGAACGATGAAGAGAGATGTCCATCGCGTTTATTGCAAATCGAAGGAGGAGGGGCGGGGGGAGAGGAGAATCGTCCCACCGATGAATGACAGTGCTCCAGACGCTTGGAACGATCTCGACAAACGGATGAAATTACAGCCGAACGATCTATAATCGAGTGTTCGCTCGGCATCGACGACGAGGAAGAAGAGGGGGGCCGACCGAGACGATGAAACTGAAAAGGAACGCGCTCGAAAAATTTTCCACAACCCTCGCCTCTTCCAGACTCGCCCTCGCTTTTCGCTGCCTGCCCACAATTTTTTATCCCCTTGCAATTTGCGTCTCGTAAATCGTGCATCCCCTTCGTCCTCGATCACAGATTCTTCGCGTCGAATTTTCGATCCCGCTAACGGTCTTTCATTTTCCACAAATCCAAAGGATTTCCCAGCGACGAGAGCGCGAAAGATAAAAATAACGGGGGAGGGGAGGGGTGGATGGAAGAACGGAGACAAAAGATGAGAATAAGATGGAATAAGAGGGAGGAGAGAAAAAAAGAAAAAGAAAAAAAAAGATACAAGAGGATACGCAGCGAGGTATATACAGCGATATCTATTGGCGCGGGAAAGAGAACGGTTTACAACGGATGGAATATTGTCCCGTCTAAGCCGCTCTCCGATATTTCATCAACTTTCTTATTCCTTCTTTTCCGCGTCTTTCCGCGAGCCCACTTCCTTCGCCTCTCCTTCCTTCCCCTCCGCCTTCTGTTCCCTCCCCATCACGTTGTTCTGTCCCTCTTATAAAACAGTCTATTTGGTCTGAGGGTGACAACAGCGAAAACGAGGCGCGCAAAGCGCGTCTAAGTATTTCATCAAAAATTCACCGCTAAAGACACTTTATTTTGCGAGCGTAATACAACGGGCTTCGTCCCCGCAAACATATTAATCCGCCGCCAAGGGAAAACTTCAAACCACGTAAACGTGATTTCATCACGAAATTGCCTCGTAAACATTAGCATTTTTTTTTCATTTTTTCCAGATTTTTTTTCCTCTCTCTCTCTCTCTTTTTTTTCCTCCACTCTCTCCACCATCCCCGTTACATCATATTTTATACGCCATCCATATTTCAAAAACTGCTCGATAGAAGTCTCTTTATCTTACAGCAATTTTTGGGATTCGAAATGAATTTTTCCACCATCTCGAGCTTGATTCGGGGAGAAATTAAATGGTTGCCAGTCCCGACCGGGAGAATTTCATATCATCACGGTGATAAAACACGATTTTTCGATTTGTTCCGCGTAGATTTGTTCGCAAGACAAACAATTCCATCTCCAGGGAAGGAAAAAAAAAAAAAAGAAACGGCGAAATCCTTGTATACCCTCGGTTCGTTAACCTTCCACGTAGTAGCCGTGCGTAACTTGGTCGGGGACAATAAAAATTTTAGTGCGGCTGGCCAGAGGGGGGGGAGGGGTTATTGTATGGACAGCGAACCGCTCTACTTGCGGGCGAAATGGCTGAATTAGGAAATGTACGGGACTGAAATAGAAAAAAAGAAAAGAGAGAAGAGGAGAAAAGGGGAAAATATGCGAATCCCTTTCCATCTTCCTCTTTCCACCTTGACTCTGTAATTTCGGGTATAGCACGCGTAAATATACATCATCTAGTAGCGACGACGTAACCCCCCAGCCGGTTCTGGAAACATTCTATAACGGAAACAGCGTAAAATCACTCGACGTGTACGTATACACGTACACGTGTACGCGTATCGCGTATGTGCGCGTGCGGAAACAGCGGTATGCCGCGATGGTTGACCCGAGTAACGAAAAAAAAAAAAGGGAGAGAGAGGGAGAAAGAGAAAAATAAAGAGGGAGAGGGAGAAAGGGAGAGAGGGGGTGGGAAAAAAAAAAGATTTTTCAGCTTTGCAGCCCGATATTAAAGGCCGCTTTTAGCAGAAGTAATGAATTTTAACGGTAGATGAGCCCCCATGGCTGTTCGGCTGTACGCTGCCGCATACCCGACGTAAGAAATTGCTCCCGCGAAATTATTTCCTTTATAAATCAGCGGCCATACGTTTCGACGTCATCCCATCTTACTTCGCATACCATTCTCCACCCTCCAACTGCCGCCTCTTTCGCCTTCTTCTTCTTCTCCTCCTCCTCCTCCTCCCTCTCCCTTCTTGTGTATCTATATACACGAGTACGAAATGGGATGTCTCCATCCCATCCGCCGAACGGAGTCAAGAGAAATGGTCAAGGTTTATTAACAATAATACGTTATCGGTTGAGAAATTGCAACGTTGTTTCGCGAAGAATTGCACCGGATACCCATGTACACGACGGTAATCCGCAAAAACGAAGAAGAAGAAGAAGAAGAAGAAGAGGGAAAAGTATTACGACTGCTTTATCGTGACTGGGAAATTTAGTTTTTCGTCTCGTTGCGGAATCCGGAACGTTTGGCAAGTGAGGTACAAACTCCGTCGAGACGTTTGTCTCTCGCGGAACGTATTACGCGTCACGTTTCGAGATATTAATAATAAAGCCAATATTTCTTAATTCCTGAAGAGGAGATAAAGAGATCCGTGGAATAATAAGCGCAAAATTTCATTCCAAAATGAAACATCGAAGAGGATGATCGATTTCATATGAAACTAGCTATGGAAATCGTCGGATATGATGA
The DNA here is from genome assembly GCF_029169275.1 of Apis cerana. Lineage (NCBI taxonomy): Eukaryota > Metazoa > Arthropoda > Insecta > Hymenoptera > Apidae > Apis > Apis cerana. Next base: position 9,648,249 of record NC_083853.1, on the reverse strand, counting down.
TTCGCGACACGATCTTCGGTTGCCTTCGAGGTGTAAGAGGTTCAGAACAGAATAAAAGATTGTTTGGCGTCTTCGTAAGCCACGACGATGACCTTCCATCGAGTGAACCATCATCGGCGGAGGTGAACCTTTTCGAGAGCAGAGGACACGGAGAGACACGGGCGTCCGGTACGAGGCTTGATTTGGTACCAGAATAGCGATGGTGGGGATGTAGTAATTTGTCGGCTTGGGAAGGCGGCTGGCTCCAAGCTGATAACAGGGGGTGGTCCATTCTCCTCTGATTCCGCCACCCTCCGTTTCTCCCCGCCCTCCCACTCCTCCACCTTCTCCTCTACCTCTCACCTCTGCAACCCTCTCTGACGCGACCCCTCCTGTTCCACTTGCGAGTATGCCAGCCCATGGATCCGCGTAAGACGTCCGGTCCGCTCGCTGCGTCTCGGATGTGTACGGGAGGAGAAAGACGACAATATTAGAGGAACCGGGGGGATTTTCCATAATCGAGCGTTTGCGGCTAGCGCCAACTTTCTAGCCTCCGTGATCTTACCTAGCTTTTCTCCCTCCCCCCACGTCGGGCTGCGATAAAAGTAATTCCTACCCTCTGATCCCGTAATAATGTCGCGATACTACGAGTCGATTAGCGGCGAAGTGGTGGTACGAAGAGGGAGGAAATAGGGAAGGGAAAGTGAAGAGGGAGAGCGCGCGAGAACGAACGGAGAAACGTAATTCGACGTTGTAATTCGATGGAACGATTGGAACGGGCGAAGCTTGCCACGAGGAATAACGGGAAGGGGTGTGTAAACGGGGCGAAATAAATCGAAGTTGCGGGCGCGCTGTACGCCTTCTATTCAAGGCTTCTTGCGCGCACGGCCGGAATTATTTCGATCGGGACAAACGGAGCGTGTAACAAGAGTAACCTTAATTCCGGAGGAATCCACTTCGGTGGAGTTGAAATTCTTGAGCTGGCTGATTGGCGAACAAAGTTACCTTTCTAATCTCGTTTCGAAACCCTGGGTGGGGAGAGGACCGACCGTTCCCCGAATTTATTCCGCCACACACTGTGCAACCAACTCCGCAACCGTCTCGATCGTTTCGACATTACCGTTGGGAAATTTCTAATTACCATGGCTTTCCGCCACGATGAATTCGCGACATCGCGTTTAATGCTACTTCCTTCCTCTTTTTTTTATTCCCGATAAATTGATTCTCTCTCGATCGATCGAGAAATTCCTTCCTTCCTTCCTTCCGAGGAGAAGATCGTGTTCGTAAATTTATCGATCTTCTCAACCGATCTTGTCCCCTTTGTTCTACCTCTCGCCTTTCGAAGCGAAAGTAGAGTAAGACTCGAAGACTTAGAGACTTGCCTAATAGAGCGACTCGATGACGAGTTCCCTTACTTTTAAAATTCCAAGGCGCCGGACAAGAGGATATACGAGCAACAGAGCCCCGATGTAAAATTTCATAAGAGCACCGGGAAGAGGCAGTTTGAAGGAGGTACGGACCGCTTAACACCGACGAGGGTTACGCGGCTCTAAGAGTTAGTATCTTTAATATGTCTGACGTATGCAGCAGTTAAATTAAAGCTCACCGAGAGCCCCGAAACCTCTCACCTTGTTTCAGCCCTTGCACGTTAACTCGGAGCCCCCACGGTAATATCGCACATACCAAAACCCCTGTGTTGCCTCTACTTTCCCGTTGTTTTATACGAGAACTAACTACTTCAACCGTGCTTTCAACCACAACAAATTCTTTTTTTTTTTTCCTTTTTTTCCTCCTCTCTTCCTCTTCCACGTTTTTTTCCTTCGATAACAGCGGCTCTCGCGATAAACTATAATTAAAAAGATGTTGTCCGCCTTTGAGGCCTAATTAAAAGGTAACTCGATTTACCGGCTTTGTGCCTTTCGGCTTTTTCATCTTTATTTATTCCGAATCGAAGGTTAAAAAGGGAAAGAGTAGAGGAGGTTGCGATCACAAAGTTCCAACTAACTCGCCTCCCCTTTCCTCCATCTTTCCAGTGTTCGGTTATACAAGGATGGAAGGCTTGGCGTGAAACGAATGTCATTTTACAGAGAGCACGGAGGAGTCTCAACCCCTCGCTATCGTTGTCATCGGGTTCACGAAACTAACTTTGCCCACGTCAACGCTTTCTCGCTGTCGGAACAACGCGCACACATCCCGCTTGATACCCGATGCTGCTTAGACATTCGCTACTCAAATATTCCTAGGATCCCTGGTTTGTGTGTTTGCTCTGTGTGTGCGAGTATTCACATGGACGAGCCGAGGACGCCGCTAATACACGCGTTTATGTGCCTACACACGGCCGGATACGAGCTTAAGCCGCATTCTCACCGCGCATCGGCATAAATTTCACTCATAAGTAAAAAATTTACCACCGATCGGTTGAACATCGGTTGCCGATTTTATCAGATAATTAATAAAACCGCCCCAATATTGATAGGATTCGAGTATATTAATTTAATAATCGTTTAATTATCCCGCATCGCATACATGATATTATTAATTAATTATAGACCGTATGGTAATAATATTTTACCCGTGTATGTAATATTTTCAATATTAACGTTGAATCGTGTTTTCGTCTATATTCATATTTCTATTTCCTTCGCTATTTTAAATATCCATTTTTCATCGTACGTCTCTTTAAAAATCAAATTGCTCGAATTCAAACAACATCAAATCGAATAACTCGATTCTTATGAAGATCGAACTCAAGTTTCGAGTAATTTCATCGATGGTAAAATTCCCCTATTCAGCCCTCCCTATAAAATAAAATTTATTTGTCCTTTTCTATCTTTTTTCCTTTCGTTCTTCCCATTATTATTTTTATCTCATTGCCATGATACTAATCATGAGTCGAGAATCGAATCGAAATTCGCGATACCGTCGAAGAAGAGCGATGGCCCGTTCGATTTGGCGCGTGCTAATGGCCTCCTTGCGGTCGAAGGGAAGTTTTAGCGTGAACACGGCATTAGTGCGCGGAGACTCGTATCGGATCTCGTACAGAAGGCACATAGATGGGAACGCGCACGCCGATACATCGGCATAACGCATTCTCCTGACTGCCAACCACCTCCTGCGGGTACAGAGAGCTTTTTAGCAAACTGTCAAACTCTGCCGAACCACGAATTACTCATTCCAGCACGTATCCGGATGTAGTCCCGCAATGCGCGCACTATTCTGGATCAAAGACCCGAGGATATACCCAGGGACGAAAATTTGGAAATATCGATCTTGGTCAGCGACACGTTCGAGAATTGCCGAACCGCGCGGATGAACGAGTGAATGGAGAAGATTGATTGACCGATAGATGAGACTGGGTTAGAATACCGATCGTGGGCCAATTTGCGTCCCAACTCGTGTTGGAATACGTTTGATTACTTAGTCTTTGGGATGGCGATCGAGAACTTGTGTCTTTTCTTTCAAAAAAATTTTTCTTAACAACAGGATTTAATCGCAATGTAATATAATTTATATCATTAATATAATCTAGTTAATCGAAATTGCTTATAGCGAAAGAAATTGATCACACAATAATATAAATTAAAAATAAAGAAAAAAAAACAAAACCAACGAAAAAATTTTAAATTCTAATTACAGATAGTGATAAAGAACGAAGAATTAGATCTCATTTTATTTTCAAACAACTTACTTTCACACTTATAAAGAACTATTGTTAAATATATATATCATATCCATAATCATGCAGAAATATCATATATTGTCGTGAAACGTACTTACCATTCTGGACGTATGTTTCTGGATATGATTCCAAAATGTTACTGTTCTAACGATTTTGAAACTATGATAACTGCAACTCTGACATTTCCATTTACACAGAATGGAAAACAGTGCATATAAGATATATATATATATATATATATAGATCGTATGAAATAAATTATTGTTTTCGAGAAACTTCATCCAGAAATTCTTAATAAATCGTAATAGCAGATGTATTTATCGTATCACTTTTCGTTGTATATATATTTATATGTACAAAGAAGAGAACTTGAATATATTCGACAATGTATTAACAAGAAACTATGATAAATTTTCAAAAGAGAACACTTTATTTAGTACTCATATATCTTGCTTGAAATGAACACTGCACACGCGTAAAATAATGGAATAATAGAAAGCAATCTTGTACAATGAAGTATATCACAAAAATTATTATAGAACAATAAATAACCGTTTTTCGGCGCCATTATTCCGTTAGACTAAAATTGCGATAGTGGCGACACTCTACAATGAACTACGAAAACTTAATCGATATTACAAATATATCGATATAACAAATTATGATATAAATTATTATATTACATCAGACTATAAAATTAATAAAATATTTGCAGAATACTAAAAATTTTAACATTTATTTCATATTTAAACATTTCATTTTTAAATATGAAATCTGAAATTTTGCTATCGATACATTCATTTGCATAATGTTATTCGCTGAGCTAATTTACTAAATGAAAAAAATTCACAGATTAAATCACAGACTAAATAATAATAATCTTAGATAATTGATTTTACAGATATTTATTATTTTAAGTGTGTTCATTTGATTTTGCTATGATATTTATAATTCCCACCAAAATAAACGCTTAGATTTCTATCCAATGAACGCAGAATCAGATTTTGCATTCTGTTGATAATGATGGGAGTGACATAAAAATGAAAATAGAATGAAAAGAGAACTTCAAAATTTTATACAAAAATATATTGTATAATTGGTCTATTCTTATATGTATTCTATGTTTCAAGTTAAAAAAAAAAGCATTTTATATTATGTATATCATTTATGAACATATTAAATAATCTCATCTTTTGCGCGATCGGTATTTCAGATTCCTTTCTCTCAGAAACTTTTCATTATTTGTAGAACACAAATATAGATGAAAAAAATTTTATAAAATTTAAAATTTATGTTGTATTATAAAATTATACATTTCGTTTATGATTAATACTGCTTAAACATTATATCGATAAAGTAAATATAATAAATCAAATATTTAACATTACGTATTATTGTTAGTATAAATTATTTTAAATTCTGTTCTAATTTCATAAATGAAATAATATACTACTTTATATATATTTTTATATATATTTATTTATATATATTTTAGTATATTTTATCATTAAATTATATATATATTTAAATATCCTATTTATCTTATCTTAGATAAGGAAGAAAATAATAATTTTTATTATAAAAGAAAATAATCCCGCTAACATATAACAATATATCAATAATATGAATATTGCAAACTCGATATTAACTTTTTTATATTATTATATTTTTTATAAGTTGTTAATTATTTCTCGAATATTTTTGAAGGATCGCTTTTAGAAAAACATATACAAAACATATAAAAAAATATTGAAACTTATTTATTACATTATAAATATTTGAAATTTGTATCACTCACAATGAGACCACTTTGTCTTTATTACAGTTGTTTTGTACTTTATTTTTGCCTTGTTTTATCTAATGCAAATTTAACTTGTTTATAAGTTAATAAGTAACTATTATATATATTAATTTTTAATTTTTTTTTTTTTTTTACATCTAGAATCGAATTCTTAAAAATATCTCACAAATATTGCGTATAAAGAATTTCATACTACACATTCAAGAATTTTATATATTATATAGAAATGAAATTAAAGAAAGAACTTATGTTTTATTTTTCATTAATATAAAAAAGCGATAATATAAAATTTTGACAAATAATATTCTGAAGAATAATAATATTATAATATTATAATATTAACTATTTCATGTAATTATTATATTATGCGCTATAACATATAAAATGCGAACTTATATTTATTCAAAATTATGTCATATAATTTCTAAAATTTTTTATTTTCTTATTTAAGATATCATTTAATGTTTTTAAGAAATAAAATTTCTAGGAACATTTGATTGTACAATTTTAGTAAAATTCATTTTAACTCATTGAGTATAAATCCGATAAGGAGGTACCTCGCTTCTCATGATATGACCTCTACTCTTTTATATATGAAGATGAAAGCTTTAATCAGTAATACATTGTCAACTTTACTGAAATCGCAGAATTTTGTTTTATGTATAATTAACTTTGTGAACGATATTAATTTGTATCTTCAAATTATAAAATTGAAGCATTATCTGATTATTATTTGTTATTGTTTGTATTATTTATAGTTATTAATTGTGAAAGACACGGATATTTTAAAACGTACATTTATATGTTGAATATTCTCCTATACGTATATATTTATAAAAATATAAGGTCATTTTGTTTTGGTGTATAATTCAAATAAACTTAATACGTCACATATAAATTTAAAAAAATTTTTACTTTTTATTCTTAAATAATCATGTTTACAAATAATAAAATTGTTCATGTATCAATTTTAGAAATAATTAAATTACATCTTCTCTCTTTTATATATGGATTGTATTTAATAGTGAAAAGATTTCTTAAATGGATCTGGGATCCTAAAAAGTTTTTCATGATGCAACAGCGAGATAAACCCCCACCTTGTTTGATAGATAATAATTTAGGAATTCATTCTTATATAAAAATCAAGGTACGTATAAAAAATAAAATAATTCAATAACATAACATAAAATTTCAAATTTAAAAGTATTTAAAAAATATATAATAATCATTAATTTCTAATAATTTTTAGAAATCTATTAATAAAATATAATCTGACAAATATTAAATTTCGATTATGATTATGAAATTTTTTTAATAAATATATTAATAAAATATAGTCTAATACACACATTAGATTTCGATTGTGATTATGACATCTTTTTAATAAATATTGAAAAAAATTATGTTAATTTTTTTTTTAAATTTAAAGAAGAATTCAATTTGTACGTTTTTATTATCATTATCACTATTATTACTAATGTTTTATTATTCACATTTATTGATATAAATTTAAAATTTATTCGAAAAATATTAAAAGAAAAAATTAAAAAGTTACAAATAACAAAACTTTAAATGAAATAAATTTATTTTTAATTTAATAATATTTAAAATATTATTGTATAGTGACTGAATAAACTAATAAAATAATAAAATAATAAAAGAATTTTTTACAATTTAAAATATTTTATATTTTTTCTATAGAGTGTAAAATTTCATTATGTAGAAGCTGGAAATAAAAATAAATCACTTATATTACTTTTACATGGATTTCCTGATTGTTGGTTATCTTGGAGAAAACAAATACCATGTCTTGCTAAACATTATAGGTATAATTTATATTTTTCAATTTTAATAAAATTATAAAATTATTTTTGTATAAATTTCTTTTTTTTTTTATTCATTCAGAGTAATTGCAATAGATTTAAAAGGATTTGGAGATAGTGATAAACCAGCAGCTAAAAGTTGTTATAAAATTCAAGTCTTAATTGAAGAATTAAAACAAATTATTTTAACTTTTGGAGTAAAACAGTGTAGCATAATTGGCCATGATTTAGGAGGACTTTTAGGATGGTATATAGTAGCCTTATATGGAGATATGATTGATAAATTTGTTGCAGTTTCATGTCCACATCCTAATTTCTATTGGAACAGAAGATTAGGAGATTCTATCTTTGATTTGAAGTAAGAAGTAATCTATTAGATGCTTAAATTTTTTAGAAAATAATACATATATAATAAATATATTTATTTATTTATTTATTTATTTATTTATATTATTATCTAGATGGATACATTTTAGTAGATTACCATTTTTTCCTGAAATTGATGCTCTTAAAGAAGATTTATCAATTATAAATGATGCATTTCAACATCTTCAATTAAATAATACAAATACTGAGAAAGATTATGTAGAAGCATACAAATATGCATTTAGCAGAAAAGGTAAATAAATATTAAAAGTTTGACAATAATCTATTATATATATATATAATTTAGTATAATTTTTATACATAAAAGATAAGATTAAAATAATTAATTACAGAAGATTGGACTGGGGCTATTAATTATTATAGAAATCTTCCTTTTATAAAGCTTAATACAGATTCTTGTGATCAAATTTCTACTCAAACTTTACTTATAATTGGAAATATAGATCCAATTGTAACAATAGAAAATATTGTACAAAGTTCTGAATATATTGAAAAATGTAATGTAAAAGTAATATTAGGAGCTCAACATTTTCCACATCAACAAAAACCAGATATGGTAAATGAAGCAATTTTAAAATTTTTTATGGGTAAGCAATTTAATAAATATTTATATATATTTTATTATATAATAACTAGATATATTTTAGGAACAACAAATCATATAGAAAAAACATCATCTAAGAATATTATGTCTTCATGGCTTGAACCTTTTAATAAAACTGTCAAGTATGGTAATCATATGTTTGATGCTGTCCATAAAAAAACTAATGATGTAGTTAATGTTTTACCAAGTAAAATACTTTATTTAGGTCAAACTACAAATTAAATTATATTTTTTTTTATATTCATCAAAATATAAAACCCACCAAAATTTCAGATTTTTTTCTTCTTTTTTATTTATGCTTTTCAAAAAGATAATATTTAATTATTTTTCATTAAAATAAATCTAATCTTTTATTGTTGAAAAGAAAAATTTAATCAATAAAATATTTGTAGTTTGATTACAATACTTTAATAAACGAATTTTATTTTAATGAAAGTTTGAATATATAAGTGTAAAAAAGATTGACTTATTATAGTTATGTCTCATATCAATATCTAATAATATTTTTACATATATACAGTTTATAAATAAAAATTTTAGACAAAATTTATTTTTTTAATAAATAAATGTACATATATTATTTATTTAATACAAAAATATATAAATTTTAAATATAGTATTAAATAAAATAAAGATCTCTCTTTCTATAAAATAAAGCAAATATCATATTATAAAATTTACAATTTATGAAAGTTAATATAAAAAAATAAAACATGTATATTTACTTCATTCGATAGTTTTTATTATGTTAATAAAAATTTTGTTAATAATATTTATTATATTAATATACAATATTATATATGTATATTTATTGAATTAATACAAGAATAAAAATGTAAAAATAAATTAAATAATAAATTATATAAAAATATTATATATATATATTACAATTACAAACATATTATTTTTCAAATATTAAATTTGTTATTATTTAAGATATAATTTTTTAAATTTAATATTATATTAAAGCAATTAAATGATTTCAATATTTTATATACATATGTATATAAAAAAATTTTTGTTTTATATATCAATTACACAGGATTCGTTTCGTTATTCTATTGCTTTTCTTATGAGTTTTAAATAAATATTATTAAATATAAATATTATTTTATTGCATTTTTTCCACTTTGTTTCCTATAATGATCGATAATTATATTAAGTTATTTAAAAAAATAGAGGAATAAGATAATTAAAATCATATTACTTTGTACTAACTTTCCAAAATTTTCACTATCTTCAATAGTTTCTGGTAATTCACAGTTCATTGTTTCTGGTAAAAAGAAACATAAAAAAGCACTAAATAATAGTCCACTTCCAAATATTAATGGTGGTAACCAAGATTTAATTTTTCCCTGAAAATATGTAATTCGCAATATAAGATTATTATATTGTACACATAAATTATAAATTATAAATATATAAATATAAATTTAATGTATTAGACGAAAAAATATGACCATTGTAGCGATATATGGTGCAATCATGCTTCCAATTCTTGCACAAACACTTCCTAGACCAATACCAATATTTCTGATTACAGTTGGAAATACTTCACTACTATATAGATATACAGTTGGAAAACTGAGTGACATCCCCGCAAGACCTATTATAGTTAAAATTATCGTAAAACGTGAATTTGACATTACAATTAACAAAAGCAAACTTGCAGCAGATAGAAGATTTGCACTTATTAAAATTTTTAAACGTGATACACGTGATATTAGAAATAAAACTAATATAGTTCCAGGTAATTCAATAGCAGCTGAAAATAATATATTAAATTTTAAATATATATTTTCTCTTTTTTAAATAAAAATGCATATATAAATTTACCTGATACAGCAACATTTATAAAAATATTACCGTCAATATAACCCATATATTGTGCTAATCCAAAGAAACAACTACCACACATAAACCAATTAATACATATAAAAATAGTTTTTAATCTTAAATTTGGAGTTCTAAATAAATGTGTAATGTTATATTTTTCTTTATTTTGTTTATGGCAAATTCCTATATTACATTCATATGTTTCAATTGCTGTTTTAACATTCTCTATTGGTATTTTATTTCTACCAGCTGCTTTAATTAAAATTTGTTCTGCTTTTGATAACTTGCCAACAGCAAATAACCATCTTGGTGATTCAGGTATAATCCTATAATGTAAAAAAATCTGTTTAAAATTTATTTCAATTTGATTAAAAATAAATATATTAAAAAAGTTTGTAACTTAATAATTTGACCATATAATATAAATGATACTACATACCAATAATATGATAATAAAAAAAGTGATGGTATAGAAACTGCCATTTGAAAACCATCCCATGTACGTGTTAAATATGAAATTAAAGGATTCATTAAATGACCCAATAAAAATGGTACATGAAAGAGAACTGACATAATGGAACGCCATTCTATTCCTACAATCTCCATGACTGTAATTTATTAAATAAATTTATATATTATTTTCTATTATTTATTTAATTTATGAATTACTTACGTAAAACAAAACTGACAAGCATAGTACCACCTGTAGCTATAGCAGAAATGAATTTAAATATCACAAATAATTCAAACCATGGGATAAATGCAGTTATAAATCCTGTTAATGATTGTAATCCTATAGCAATCATCAAAGGTTTTTTCCTACCTATTCTGAAAATAAAAAATACTTCAATTAATTTTTTCAATTATCTACATGTATCATGAATTTTTTTGTTTTTTGTTCATTTCATTCATAATAATATTCAACATACCGATCAGCCATTATACTAAAAACTAAATTACCAATAAGTACTCCAAACATTATACAAGACTGTACAATATTTGTCAATTGTTCTCTATCACAAACTAAGTCCCACTAAAAGTTTATAATATAAGTGTATTATAATTCATTCGTTTGAAATATAATAATGAATTAAATTAAATTTACTTGAGTTATAATACTCTCTTTAAATATACGCTTGTCATATTTAAAAGTTGTACATTTCTCCATAGTACCATTTCCTACATCTACATAACATTTCATTATTGTAGATTCATTAGTTTTTGATATTGGTGCAGCACATGAAAAATTAGTCGGAGGTGCAAGAAATATAATAGAAAGTTGATGCCAAGCAACCGGAAATTTTACAAGAGATAATGCCACAGCAATAACAATATGCCATGGGCCCATCACACCCATTGCATTTTGTATTACATCTAATGATGCATGTTCTGAAAAAAATTATTCTTAATTAAATATTTATACATAACAATTCTTATACATATCTTATATATATATAATTAATTACTTAATAAGAATAATATTAAAAAATATGATAAAAATAATTAAATTGAATATATTATCATTTATAATTAAAATTTAGCGCCAATGATTACTTTATTATCGACAGATGGAAAAGATTTATATATTATTAGTATTATTTTTTTATTTTTAATTTAAAAAAAATATTGCATGAAATTTTTTGTTTATTAAAACATATAATTTGTATTATAAAATTATATTGATAATATCATCTAACATGTAATATATATATATATATATATATATAATACGAAAATTATTATATATATATATATATATATATTATAAACTTATAAAATTATTCCATTTATCGATATTATTAAACAACGTTAATCAATGAATAAATATTATATTTCACAACTGAATAATTACATACAATTTTCAAGTAAATGATACTTCTATATGATATATATATTACTCAAATTACCGTAATATAATCATAGAAATCTAAAAAGGTTTATATGAATTAATAAAATGTTTGGAAAGAAAAAATATATATATATATATATATATACATATGTATTTTTTTATATTGTATTATTATTATTAAATTATTATAAGTAATTTTAAATAAATAATTTTAAAAAATTATTTAGAATTATAAAAAAAATATATTGCATTTATAATATATATATATATATATATATATGTTTATTTATTTTGACTAATTTAAAAATTTAGATAATTAATAGATTAATAGATCATAAATAAATCATTTATAATTACAGAATTTTATGATATAATTACATATATATATATATATATATTTTCCTAAAACTGATACAAATTATTAAATATATAATTTTCTGTAAAATGGAAAATTACTAAACATATAAAACTAAAAACATCATCAATAATTAAATTTAAAAATATAACATAAGAATCGAAAATTTAATGTGTTAAAATAAAAAAATTTTTTAATTTATGTGCAATACTAAAATTTTATTCTTAATTTTTTATATTTTGTAAAATGAAAAATATATATTCTAATTTATATATATAAAGAAATAAATTACATTATATAATTATAAATGTAATTTGTTTTTTAATTTATTTAAAATGTATTATAGAAATAATAATTTACCAAAATTTAAAATAAACGTATTAAAAAATATCATTTTAATTTTAAAACATATTTAATTATAATTTATTATTGATTATTATATGATATTAATTTATTATTTAAATTATTACTTTGATAAAAGTTTAAATACGCACTTTGAAATAAGTAATTATTTAATATATATGTAAAAATTTTATTACAAATATTTTAATTGATTTTTTAATTTTTTGGATTTAGCATATATAATAAATTTCAATTGTTTTCGCGTTCTTTTGATGATGCAATTAAAGATGCGCGAATTGTACCACAAATTGAATGTATATTTAGATTGAGTCGTATTTGAAATACTAACATGAATAAATGTAGAACGATGCCAGATATAATATATTGACTTACCTTTCATCGCTTTTTCGAGCATTGTATATAAAAACTTTTGTTGAAAAATTTTATTTCCGTCTATGAAATTTCTAATGCTGCGCGTGCACGAATGTTTGAAAGTCTCAATTCTATTGAAAGACTTGAACAAACTGAAAAGATCTCCAATACTATTCTTAATCTGCTTTATCGATGTAGATTACAAATGAAATCTTGTTTGTGATATAATTAAGAAATACCTACCTTATCGATATTTGATCATTTATTTTTATATATTTAATGTATAATGATGCGATAATATTTTATTAATTGTTTATAATTCACTCATTTGTATCTTTCTGCCTATTATCATTGAACAGAAGAGAATATTTATATATATATTTATCATAAAATAAATATATAATTATAGTTAGTTTCAAAAATTAATGAAAATAATAAAGTTTGTAAAGCATAAATTAACAAACTAATAAATAAATTTATAATAAAACAAGATATTTTAATTTTTATTAATGTAATAATAAAAAATAATTATAATAATATAAATTATTAAAAAATATTAATTAAATAAATTACGAAACAATAAAGTAAAATCTTAATAGTTGTTGAAAAATATATTTAAACATCAAGAGTCGTACTATTAATGAATTAAATAATCAATTACATGAAATAAAAAATTCATCACTCATTTCTATCATGTATTGATGAACAAGTTTCCTTAAAACTCCTTGCTATCAAAATTTTATTGTATTTTTAAAATATAAATAAATATTTATTTTTCAAATGCAAATGAGCTAAGTATTTTACTCGAAGTTCGTTTTGATTTATTGCTTTCTTCACTTTCAGGACTCAATTTTCTTTTTTTTGATTCTAAAGATGTCAATATATTATTATTTTGTGAACTTTCATTTTTTTCTTTGTATTTTGCTAACGCATATTTTGTCAAATCTGCAGGACTTAAATCAGGAAATTCTTCCTGTAAATTTTTTTTGTTTTTAGCATACCAACTAATGAATGTTTCTTTTTTTACTACATCTTTTATTTCTTTTGTTTTCAACTTTGAAGAAACTGATGATAAAGTTAACTTTTGTATCTTTTGTGGGGCTATATCTAAACCAGCTAATCCTATAAATATAATTAAAAATAGAATTCAATAATTATTATAAATACAATTAAAATAGAGAGAAATTTTTCCCTTTTTTTATTCTAATAATATTAATACCTTTTGTTCCTGGAGAATTTCCACTTTTTAAAAAAGGATTATTTCTTTTTATTGATAATGCTTCAGTCATAGATAATGGTTTAATTTCTATATCTGGTTTTTTTATAATATTTAATGAAAGTTCTTCAACATCATTATCTATTAGTGATTCATCATCACTTTTGTTAGTATTTTCATCATTCTTATCTCTATTTTCTATATTCTTCTCCTTTTCTTCTTCCTTTGTATCAGCAATTGATTCCAATTTATTAGATAACGCTATTCGATTTATTCTTCGTGCATATTTTATTGCTAATTCTATAACTTTTTCCGAAGCAATTTGTTCACATAATTCTACCGCTCGATACTCCAAATTACTTCGACAAGCAAGCTAATTGAATGAAATAAATGAATAGATATATATAGTTAATATAAATAGATTTAATGAATCAAATATTAAATATACCGCAATAAGAGATAACACTGCTTCATTCTCTTCTAAAGGATTAGTTCCTAATTTCCATAAGTTCAATTCTTTCTCTGTTTTTTCACTTTCAAGTTCACAAAGTGGAAGATATAAAGATACTTCTGTGATTACTGGACGAGGTGTAGTAGGAGGATAATGACTTCCTTTGCATAAAACACAGCGAGCAATACTTTGTAATTCGCTTATTCCAATTATAAAATAATGATCTGCTTTACCTTTAGCCTATTTTAAAATTATTAATGCAATATAAAATATTTAATGTTATTAAATATATTTTTTACCTGTTCATTCATATCACTAGCTACTTTCCATAAAGAAGATTTTTTATTATATACTTTAATAATATCATCAGCATCCATAATTACAGGAGATCCAAGATCACTAATTCCTAACCACATTAATTCTGATGATGGTGATAATGGAAGACTTAATGTCTTACTATATAAATTTAATCTTTGGATTTGAATTAATAGTAAATTCATACATTGATCCCCTGATATCCCTATTTAAATATCATTTAAATATCATAAATATCATATCATCAGTAGTTTATTATAAAAATAAAAATAATTGCAAAATATAGAATAAATACCTATTCCATTATGATAGGCAAGTACTAAATTATTTTTAAATCCATTCATTGCTACTACAGGACCTGGCAAAGCAACGATTTCACGTTGCGTGCCGCCTACAGTAAAAATTCTTAAATATCTTCTAGATGTTGAAAGAGCTACAAAATTATCACCAGCTGCAATGCAATGCCCTTCTTCACCTTCAGGTAGATCTAAAAACCATTCTTTATTTCCAGAACCCCAACCTATTTTTTAATTGATTATTATTTTAATTATATTAATTTAGAATAAAATTTGCAATAATTATAAATAGATTAACCTTGTAATGCTATTACAACAAGTTTACTACGAATATCATTATTTAATGGACAATTTAATGCAAATGCTTGTGATGATAAAGCAGCTATTGTATGTCTTAAATAGTTATTAATATGCATACTACGATGAATTGTTACATCATGAAATTCTACTTCAATACTAGATTCTTCTCCATCTTCAGAAGTAAAACACTTTACCATTCCTATGTCATTCCATACCTTGAATTAACATTTATTTGAATTAATATTTTAATTAAATTATAAAACCGATACATAATATTATATGATAATATTATATCAAAACAAATTTTACCATAAAACGAGATAATAAATGTGCTGGAGATGAACCAGGTTGAAATGGTGATTGTAAATGAATTTCAGGTATAAAAGTATTTGTATCATGTTTAGATTTTTCAGATAATACATCAGAATGACTTTTTTGATCATCATCAAGCTCCACTAATGCTTTAATTTTATTTAGAGATATAACATTTTCTTCATCATCATCTTCTTCTTCTAAGATATTAACATTATTATCTTTGACATCTCCATTTGTTTCTAAACATACTTCATTACTTGTTGCTTTATCAGAAATTATCTAAATATATAAAAATAATAATTTTTCTCTGAATTTATTAAATAATTTGCATCTTATATATATATATATACCTACAATATCAATACATCCTAATTGACCTAAAGAATCACAAAATGCAATTTCATCCGATTTATCAATATTCCAAGATAATGCAGTAATTTTAGCATTTTGTTGATGTTCAATATAACCAATTAATTCTTTATTTTCTACATTCCAAACAATTATTTCTCCATATATTGAACTAGCTGCTAATAATGTGCCACATTCAGAAAATTTACATATATTAATTTCCTATAGTGAAAATAATATTATAGAATATATATACACTATATATATATAGAAAGAAAAAAACATACAGTTTTTATATTAATACATTTTAAACGAAATAATTCTTTCCAAGAAGATCTTTCAATTATAATTACATCTTTAACATTAGGATATGCAAGATAACTTCCATTCTTTGGATGAAATGAGGGTACACCATATATTTTAGCTGTAAAAAATGAGTTACATTTTGGTATAACATTAGTCCAAATATTTACAACACATTTTTCTTTAATATTCCATACTCGAATTGAGCCATCTGCACTTGATGATGCCTATATAAATTAAATATTATAAGAAGCATTGTAATATAAAAAGCAAATTTATATTATATATTAAAAAATAAAATATATCTTACTACAAATTCTTCTTTTGGATCCAAAGATAAACCTAATATAGGAGCTTCATGACCTATTAATTCTATATTATCTGATGTATTAATATCAGTTACTTGTATTCTCATATCACTATATAATATAATATAATATGTATTAAATATTAATATAATTATATAAATTATTATATAAATTAAAAATTATTAAAATATCATATGCATATTTTACATACCATCCTCCTGATACTATAATGTTACTGTTTTTTGTTGTTGCTAATGCTGAAACTGGTGCTGAAAATCTAGTAATTATTCCATCTTTTTCAAGATCTGGATAATTAAGAATTTGAATTGTATTATTATCATTGCCAACAAATATTTTTCCATTCTAAAATTATATTAAAATATTTATGAAAAATATTTATTGAAAATTTATAAATATTATTAAATATATAAACAAAAATTTTATAATTAATTTATACTTTTGATATGACTGATATAGCTTGTTCTGAAACACAGCTTGCATTTGGATCATCATCCATTAAATTCAGCCAAGATCGAACATCTCCATCAGATCCACAAGTAATAAGCCCTCTTCTACAAATATATTATTAATTGTTTATTTTTTAATTATATTTTATTTTCTTTTTTAATATCTCTTCTATAATATTATTCTTAATTTAATTATTCTTTTTATATAAAAAAATTATATTAAAAATGTCAACAAAAAAATGTAATCTATTATTATATTATATCTATATATATAATAAAAAATATTTATATCAAAATTAGCAAAAATCATTACAAAGAAATATGGAAAAATATTTATGTATATCTTTGCTTACTTTTCACCAGAAAAATAACATACGTCGGTATGCCCCTCTGGATGCGCATAACGCATAGGTTTCCTTACTAATGGCATTTTTTAATAAAATAATTAATAATTTTATATGATTAAATATAATATATTAGTTTATTAAATCTTTCATATAAATATGATCTTTTATTTTTATACCCGTATTTTGGCGCGCATTTTCGAGTATATATATTGTAGATCCTTAATCAGAAATGTTATAGATATATACGTTAAATGTTTTTCAAACTTCTTCCTCCCCTCCTCTCTTACTCGTCTTTCTCATAATTTTAATTTTTTAATTTTAAATATATATATATATATAATATTATATAAAATTATAAAATTAATTTTTAATAATTTTTAGCATTTTAATATTTTATAGATCTAATATATGATGAATCTTTATTTATTATTATAATTTACATATATATTAAATATTAATATATATATTTACATATACAATAAATTTTCAAAAAATGAAGAATCATATATAAAATATGATAAAATAGTGTAAAAATATATGTATATTTTTGAATTATATTATTTTTGAATTTTGAAAAATATATTTTGATGAAAATATTAATGAATCTAGGGAATTTTTTAATATCAATGCATCAGTCTGAAATATACATTGAAATACTGTTTCTGCTCCTATGTTCCGCACGTTTGATAGCAGACGCAGCCTTTTCTAGGGTGGCCTATGTGCAACGAGGAGTTTGTAAATTTCGTCATTATAAAATATAAATTTCTCTATTAGAATGACCATGATTTCAAAGGCTGCAGTGGGTATTGCTGTTGGTATAGCTGGAATATTTGTTGGATATTGCTTTTATTTTGATCAAAAGCGTCGTAGTGATCCTGATTTCAAAAAGAAATTGCGTGAACGTAAGTCTAAACTATACTGTTCTCATAGCTAATTTTTATGAGCTATGTCTTTTTTATTTTGTTTATGATTTTATATAAAAAATTCATATAATATTTAATTATTTTAATAGTAATTATTAATAAAAAATAATTAATTTTTAAAAATCATTTTTATTTTTTATTAAATTTTATAGTAAATCATATTTAAAAATTTTTTTATTTATTTAAAAAGTAAAATAATTATTTAATACACAATAAAATTGATATATTGATATTAAATAGTATTATTATTTCATAATTACAGGTAGAAAAGCAAAGAAACAAGCACAGAATGCTACTTCAAAGATTCAAGATTTAAAAGATCATGAAGTTGTACAAAGATTTTTCCTACAAGAGGTTAATATTATATTTTAATTAATACAAGAAGTTAATAGTTTAGTTGTTATATTTTATATATATATATATATATATATATATATATATATATATATATTTATATTGGATTATATTATATTATTATATTTAATGGATTTTAAAGGTACAATTAGGAGAAGAAATGCTTTCATGTGGTGATATAGAAGGAGCAGTTGAACATTTAGGAAATGCGGTTGCAGTATGTGGACAGCCAGCACAATTGTTACAAGTTCTTCAGAAAACACTGCCACCACAAATTTTTCACCTTTTATTACAACGATTACAACCTATTAGTCAAGTATGTAATTAAATATAATTTTTTAATAGGACAAAATAAAAGATTTTTGTTCTCACTTATTGTTACAGAAATTATCAACACAAATTGCAATGGCTGAGGAAGATGTTGAGTAAAGTACTATACAAATTGCGTTGAATAATTCAAAATAAAATTTAACTATTAGTAGAAAATGTATGTTTTTTTTTTTGATGATGTAGACATTTGCATAACTTTAATTTGGTCAAGCTTTTTAATTATATATCTTGGTCTCCTCATCTAAACTTCCATATAATCCTTGGTAATTATATATTATCAATGAAAAACATGATTCACTTATATGCATTTAAATTATAAATGGAAGAAATTTTTGTATTAATTTCTAAATACAATCTATTTAAAAATTTTTATTAGCTATTTTTAAAATTGTGACTGCCATGATATTAAGTTATACTGTGCAAATAAAATATGTGTTATTTAAAGTGGCAGCAATATATATATATATATATATATGTATAATATATATATATAACACAATCTAGAAAGATCTCTAGTCACACAAGATTTTCTTTATATCTCTTTACATATATGACTACCATAAATTATTCATATTTGTTAAATGTTTCACAATTTTAAGAGAGAGCAGAAATGAAAAAATAATTAAGAAGTAAATTGATCTTGTTCTGGAAATTAATATATTTAATCTTATAGAAGTTTCAAAATAATTTTATGTATTAATTGTTATAATATGTTAAATATTATACCCCCCTATTAAGGAATTCATGTGAAATGTGATCTTAAATAATACGTTATTTCCTAGAGACATTTATAAATAAATAAAAAAATACTATTGACTATATATTCATAATGAATATATTTTATAGAATTTGCACAAAAAAAAAATTATGCAAATATGTATTCTATCTTGTGAATATAAAATTAATATCCTTATAATAGATGTATCATTATAAGCATATGTACATGACATTATTTTCAACGGTACTCACTAGCATATTAAACACTTTATAATTATTTTTTGTATAAAAAAATGTTCTATTCTTATATTAAACAAGAGGCAATAAGAAAGAATCTGTTTATATCTTAGTATCAAATAAAAACTGTTTTTCTTAAAAAAAAACTGTATCATGCAAAGATAAATAAATGTTATTAATAAAAAAAAATTCATAAATCTTTTTCATAAAAATATTTTATATGAATATAATAAACTTCAATTATCAAAAAAAAGATCATATTAAATATATTATAAAAAAAATATGATAAATATTATATATAAAAATTATTAAATATTTTTGAATATTTTTCCTTTGAATGAAATAAAATATATAATTTTTTATATCCTTTTAATTCCTTACAATTTGTAATAACACGTAAAATATATAATGTTTTACAAATATTTATGTATGATTTATAAATTTTTTTATAAATTATGATCTATTAATAATTATAATAATCTTTAATAAATAATTGATCTATTAAGATCTTTATATCCATGAAATAATTAACAGAAACCTGTATTCCAGAAAAATGACAAATTAGCATAATGAATAAAAATAAAAGAAAATAATAAAATAGATATAATTTCTATAATAAAAGTAATAAGAGAAAGATATATTACTTTATTATATAAGTGCAATGATCATTTACTTGAAATAAATTTACTCATTTTACTCAATATAAAAATATTGTACAATTATACATTATTATTATCATACTATTAAAATATAAAAAAAAATGTTATATATTTTTTTTATGATATAATATTTTATAAATTTTTATTTCACTATAATATTTATATTAACATATTTTATATAATTAGTTTTCTTGATAATGACATCTGTTTTAAGAAAATAGATATTTATATGATATGAATTATGAAGCTTCATAATGTCAAGTATGATACATTGCATTCATAATTTTATTTAAAAATATGAAACATTATAAATTATTATGCCTAGTAACAATAACATTTTATATGACTTTTAAATTATAATACGGCAGTGTATAGCTTTTACTTTAAACTGCGTTTAATAATATATATATATATATATATAATCAAGTCTGTATACAATTTTTTATTTATGAAGCAACAAATGGAATAAAAACAGAATATATTATAAATATACTTATTAAAATAAAGATTGTAAATTAAACGATATAATAAACAATAATTTTAAATTGTGATAAAATGAACTAGAATTTTTATAAGTCATTTTTTGTACTTTTTTCATATTAATTAATTATGAAAATATTAAAAATCTTTAAATGTGAATTTCTATTTTGTTTTCCTAATTTTGTTTTCATCATCAAGAAAGACTAATTTTTATATTTTTTCATAACTATTATTAGCGCTATTTGGAGTTTAAAATTTCATTTCTTGCTTCTGCCATAACATCTAAAGCATTCTTTTCTATAAGATTTTTTCCAAGATCTTTCCCGAGTTGTTCAGCACCCAAAAGACTTAAATTGCTTACTTTACCAGGTGCGACACTACAGTAAAGTTGCGGTTCTCGATACGGACATTTCCTGTAAACATTATATGAATAATATTTGTATACTAATTTTATTTATAAAATTTTAATTATATCTACTTACTTTGGAGGTTCTCCATCATCATCAGGTATATACAATTTACTTTTAGAAGTATCTTTGATAAATTTTTGTCCATCTAAAGACCATACAGCACCAGTAACAGTAAGAATTTTGTTTTTTAAGGTTGAAGAAACAGCAACTGGTGCTGAACATCCTCCACCTAATGTTTTCAGAAATGAGCGTTCACATACACATCTTAAAGTTGTTTCTACATCATATAATGGTTCTAAAAGAGACAATATTTTCCAATCTGTTTCTCGACATTCTACTCCTAATGCACCTTGTCCAACAGCATACAATGCTTCTTCTGGTTCTAATAGCTATGGATGTTAAAAAGAAAAGAAAAATAAAAAAAAATTTATATAAGAATTTTGTATAAACTTGTAATGAAAATTACTTGACTTATTCTATTTTCCCAATTCATTCTTTTTAAACCAGCAGCAGCTAAAATAATTGCTGCAAAAGGTCCATTTTCATCATCTAACTTTCTTAATCTAGTATTTAAGTTACCCCGAATATTTTCCACTTTTAAATGTGGCATATTTCTAGCTAATTGAGCTGATCTACGTAATGAACTAGTACCAATAACACTACCTTCTGGTAAGGTAGATAATGTCTTATTTTTATACTTTTTAGACATAACAACTGCATCACGTGGATCTTCACGCCTGTAAAAATATTTATACTAAATATACTTATCAATTTTTAAATAAAATATTATTAAAAAATTTGTAAAAATATTATTATATCCAATTCTCATTTTAGATATTTAATTTAAATCTTATAACATTATTATTTTGAAAATAATTTTAATATATGATACAAAAATTACAACAGTTCTTGTATAAGACAATTTCGATATAAATTATTAATATTCCTAGTATTGATAATGATTATCAATAATTATATAATTTTTTAATTATTTTAATAATAATTAAACTAAAATTATAAATTAATTTTAAATGATTAATTATAAATTTTATATTATTATAAATATATTATTTTTAATTAGAGCAATTAAATATAATATAAATATAATTTTTAATCATTTTATTTTTGAAAAATTTCCTTGAAATTTAATAAATATCTTTTATTGAAATAAAAAATAATATTTAATTAAATAATTTAAAAATAATCAATTAAAAATATAATTTTTAATCAATTATTTCCTTTTTCAAATTTATAATGTAACTGTCTTCTTTAGTTTTTAATTTTTTTAAGTAAAAAAAATAAAATAAAAATATATAAAAGTATTCTGTATTTAATAAAATTTAATCAAAATAATTTTATATAAATAATATACATTTTATATGATATATTTTTTCATGAATTTGATAATTTTATCTTAAATTTAAATTTTAGATATATAAATCATTATTTTAAAATAAGAATAAAATATTATATTTATTTTAATTTATTTTA
Organism: Apis cerana; assembly: GCF_029169275.1. Classification (NCBI taxonomy): domain Eukaryota; kingdom Metazoa; phylum Arthropoda; class Insecta; order Hymenoptera; family Apidae; genus Apis; species Apis cerana. Next base: position 9,624,955 of record NC_083853.1, on the reverse strand, counting down.
TAATTTTATAAATTATATTACATTTAATTTTATACTTACTTTAATATTGCACCTAAAGCCATTCCTTCTGGTAACGATGTAGGTAAATCTTTTAATGAATGTACCACAAAATCAACACGACCACTTTCAAGGGCAAGTTCTAATTCTTCTGTAAATAGAGATTTTTCTCCAATTTTGGGTAAAGATTTATCTAAAATTTTATCTCCTTTGGTAGACATTGTAACTAAAAATTAAAAATATCTTCATAACTTTTTAATTAAAAACTTTAAACAATTTTAATATAAATATACATTCAGAAAATTATAAAGGTATTTGTTATATAAGTTTAAATATTATATACATACTTTATATATTGCATAAGAATTTTTATATATTATTATTTATTGACAATTATGTAATAAAAAACATATATATTAATGATATATAAAATATTATATAATATTTAAATAATTATAATCAATAAATAATTAATAATTAATAAGTATAATATAATAAATAAAGTCAATTTTTTAAAATAAATTTTATGTATAATTTTACTTACTTATTTGAAATTCTTTTGTTGGATGATATTCTTTTAAACATTCTATTACATATTTTGTTTGCTTCAAAGCCAACTAAAAAATTATAGTGATTATTAAAGTATATTACAAAATGAATATATACTAAATATATAATTTTACTATATTTTTTTTTATAAAACATATAATTACTATACTATAAGAAATCATGTAATATTTATTAAATATGAAATGAAAATTTGTTTTTTTGAATAAAAAATAATAGATGCAATATCAAAATTGCTGACTAATGTAGAATAATAATTGTCAATCATCATTATACAAATGATATGTTATTTTTAAATAAAATATGATTTATTACTTTTTAAATAAACTAAAGAAAATTTATATATTTTAATACAATAATAAAAAAAATTTATTTTTTTTATTCCTTTTATATTCTTAAAAATAATATATATTTATCTAATTGTCATGTTTAATTATAAAATTATAAAAATTATAATGTTAAATAATAATGAATTAGAAAAATATATTATATAATTATACTTTCTCTTTTTTTGTAAAAAATTAATTTATTTGTATATTTACCTCACTTTTTCGAGATCCAACTCGGATTACGTCACGTGTATCCGTACTCGTCATTATCGTAATTTAAATTTTTTTTCTATATATTATTAACTATTAATTATACAATATTATGAACAATAATTATTATCAATCAATAATTATAAATTTCTATCTTATTTTGGAATGTAATAAATATATATTATGTCCAAGAGACATAAAAGACTGAATTAGGTCAAAGACACGAACAACTTTCACTATTTGCAAGTAATCTTAAACACAACATAGAACTCCAATATTTTTAAAAATTTTTGTAATTATTATGAAAATTATATAAAAATTTGAAATTTATTTCACAGTTACTGACACTGCAGCAGAACGTGAATATATAATTAATATATAAGTATAGAAAGAAAACTACATCCTCACGCACGTTACTCTCTTTATATTACAAACACTGAAGAATGCGATTTGAGTAGAAGGAAGAGACACTGAGTGGAATCACTGATACGTGCTGACTATATCATGTCTTGAGAAGTTAGTATAGATTTTATTTTTTAATGCGCATGACAAATATAACATTCGGTAAACACAGCGCGATGTTTGAAAAATTTTTTTCATAAAATTAAATTATTTTTAAAATGCAAAATGAAAATCAAATAAAAATCAAATTTTGAATTTAAAATTTTCTTGCATATATGAAGGATAAACAATAAATATGAAAAACATTATATAAGGATATAAAGGATTAAATAGTAAATCCTAATATTTCTTTTGTATGATATTCTTTGTTTTATGAATTCTAATTTATAATAATTTATTATAATTTATAATATAATAATTTATAATAATTTATAATAATTTATAATAATTTATAATATAATAATTTATAATATAATAATTTATAATTTATAATTGAAAATTTTTATTATAATTATATTTGAAAAATAAATTCAGATTTAAAAATTTAAAATATTATATATATATATAATATATATATATATATATATATATATATATATAGATAAGATTGATTAAATTTTAATGTACATATAGATTATATAATATAAATTTATATAAATCACATATATACATATAAAAATTAAAAATAAATATAATATATTTCTAACATTATTATATATAATATAATTGCATCTTTTTATTTTAATAAATAAAATAAACATTTTCAAAGTTTAAATAATTTTAAATATACAAAATAAAATTATATTTAATTCTATACAATGTTTATACATTGTAGATGCATAAAATATTTCTTGAAAAAATAAATTTTATGGAAATATTTTATAGAAAAACAATTATAATACAAATATCTGTTAAGTATATTTTTTGTTATTATATGATTTTAAAATTTCAAAAAACACTGATTAGATTTTAAATAAAAAAAATAAAAAATTCATCATTAAAATAATAATAAATTTTAACATTTTTTGTATTATCAAATATATACAAATATCTTATATATTTAATATAAAATATATAAATTCATATATGTATCATATATGTATATTTTATATTTTAAATTGCACAAAGGAAAATTTTAATTTATTAATAAAATACATTAATAAAATAAAATAAAGATATTAAAAATACATAATAAAAATGTTTTTGTATGTATATAAAAATACTTCTATTTATGTTAATAATTTATGTTTTTAATTAAAAATTAAGACTAGTTATATTATTTGATACATAAATAAAAACATTTAAATGCTAATTGAATACTATATTGTTAATTTGCATTTTACTAAATGTGTATATAAATATTTAAAAATAAATTATTATTTTAAAATTATGGAATTTTATATTTTTTCATACATATTTTATAGTTTTAAAAATAAAATAAGACTAAAAAATCTATTATATAAATATTTTATTAAAAAATTAATAAAAAATATGAAATATATAAAAATATATTATTTTTTTCAGTTCAATACAAATATTGTGATATATAATATTTATATTAACTATATATATGTAGATACAAAATATGTTTACTATTTTTGTAATATTGATTTTATATTACTGTAAATTATATATTATACTATGAAGTTAATTTTAGTTTTATTTTGCTTTATACAATAAAATAATCTTCAAAATGTCAAAAATATTTACTTTTATACTATTATATTATAAATTATTATATTATATTATATTATATAATATTATATAATATTTTGTTTAATTATTCTAATCAAGAATATATAAAGCATTTTATATATGTTTATATATGGTTTATGTGTCAAAAATTTTAGTATTCTTGAAAATATTTCGAAATATTTTCCAATAAAGTGCATAGTGTACATTTCACTAAATTTATGAACAAATATGTGAAATATGTACATTTATAGCATTTATACCATTTATTTCATATTTTTATTATAATTTTTTAACAAAATATTTATAGATATTTATTATATATATTTTAGTCTTATTTTTACTTTTAAAATACTATCAAGCATGTAACAAAATTATCAAAAAATGTAAAATATTCTGTATAGCTCATAATGATAATAAAGTCAATAAATTTACCATTTATTGCAATTCTGCATAAAACTATTTACTGCAACAAACATCCACTTGCATTCTTTGGATCTTTGGTACTTTGATGAATTGAATCTTCTTTAACAGGGGGTAAATTTTGTTCTTTTTCTATTTTTGCAGAAGTTAATCCAAATAATGATCCATATACATTTAAATTCCATATAGAGTTATGTGATTGCATTTGGAAATCAATAGGACTCACTAAACCAAAAGTAGCTTTTGTATCTAATGTTGGAATCTCTCCTGGTACTGTATGATGATAACTTTAAAAATATATAAATTAAAATTAAATTTTTGTTTATAAAATTTTTTTTTAAATCTAATATAATACTTACATTAAACCATTTTCACGATTACATTTATCAAGAGTAAGTTTTACTATAGGTGCTAAACGTTTAAATACAGCATGTTGATCTGGTTTTACTCTAGGTGCTGGTCCATTTATTTTTCCATACTCTTCACATAATATTTTTGCTTTTTTCAAACAAGCTTCACTTTCTTGTAAGGCTTTAATTGCTTCTCCACATTTATCCATAGATAATAAATTTTCACCACAATAATTATAAGCCTATAACATATATAATTATACAAATAAGAATTACACATATAATTATATAAATAATTTTAATTGTTTAAGAAATTTTAATTTTTAAATATTTTTAAATTTTTTAATAATTTTCTTACATAAGATTGATAAAATGCTGCTTTAAGTTCTAAATATTTAATCCACTGTGCTGATATCTCTGATTTAAATGAACGTAAAGTATTAGCAGCATCTAAAAATAATTTACTTGTTTCATTAGCTAATGCTGATATTAAACTAGCATTATGTTTTAATTCTACTGCTCTAGCTACTGTCACTGAAACATAATATATATAAAATTATATAAAATTATAATATTATTTATTAGTATTTAGATCATTAATTTAAAATAATTTTGTATATTGTATATTATATTTTCTATGTATATCATAAATATATTATATATGTATAATGTATATGTATAATATATATATATTATTAAAATAATATATTATACAACCTTCTTGTGCTTCTGCTGTACATTGATTGACATATGCATTTATTATTCTTGGATCTAAATCACTTCCTAATGGTGGAGGATTTGCCAATTGTGGCAAAAATTCTGTTTGTACAAAAGTAAATATTCCTGCAGCCCGTCTTAACATAGTATGTACATCTTTTGCTTCATTCATATTTATACTAAATTATATCATCAATAAATGATATTTCTGTGTAATATTATTTATTTCATATTTCTAATTATTTTATACTTTATTGTTTATACTTACTCATCTTTAGCAGCAATCATTGCAGCATGTTTCATAAACCAAAGTCCTACATTCATGCTTATATTAGCTGCTTCATATATAGAATCAGCACTAGAACTATAATATTTTAAATTATAGAATATAATAATATATAAAGTAAAATTATTTTTTTTGTTTAAATTAAATAGATATAGAAAAATATATTACTAAGTATTTGGTCCCAATAATGTATGTGTCCATTTATATACAATAACATTTCTAAGTTTGCTTGGATTTGGTCTACCAATATGTTCAGATTTTTCTGTATCAGAATTTATTTCCCATATAAATCCATATAGTAAGCTTAAATAGCTATGAAAGGCTGGTTCTATAGTATCACTTGAATTATTTGGATTTTTAATCAAATCCAAAAGACGATTTCTTGATAATCTCAAATCACTATAATAAAAAAAATTTTAATCGAAATATAATTTTTCTTGTAATATGATTATTTATTTTATCATTTACATTACTTATTATTTTAAATAAATTTTATAAAATAATGACATTTAAAATAATTATTGATTATAAAATTAAATGCGTTTAATTTATTTTCTTTATAAATATAACTAACCTGCATAGTTTTTTTGTAGCATCAGTAGGATTAGTTATTTTTAATTCGAATTTTTGATTTGTCGTAGCTTTTAGTACATTACGATGAAACCAATGAGCCATTTTATTAATGATATAAATTAAACTGTTTTTTTAATATTATTTGTATACTTCAATATAATTTACACGATTTGACAGATAAAGAAAATCGAAGTGTAAAGTAGACAGCACAACACAACTACGTATTACATATATGAATGTTATACTCAATAAAAAATATTCCACTTTTTGTAGAGATTGTGGTTGTGAATAGATCACGCAATTCTTCGTACACTTCCGCTTTGTGTGTAGCGTACACTATCAGTCATATTTATTATATTTCAAAAGGTAAGAATAAAAAAAATAATATATATATAATAATAAATAATATTATAGATATATAATAATATAAACGTTATGTCATTATTGATTTGTTTTATCAAATTTTATACATTTGTTATTTAACCTATATAATTTTTATATATTAAAATAAATTTTTTTTGCTTTTTTTTTTATTCTATTTTATTCTATTTTAATTTTTTATTAATTTTCTAAAATTAATAAAAATATTATTTTGTAAAAATATTTTCAAAAATAAATAATGTCCTTGAAAATTGATAATGATATTTTATCTCTAGATTGATAAAATTAAATGCAGAAAGATAAATTTAACTGCAAATTTTTTTTATATAATTTTACCGGTATTTTATATAATTTTATCAGTAAATCATAATATAATACTTAAATAATAAAATATGATAAATATAATAATTTTTTTTAGATGGGTGAACACACAGGATTAACAAATTGTGAAGCACGTGAACTTTGTAAAAAGGCTGATCCAGCAACAAATGGTTATATAATGCAACAAACAATGTATCGTATTAAAGATCCACGAAAATCATTACCTTTCTATACTGAAGTACTTGGTATGCAGTTATTACAGAAACTTGATTTTCCCGAAATGAAGTTTTCCTTATATTTCTTGGGATATGAAGATCCAAAAGATATACCTACTGATAAGAGAGAAAGTATTGAATGGACATTTAGTCGTAAAGCAACTTTAGAACTTACTCAGTATGTTTAAAAATTATGTCTTATGCAAGTAACAATTAAATTTATTAAAGTTATTATTTATTTTTAGTAATTGGGGAACAGAAACTGATCCTGATCCTACATATCATAATGGGAATACTGAACCTCGTGGATTTGGTAATATTGTTTTTAAATATTATAAAATTGAAATATAAAATATAAAATAAAATTACATATAACAAATATATATAATATTACAAATTTAATATAATATATTTTATTACACAGGTCATATTGGAATTACAGTACCTGATGTAGAAAAAGCATGTGAAAGATTTGAAAAATTAAATGTAGAATTTATAAAGAAACCTAATGATGGTAAAATGAAAGGAATTGCTTTTATTAAAGATCCAGATGGCTATTGGATTGAAATCTTAAATCCAGTAAATATTGCAAATATAGTACCAGTTCAATAAAATATTTTGCATGAAATAATTTTTTGACTATCCACAAATGTATAAATTCCATTAAACAAAATCTGAATTAAACTAAAATCATCATTGTTTATGTATATGTATATATATATATATATATATAATTTTATATGTACATATACATTTTAAGATTGTAATTATTCATATTTATGTATATTTTATAGCATCTGTACATTGTGTTATATGTATAATTTATGTATAATGTAATATCTAATTATTCTTTGGTAAATAAAATCAAAATATTTATTTTTGAATCATCAATTTTGTAAAAATTGATTTATAAATTTATCCTTATTTTATAAAATATAGTTTTAAGCAAAAATATATTTTAATTCTTTTATCGTTTATGATATCATTTTTTATTGTGAAATTTTAAAAATAAAGAAAATTTGTGTAAAAAATATGCAAAAAATTATTATTGTATGGTTCATATATATCTATATATCATACACATTCATATAAAAAGATGGTACTATTTGTGTGGAATATCTTATACTACAGAGTTCCTAGGTATCTTAACTGTATATAATAGAGAAATGTCATTATCGTATATTACTTTTAATTTTGATTAAATCATGTCTATATAGCCACTTATATCTAACATAAATATTATTTCTAATATTGTGCAGAGTGCTCCGTGACAATTTTTTTTTCGTTTATATCATTAATATTTTGTTTCATAAATTTCAATGATCATCTATTACATTGAGGTTAGGTTTTAAACCGCAACGTGATATACACAATTCAGTATTTATTATTAAAAATATAAAAATGATATTCCTCAAATTTTATTTTTGAAAGCAAAAAAATATGATTAGATAAATTAATTAATATTTATTAATTATATTAATTAAGTAAAAAATATCATTAAAATTTTTCTTTTTTAGCATGGTAGAAGATAAAAGATATGAAATTGACAGTCGAATTGAGTGTGATGGACATCAAGGTACATTAAAGTACATTGGTCCTGTAGGTGAAACTAAAGGTTTGTGGCTTGGTATAGATTGGGATGATCCAACTCGTGGAAAACATAATGGTACATATGAAGGAATAAAATATTTTAAAGCTAGGTAAAATCATATAAAAACATAATATTATATTATTATTATTTAAAGTACACAATTAAAATATTTATATATTGTATAATAGATATCCTACATCAGGTTCATTTATACGTCCTGGTAAAGCAAGATTTGGAATTTCTTGTCCTGAAGCTATTAAAATTCGTTATGGTTTCATCAATGATGAATTAGCTGGTATTGATAGAGATACATTAATAAGTTTACAAAAAGAAATTAATGCTCCTTTTTTGGAAGTTGTTGGTTTTTCTAAAGTAAATAAAAAACAAAGCAAATTTGATCAATTAAAAATAATATGGTTAAGAGAACAATGTGTTAGCACTGCGGGTGATTCTGGTGAATTAAAAGAATTATGTCCCAATTTGGAAGAATTAGATATATCTAAAAATTTAATAAATAGTTGGCAAATTATAGCAAATATTTGTTGTCAACTTCATTGTCTCGTTCGACTTAATGTGAGGTAAAATTCCTAATTAAAAATGTTAATAACATATAATACCTATTATTATTTATCATATATATTATTTATTTAGTGAAAATTATTTGCCGATTGAAAAAAATATGGAAGTATTAAAAAATTCATTTTTTATGGTTAAATATTTAACCATGGCAAAAATGAATTATAATTGGTTTGAAATTCAACAATGTATGTGTATGTTCCCATTTCTACAAGAACTTTCAGTTTCTTTCAATATTGTTAATATAATACAAAGACCATTAAAAGATGATAATTTAATGAAAATATGTAAATTAACACTTGAAGGAAATTTGATATCCAATTGGGATGAAATTCTTAAATTGGATTCCCTTCCATGGTAAATTATATATAACAATATAATAATTTCATTTATATAGTACATATTTAATCATATTTTTTATTATAGTATTTAATTATAACTTTAATCAAATGTTTATATTAAACAATTATTTATACAGCTTAGAATATCTTAATTTAAATTCAAATAAAATAGATAAAATAAGATTTCCAACTACTGAATCAATAGTAAAAACCACAGCATTTTTTAATTTGCGACAATTACATATATCATATAATAACATATCAGAGGTAAAAGTAAATATTTATAATATAAATAAATTATAATATATTATTAACAAAAATAATTTTATAATAATTTACAGTGGCAATCTATATCAGAATTAGAAAAACTTAATAATTTAGAAGATTTGAAATTTAGAGAGAATCCTATTTTGAAAAATGAAAATTTAGAAACTGCACGTCAGTTAATCATAGCAAAAATTGCAAATTTAAAATCATTAAATGGTACTGAAATTTTACATGATGAAAGACGTGGTGCTGAGTATGATTATCTGAAATTATTTTTATCAAAATGGACTGAATATAACTCTGAAGCTGACTCTGAAAAAAGAAAACAATTTATAATTGAACATCCTCGATATACAACATTGGTTGCAAGTTGGTGAAGGATGTTATAATAATGATAATACATTTAAAAATTTTAATTTTTTTCTTATTAATTATGAATATTATTTGAAATGTTTATAGAATATGGAATTTCTGATATTCCCTCATCTAAAACAAAAGTGGAAATGATTTCAAACGTCATAACAGTAGAATTTGTATGCCCAGATCATTTAGATCAGCCTAAAGGAATTAAAAGAAAACTATTAAAAGATATGGAAGTTCAAAAAGTTATTGGACTTGCACAACGACTTTTTAAAACTGGAGGAAAAATACCAAATCTCTCATTTATACAACAAAATGTAATTTTGACATTTTACAATTCATATATATTATATTATTATATATTTTTTTTATATTATTCTTTTATAATTTTTTAGCTTTCTAAAGATGAAATACCTTTGGATAAACCGCTTCAGGAACTCAGTTATTATTCAATACAAGATGGAGATCAAGTTATTGTAAGATGGTGATATTAGATGAATTATTCATAAATATAATTGTATTTTGTACACTGTTAAAACTTCATCACCATACTTTGTTATTAAACTTTTTTAATTACGAAGATATATTTTTTATAACCTATTTATTAAATTTTTTTTATATATTAATTTCATAAATTTATAAAGTTATACATCATTAAAAAAAATATTTTTTATTGCAAAAATCAATACATTTTAAATGTACTATAATACAAATACTATACAAAACACAAATTATGGTATGTTTTCATACACTTCATATATTATTTGTTAAAAATGGCACAAAATTTATTATAAATATATTAAATATCTAATTTTGTTGCGCCTTTTGTTTAATTTTACCATATTCTTCTTTTTCAAGTTGTTCTCGTGTTAATAGAGACAATCCTAATTGATTTTCACGAGTAAATGGTTGAGCCATTTGTCGTAACCAACGTTTACTTATCTAAAAGTATTAAGTTGTGCAAAATTATATAACATAATAATTAATGGTTATCAATATTTACTTTTGAAGTTTCAAATTTAGGATTTTTACCTGCACTGCCTCTTCTGTTGATAAATTACATAAACTATCTGTTAAATGTTCTTGTATCCATTTTGGTAATTTACTTCGTTTATCTACCCTTGAAAATCTCTAAAAAATTAATTTTGTTAAAGAAATAATTAAAAATTAAAGAAATTATTAAAAATTAAAATTATAATTTTTATTACCTTATCTGCAAAAATCATTATACCATAATCAGTTTTTCCTCTAATTGCTCTTCCAACACATTGTGCTGCGTGTCTCATCGCATCAAAAGTTAAAAAATCATTTTCTCTGATCTATAAAAATCAAAAAAATATTAAAAATAATAAGAATATTTATACATTAAATTAAAATTTAATTTAATAACATACTTGAAATTGATCACGAAGATATTCCAATCGTGCCTTTAAAATACGCGATTGCGTATATACATAAGGAATACCAAACATTAATACAGCTCTTCCTAAATGATGATCAAAATCAACTCCTTCTGATACTTTACCACGTGCTACAGAAAGAAGAACAGCACCTCTACCATTTTCACATGCTTTTATATAATTAATAAGAGCTAAACTCGTTTCAGCAGAATCTTGAGTTTCAATAAATAACAACTTATGTCTTTGAAGTTGATCTACCACACCTTGGTCATACCTATAAAAATAAACTATAATTATATGATATTATGAATATTAGTTAATACAAACCATGCAGCAACAACAGATTCCATGTATAAATAAGATGTAAAAAAACAGACTAAGCCATCAGGAACAGTAGCTGCAAATTCAACTAATAATTGGCCATAATTTCTTATAACAGCAACATCTTCTCTTGTTTCATATTTTGATGAAATTGCAACTTGATCATTACCTTTTGCTACAATCTGACAATATTTTAAAATTAATTTTTTAATATAAATATATTTATATTTATTTTTTATAATTTTAAATTTAATTGTATATATTTTTAATAATATATATTCTAAACAAAATAATATTATATTTACCATAGGTAGAAGACATGGTCTAGCCAATGTCATGGTAAAAGATGACATTATGACAGGATGAAAATTTAAAATTTTAGGATACATATCTAATGGAGACAATGTTCCTGAAGTAATTACTACTGATTGAAATCTATCAAATATAGGTTTCATTGCAATAGATGAATCTAGACAAACAAAATGAAGAATTGGATTTAAAACATTAGGTGTTTTGTCATCAAATGGTTCTACTATAATTGTAAATCCTTTTGTATATGTAGAAACTAATGTTGCAAGATGTGTTACTAATATTATTGGTGAGAAATCAGTTAAATCAGTTATTTCCATAGTACGTAAAAGAGAAGCCAATCGCTCTGCACAAAATCTTAATGGTTTACGTTCTATTGAAACTTTTGTTTGAACATCTCTTAAGAATGCGGCAGGTGATTCTTGAACCACATGTTGTACACGTAAACGTGTTTTTAAATATTCTACAAATCGTTTTAAAAAACTAACAAAATGTTCTGCATTTCTAATGTTACCAGGCACTACCTCTATAACAAATATGTATACATTAAATTCATAATTATTACAGATGTATCTAAAATTAAATTAATTAATTAATTTACCTTGCAAAACTTCATTTGGTAAAACTGGATTAGCTAAGATAATATCAGTTTCTCTTGCAATATGTGCATCTTTTAATCCTTCTACTAATCTTTCATATTCTTCTTTTAATTTATTTACATCATCCTCTCTCATTCTAAATTACAAATATTTTTAAAGATATATATAATTATTAGTATAAAATTTAAAACATAACTTACTCAGCTACTGTTTTTTCAAGAAGTTGTATATTGGCTGAACTTTTCTCTAAAGTTCTTCTATTAATTTTTACACTCATTGAATCAATGCATACATTATCTAATGAACATAAAAATATTTAAAATTTTTTAAACTTTACTATATTAAACTAATTAATACTATATAACTAGTAATAGTACCTATATTATGAGCTTCATCAAATATTACTACAGAATTTTTGCTTAATTCCCTAGATACAGTTTCTGCAATTTTAGGATCTAATAAATAATGATAACTATATACTATAATTTGAGCATGTAAAATCTAAAATCATAAGAAATAATTAATACTTTATATTATTTCAAAATATAATATTTGTTTCTTAATGTGCTTACTGTAAACCTTGCAAGAAAATAGGGACACCAATTGCGATCTTTTCCATATTCTTTTAAATCATCAATAGAATATATGCCTGATGGCATAATTTGTTCTTTGCCTTCCATGTCAAATCCTTCATAAAAATTACAAATTGGTGTGGATTCGTCATAATTATGTCTCTCACGAACATATGATGCTGTGAGAGAATGACAACGTCCATCAACAATTTTGCCTTCACGTTCTCTACTTACCTAATTTAAATATAGTATAATTTAAATATAGTATTAATATATTTATATATAATTATTAAAAATTATAAAATAAAAAATTATTTACCTCTGGATGAATACACATATTTTTTCTTGAACTAAGAACTAAACCAATAATTTTAGGTTTATTTTCAGTTTCCTTTTCATAATAGTCCATAAGTTTTTTTAATTCTTCTATGACTTTTTCTATTTCTGGTACAGTACGAGAACAATAAATTAATTTTGTTACATCTAATGGATTTTCTAACATATATGCTACAATCAAAGATAAGAGAGTTATAGTTTTGCCAGTGCCTGAGGGCATTTCCAATAAACAATGTCCCTAAAATAATAAATAAAAGATAAATATCATATTAAAAATAATCATTATTCAAAACTATACAAAATAATTACTTTAGCATCCAAGCCTCGTTTAAGTTCAAGCATATATGCATATTGTTCTGGATAAATATAATCGTAGGGAAAATATACAAGTAAACCGTCAACGCTGATTCTATAAATATAAATATATAATTAAAATTTTTGTTTTAGAGAATTAAGAAATTATTTAATATGTATTTATCTTTACTTCATATTTTTATATTTTTTTTTATATAAATAACAGTTTTATACACAATAGTATCATTTATTTGTTAGTATAAAAACCATCAGGTTTTAAACAAATAATAGGTTAAATATTATTTGAATATACAATAGCGCGGAAAAACGAATGCATTAGCACAAACTAGCTATAGAATAGACATATCATCCAAAATATTTTTGTTACAATTTTTTATTATTATTTTCGTGTCAAACATGACACGAATGAATCGATTCAGAATGAAATAAAATAATAGCGCTACAACTACGAGAGAAATTGTAACTAAATGTCGTTATTATCACAAAATGGAATTAGATAACAGCGCTGAAACAAAAAAATTGTAATGTAAATCTGCAATACTAATTTTTTTCACTGTTTTTAATAGTTTAAATATTTATAGTAAGAATCTTTAGAATATCAGAGATAGATAAAATTTATAAAATTATTTTTAGAATATCAAAAATGAAATATAGAAAGAAAGAATAAAATATAATATAAATAAGAAAAGTAGATTAGAAATAGAAAGAATCGATTGTCATCTCTTGAATGCTCTATCTTTTTAAAGACAAGACAAATTAAAATAAAAATTAAGAATATTTCTTAAATATCAAAAATATCTTAAAAGCATTCAAAAATGGCGCTATTGTAATTCTTATTCTATCTTATTTTTCTTTAAAAAGATGCTTTGATACTTTAGAGATGACAATTATTTCTTACTCTATCTTTATACTTTTCCTACTATTTACTTTCCTTATTTTCATTGATTTTATTTGTAATACTCTAAAGATGGAGTTGATTACATAATTTTTCTATCTATTTTTCTTCAATTGTTTGCTTTTCTTGCTTATATTTACTTCTAAGCATGACCACAGATAAAATAGATATCAATAAAACACACTTTCATTTTATTTTTTGTCAAAATTACAATATGTTTTAATTTTTAATAAAAAAGATATAGATATATTTTTATTCTTACAATGTCTATTAAAAACGTTGATCTTGCAAAATATATACCTTATGCATCGCGAGATATCGCTCTAAGAGCAGTGAATTTAAATAAATAAAAGTTTGATCTAGGAATAAATGAATTTTAAAATATTCTATTCTTATTAGATATTTCAAAAATTGATATTATTTTTAATCTGTTGGAAAAAAAAATGCAAATTTAATTCTTAATTTATAAATAATTCAATTCATCATGAATTTGTCTATTATTCGTAATAAGTAAAAAGACCTATAATTCAATATATATAATACATGGGAGTATTTATGAAATTTATATATATTAAAGAAATTATTTTTAAAATTTAAAATTCTTTTTCTCTTTAATGATTTAAATAATTAAATAATTTTTTTAAATAATATTGTAATAGAGGGCATACAAATCATTGATTTTTTTGCGCAATTGATATTTCAGATATTTCATTATGAAATACAAATTCCTTTAAATGTTAGATTTATTCTGTATTTCGTCTGTGTTTATATATTTTATAGTCAGCAGACCATATATGTCTATAAAGAATATTTTTTAAACACATTTAAAAAATTTTAGCAAATTTTAAAGATGTTAAATATAATTAATTTTAATATATTATCATATTTCTAATTCATACATGAGGTAGAAAATTTATGTAAATTTTTATTATTATTCTAAAAATGATCAAATTTGAAATATATATGAAATATAAATATAATCATATCTCATATATTTAACTTTGAATTTTAATACATAATTTTTGAAATTTTTATATTATTATTAAATTATTTATTTATAAAAGATTTTTGTTTTTAATATTTTTGAAATATTTATCGATTTTTATATCGATTATATTATATTCGATATGTTCGTTATAATTCGATATAATTAAACCGGAAGATGGTTGGAACTGTTTCTTTTCCGCGACGATTTAGCGTCCGTAATGTAACACGTGTATGAAATATACATTAGAATAGATTGAAATACATTTAGAATAAAGATATTAGGTATTTTAATTTTAAAATGGGAAAACCAGGTAATTGAAATTAATATTCACATATTCTTATATTTAATCTTTTACAAAAGATTATTTTAATTGTTTAAAATGATTTCTATAATATGCGATTTCTATGTGTGTAAATTCTATAATCTAGCATTTCAATTTCTGTATTTTATAATCATACGATTACATTATTTATTTTATAAAGTATAAGCAACTATTTAAATAAATATATTTAATGATTTTTTACTTAAAAATATAGTTCATTCAGTCAAGTAAATTTTTGTTTATGTATATAGTTTATATATATAGTATAATATTAAGTTATATATTAATTGAATTAGACATCTAAATTTTATTTTTAGATTCATTTTGTTTGAAGAAGTTAAATATATTGAGAAAATGAAATTAATAAAAAATTATTTTGTATATTCTTGAATTTAATATTTATTACAAAATTAATTTAATTATAGGATTTTCACCAGGTGGATTTAGAGGTAAGGGAGGTGGTCGAGGAGGAGGTGGACGTGGTGGAGGAAGAGGTGGAGGTGGAGGTGGTCGAGGTGGTGGTAGAGGAGGAGGTGGTGGAAGAGGAGGAAATACTCCACGAGGACGTGGAGGTAAAGGAGGTGGAGGAAGAGGACGTGGAGGAGGTGGTTTTAAAGGTGGAAAAACTGTTGTCATTGAACCACATCGTCATGAAGGAGTTTTTATAGCTAGAGGAAAAGAAGATGCATTAGTTACTTTAAATTTGGTACCAGGTTCAGAAGTATATGGTGAAAAAAGAATAAGTGTAGAGGTAAATAAGTAACTAATATAAATTATATTATTAATTTATAAAAAATGATAAACAATGACAAATAATTAATAATTTGGATTTTATAGGGTGAAAATAGTGAAAAAATTGAATATAGAGTTTGGAATCCTTTTAGATCAAAGTTAGCTGCTGCTATACTTGGAGGAGTGGATCAAATTCATATGCCTCCTGGAAGCAAAGTTTTATATTTAGGTGCTGCATCTGGAACTACAGTGTCGCATGTAGCAGATGTTGTTGGACCAGTAAGTTCATATAAATGTTTCTTTTATGTTGAATATTAAGTTATAATAATGCATACATTAGAGCCAAATTAATATATTATAATTAATTTGGTGTCGACGTTATGCTAGAAAAAATAATTTCTCGTTTTTTTGATTGAGTAAAATATATTATATTTTATTCTAAAATGACGTGTATACAAATTTTACTACTTTGACTAGTGTACATGATCATATCTATATTATAGTTACAGATTTTGTTCATATATTATTATAAATTTATTTTAGGAAGGACTCGTATATGCTGTAGAATTTTCTCATAGATCAGGCAGAGATCTTATAAATGTTGCTAAGAAACGAACAAATATTATTCCTATAATTGAAGATGCAAGACATCCTCACAAATACAGAATGCTTGTTGGAATGGTAGATACAATATTTGCTGATGTGGCACAACCTGATCAAGCAAGAATAGTAGCTCTAAATGCTCAATATTTCTTAAAAAATGGAGGTCATTTTGTTATTTCTATTAAAGCAAGTATATTGGTTATTTTTAAAAAATTTATATATATATTTTTTAATTTAAATTATTTATGCATTTAAATTCACATAATGATTTTGATTTAGGCGAGTTGTATAGATTCTACAGCTCAACCTGAAGCAGTATTTGCATCGGAAGTAAAAAAATTAATTGCAGACAAATTGAAACCTCAAGAACAAATCACATTGGAACCATATGAAAGGGATCATGCGGTTGTAGTTGGAGTTTATAGGCCACCACCTAAAAAAGCTACTTAAAATTATGTATATATATATATATATATATATATACATGTTTGCATACATATATGTTTTATCTATTTACTAAGAGTGCATCATATGATTATGATTCTTAGAATTGATCTTTATATAATAAGTTTTAATTAAAAAACTAAAAAATAAGAATTATTTGTAATATAATGTAAAGTAATTGATTATTAGAGTATTTTCTACAAAAAGAATTAATTTCATTATTATACCTGTACAGTTTGTATGTAGAGAGACGTACATGTACGATTAATTAATACAAAATTTATATTTTAAATATATACCATTAATTCATTTATACTTTCATATAAATAAAAAAATTTGATAAAATATATGATATATTTAATTGTGTATATAGTATTAAACTTATTTTTGTATTATATCAAATTGTATTACAAAATCTTAAAAGATAGTAAAATATTTTTAGAATTGCAAAAACAAGTGAAAAATGAAGTAATAACATTTATACATCTTTTTATTTAGCTAAACCTATTAGAATTAAATTTCAAAATTTTCATGTAAAAATTAACTTTAATTATAATTATTTCATTATGTTACATATGAACTAAGTAAAAATGCCACGTCCACTCTTAAAAGATACAATTAAGAGCGGTAAGTTATATTAATTTTTTTGACAGTCTCACGCATAATTAACCATAATTAATGATAGAAAATTAATTTTAGAATATGTTATCGATGAAAATCATAAACCATCGAATAAAACAATTAAATTTAAAAAATCCGTAACTACAACAAGTCGTAAATTTAATTCAACTGTGAAAAATCGAGATCGTTTAGTAGGAGGAGCAGATGCTCCTGAGGAACAAAAAGACATATTGAAACTACCAGAAGAAACGGAAGAAAAAACTCGTACAGCTGGACCATGTTGTACTTGTTTGGCGCAAGTACCAGGAACAACCGGGTATAATTCTTTTCTAATGATATTTTATAGAAAGATTGATTTATATTGAAGAAATATTTAAAAAAAAAGAACAATTTTAATAAAAAATTAAAATTAAAAGTCTTTTTAAGATTAAAAAATCTCGTTTGTATAAGATATTGTTTTACAAATGCAGAGATAAGAAGGTGGATGAAATTATTGATTATGTACATCAAAATTTACAAGAAGCGGGTAAAGCATTGGCTACCTTAGGCGAAAATTTTGAGCACGATTCAAAGGTTGAGCCCTGTACGCAAGTAAAACCGTCATGAAATTGGGAAGACGAGGGTACAATAAATGAAATCGTTTTATAAAGTTGAATATATATAATTAAATAATGAATAAATGAATCTGTTCGAAACTCCCAATTTCGTAAAACGAATAATAATAATGTTTTCTTCAAAATAAATTTAATTTTATAAAAAATATAAATAAGCATAAAATAATAAATGAAAACTGAATTTATTTTTTATGAAAGTTGATGTTCGTCGATATACTTGGTCGAATACAACAATGGAGCGGTTTGGTTCAAAACAAATTGGATATTTGTAATAATGAAATCGAAACATTGCGTGAAGAATTAATAGCACGAGCTTGTGAAATCGAAAATCTAAAGAATTTATTGGGAGAATGCGAAGCAAGTTTCATTGATTAAAATTGTTAATTTTTAAGATATTCTTTTATAAAATTTTATATTATTTTTTATAGAAAGAACGTGAAGCCGCTCTAATTCAAGCGGCTAAAGCACAAGAAGAAGCAATTCAAATTGGCGAACGTTTTGAAAATCATAAAAAACTAGAAGAAGAAAAAAAAAAGATGATTCCAGAAATAACTCCAAAAGAAATAAAAGAACCAGAAATAAAAGAAGTAAAAGAACCAATAGAAATAAAAGAACCAAAAGAAGTAAAAGAAATAAAAGAACCAAAAGAAGTAAAAGAACCAAAAGAAGTAAAAGAACCAAAAGAAGTAAAAGAACCAAAAGAAATAAAAGAACCAAAAGAAATAAAAGAAAAAAATGAGTCTGAAAAAGAAAAAATAGAAATTATTTGCACGGATGCAGCTATTCAATCAATTTTGAAAGACAAAGAAAAAAGACGAGAAATTGAAGTAAATCAAAGATTTTTTTTTATTTTTTATTATAAATTCAAATAAATCATTAAAATAACAATTTGTTTAAATAGCTTGAAGGTGAAATAGCAAGACTCCGCAAAGAAAATGAACGTATTATAAAAGAACGTGCTGAATATGAGAATGCGATACAACGAGCATTACTTCGAGGTGTTTCATCTTTGAATGTCGAAGCATTGAAAGTTTTACGTTGTCCACCAATTCCATGTTGTACTCCTTGTGCACCTTGTCCTGCTTCTGCTATGTAAGGTTTTTAATTTCTTTTAATAAAACTATTAACTACAATAAAGAATTAGAAAGAAAAAAATCAATTTTAAAGATTAATTTAAAGAAATTAATAAAAAAAAGTTCAACAATAATATTCTGTATATTTTACTTATAATACTTGGAGTATATTATGCTTGAATATTTCTTTGAACATTTGTTATTATGATCCTTTCACTTCGAAATAAAAAAAAATAGTATTTATTGATCTATATCTAAACAAGGTCAATCCTGACTCATTAAAGTTTCACTTTCAGAGAATCGGTTGTACCATGTGCCAAGAAAGGCACTGCGTCAACTGGGATCGCTAAAAATTGCGGCACTAAACGTATCGGTAACGGAACTGCCATTCATGAAGAAAATTACACTGTGAAACGACCTTGCGCCAGTCCTTGTTGTTCTGCTGGAAAAAATCGGCAATCTGCAACGAACAATAGTACGATATTTCTTCTTCATCAGGGAGATACAGAAAATATTTGTGGATCAAATAATGTTTCAGTGCCAATTTGCGGTTCTCCAGTTATGAAAAAAATTGAAATACCTCCGTGTCCTAGATTTACTATATGATAAGATTTTTCTATCATTAAAATTAGCTATTTAATTTCGTTAATGTTATCCGCGAAGTTTTATGCATACATTGCAAATAAATGATTTATATTGTATTTATGTTTTCTAAATATGATGTGATGATAATATATAATATAAAAAGATAAATTCATTCAAACTATGCATTTATGAATTAAATTATTATGATAAAATTATATCGTATAGTGAGTATTTTGTTAATAAAAAGTTGCGAATTATTTAAATTGTATATTATGAATAAAGAATAATTGTATATTATGAATAGAAATGAAAAAAAGAAAAAAATATACATTAGAAAAAATTGTAAATACTTACTTATTTACTATTCTGTTTTTTAAAATTACAAAATATTTTTTCTTTTATAATGTGAAAGTAAAAAAACAATATTGAAAGTATAAATATAATTTTATATAATATTATCAGAAAAATATTATAAATATTAAACATTCATTCTCATAAATAATTAAGATATTTTTCACTTACGTAAAATAGATTTGAAGTACATAAAATTTGTATAATATTATATCGAACGTTATACATACATAATATTTCAAATATTATTCATAAATTATTTAATTTACACAATTCAATGAATAAAAATTTAATTAAATATAACTTAGATTTTAATAATTTTAAATTTATTAATTTTTAATTTGTTAAGTTATTAAGTTTTAAAATTAAATGATAAAATTTGCCACAACTAATAAGTTTATAAATGTATAATATTTATGAATATGTAATATTTTATTCTTTTAAGTACTAAATATCATTTTTAACATATTTTTTAACATAATTTTTAATAATTTCGATAGAAAAAATTAATTTTATTACTTAAAACAAACAAAATAAAATCATATATAAATATTATTATACAATGATATTAAAATATTTTAAAAGTATCTTAATAATAATCACACTGTTTTTTTTTTAATTTTTGAATGTTTTCTGATACACATTGAATAGCTGTAAAATATGTCAAAGTTATTTTTTTTCATAAAATATTTTATATATTCTTAAAAAAAATTATGAACATATATAATAATATATTAATTTTGTATTATAATATTTTAAATAATATTTGTTTGTAATTAAGTAATTATATTCGTATACAATAAAAAATTAAAAAATAGAAAAAAATTAACATTAAAACATTTTGTGTTGTAAAACGTATGGCTGTTAACGTTTTACAAGCTGGAAACGATAACGAAATCAAAAGATTTATCGTTTAATCGTCGTGAGAAATTACTTCTAAAATATAATAAGCTTATCTGTGTTTCTCGTTTGGTATGATGTAACGCGACGCGAACACTTTTCAGTCAGAATTGCATAGTATAGAATCTAAAATATGTATTGTCACGAATTACGAGGCCATTGGTTGAAAGTGTTCTGGCAATCGTTCAGTTCATACCGATCGAGAAATCTCGGTCTCGAAACTTTTTTTTTAAAATTTATTTTTATAAACGGCGCAGTTACTTTACCAAAGACACTTTAAATGCTGTTTAGTCATTTTCTGTATATATTAATAACATTATGAAAGTATTTGCAAAATATAACAATAATCAAAAACATAATTATAGCTGGTCCAGCAGCATAATAATATTATTAATATATGTATATTATTAGCAATGTTGGATATCTAACGAAAATATCACATACTTTCTCAAATATGTATATTTCGGGAAATGATTCATAAGTTTTTCTTTACATAGAAATACTAATTTATAAAACTTATGAAAAATTTCCCTATGTAATTACCGTATTGTCTTTGTGTCATTCAATCAGCAGTTTAAGAGTCTTGAAAAACGTCTTAGACATCATTGTTATGTCGGTATGACTATCCTAACTACATGAAAAAATAATTAAAATAAAAAAATATTATTTTAAAATGTTATGTGTACAAAATATTCCTTAAAAAAGTAAAAGGAATGTTACAAGAAAGCATGTCATCAAATCAATTTGTTTTTCGATGCTTTCTGTAGTGAGGTAGCAGTATGACAAAAATGTTAAAAGAAGAAAAGTATTGGGGGCCATTTTAAATACAGTGGTCCCTTGGCCATTAATAAAAAATCATACTTCGAAGAAAGAAATTTACTTATTGTGAACCAGATTAAGGAATTCCTCACGAGTCTTGGGATCATCCCGGAATACGCCAAGCATCGTTGATGTAACTGTCTTGCTATTTATTTTCTGCACTCCTCTCATCACCATACACATATGTCTGTAACATGATAATAGTATTTTTCTTTTAATCTCTCAGTGCTACTAAAGTTGAATTTCATTCTTAGAAGAAGAATTGATTCATTATTTGATATATATTTATATATCAAATAAAATTATGCTATGTTGAAAAGATCTAATAAGTAATCTAATAATGTAATTAAAAAATTATTATAATCAAGATATATTATGATAAATATGACATATATTTATTAATAAAACACAAATTATTTGTTGTAACGAATATATGTTGTAACGATATTTAATTTTAGAATTATGAAAAAAGTGAATGAAAAAATTATTAATCATTTATTTTGATTATTTTTTTTTATAAACTTTTTATTTAATTATATAGTAGCATTGTTTATAGTTTATATAAGTATAGTTATATAATTATATGTATATTAAATTATTATTTATATAAAACATTAATCTAGATGATTGTTAATAACTTTGAATCGTCATTTATTATAATGCAATATTTGTATCTTACAAAGAAATCTAGATTAATTTCATTCACATTTGGTGATTCATTCATATTATATATAATTATTATATAAAAATCATTAAATAAATGTAAATATTAAATATTTTTATATACGGTTTTTAAACCAAGAATAAATTGTTTTCTATTGAACGAAAATGCATTTTAATTCTTCACCAAGTGATAGCACTTTATTAGTACAAGGTTACATTCCTATGTGTGATTAATCCTTGCGAAAACTATTGCTCAAGATTCGAATGTATTAGAATGAAATAGGATACAAAAAGAGGAAGATATAAAAATATAATGCTATGTATATTAAATTGCTATGTACATTTTTGCAATATTTTCTTTACATTTATTAAAGCTAAACCAGTTATTATAAAATTATTCAATGAATTTTTATTTATTTTTAATGATAAAAATACGTACACTCCTTCGACGACTACAGCCACTCCTGCTGGTTGCACTGCTTTCGTTACCGCCACTGCGATTTGTTTGGTAAGACGTTCTTGCACTTGAAGACGTCTACTGAAGATCTCTACAATCCTATTGGATTTAAAATAAAAAAAAGAAAATAAAAATCAAACGATATAGAAAACTTTGATTGATTAATTTGAATATATAAAAATTTATTCATTGTTTACAAAGTTGATAATAAACATTAAGTTTATAATATTTTTTTTATAATTGAATAAGTAGCCTTTTTGTGCATTCGCCGATTGAGTGAGAAATGTATGAAAGTAGACGATATGCCAACACTTGTCATATTTTTTTTTCCGATTTAAATATTTTTTCAATCAAATGCGTAATTATTACCAATGCAATTCGTAATCTCTTTGAGTGAAATATATTATTGGAATTGGTTCATCATTAATTTATCTTAATGAATTTTTATTTTACTTTATGATTACATAAATAACCAAATTGATGATGAAACAATCTACATTCGATAATAATTTTAATTATCATATATATTGATGCAAGTTGCATCAATTCTTACTCAATTAATTCATAAAAATTTTCTCATTAATTACACATAATATAATAATTTTATCATTTTTTTGTTTGGTCATGTTGGTCACGTTTTTTGTTAATTTGGTTATAAACATTTAATCTTCAAAAAAATGCGTAAATAAATTTATACGATTCGAGATGTATTAGTTTTCGAAAATACAAAATAAAACAATGTAATTATAAACAATACAATGTAACAATGCAATAATAACAAATAATTAATGCAATTTATAAAATAATAATTTATAATAATAATAATAAGAGTTACTCGTTAATAAATAATTTTCAATTAATTTCAATAAATTATTTTAATTTAATTATTCAATTCAATAGAACAGGATTTATTAAAATATTATTTATTTATAATTATTATATTATGTCTTATATAATAATAATTTATTTATTTATTTATACAAATATTAATTCTCAAAGAAAATTTTTACCTGGCTAATTTACTGAGACCAAGGATCTTCTTACAAGGAAGATAACCGATCGACACCTTCCCATAGAAAGGTACTAAATGATGTTCACACATGGAGAACATCTCGATATCCTTCACCACAACCATCTCATCGTGATCTTCATCGAAAACCGCATCATTTATAATATCTGGAAAAGGAAAATAAAAAAAAAAATTCGCGTATAAATAAATACCACGTATAAATAAAGAAGCAAGAAATCGTAATATTATTTCAAAAAAATTTCTTATACATACAAGGAAGCTATGATTTATCAAGATCACGCGATTATTGCACAATTCAATTGCAATGCAAAAGCAATGAACTTTGAAACAAAAATGAGAAACGATTGTCGTTTAAATTGTTCTGCGAAGAAAGAACATCTTGCACGTGGGTTAAGGTCCTCACGATCCTAGCTGTGATTTACTCGATATTGACCTACTTACTACATCGTCTAGGCTAGTAGTGGTGTATAGGTATGAGTCGGTGGATAGTAGGTGTTGGTGGGTAGGTAATGGAGGGTGCTCTCCACGGTTTCCACGGCAACCTTAACAAGAAACACCTTCACAATGACCGACAATGATGAAACCAATTCGCATTCTGGTTAACCAAAATGTACTTTTTATGTTACGTATTTTCCTATACATAATACAATTTTTGCTATCGATCGTAACAATGATTCTTCGCATTTTTTTCTTTTTGCAAACAAACGATAAAAATATGAATTTCGAGAATTTTACGGGATTTTAAGGGAAGTTTGCTTTTATGTGCATGTCTATCTCTATATTAGACTAAACTTGAGTTTAATTTCCTCTCTTCTATACGTACTGCCTTTGAAGCTGACGTTAAAAGCGTATAGTTTAATTTTTCGATTCAATGATCTAATACGATCATCATTCGATTAGAATTCGACGGAATTTCTTTCTATTATCGACAAACTTAATATCTATATCATTAATATATATCTCCATTTATTTCTATTTGTGGAAATAAAAAAAATCAACGAAAAGAAAAATCACAAACATATAGTATAGGAAGTGAGATAAGGAAGTGATATCGATTTTGCATCCATCGAATAATGAAATATATATTTGTATATAATATTTTTATCTAGTATAAAGTAAGTATATTAGTTATCATAATAATTATGAATATTAACTCTAATAATAGGATTTTAATGTTCGCAGCTTTCACTCTATAATCTTGTTCAAAGTAATTTTCTTCATTGACTTTGAAATTTTCATTAAAGAAAATGTATATTATATGTACATAAATGTATATGCATATAATATTCACGTACAGTTGCAACGGAAATTCGGTCAAGCTTATCGATGAGAAAGACAAAGAGAAATTGTCAGAGAGAAACGGTTCCGTAAAGGTAGTAACAAAAGGGGTGTGGGTTGAGCTTTTGTAGGAAAGTGGTCGGGACTCGTTTCAGATTCACTGGGGCGAGCAAAACTACCGTTAACGGAGCTTATCTTGAGAGCCAATTCCACTTTAGAAGAAAGAAGGGTTAAATCGAAGTAAATTAAAGTCTTTCCACCACCTGTAGCTATTGTTCCAACCATATTAAAATCGTATAGAATCGTACTAGTATTTATTGCTAGTTATTTAATTTCAATAATTCAATCGTTAAACCATAGTTATATCATAACTTGCAACATTTAAATTAAGTGAGTTATTGTCAGAATAAATCTCTTATTTTAATTTCTATTTTGTATTTTACGTAATATAGTAAATGATAGATACATTAATTATTTATCATTCAAAAATATATATGTATATAAAAATATGAATAAAAATTAAATATTTAAGATTAGAATTAAATGATCCAAGTTAAATTTAATCTAATGTAAATATAATTATCGCAATTACATTTGACCCAATTATACTACCAGTTGAGAATATAAATAAAAGAAAAGAAAATAGCAAATATTTATTAAATAAGTTCCTGGAATGATAAATTATTTAACAAATAAAATTATAAAATATTTATAACTTATAAACTACATATTTTTAAATAATGTATCTAAAAAAAAGATGATATAATGTAAAATCGCTAATAATGACATTGATTCTATTTTATTTAACTATTCGTTTCGTAAAATCATAATTACGGGAGAATAGTAACAGTCTACTTGGCATAAGATAAATGGAAGGA
Organism: Apis cerana; assembly: GCF_029169275.1. Lineage (NCBI taxonomy): Eukaryota > Metazoa > Arthropoda > Insecta > Hymenoptera > Apidae > Apis > Apis cerana. The sequence continues at coordinate 9,598,252 of NC_083853.1, read as the reverse complement.
AAAGGTGAAAGGTATTCTTTTCGAATTCACTGTGCGTCCCTGAGACCCATTTATATTATGAGCTTTACGCTCTCTTTTTTCGAATCATAGATACTTAAGTCTTCCTCTCTTTTCCCTTGTGACGGATCTCGAGCAACTTGAAGGAGAGAAAGAAAGAAATGGATGGGTACTTTTCTCGAGTGGGTATATTCATGGTTTTATTTGTTCCATTGACTTTATAATCTAAGAAAATCCTGATCAAATCGTTCGTACTATTTTTAATTGAATAAAACATTTAATTTTCTTTGATTGAAAGAATTCTTTACTCTAATTCATATATGTATGAGAACATCGTTATTTAATATTTTTTCATTTCAATTGAATAATACTTAATTTAATTTATTTGTTTATAATTTTTTTATTTTATTATTTTTTATATATGAATAACAAAGAAGAAAGAAAAAGAATATTATTGGAAAAATAGACTTACCATCGATACATTGATCGTAACCCTTCGTGAAAAACAGCATAGCTTTCGCGGCACGTTCCGGAGTTTTCAAAAGACCTGGTCGATTCGGGTCCTCGCCAAGCGAGCTCAAAAGTAACTTGTAACTTCGTGACATTTCCGGAAGAAGCGCTTCGCGCGTGGGTGGCCTATGATCTAGCTCCAAATCGTGGTGAAACGTGCATTTTTCGTGACCTAGAAAAAGACAAATTAAAAATTTTCTAATAATTTTATCGATTTTTGAATATTTGCTATATTCGCTGACAAAAGATTTATATTTATCTTAAAAGTATGAAAAATATTGAATGGAAATAACATTATTGCTCAAACGTTGTTCCTGATGTTTATGCAATCTGCTTCGATTTTTCAATTGAAATTAAAACAAAAAATATGTACAAACATCGTTATTATCACCGGCAATGACCGCAATGACCCTATAAAAAGATTTATAATGCGAGTTTACGACACTTTGCGTGTGGTAAAAAAAAATCAATGTGTATTTTCTTTATCTATGGCAAAAAGTTTTAAAATTTTATTTTTACAATTAATTTTTTATGCTAGCTATTTATGTACAAACACTTATAACTATGTTATAGATATATATATATATATACATATTTTTTTGATAACTTTTTTGATTTTTCTTAAGAAAAAATATATGTATATACAAAGAATTTAAAATTTCGATAAAGAAAATGAAATCATAAGTTACCACGAACTTTTATTAAAACTGGATATCTAACAATGAAGTTTTAATTGGCAACTAAAGCGAATCAGGGAAAAACTTAACAATGAAACGTAATTCGAAATAAATTTTAAATTAATTATAAATTTTTTTGAACCAGTTCCTTTTTTTCTTCTCTTTTTTTTCTTTCCTTTGCTTATTTCAAGGAATACGAACGATCACGTATTCATAAGCGCCTATCGTTTCCATTCACGATTAACATAATGCTTTAATTAACAGTCACTGATATCGATCGATCGATCGTTTGGCGAAATCTCCTGTAGCGATTCGAACGATGTATACATGTAATATGTATTCCAAAGTGATGTGATTCGATGATGAAGTTTGCCGTTAATGGTCGGCTACGTATGCACGCGTTGCCGAACTTGTTGCATAACGATTAACGACAGCGATGAGAAGGCGAGATTTCTATCGATAGAAATAATTTATCACTTGTATAACACTCCATTTGCGAGCAATCTAGAACGTATTAAAGCGAAACTACTCTCGGCACTTCTCTCTTGTATAGATTTATTCTCCGAGGATAGAATCTAACGCTGGAACTGACGTATTCACGATGGAAAACTAAGTTAAACCGTCCTCTTCCTAATGAACAGTATCGTATAATTCAATCGAGCAACGACACCGCTCTGATAGCATGAATAAATAGAGGTTTTCCACGGTCAATATGCACACATTGTTCAACATTGCTGAAAAGAATTAATCATATTGAACTGTGTGGATTGTTTCAAATTTGTTCGTTATCGTAAAAATTAAATTCTTTTACTATTTCGCTAAATGTTGAAATGAATAGATGAATAGATGTATTTTTGAATTCGTTAAATGCGTTAATGAATAGATATTTTAAGAATCCGATAAAATTTTTTGCAATAATGAAATTTATCTTGACAAAATAAATAAATAACGAAATAATAATAATAATAAAATAATAATAATGGAAAAATTTTCGATATCGTTTCATCGATGAATCAATGAATAATTTCGACGAATATAATATGAGTATCGACAAACACGAATGAGATTTTTCGAAAAATGAAAGGTATTCTCTATTCCTTCAGAAAGTCAGAGGATCATACATTCATAAGGTCACAGCTACGCGTTACATACAATCATAACTGTACTCCAACAGTTCCCAAGGTCTTTTATCATTTTTAAGATCTGCAGGTTACGATTGACCTGGAAACGAGAAGTATGATGTGAGTATTCTCCAAATGTTTTTCACGATTTTATGAATGATAGCAATAGAATAAAATAAAATGTTGTCAATTATATGAATTTTATTAAACGAACAAAGAGCGATAAATAAAAAGGATGAGAGACTTAATAAAGAACTTTTAATCAGTAATAATTCATAATCCGTAACATAAATAATACATGACATTTATCTCTATTTTTTTTTTTTTTTTTTTACGAAAACTGCAACAGGCTGCAGATTGAAACAACGTTTACGTGCCACTTGTTACATTCATGCAATCGATTAAATGCAGAACTAACGGTAAAAATTGCTTTGAAAAAATTAAAAATTTTTTCTTGAATGTAGATAAAATACATCGAAAATTTAATAACGATTAACTTATAATAGAGAATTTATAGTAAATTGTAGATAATAACTTGAGTTGCTATTGGAATGAATTTAGATATGAATAAATCGAAGTTTTGAAATAGGGAATGATTAGTTCTATGCCACTGTTATGATATCCATCATAATTATCAATTGCGAAATAAATTGGAGAATAATTTTAATAACAAAAGAATAAAATATTCTTTAATTGCTCCATTATGAATCTATTCCACGAAATAGGAATTCAATAATAGGTTTTAATAATGCAATAATAATAGTTGCTAATAACAATTTATATTACCTACCTATTTCTAACAATCCATTAGATTTATCCGTCATTAAAAGTCTTGAAAATTACTTTGTGGTCTAGAAAATATTACGTAGGCAAAATGCCCAATGATTAAGACAATTTCTCGGAAACGATACCTGGCGTTGTGGAAGTTCGCGGAGTTCTGGGAGTTCCCGGTACATCCAAGTTACTTTCCTCGACATTCTCTGACCAGGAAACGGTCCTCAATGGTCCCGGTTTTTTTATCATCATTGTGTGTTTGTCTTCGTCATCATATATATTTAGATCCTTAATTTTAGTACATTGACTGGAAATTCCGTTCATGATTGGGGCCTTTTAACCTTGTTTGCCACTTAAACTAGCAAACGATTCCTTTTAAATCCGAGAGATGATCGGTCGATGAGGAACACAGATGGTCTATCAAAATTGATTCATTTTGAACGAATGGTATAATAAATTGGAAAATAATATTAATAAAAGAGAGAGAATCAATGTGGTCGAAATTAAATATGCCGAATTTAGAATTATAATATTATAGAATTATTTTATTAATATCACTGGAATGTTTACTTATATTGAAATAAATAAAAAATAGTGAATTTCTATGATATTTCGATATCGAAATGATAATTGTATTTTATGAAAAAATTGTTTCATTAAATATGTAATACAGATGATAATGAATAATTTCCTCATCAATAAATTTGTCAATAAAAAAAATATATCCTTTAACAAGAGAATTTTTTTTTAAAAAAGAACCATATTACAAATAACGCGCGATTTTCAATTTGATCTCAATAACTCTATCACGTGATTCACGAACAATACGCGTGTGTATAGCAAGTTTTAGCGTTCAATCTCAATCAAACCAATGAAACTTACTCGCAGGCAGATTCAATCGGTAGGTTCACGTGCACCTCGGAACTTTTAGGAATATCAATGCAGTAAAGATGGAATGTCGTTGAAAAATTTCTATTTTCAGTTATTAATCTTATTTTGTCCTTTTGCTTTCCAAAGACTAAATGTTTATATTCGCAACAGCAATAAAACTATTTTTTAGATAAAAAAAAAACAAGAAAAAATAAAGAGACGACAGATATTTATTCGAGACACGATAGAAGAGAAACTAAATAAAAAGGATAGTAGTCAACGAGTCCAAAAGGAAAGAAACGAGCACGAAGTCGCTCGATCAAGTGACGCAGTGTGACTGAACCGACAGAACCGTAGAGAGTGCGATTGTCCCCTATGTATGTATGGTTCTTCCCTCTCTATCTCTCTTTCTCTCCTTCTTTCGCTCTAATCATAATGCATCTGCATTCCTTTTTCTTTTTCAATGATTTTTTTCTTCTTGTTTTTTTAAATTCTGTCTTTTTTATTTAGATATATTATGTTGTGATATCACATTTGATTTCTTCAAAAAGTAAATTTATGCAATTAACAAGTTAAAATTCGCATTACGTTCAATATATATGAAGAAAATATAAGAGTCACAATCAGTATCAGTAATCTAATGTTGATACTAATTGTATATAAGAATGAAATTATTAATAATAATATAAAAATGAGAATATCTCCAAATGAATAAGATCCTCCCGCTCTAGCATATAAGAAGGAAATAGTGAACTTTATCTGGAGTTCACATTGCAAATTGTAGTCTCAAGTGACGAGTAGCGCCTCGATTGGCGGAAATTATCAAAATATTTGTAGTGTGCGAGGTCCACACAGCAGATAATTATATTAATTTTTTATATAAAAATATATATATATATACATAAAAAATATTGAAAGATTTAAATATTATGATATTTTATGATGATAATTTACAATAAAATAAAAAACAATGATTTGAAATACAATTTTTTTATTTTATAATAATTATCAATTGTTAAAAAAAATTTTAAATATATAAAAAATTAAAGCTAAAAATTTTTTTATTTATCAAGTAGCATTTGCATATCATAAACAATTAGAAAAAATAATTAAAAAAATTAGAAATAAATAATATGATATTCAGATTGCTTATAGGGAAAAATTTGTCTTAATGTAGGAAAGCATAGAAAATTCATTCTCTATGAGTTTTTAGAATGCGAGTCAGAATCTACGTCATCATGATTTCTAAGAGACCGGTTTCCCACACTTATTACCTTTTCCTTCTATTTGCAGGATTTCTTAAGATTGTGCATAGACGTTTCCTAGTACCGTCTTATGCGTATGTTAAAATCTCAATTTCATAAGAATATTCAAAATTTCAATTTTTATAAATTATATTTTTTTATTTAAATAAGTTAAAAAGATATAAGATATGAAGAAATTATCATTAATTTTTTTTCTAAAATATTGTAAAAATATCGAATTATTGTAAAGACACGTGTGCTACATACATTATACATATGCATATTTTTTAAAATAATCTTGAAAATAATCCTAATATGATTTCAGTATTCTCATATTATTATTAGTAATCATTAAAAATATCAAAAGCCATAACAGTGATATTAGCTTCTCTGTTTCAATAATTAAATTTTATTATTGATGAGGTTATCATGATATTCAGGCTACACTATTAAACTATACTGATTAAAGTTAATATAGCTATGGATATTGTACTTTGTGATAATACATCAAAGTCATTTATATAATAATTTACTAATTATCCAAATTATTTATTATTAAATTGTATTTTTTTTATTATTTTACTCAAATATAAAATATACTTAAAATGTTAAAATATCTAAATATAAATTTATATCTTATATCTTATACACAACCTATGAAAAAGAATAATACATTTGTTCACATTATTTTTTGTAACATAGTATATCTCGAGCTGCATAAAAGCGCGCAAAACTATGATTCTCGCCCGTATTCATAGTTGCACTACTGAAACTTGTCTGAGTTCAACTGACCTTCACTACTTGCAATCAATATAAAACTATTATTGTAATCTTGTGAGATACATATATGGTTTTTGATCACATTAAATCATTTTGTATCATCTCAATGATATAAAATTTAATATAAAATAATATAAAATTCAACTAAAAAATATTCTCGATGATTCATTGTACAGATTTTATTGATGTTAGTCTAATGATTTAACAAATGCTAAATTGTTTTATATTAATAATTATGTTGAAAAGAAAAAAACTAAAGGAAAGATGACGTGTAAAAAATTAAATCGTATCGGTAAAGAATTCGAGGTCATACTCATGTAAAAAAATAGTAAGAAATTAATGCTAAAGCATTGTAGGATGAATGACATAAAAATGAATTTATTCAATTATTTGAAACATGTAATTATAAAAACAAAAAATCTTTGGCAAAAAAAGATTATCAATATATCATAATATTTTTAATTGTAATAATAAGAATTAACTATTAATAATAAAATTTTCTCTTTTAATAATTATTATTATATAAAAAATTCTTTTTATAAAATATAATTTTTCAAATTTAATATTTGAGGTAATAATAGAAATAAATAATGAATATTAATACATACATATTTCATAGCATCGTAAAATATAACTAGAAATTCTATATTCAACTTTCCTGTTCTATCCTAATATCGCATGCTTTATCCTAATACAGATATTTGATATTATTATTTTACTATTTGACACTATAGACATTTAATATCATTTCTAATATTATTTTGTTGTTATTTAATATGATTGACATACATAAATCTACTGTAATATGACATCGGGCCGTTTGAAAAGAAATGCAATAGATACAAGAAGATACAATTCCATATTATTACATATATAAAAAAAATAATTTATTATTTTATAAATTTTTTATAATCATTATTTAGTTTGTATTTTATTTATTAGATTATTTTTGATTTCATATTTTATTATTAAATTATTTAATAAAAGAATAAAATTTTAAAAATTAATGAACTCTTTAAAAATCAATAAATTATAAATAAAGAATTTTGTGAATCGGATAAAAATATAAAAATTATGGCATTAAGAAGAAACTTATTTTTTTTTGCTGTATAATCCATTTTATTTTTAAAATGATCTTTGATATTTTCCGCCATGAAAGTTTGAAAAAGAAAACGATAGTTATGATTATAGTGTATATCGTTCACTAACGACATTCTTTTAAACAACAGATTTATATATCTATTGAAAATCTATGAAAAACTTTGTCAAGCTAAATCTACTTCCATTTTCTGCCAATTTAACATTTCTAATAGCAAGAAATATGCTTACTTATTTATAATATTATTTCAAAACTTATAATGAGCAAATGAAGTTATAATGAAAATATTTTAATTAAAATATAAAAATGAATAGTTAATCTTTTTTAAAATTAAATATAAAATGAATAAATAATATTATTAATAAATAAAATAAAGAAAATAATATAATAAAATAATTAAAAACTATTATTTTGTATATCAATATAATAATAATTTTATTATTATATAATATATAAAGATAAAAAATTTAATTTAGTTTTTTTAATGTAAATCAAAATATATTTATTTCTTTGAATTTTATGAAAAATCAAAACTATAAAAACTATTAAAAATAATGTTATAAAAAATTAAATCTTGAATAATGTCATAAAAAAAATAAATATTTAATAATTTAATTATAGAATTATATTGAATATAATTCTATCAATTGTATTGAAATGTTATTTCTATTTAAAAACAAAATGATTCATATGATGTAATTATTATAGATAATAATTAACTGTAACATAATTTTGAACATAATTTTATTTTATTTTATTTTATGACTTAATAATTTGATAGTATTGATAAATTTGAAATATAAATATAAATTTATATTTATATATGTTATTACATATTATTTATGTTTTTAATAAAAAGCAAGTTTATTGAAAATAACATTTCCATTAACTCATTTATAATTATACAAATTTATATATATATATTAATAAAATACACATATGTATATTATATTCTCAATGATTAATATAAATACATATTTTATTTAATGTAATTGTATAATTATACATTTTTGAAAATGTAAACGGATTAAATATTTTACATAATTTGTATTATTAAGAATATATTTATTATTAAGAATAATAAGCAATAATATTATATATTAAATTATAATATTTATAAAAAAATTATATATAAATTAGTTTTAATAGCTATTAAAAAAAAATGCATTTTTAGATATATAGATATATTCTGTGTTTTTTTAAAACCTGTAAACCCTTTCTGTTAGTTTCTAGTAGCACAAATATGCGTCTTTTTCGCATACATATATTATTTATATATTTCAAGCATATATAAGAGGAATTCGAAGTAATTTCTTTGTAAATTCAAGCTTATTATTTTTATCATTTAATTTTTAAAATTATTTTAAAAAAATTTCAATTATTTGAAAAGTGTTTTAAATATAGTTATAAAAATAAAAACATTCTTATAAAAAATATTCTTATAAAAAAATTTCTTGAATATATTAATTAATTGTAAAAATAGAAATATTAATATCAAATTTAAATATAATTATGAAACAAAAATAAAAATATAATATTTCGATTTACTATATTTTTGTTTTTATCATATTAGAACGAAGTTATACCTGTAAATGCATCAAATATTTTATTTTTCAATAGAAGAAATAACCTCGAATTTTATGTCCTTTTTAATTAATTCTTCAATTAATGATGTTTTACCAAAAGCAGCACCAGGGGATAAAACTCCTCCACTAAAATTTTAAATAATACAATTAAAATTTTATGAAGAAAAAAATATTATATATATGTTCAAATTAAATATAAAAACGTACTTTACAGGTATTTTATCTGATTCTTTGAGAATTGTTATAGCAGAAAGCAATAAAAATGTGCATGTAGCACCATATCCAGGATTAGTTCCACTGACTTTGGTAATTAATACCTTGTTTGGTGGATCTTTATGCTTATCAGTAGGTTCAACTAATTTTTCAGTCCATCCTTCTGCCTTAAATGTAATGGAGAACTTAATTTTATCAAGTTCTTCTGGTTTAGCCATTTCATAGCCTATATATCCACCAGAGAAAAATGTAGGATACTAAACAAAATTTACAAAAATTTATAAAATTGTATTTTTTAAAATACCAAAATAATATATCAAATATTTTATGTTAAAAAAAGATATAATATACCTTCAATAATAAATTACGACCAAATTCGTATTTAGATAACATTAAAAATATGAAACCAAAAATAGTAGTTGCTAATACTGCAAAAAGAGAACTGGAAAAAAAAATTATTTAATACAGAATTTTAAATGTAATTTATATCATTCATTTTAATAAGTTGATTACTTAAGTGTAAAATAAGTTTGAACTTGTGCTGGTCGTTGTTTATATTTTTCATATAAAAATCGTTGAGTACGCAGAGCTACAGAACGATCAGATCCTGGAAATATCATAGACCATCCTTCTGATAGAGAAGATTTATGAATGAAACCCCTAAAATGATTAATAGTATTAAAAATTATATTAAATATTAAATAAATATAATAATTAAATGAAATGTAATAAACCTTGTTTTAAGCCTTGGCCATAATTCAGGTAATTTTTCAGGATAAAGTTTAGTGCGCAATTCGCGTAATTCATGAGAATTGGCTATACCATAAATAACTGATTCATATGTTCCATAATTTAAGGTAGCACCATTGATTTTTGAAGTTGACCATAAATTTAAATAAGTTACAATAGAATTGACTTCACCATCAAATTTTTGTTGTGTAAAAATTATACCAAGATCACATGGTATACTATCAAATCCACATGCACTTACAATATAGATACCAGCTTCTTCTGCAGCTTTATTATATTTTAATTGAATATATTCTATATACTACAATAAAAATATAGAAAAATAAAAATATATAAATGAATAACAAAATTAAATTAATTTTAATTGAACATTAACATCAATAAGTTTGAAATAATTCAATAAATTACCTGGGGTTCTCCACTGACATCAATTTGATGAGTATGTGTAGCAATACATGCTTTAATAATAGGTTCCCCATAAAATCTATATGGACCACAACAATTAATAAGAACTTTTGCTTGTGATGTCATTTTTTTCAATGATTCTTCATCCTTTAAATCAGCAATAAATATAGGCACATCATCTGGAAAAAATTAATCATGTAATTTTTAAATATATAATTTTAATAATTATGATGAAAATTAAATATTAAAATTATAATTAATTAGAATCTAATCTTACCAATATTAGAAGCAAATTCTTTAACAACTGCTTCTAAAGCTTGTTTTCTGCGTCCAGACACTCCAAATTTCATTTGTTTTTCTACAGCTAATTGTACTGCTATTTTTACAGCATATTTTCCTGTAAATCCAGTAGCTCCAAATATTACAAAATCTAATCGTTGATCTGTCATGATTATATCTATAAAATAATAAAAAATATATAATTATCTTTTTTATTGTAAGTAATTTTTTAAAGTTGTAAATTTTAAATATTTAATTTTATAAAAATAAAATATAAAAATAAGATTTTATATTAAGATTATTATGTATATAAATATAAAATTTAAAAATAATGCAATATTTATGTAAATTTATTATAATAAATTCTATATAATGCATTCTATATAAATTCTATATAATAAATTCTAATAATGCACTAAATATTGATATATAAATCAAATATTAAATATTTTATATGTAAAATTAAAAAAATTATAATAATTCTAAAAAATTTATTATTATTTTTTAAATAAATAAAATAAAAATAAATAATAAAATATTAATTAAAAAGATATACTTTTTATAATATGTTTTATAATGTATTTCGAATATTGTTATAGCTTAAATGTCATTTCGCCGGTAACCGACAGTTTGACATAATTATAATTTTCAAGAAGTTTCTATATTTTTATGCAATTAATAATTTTTAAATTTTGTTCATAGAATACATACCTTTTGAAAAATTATGAACAAGATGTTTATATGTTTGTCCTTTTGCTAAATTTAATAAAATCGCACTCTTTCTTAATTGCGTCTTTCTATCGTATGTTAATACATGGAATCGAATTGCGTTTATGTAGAATCAAAAGGGAGGGGATTTTATTACGTAATATATTTTCTATAAATATTTTTATATTTTTTATACATAAAATACAAATTTTAACTATAAAAAATATTTTCTACAATTAGAAATATATTTTATTATAAGAATATTTACTTTATATATATATATATATACATGGATCATATTATGTATTAAGTATTATGCAAAACTAGAAGGAAGACTCAAAAACAATATGAATATGATTGGTTATATTCTAATATATTTTCTAATACAATATTAATCTCTTTTATATCTTGTCTAATAAAAATAAATATACATATTGATTGAAAGTTTCAAATTTAAAAATCATGAGAATATTTATTTTATATATATATATATATATATATATATATATATATATAAATTATATTATGTAATAAATATTATGCAAAGCTAGAAGGAAGACTCAAAAGGAATATAAATACGATTGGTTATATTCCAATATATTCTATTATCCCAATATATTTTCTAATACAATATTAATTTCCTTTATATCTTTTTTAATAAAAATAAATACACGTATTAGTCGAAATTTTAAATTTAGAAATTATATTATAACATATAATAATAAGCAAATAAGGCTACATTACAATATACAATTTCGCGCGAAAAAATTTAATTTTAAGTCCGTATTTGTGTTAATTTGTAACGATTCCAACCCAGTCTTATTTTTAAACGAAAAATAACGAATAATATTTTTATTCGTAATGGAGATTTAACTTACCAATTATTATTTATAGTATATTCTATATTTTATATAAATAATTATAGTATGTTCTACATTTTATATAAATTAATGAATATATTTTACATATATTTCTTTTTTTTTGAAATTATTCTTTTTCTGATTGTACTATATAATTACTGGTGCATCTTATATATGTATATATATTTATTTAAATCGAATTTACATGTATAAAACCAGTACTTACATAATAATTTTTTATTCTATGTGTACTAGTATTTATAAGATTATGCGATATAATTTGAAAAATATTTGTAATTACAAATTATCATTGTAAATAAAATGAATAAAATATTATTAAACAATTGTTGTTATATTTATATTTAAATACATATTTAAAGATTTTTATTTATACTAATAAATTCGTTAAAAAATAATTCTAGCAAATAGTTAAATGAATTAATTTTCAAAATTCGCATAAGCATGGCACTTAAGACGTACATATGTCAAAAACTTTCATTTATATTTTAAAAAATAATAAAATGTATTGTTATAATTGCCCTATTTCAATTATTGAATATTAAATTATTCTACTATATCATTTATTTTTCTTAATTTATATTTACAACATATCTCTTGCTTTATTACTCGCAGTCTGTATTCGGCTAGTAATAAATTATAAATAGCTCACTGTTTAGAATATCACTTTGCAATTAAAAATCTAAACTAGCAAATTTCTATCGTGGTATAATTTCAATGTACTTCGTTTTATATATATATGTAAGATACGAAGTATCGTTAACGTGTGTACAATTCCCGCTTTGATCTGATCAAATATCATCACACGTATGTGTAACATATACTATTATTTACAGAAATGCACACTAAAATTGTAAATCTCCATAAATTCACTTTATATGAATAAACTAATCTACAAAATAATTTGTTTATTTTATAATTTAATAAAGGCATTATATCGTTTATGCAAATCATTTTAGACAAAAAAAAAAAATTACACTATAAGAAAAAATTCATAGCATTTACGTGATTTTAGGATGAAAAAAATTAATGCATACATACAAAAAAGTTTAACATTCATATTTTATGAATATAAAATTTGTAAATATTTGTTACGGAAATAGAATATAATTTATATTGCCTGATGCATCCTAATGGATAAATAATGAAATACAAAGTTTTCGCAAAAACTTATAGTTTACCACAATTTAAGATTTAATCAAGAAATACTTTAATATCTTTTCCGAGATATTAATCGTTGAATAATTAAAAACTCATATTCTTTTTTTTAATTACAATAATATAGTTATATTCAATCATTCTTAACTAAAGCAAAACTGAGGGAACTAGTAGTCTTTTGTTTATTCTTTCTACGAAAGCAGAATACTATCTCATTAATTCCAGAGTTAAATATACATCGAATATAACTATCGCCTTATACTAATATTTACAATATTTCACAGTGTTTTTGATAGGATATAAAACTATAGTACTTTAAAAGAATGAACGCAAAAATAGAATTCTTATCTACTTTTCAATTGTGAAAGTATAAATTCTATATAAGAGGAGAAAGTTAATATTTTTTTTCTCTTTTAAGAATGTAATCGTCTGTTGGCAAATATCATATTTGTCATTCTAATTTTACAATAAGCGCAGCTCATTTATACTGCATATCATCACAAAAAGATGTTATTCTACATTTGATGTAAAATTTTTTTGAATTTTCAGTTAATAGAAAATTTATAATGTTGACTAATTTGTACAATTTTACAAACCTCATTATATGAAATAAGATATCAATATTTTAATATCTATTGCAGTGCAATAAAATATTGATTAATATAAAAAGATTAATTATTAAACTATAAATCAATCGTGAAAGTTTGAAGATTTATGAAAACATAGTATAGTCTGAAGAAGTGAATAATTGTATACAAGCTAAACATCCATTAAACATACATGATCATATCGAAAATGCAAAATATGTTACATGCGATTTAGGAAGGCATACATTTTAAATTATGATTTTTAGCACTGTATGTAATAATATACACTACAAATACATTAATTTGATTTTAGTTCGTTATCAAATCTTATCATAATTGCACTGTAATAAAACAGAATAGTAAACGTAATTTCTTACGTATGAGAAACATTAATGAATAGAAACTTAAAAATTCAGCATCGCTATTTTTGGTGAAATCCGACATATATAAAAAAATTATTAATTATACACTAAGAATATGAATCAATTCATTATTTTTGCACAACCTCTCCTTAAAAAGACCATTCAATCATGGTAGAATTCTTTTCGTACAGTATTATCCGCTTAAGTATCGCAAGTACGGATTCATATTGCGACATTCCAGAGAGGTAGACATTTTTAAAAATTGCTTTCATCGCTTCGTTCTCTGTCGAGTGTATCGGAGACGAGAAACAACAGAGAATGAAATACATTTTTTTTGTCGCCGTTTTAAACTCGAAATAAAAACTAATAATCTCATTAAAGTTCTAGGAATTAATGAAGAATAGCTCTAGGAATTAATTTTGTAATATTTAAACAAGAAAAAAATAGGACACTTAAGCGCACAATACTGTATTAAGTAAGCATCGGAATAAATTTATACATAGGTACAAGTCACGAGTGGTACTACTAAATCACAGAATAAACTGTGTAAAAAATTTCGCATATAGCCATGTTTAAGGGAGCATAATGTATAATGCTCAGTCAGGTAAAACACAAGGCTCTATCGAAATTACAGCCGCTCAACAACACATTCAAGAACGGTAACAAGGAAGGAGCACTAGGAGTTAGCATTTGGTGGAGGTGGTCTTCTATCATAATCTCGTCTGTAATCTTTGTTTGGTCGCCAATCACTAGGATAACTATCTCCAGGATAACCTCGACTTCTAAAATGGCTTGGTGGAATATCAGATGGAGGGTAACCGCCGCCTCCACCTCCATATCCTCCTGGACCATATCCATAACTGGGTGGTCCTGATGGATATCTGTAATAATCACTGAACACAGATTTTGAATTTTTTGAACACTGATATGAACTTTATTTTCATACGGAATACTATTTATAGCCTACCTTCGTTTGTCATTCATGTGCATACTCCGATCGCGATCTCGATCTCTGTCCCGATGATATCCACTAGACATTCGTCCGTAAGAATCAAAACGATCACGTTTATGGTCTCCAAATCTATACATAAATTTATTATGTATAGAAATATATTATAAATTATTTTAAATTAGATATTTTATTATTATAATAAATTATTAATATTATTATAATAATAATTATTCTATATCTTTTTTTTATTATTTTATTATTATACCTTCCATCTCGCATATCTCTTCCATCACGAGATAACCAATGATCATCATCTCTGCTTCCACTATAATGTCCGCTCATATTATAACCACCACTATCTCTTCTGATTCTTTCATCTTTACCTCCACTCATCCTATCCATATTTCTATCACTATGTGTTCTATCTCTATCTCTATCACGTTCTCTATCTCTTTTCATGTCTTTATGTTTTGATTCTTTTTCTTTATGTCGTGGTGTATCTACACTATTAGTAGTACTTGAAGTAGAATTTGGAGTCGATGTAATAGGGGTAATAGTAATAGCACCAATAGTAACTGTAGATGTATTGCTGATACTATTTACAGCAGATATAGTTGAGAGGTGTTTTTTATTTGGTGTATTACTACTATTTGAATTTTCTTCTATATCTTCGATTCTACGTTTTTGTAATCTATTTTCTTTAATAGTTTCTATTTGTTTATCGATATGTTTTTCCGAATGCTTCTATAAAATTAAATTAGTTTTATGAATAAAATTAAAATTAGTTATATGAATAATGTACATATTATTAAAATAAAAATAAATCATCATACTTTTATATTATTTGAGTCCTCTTTCTTTTCTGGACTAGAAGTAGCACTTGTGTTACTTTCACCCCCTTTTTTCGTCGCGTGTTTATACAATTTGTAAAGTTTCTTTGCATCGAATTCTGTAAATTTAGACACAAAATACCATAAATTACTTCTCCATTCCTTAATTTGTTCAGGATCTCTATATTCTTCTAAACAAGTGTTAATTTGATTTCCAATTTGTACAAGACATTGTCTCGTGTGTGCGACTTGTTCTGCTTCACTTAAAGATTGATCAGGTCTATCTAAAGCTTTGAGTGCTTTCTTTACTGGTCTCATCTTTTCTTTACACTATATAATTAAAAATAAATTAGATTATTTGATGCTTTAATATAAATGATATTAAAGCAATTAATATTAACCTCGTTAAATATAGAAGGATCCAAATCACCAAGAACATCAAGAGCTCTTGGTTCATTGTTAGCAGTAAAATGCATTGGACCTGCTGCTTGTTTTGCTTTTTTAGCTTTTTTATTTTCTTTTTTTTCTTTCTTAGTTTTTTTTTCTTTCTTTTTTTCCTCTACTATATCTTCAACTTCTTCTTTAGTTTCTTTTTTTATAACAATCTCTTCTTCTTTTTTTGTAGGTAGCTTTAATTAAAATGAATATTAATATTTTTAAATTAAAAAAAATATTAATATTTTTAAATTAAAAAAAATATTAATATTTTTTTTACTTATGAATTATAAATATATAATAAATTTACCTTTTCAATTTTAGATTTAGATTTATTACTTTCTTCACCCGAACTATCATTTTCCTCTATAATTTCTTTTGTAATGGCAGGTTTTGCTTCTTTTGGTTTTCTTGGCTTTCTTGCTTTAGTCTAAAATTATTATTTGAATAAATTACAATGTACAATATAAAATTATAATATATTTATTTCATTAATATTAAATCTCATTAATTATGAAGAATGTATATTAAATAAAAATTAAAATTATCAGATTTTTAGAAATTACCTTGAATTGATATTCGGATTGCGGGATAAGGACATAACCCTGTCAGGGTATAAAATGATAGGATAAAGGGTTTTTTTGGAATATTATATAAATTGTGTGAATATTATATAAAATTATGTGAATATTATATAATGGAATATTATATAAAATAATATCTTCTTACCACTCCTAATTTTGAATCAATTTGTTTCTTGAGAACTTTTAATAAATATTCGGCTCGAGTATTTATTTTTTTTAATTGTAATTTGCTACCATTTGGAAGAAGTTTATCACCAAGTTTTAAATTATTATCCATTTTGATAGCTTCCCATGAGCCCATTCCATGTTGATATATACCTCTTAAAAGTCTAGAATCATCCTCAGAATTCCAATCACAATCAAAATTTGCTGGTTTTAATCTATAAGGGCATATACATATATATATAAAATAATTATAAAATAATTATAAAGTAAATATACAATATAAAAATATTTTTAATTATAAAAATTTGATAAAAAAAAGTATACATACTTGATATCAATATGCCAATTAGATCGTTGTTCCGAATCCGAGGGTAAAGCTTGTTCTAAAGGTTCTAATTCTTTTACAGCAGCTGAGAAAGATTTTGCATTAACCATAACTCCACCAATTTTAAATGTAGGACCACGACCTCTTTTACGACCAGGACCTTTACCCTCTTCTTCGCCTTTATTTTCTTTTGCTGTACTTTCAAATTCGGATAAACAAGCATCGCATCTAGTTTTTAACTGATCTCCCAAGAAACGTAATTCTGACATTGGTTTTTCTTGCAATTCTGCATCCGCCGCAATATCATCTAATCGTTTTAATGGCGCAGGGAATTTTTTATAACTTTTAACAAATCTTCGTATCTACATAGAAAAAGAAATTAAATTTATTTATTACATGAAAAATTATTATTATATAAGAAAATATATACCTCTGCATCAGTAAAACTTTTTATATTTTCGCGTGGTGTAACTCTTGGTCTACCTCTTTTTTTAGGACGTTCATCATCACTACCCTCAATCTCACTTCCAGAATCCTCACCTTCTTCACTATCATCAGCAGATAATTTTTTTCGTTTTCTTCCTCTTCCTTAATAGTAAAACAAAAAATTTATATACATATATAATTAAACGCTATAATAAATCAAAACTTTTAACACAATATACCTTCCCCACTTTGATTAATTTGCTGTAATGTTTTTCGACTTCGTGGAGGCAAATATAAATCCTCCATTTCTTTTGACTTTTCTTCTTCTTCAACTTTTTTTCTGAAATTTTCTGGAATAATTTCGGCCTAAAATCAATCGAAATAAAAATAATTAGTATTCATTTTTTTATATATATGAATATTAAAAAGTATTTAATATCTGTAATTACCCAATCTTTACTTTCATCGTCATTATCATTAGGTTGATTAACTGGTTCAGATTCTTCTTCAAATGCTGCAAAACTAGCAACTTTGAATGCAGATAATAATTCATCTCCTACTGTTGAAGGTCCTTCATCTCTTGTTTCTGCTCTTCTTAGAATTTCATCAATATCGCACTAATAACATAAAAATAATACAAAATTATATTTTTTATTTTTATGTAGATCTAATTTATAATAATTTATTTTTTTAGAACAATTACAGTTGGTTCTTCATCTCCATCTTCTTCATCTTTAAATAAGTCTTCAGCTCCAAATTTTAAAATAGCATTTAAATCTTCTTTGTTGAATGGATTATTGTTGGTCCCTGCATTTTTTTTATCTAATACTGTTCGTCCAGTTGTGTCCATACGTTGAATTACAAGATGATCCAAAACCATTTTTTGTTTTGCTCTTTCTACTATTTCTTCTTCTACAGAATTTTTTGTTACTAAACGATAAATATTTACCTAAATAAAAATTTTTTTTAAATAAAATATTGCAATTTAAAATATGTTATATATGTGTTTATATTTATAATATGTTACATTTATATAAAATATTAAACCTGATTTTTTTGACCGATACGATGTGCTCTGGCTTGTGCTTGTAGATCATTTTGTGGATTCCAATCTGAATCAAAAATAATGACAGTATCAGCAGTAGCAAGATTAATACCAAGACCACCTGCTCTTGTTGATAATAAAAAACAAAAATCTTGGGATCCTTCTGCATTAAAATGATCTAATGCTTGTTTTCGTAATTCTCCTTTTATACTTCCATCTAATCTTTGGAATGGAAAATGTTTTTTTTGTAGATATTCTCCAAGAATATCCAACATTCTGACCATTTGACTAAATATTAATACTCTATGACCTGTTTCTCGTAATCTCACTAATAATTTATCAAGAAGCACTAATTTGCCAGAACCTCGAATTAGTTGTTGTAAATAATCTTCATTATTGTCCTTTCTTTCATTTTCAGTAGGTTTTGTAAGGAAAGCATGATTACAACATTTTTTTAATTCAATAACAATATTTAGGAACGTCATAGTAGAACCTTTAACTCCTTTCCGCAATGCATTATAATTTTTTG
The DNA here is from genome assembly GCF_029169275.1 of Apis cerana. NCBI lineage: Eukaryota > Metazoa > Arthropoda > Insecta > Hymenoptera > Apidae > Apis > Apis cerana. The sequence continues at coordinate 9,578,963 of NC_083853.1, read as the reverse complement.
TTAATATCCATTTGTAATATTGTTTTTGTAATGATGTCATTTCTACTCGTAATATTTGTTCAACTTTCGCGGGTAGAGACTTTTCTACATCTTTTTTGACACGTCGTAAAATAAATGGTTCTAATTGTTTATGTAATTTGGAATAGCCTTTTTGAGCGGCATTATCATGTTCCTTTTCAAATTCTTCCCACGAACCAAATCTATATAAATACAAAAAAAGAATTATATTATAATATTATTTTTTATTATTAGAATTCTATTTTAATACTATTTTATATATCAATTTGTAATATACTTTATATATATAATTTTATTTTATTTTTTATATTTATAATTGTATTTTTTAACAAAATTATTTAATTTAAAAATTAATTAATTCATATATATTCAATTTTAAATAGTATGTTTAATGTTTAATAAACGATGATAATATTAAAAAAAAAACTTACTTAGTAGGCATTATAAAGTGTAATAAGGCCCATAATTCTTTTAAACTATTTTGTAATGGAGTACCAGTTATTAAAAGACGATGATTTGTATGAAATTCAGCAAGTGCTTTGTACAAGAGAGAGTCATCATTTTTTAATCGGTGAGCTTCATCTACTAACAATACGGCCCAATTTAAGGCACCCAAAAATGCTTTATCTTTAAGTACTATCTCATATGTTGTAAGTATGGCATTAAATTTTAATCTTTTTGAACTGTAACACCATTCGTATTCTCTAATCTAAAATATATATTTATAAAATATATAGTAAATAGAAAGTAAATATATTTAAAAAACAATATAAAAAACAAATTTAAAGAAAATTTAAATTTATAAAAATAAATAATACATACAACATTACGGGAAGTAACATCGCCCAAATATGTAACAAAATTCATATCTGGTGCCCATTGTGACATTTCTCTTTGCCAGGAAGTCATTGTTGAAAGAGGCACTACTAACAAAAATGGTCCATAAAGCTGATGTGTGTGGAATAAATAATAAAGGAAGCATATCGTTTGTATAGTTTTACCAAGACCCATTTCATCTGCTAAAATAACACTGTAAACACATATAAAAAAAAATTATTATAATATAAAATACATAATAAAATACTAATTAATACATTATATAATTTTATTATACTTTTGTATTGTACTGAGAAAAATAATATACCTATTTTCTTTACACCATGAATGAATCATCCAATTTAATCCATCCATTTGATAGTCTCTAAGAGTCAAATCTCGACCTTTTCCCATATAATCTGGTTGTCCTTTTAACTGATGAAATTTAGGCCTAGATTTAAGAACTTTACAATGTTTACTTGGTGTTCTTTTTGACTCCTCTCTTTCACGAAATTCTTTTATTTTTTCTGGCCATTTTTTGACAATTAGTGCTCCATCTTCCCATGTAGCCTCAGCATAAGGTAAACTTTCCCATTTACAGTAATAATCAGGATGTTCTGAATCTGGTTTATTGTATTCAGCAATAATTCTTTCAACATTATTATAACTTTTCAAAAGATCTTGTTGAAGTTCTAATTGACATTCAAAATAATCTATATCTTCAGGTCCAGCATAATCTCTCCATTGTTTGATTTCTCGTTCTCGTTTAATAAAATTATCTAATTTTTTTAATCCTTTTACTTTTTGTGCTTTTAAAGATTCTTCTGATTCCCATGTATTATGAATATGAGACCATCCTTTCCATTTTATTAAATACTGTAATTCAGTTTCTTCCCTAGATAAGTCTTCAGGATTTGGATCACCATTTTCTTCTACAGCATAAATTGTAGTAACATTTCCTGTAACTAAAAAATGATATTATAGCAAAATATTTAAAAAAATAAATACAAATATAATTGTAATTTATAATTTACAATAATAAGTATATTAAATACCAACCTCCTTTTTTACCAATTCTTTGTCCCAAAATTCGTTCAATTGTTTCTGCATTATCTGGTTCTGTATTTGCAGTACTACCTTCATCAATTTCAACAAGATCTTCACTATCAGTCCTTTCTTCACTTTCTTCTTTATAACTAATAGCAGTTCCAGTTCTTCTTGTAACTTGTCTGATATTCAAATTAATATTAATTTATAGTTATTTCATTATAATTATAAAAAATAATATTAAATACCTTCTATTATCATCACTATCAAAAGAAGAATTTTCAGATGACTCTGAAATACGTTTCTTCCGTATTCTTGCCTTTTCTTTTGCTTTTTGTGCAGCACGTCTATTTAACGATTTACTAGGTGGAGGTCTTCTACTTTCAACATCATCAGATTCAGAATCTGAGCTATCTGAATTCCATGAGTTATGTGAACTGTAAAAGAGAAAAAATATAAATGTATATAAATTTATAAATATATTATTATAATAATAAAATAAAAAAATCGTGTATGTATGTATGTATGTATGTATGTATGTATGTATGTATGTATGTATATATATATATATATATATATTATTCATTTGATATTTTTATCCCAAATTAAATTTGAATATTAAAATATTTAAATTATAAATATTAAAATTATTTTTTTATTAATAATGAACATAATTTAATAATAGAATTTATTGGAAATAAAGTTTTTTTTAATTAGATATTTATAAATAATAATTAAAATATAGTAAATCACAAAATTTTCATTTATAAAAATAATTTTTTTTTATATAATTTTTACTTACTTTTACTAACAAAAAAATAATATTTATAAATTATTCTTACTATATAATGCATTGATAATATTTTACATGCAAATAATCTACACAAATTCACGCGCGCGCATATTATATATATTATCATATATATCTTTTTCTATATAAATGTTGTAATGAATTATATAAATGCATGAATAAATATATAGCACGAACTAAAGAAATAATAAATAAATATTAAATATAAAAATTATTTGTTACAATGCAATAGTTTATTTAACAAAACAAAATTAAAAACAAGGTAAAAAACAAACAGTGCTATGGTGTAAAAACATGTTTAAAGCACTAAGCTTAATAAACACAAATTTAAACATCAAAAATAAAAAGTATAAAAGCACATTAATACACAATATCTATTCTGCAATACAGAATAGAGCATATTATTAACATAAAAGCTTTGAAAAATTATTATTATTATTCTTGCAAGATACAAACCTATTGAACAATAATTTATAAATTATATATAATCCAAACTAATGAAATTTTATCAATATTAAAAATACTTAGTTATTTTTACAAATTATAAAATTAAGATTTGTAATACTTTCGTTTTTATTGTATTTTTTAAATATTATTCTATAGAACTATCATTATTTTTTAAAGTATTTAATATTATAAATATATATATAAAAAAAATTTATTTTTCACTAAACTAGATGTATTATATATCAATAAATTTTTAGAAAATTATACATTTTTTAAAAATTATTATATTATACAGTAAAAAAAGTATTTATTTATTTTGTATAATATTAATTTAATCCATAAAAAAATAATTAAACAATTCTTAATCTCAATTTTTGATAATTATTTGAGTTACTTCATGTTACTTACCCCCTTTTTTTAAATTTCTTGCGACTATCGCTATCGCTTTCACGTTGTGTAGCAAGCCTTTCAGGCTCTTTCCTAGAACGGCCGGATCTTCTGATTCCATAAATGTCAGGATTCTCATCCCATTCACGACTAGACTCATTCTTAAGCCTAACTTTTGTTTCTGTGCTGTGATTTGAACTTTTGCTCTGGAAGCTATCACTTTGTGCAGGTGCATCCGATTTCTCTGATTTATCAGAATCAGAACCAGATCCTGATCCGGAACCACTTGAAGAGCTAGAGTCACTGCATTTGCAGTCAGGTAATGTTTTATTTCACTATCATTGTTTATATAATTACAAAATTGTAATTTAAAAAATATTGAATAAAATACATAAATTTATCTAATACAAAGTACTATTTTTATAATGGTACTTTATAATTGTTAATTTTAAATGGCAAATGATTGTGTAAATCTAAATATTGATAATTATTAATATATATATATATATATTTTTTAATAATTAATAAAACATATATATATATTATTAAATATATAATTAAATATATTAAAATTTTATGATCTTTTTTTATTATTATTCAATTTCAGTTTGGAATAAAAAATATGCACAATAATTACAAAAGCATTATAATTTAATACATCAATGTTGATTTATCTATATGTATTAACTAAATGCAATATGTACATATCAGTTACAAATCATTTAATACCTTTAAGTAACTTTAGATATCCTGATATTAAGTTGTAATCTTAGTATTTCTATTCTTCAGTATTTGCATTTCAATACATTTGTGAAAATATCTCTTTTCCTTATGTTTCTGTATCTACATTAACATACACTAATGTAATAGGACAAATTATTATAAAATGATTAAAGCAGTATAATACTAGCTCACCTAGTGTTTAAATTATTTTAATATACAAGAAAACAAATACTAATTGCATATGAGTAACAGAAACTTGAAGATTGTGCTTATATAAAATTCAAGGAATACATTAAATTAGCATGATTATGAAAGCAATGTTAATGCTATATAAAGCTATAGCAATACACAAAGTTAAAAAATGATTAATTTTAAATAATCCTTTACATATCAGAAAGCCAAATACATTATATAAAATATATTATACATTATTAAATATTAAATATTATACATAAACATTAATTACTATTATTAGATTTATATTTATTACTATTATTCTATATAAAAATTGTTTAATACTATATTGATAAATAATAATTAAAAGATAACAATAATAATAATAAAAAAATTCAAACAAGTATGAAATAAAACAAATACTAATTTCCCATGTTTTGGACTTTCTGAAAGAAAGGAATTATATAATGTTGATTTTAATACCCACCTTTCTGATCCAGAACCAGATCCTGTATTGCTTCCTGAAGAAGAGCTATCACTCTTACTTTCATTTTCAGAATCAGATGCAGATTCTTTACCAGATTCAGATTCTAATGTTTTCTGTAAGTTAATCAGACCAATCTAATATTGTTTTATTTTCAAAAATACATAAGTCGCAGTGTTGTTTGGAATAGTTTTTATACAATAATATTAATATAATTGTATTTTTTAATCATATATAATATATTCTTTAGAATTGACAGTTCTTTAGATTTATGTGAACATATTTTAAAAATAATAATATATAATATCTTTTCTTGTTTTGTATATTTTTAATTGTTCAGAATATAATTTACATAAATTAGCAGTGCCATCTATCAAGAAAATCTTTCCTCCATTTTGTAATTCTTGACCACCATCTTGTAGTTAAGAATTGCTTAAACCAAACTCTTTAATAATCCATTATATACACTCTAATAAAATTAGCAGCGTATTACATCTGATTTTGCATTTTTAGATTATATTCAATTACATGTCAATAAAGAAATAAATTCATATTAATATAAATCAAACAATATATTAAATAAAAAGATAGTTACATATTTACATATGTTAAACATAAATTTACTGTTTAAAAATTATAAATTTTTTCTTTATCTAAAAAATTATTCATAATAGAAATATAAAAAATTTTTCATTATTTATTGTATGTAACTATCTTAATAATGAATTGGCAGAAGAATTCTGTAGGATTTTTCATAAATGATTAATCCAAGATATATAGAATAGTTTCCTGCAAATAACCAACATAAAATGGGTATTTCAGAATAATATAATTCACCATTTTTAAACACTATACTTATTTATTAAACAATTCAAGTACATTATGTACAATATTTATCTGATTTTAAAAATTTACATTTGTTTATTGAATTTAGTATATAAGTTAGAAAAAATTGTATCTAAAATATTTTCATAATCAAAAGTTAGTATTAATTTTAATATTAGAATACTGATTTTTACATTTAAATATTTTTAGCAATAAAAAAAATGATACATAATCCCAAATTTATTATTAAAGAAATACAAAAATACAAATTTGTTGTATGAAGCACAATATTATTTGAAAATAAACTTTCTGTTATATTTCATAAAAAAAAAATTTAACTCATAATAATATATGCTTCATATAACAGAAACAAGACTTTTATAGAGTAATTATTATTTCTTCTAAAATTTAATTTCTTTAATAAGATCTTTTAACTTTACTTATAAGAATTTTTATTACAATAAAAACTGTTTTAAACTCTAAAATGTATTGTATATATAAAAGTAGAAATATTATCATTCAAGTTTTATATTATACTTTATTTATTAATGATGATAAAAATACTAATGAATAACTATTATATGTAACAAAAATATTTTTCTATGCATAGTATATATATATATATAATAAATATATCTTTTTAATTTAAGAAAGAATAAATTTTAAATACTTATTAAACTGAATTTTATTCTTTCTTTAACATGATTTAAGTAAGATAATATCAATTTTTATATGATATTAAATAATCATTTTCTACTTTTACAAATCCCAGAATTTAATTTTATTACATGTTTTAATAAGAATATATTTTGCACTATTATATATTAAATATTATATAACTATAAAAATATTCTTAATAAAACAAATGTAAAAACATTTTTTTGCATATTACACTAATTTTAATAGAAATCATCTTTCATGCATGTGATCCATATATATGAATCATTATTTCTTTTAGCTTTATCTTATCTTTACATAATTTTATTGAAAATAACATTTAAAATTATTAATGTACTATGTTTCTTTTATATACAAATTCAAAATAAATTTGTGATATATTTAAGTTCATACAAACCCAAGATTTTATGAAAGACAAAGAATAAATAAAAAATAAGATTTTATTCATAATATATAAAAAAAAATCTTGAAATGTCAGAGAAATCTCTGGTTTTCCTAAAGGAAAAAACTCAGAATATATGAAATATTTTCTACATGAAAAGCATGTAATTGCCAAGAGCTTTTACAGGTGATTGTGCTACACAGTCTCTAACTATAATGTAGAGAATGTATATCAATCTTTGAGCTTAATTTGCAAAAATGGGTCTATTTAAAATTTTTGAATAAGCATAGGTCTAAGATAAAGGAGAATGCAAGGAATCATTTTTGATAAAAATTAGTGTGGAACAATGATATTTTAAGTGATAAATGTCAAATTGAACGAATGTAAACAAACTTATAGGTTATTAAGAGCCTAGAAACTATGTAAAATTGCAGAAAATTATGATTTAGTGGAGACAAGTCTCTGAGCTCATAAGGTCAGTGAGACCCCGCCCTATATGCAGAAATCTTTTAAATAAAATTACAATGATTTTTTACATTTTTACGAGGATTTTTGTCCTTGTAGTTTAATGAAACGCATGTGACAACGCGACTTTTCCCTACTCCAAACAACACCGCGGCCATATCACGCAAATTTATCATTAAAACAACATTGATGCTCGTATCGGCTACGAAAACAAACAATTATTGCCAAAAAAAAATTGAAGAAAAGCTGAAACTTAAACAATTTTCGAACCCGACCACTCACCTGCATCGTTCCGTCTGCGCGTCGTACCGATATCTCGATATTACACACACCACGCACAAAACCACGTTAATTTAATAATTAAACTGGCGTGTATACACGTATTCGTAATATTAAACGACTATTGATGTACAAAGTCGCGACATCGTGCAAAATTATCGAATTTTCACGTACTATATGGTCACAGGCCTGAGCTTGGCCGCCATTTTGTGAACTCGACTCGTTCTTTCGCCCTCCCCGACCGTCCTCCCGTCTATCATCCCATCATGCAACGCGCGCGCGCTCCTCCCTTCCCCTCTTTCATCTACACCCCAAACTAAAATGAAGGCCCTGTAAACGTGACAAAAATTAATACTTTTAGGAACGTAATATTAACATCTGAAAAAATAAATTTTGCTATAAAATGACAATTATATAGTTTAATTTCATTCTCGAATTTAAAAAAAAAATATCATTTTAATCAATTACATTAAAACGTAGTCATAAAACGGAAATCGTTGTATGACAGCCATTTTGATTATTCAGAAAGATTTTACCCAGAATGCCTGGCGAGTTTTTCGATTACTTTGTATATGCGCAATTACGATGATCAAATAAATCATACGACAAAATCTCTTTATATACGCAATTATATATGCTTTAACTTTTTCCATTTATTTTGTTTACTTATATTTTAAAATATATAAAATAAATTGAAATTTTATAGTTATAATAGTAATTTAATGAATTTTAAAATTTGAATATAAAAATTATATAGACAAGTTTAATCAATAATAATATATATAAAAATCATTAACGTATAATATTATTTTCGAGCTCAGAGACTTAATCTCATTTTTTAAGACATAATTATAAAATATGATAAACTGAAAATAGAAAATGTATAATTATATGAACGTCAATAGTATCACCATGCAAAGTGAATAAGCAATTTTATAAAGCAACATAATATGTAAAAGCTGTTGTTTTACATCAGATTGGGTAGAGACAAAAGTCAAATTTGATTGAATTGAAACAATAAAATATATTAGTTACTTTAAAGAGGAAAAAATTATTTCTAATAAAACAAGTAATTTTACCCGGTCCAATGAAAACCAGCTTGTCTTTTCGCAGGCGATGAAAATAAGGCGTATTATGACGAGAATGAAAGACGAAAAATATTACCCAGACACCCGTGGCACCTCATACCGGAAAAGGAAGAAAAGCCTACAGCTTCGATATACGATTATTTACGGTTTCCGGTCGAAAATCGATTCATCATTCGACTTTAAATATCGATTATCTCATTTTATGATAGGCGCGTAAAATAATTACATAAAATTGATATAAGTTTATAAAATATTGAAAAGTAATAAAATAATATAAATTTCTATAAATTTAAATATAATTATTTTCTTATTGTATTTAAATTTTGTACTTAAATCTAAATTACATGTATAATATTTTATATTTTTTAATTAATGCACAGAACTCTTTAATAAGTATTAAATGATAAAAGTTAAATAAAATAAAAAAAAAATAGAATGAATTATATAAATTTTTGAAAATTAAAACATATATAGTGAAAATTAATTATCCAATTTTTATTATCCGGCATCTTTTGTTTATTAATTTTGTATTCTTCTTTCAAACTTTTATTTCTATAATTTTTTTTTTTCACTAGATTTTTCTCTATCATTTTTTTAAATTATTGTTTATTGTGTAGATACTCATTATAGCTGATATTATTGACATTATTTTGATATATCATAGTTAACATATTTAATTACAAATGAATATTCAAAACATAAAAATTAAAAAAAGAAAATAATTTGTAAAAAAACATATTTGTTATATTATTTTCTTGCGGATCGATTTATTCACATTATTTGTTCTACTATTTAGGCCAGTTTTATTATATTATATTTAAAAAATTAAATATATTTAATAAAAACAAATTAAATGTATTTTCTTTATTTACATTATAATTTTAATTTGTTTACAATTTTCAATGTACATAATATGACTTAATTTGAAGAATGAGATAAAAAATATTGATGTAATGTATATATAACAAATCATATTTATATACATATATAGTATATATTCTACGTATATTTAGCATATATAAATATTAATACCTGTAAATATTCATATCAGAACTTTTAATTATTCCATGTAATATTTAGGGAAAATTTTATCACATATTACTAAATAATTATTCTGTTTAATTAACAGTTTATAATATTCACACTTCCTATAGTAACTCAAAATTATGCAGCAATTCAGTCTTAAAGTAACTCAAAGCATAACAATAGTGTAATATTATTACAATAAGAAAAAGCCAATAAAGATAAAAATTTTGTATTCATTGTCCAATGACAATATTTTATTATAACATATTCATGGTACTAAAGGATACTTGCACAAATAAGTCATGAAAGTTAACACATGTTATTTACAGCCACGTGTAATTATTCAGCACTGGGCGTTTCTCCTGTAACTTTTGTAGATGCTTCATCTATCAATTCTTTAGCTTTTGCATCTGGTAACCAAAGACCACTATCAACACATCGTTTCATATGATAAAGTGCTTCTTGTCGTGGCATTACTGCTAGAGTTTCTTGTAATAAAGCATGATCTTGTGTTTCAAAGCATTTTTGTAAAGGCTAAAAATAATATATTAAAATTAGTTACAATATATTAAAATACTAAATTAAGATATTTATTAATTAAGATTATTATATTAAAATAATAAGTATTTAAAATAATAAAATATTCATGATAAATTTATTTACTTCTGGTAGACTTTCAAATACTTCAACTGGATCAAGACCACCTGGACCACGACGTGCCTTTTTTTCTTCTTCTTCAGCTTCTTTAAGAGCATCTGCTACTTTTTCAGCAGCTCTTTTACGTATTCTTTCTTTAAATGCTCTTAATTCATCTTCAAATGAATTTCTATGTTCTAATTCAGCATTTTGAATACGACTGAAAAAAGAACCTACACATGCTCTTGGATCAACATCTAATTGTTTTGATAATTCCAAAATACATTGCATACATATACATTGATGAGCAACATGTTCCATTAAATCATGTTTCTAAAATTTATAATATATTATTATAAAATAAATTCATATAATAATTATATTCATAAATATGTAAATATGTACTTACTTCTTCTATTTCTAAATTAATACACCAAATAACTAAATAATTTGCAGTATTTTCACATACTAAATCAGGATTATCTGCTAAAAATTTTTTACTATCCTCATACCTTCTTAGCATGCCAAATTCTTTTAATTTTTTTTCATTTTCTTTTACAAATTCTTTCATTTTTTTTTCTTTTTCTTCATCTGATAAACCATTGTCATCTCCCTTACATGGTGGTCTTTTATTAATTACTGTTTTTGTAAAACCATCTTGACCAATAGTATCAACATTCCAAGGTGTTAATTTCTCTTTTTTTTTCATTTCCTCTTCTTTTTCTTGAATTTTTTTCTCTTCTTGTTCAAGATCATGTAAAACCTTTTTTAATGCAGTCAAATCTGCTGAATCTTTTTGTTCTCTTTCTAATTTTGCAAGTTTTTCCTCTGTTTCTTTTAATTTTTGTAAAGTTCTGTAAATAATTAAAAATTTAAAAAATTTTTAAATTAATAATAAAATATTAATATTATGAAATAATTTATTTATATGTTGAAGATAACTTACTCTGCTTTTTTTCTTTCATGTTCCTCTTGTTCACGTTTTCGTTCTTCCATCCTTTCTAGCCTTGCTTGATGACGCCACCTAAATAATGATGGTGTATCAATATTTGGATGGGTATCATCTTCATCATCTGAAATCTAATAAATATTAACATCACATTATTAACTTATATATATTAAATTTTATATAAATTATTTTAGATATATAAACATATTAATTATAAATAACAATACTCATTATTTTATAAAAATTTTAAAAATATATATAAATTATAAAAATTAATATGCGTTAATAGAAAAAAATTTATATTAAAAAATGTACATCATTTTGAAAATTTATAAAGAATAAGTAGATAAGAATGAGTAGAAATAGACAATAAAATTTTGATTAAAGTTATAGTAAATATGTTTAAATTTAATAATTATTTTTTATACTTTTTCAAGCACTCAAATAAAAAAAACACTCGAAATTTCTACTATCACTCTAGAATATTCCATAAGCATACTGGACCAAAACTAAGATTCTTACTTCAATATCTTTCCATTTACTGTAATCCACCATCGTTCAACCGATTAAATGTACTTTTTATTCAATTATGTATTTTTATGGAAATGACTATTTTAAAAATATAATTTATGTATAAAGCGTTTTTTTTTTTTCTTCTTTATTTTCACAAAAGCAGAAACACAACGCCCATACTTGTCGAAGTTTAATTGTCAACTGTACTAGCATGAATATATTCGCGCGAGAGTCGTTCGATCTATCATATCAGGGATTCTCAATTACTTAAATGATAAATTATATCGAATACATAAAATTTGAATTGGAATTAATGTTCATAATTCATTTTTTATGATAAATAAATTGAATTACATAATAATAATAAAAAATATTTTTATACTTTTTAACATAGAATTATATCATTTATAAAAATAATTTATATATTGTAATTTAATTTATGAATTTATCATTAAAATTTTATAAATTTAAATAATATATACTATATAATTTTTCGAAGTTAACATACTTTGAATATTATCTTAAAATAAAGTATTAATTTTTATATTAAAATTATATACATATAGTAAGCATGTGCAATTCATTTATACTGAATTTGACATTGTATATGAATATAGATACTTTGAATTTTCTATTGCTTAAAAAAAAAACATTTCACTTAATTTTTATTCAATATATTTTATAGTTTAAAAAAATGATTGGTATGCGAATGAATGCATTTAATGATACAGGACTTGGTGAACCAGAACAAGATGCAAATTCTGCTCTTATAGAATTAGATAAAGGTATGTTTATATATTACTTTTAAACTTAACCTTATATTAATTTTACCATAATTTTTACAAAATATTATTGTATTAATAATAAAATAATATATATAATAAATAAAATTATTAATAAATGCTTTTAAATATGAAATTTTAATAAAAATTTAATACAACATTTAATAAATAAATTTTTTTGTACGAATAAAAGAAATATTTTTGAAAAGTTTATTTTGAAAGGATTATTTAATAAAGATATTTTTTAGGTTTACGTTCTACAAAAATTGGTGAACAATGTGAAGCCATAGTACGATTTCCTCGATTATTCGAAAAATATCCTTTTCCAATATTGATAAATTCTTCTCTCTTAAAATTAGCAGAAGTTTTTCGTACTGGCAGTAATTTTTTACGTGTTTGGGTTCTCAGAGTATGTCAACAAAGTGAAAAGCATTTAGATAAAATTTTAAATGTTGATGAATTTGTCAGACGTATTTATAGCGTGATACATTCTAATGATCCAGTTGCTAGAGCTTTGACTCTACGAACTCTAGGCAGTGTAGCTGGTATTATTCCAGAAAGACAACAAGTAAAATATTAATAATTCTTATAATTTATGTTCCATTTTATGATATGTACAATCAAAAAAATTATTTTATTTATAAGGTTCATCATAGTATAAGAAGATCATTAGATTCTCATGATTCAGTTGAAGTTGAAGCTGCAATATATGCTGCACAAATGTTTGCTGCACAATCAAAATTATTTGCTGTTTCCATGTGCAGTAAAATATCCGATATGATTAGAGGTCAAGCAACACCAGCATCAATGAAATTACAACTTATACCTATTTTACAATACATGCATCATGATACTTTTACAGCTTCAATGGTTTGTAAATATTAATTTTAATTTTTAATAACATAAATAAATTGTATAAAATTATAAATTTTTTAAAGGTAAATGAATTATGTATGGAACTTCTTGCTAGTTATCCAGCAGTTGAATTTGTCAGAGTTACATTAAGTGCTTTAAGCACATTAGCTTCTGCAACATTGATTGATGTTCCACAACAAGTTGCACTTTTATTACGTTATCTACAAGATGATCCAAGATTAACTATTAAACGCCATGCATTACATTTATTACATTCTTTAGCAAGAAGAGGAGCTCATTTATGGCCACAAGGTGCTCTTAATAACTTGATAGGTAAATATAATGAATAATAATTAATTCTGTATAATAAATAAAAATAAAAAGAGATACTTTAGAAATTTCTGTTTTAGAGAGTACTACAACACTCTTACAAGATGGAGCTGGAAATAAAGATCTTCTTATTCGAACATTAGACGTAATTGAGGTTACCATTTATTTGTCAAATAGTAATGAAAACACATTTTTTTTTAATATAAAAGAGAATTAAACAAATAAGTTTTTGAAATTATTTAATTTAGGTACTTAGTCAAAGTGCAGTAACATGTGATGCAAATAGAGAAGAAGGAAATCCTCTTTTATCATTATGTGTAAATGCTTGTTATTCGCCTGATCCATTTATTGCAGTGAAAGCAATTACTATTTTAGCCAGAGTTGCATGTTATTGGTATATATTTAATGATTCTTATATCAGTAAAGAATGAGATATGTATATTCAAAATTCTTATATTTTATTTATAGTTATGAGGAAAATTTACCAGCCTATGGAATACAAGACGTTGTATCTTGTCTTGAATCTCTAATTGTACTTTTAGCTTTGGATGATAAGTATTTACATCAATTGAAAGTTTGTTTACGTTCAACAGTAAAATTATGTCGGGCACAACCTAGCCATTGTTCGATATTTGTCGATGCTATCGGTAGTACACTTTTCAATGCCCATGCAGAAGGCAGTCAAAATGAGAAGCAAGCGCTTGCTTTATGTGAAGCATTAGGTGCTATAGGAAGTTTAGGAGAAAATGCATTGCTTCCTCTTTTACCAGATATATTAATAAAGCTTAAACAGACTGTACATGTACATACAAAGGTAAATTTGTAAATGAAATGTGTACTTCATAAAAAATATAAAAATATATAAATTTTTATTTTAAAGGTAATGTTATGTACGTTACTTTTTCAAATGGTAGCTGGAGGATATGAATGGAATCCAGAATGTTTAGAAGCAGTAGAAGAAATTATTAAAAATGTAGATGGTTGGGCCAAATATCGAATTGCACGTAGTGCTGCAAGATATGGTCATCACACAATAGCAACTCAAATATTTAGAAGTTTAAAAGAAACAGTTGCATCTGAACAATTACATTTCTGGTTGTCTGGTTTGGAATTAGTTACAAAAGCTGAAAGTTATCTTATGTTAGTTTTTATATTTTTTTAATAATTTATTTTATGAAAAGTATATATCTATTTTTTTAAATTTTAACAGGGAGAAAACAGAAGAAGTAGAAAGTAAAGCAAGAGTTTATACTGTAGAGAAGTTAAATGGAGCTATTGCGCGTTATGCAAGTGCATGCGCTTCATTAAAAGCTGCTAGTACACCATTACGAAGTTTACAATTTGCTAGTGAATACTCAAAATTGCGATGTGAATTTCTTCAAGCTATTGTACAACTTTTACATTCATGCAGGTATCTTGAGTAAATGAATGTCATAAAATAACAATTATTTATTATTATTATTTTTTTTAATTTTATCAATATAAATTAATTATGATTTAGATCTCTTTGTACAGCTCCGCCACCTGCTATTACATGTACAGTAGTTCTAACTACAAAAGATGATCTTCAACGATATGGACGTGTTACAAATCAAGTACATTACTTGTATAATTTTATATAATTACATTTTAAATGTTTAATTTAAATTAATAATGAATAATTTATATTTTATAGTTGAGAAAATCAGCTCAAGAACTCAAAACTTGTGCAGAAAACTATCAGAAACTCTATCAATCAGCTTTTGATGCTGATCCAGGTTCATTGACGAACATACGAGCGTATCCTTTACGAAAATGTAATTAATTTTTAATTTATCTACATCTGAAATTATTGTTATATCTTATTTACGCATTTCAATATATATTTTCTTAATTAACTATATGTAGGTTGCAAGAAATTTGTCGTTTATTAGCGAATAGTGTTGAACGTGTTTGTGGTGGTACAGGAATTCAAACATATCATCAAACCGAAGTAAATTTTAATTTTGGTGATACAGTAGAAATGCGCCAATTGGCTCGTTGTTGTACTGAATTACGTCGTTTAGCTCCAACTTATATAGGTGAAAATAAAGCAGCGGCACTTAGTCATTCAAGAATAAACTGCTTAGTTTCGCAGGTGATGTTATTAGCTGGAACAAAAATGAGATTACCAATACCTCGGTATTATTTTCAAGCTTTACAAGCAACTAGTGTGAAATTATCTGTTTCGCCACAACCTCGTGTTCTTGGTGAACCAGTATCTGTACCTCAAGGCAGTCAATTAGCTTTAAAAGTCGAAGGAGTGCTACGACATGGTCGACGCGCTTCTCTTTATCGTTCTGTTGCTGCTGTTTGCATTTCTATTTCTACTTCTCCTCCATCGAAAATAAATTCAGATCAAAAAGTATGAATTAATATTTTTTATAATAAATCCTTATACATCCTTTATTTTAATATTTGATTTTATTATTTTATTATAGGATTCTAATGTTAACGAATTACAACAAACTGTCACACCACATCGCGATTTTTTTGCTTGTGAATTTTTACTTTCATTAGGAAGTCCAGGTACAACTGCTACAACAACATGTGCGAATAATACTACTAATGTGAATAATAATATGAACAGTAGTGGTGGACAATATCAAGTCACAGCAAGCGCGAGTATACTCGACAAAGATGGCAATGTGTGGAAATGTGGACCACGTTCCACGCTTCAAGTTAGGGTTCACGAAGAGCCAACCAAAAGAAAATTACCATAAAGATATGTTCATATATTTTTTATTATAAAACATTGTTATAAATAATTGTTTTCAAAAGTATTGTATACGAAATATATAATAAAAAATTATACTTTGATATTTTAATGAAAATTATAATATTTTATAATTAATTATTCTCTTATTTAAAAAAAATTTCTTATACTTTATAATAATTAAATTTCTTTTTATATTTATGTTAATTTAGAAAAAGAAATTTTATAAATACGATAAAATATATTTTTGTTACGATCCAATAGAAGGTAAAGAATCGAATAAAGGAGTAGCGATAGTCGACGTATGAGTGGACGCGCTATGAGAAAGCCTATAAAAGGGAGATTGCAAGGGTGTTCGGCGCACAGTCGTGCACCGTCTGTCCGTTAGTACGGTACGCGTCACATCTTGATATTTGTGCAATACTTGATCCAAGCATCTTCTCGAGGAGAGCAACAGTTATGCCCTCAGATCATTGTATCATTGACTGACAAGATCCAATAATAGATTTCGTCACGCGTTTATGCGCGGTAAGTAATATTATTTTTCTTTTTAATCTTAAATCTTTTTAATTTAAACATTTTTTAGGTATAATGGAAAAACATGAAAAAACAGTTAAATTAAGAATTTCTTTGAAAGAATGCAATTTTTATTAAAAAAAATTTTATTTTAATCAGTGTCTCGAAATATTTTTGATATGAAATATTTTTTAAATTTTATTTTTATAGCTTGACTTAATACTATTTTAATACTATGAAATTATAACATAATAGGAAGATATAATTTAAAGTCTGAATATTAGTATTCAATAATTTATATCGAATTTAAATCAATATACAATGTTAAATTGCGATATAAAATTCAAAACGTAACAGATAAGAAATTTAAAAATCTTATAAGAATTATAATAAATAATAAAAATAATTATATTCTTATAAGAAAAATTTGTTATAATTTATATCTCTTTGAATTAATTTTTTGATAATTTTTATGATATTTGATTGAAACAAAGAAAACAAAAACATCAAAAACATTTTAGATTTAACTGATTTAACTGAAATTAATATTAGTAGCAAGAAGTAATTAATATTTCTAGAAAAACATATATACCAATTCATACATTCAAAGTAATTAACTTATATATAAGTGTTGCTTTTAAACGATTACGCGTAACGTGAAATTGCGCCTTTTTTCTTGTATCAAAAGACTTGCGTGGTTTATTCGAATGTGGCAAGCATGCACTTTTATATCTTGTTACAAAATTACAAAAGTGATATAAAGTATAAGCAATGTGATCAAATAAGAATAAGAGAAAATTTTATTTTTTATGAATTCGTTGGCCAATTATAAATTCGTATTGTTGAAAAAGAAAAGAGCGTTAAAAAGAGTAATATTCCACGAATATTTTAAGATATACAGTTTAAACTATATATCAATAGAGAATTAGAATTATATTTTACAAACAGAGTGAGTTAAAATATTGAAACTTGTAATTGTTTCGTATGTTTGACGATCATCGTGAAAACGAAAAATTTTCTTTTGCGCAATATCCTTCGTATTTTATTTCAACGTCGCATTGCTCAAAGTACTTACGCGCTCTTCGTTTCTTTTTTCCAATTATCTTCGCACACGTTACATGAATGCTGTTATACACTTTGCCATAGGGATGAAGACTCGCCAAGCATAATGTACAATGACTGTACCAGCGAGCACTACGGTACTAAGCATTGCGGTTTAAGCTGCACGCCGATGCATGTGCCGTGATTCGAACTACGCTTGCAAGCACCGAGTAGTTGTGCTAAATGGTTCGCAAACTAATGTTCAAAATTCGGGCAATGTCGCGATGATAGTGGAAGTGCGAGGTCGAGAAGTGGAATGGGGATGGAATGAGGATAGGGAAATAGGAGGGAGATGAGGAAGAGAAAAAGAGAGAGCGAGAGGGAGGGAGAGAAGCTGGCAGTAAGTGATGTCTACGAAGTCCTTCTTAGTTAAAAGTTTTCAAGATTGAATTAAATAAAACTGCTACGATGTTTCCGTTATCCTGTTTTTCTCTATCTTTTTATCACTTTTCATCAGGTAGCGTTGCAATAAAATGACTTTCGAAATAATTAGCACGGGAAATTCGAGAATCTGTGAAATTGGAGAATCGACGTTGATGAAAGTAATGATTCGTGTCTGCGTACGTTTTATCTCAGTTTTTTTTTTCTTTTATTTTTTCGCTTAATTATGAAGCTGTTGACAAAATGGGAAAGAATTTGGAATTTACGGGAATGGATAAATCCTTCCCATTCGAATATCATTATGTGTCCTGTTGAACGCCTATTGGATTTTATATAGTTGTAACAGGAAATGGAAACAAGGTTCAGTTTATTTTTCTATGCATAGCAAATCTCATTTTCTTCGTACGTAGGTTTATGCGAAACGGATATCTTATTCCCATCCGTGCAATCAAAATAGAAGATTTCTAGATATTCTTCAACCCAGATACGCAATATCATCAGAACGCAATCCCTTGTTCTACATTGTTGGTATGCATGGATAATCCGTAAACAGATATCTCTAAATGATTTTTTTCTAGTATTTTCTTTTTCCGCTTAAAAATTTTTTCTTCTTTATCAATGGTTAGTTTCTCAAAGAATGAAAATACATAAGATAGATGGAAAGGTTTCAAATTTTTAATGCAAATTTCAACTTAGAACCGCCACCATTAATGGATCCTGATTCACGTCCATGCTTTACTTTTTTCTTAACCTCCCTTCCAGCGGGTAATTGCTTTTATATCTAAACCAGTGTTCTTTACGAGATACGCTCTGTAAATTGGGCTTATTTTATTAACATTACACTGCATCGCATTTACCGTATATTCGAACAAAAGGGTACATTCAGAAGATATATTAGAAGCTGCGCATAGATGCAATCCAGAGGATCGAATAACGACGTGACTCCCGTGATATTGCATTTGCAGTGGGGAGGGGAAGGCGGAAGGGAGAGGAGGGGGGAGGAGGCAACAGATATTAAATGGCGGTAGAAAATTTCTGACCATTACAAAAAGATCAAACAACAGCGCGACAAACAAGAAGCGCGTAAAACGAATGACGTAACACGCTTTGAAAGTTGTTGTAAAAAAGATAAACCGATTTTTTTTTTTTTTTTTTACCCTCTTTCGCGTTTCGAAATTGGCTATTCTATACCCACGGTTATTCTCCAATTAAAAGGTGCTTTAATTTCATCGAGCTTTACTACGATGTTTGTTCCGATTCGATCACGTTCATCGAGGCAAACATAAAGTCCTTCAAAGGTTTCGAATCGCGCACCTCCGCGATAAAAAAAATTCCAGGAACGAAAATAGCGCGGATAAACGAATCTAATAAAAGAAAAAAAGAAAAAGAAAAAGGAAGGAAAAAGAGAAAGAAAAAGAGAGAGAGAGAGAGAAAAAGAACAAACCTTCGATGATCCTCGCTTAATCAACGACGTTTCTCTCTAGTGTGTCCTGTGAAAATCGAACCGCCTTATTGCAGCCCGTACACTTCTAATTTCACCAATGGTACGCTTGTTTCTGCACCCTTTCATCGGGCTACACGCTGCATCGAGACAGAAGCGGTGTTATATAGGGGAAGTGACGAAAGTGAACGACAGGAATAATGGACAGGTTTGGCTAGAGTGGCTTTCCGTTCGGTAGAGGCATTTGTTCCACCGACAGTAACTCGTGCCCATAATAAACATGCCGTGCCAGCAGATTGACTGATGATACTGTTCTCCGTTAGATGTTATTGGTCGTTCCTATTTTCACCATCGACTCCTATTCGATACATCGACGGATGCCGGTAATTATTACGCTCGCACCTCTTTTTTTTCCCCTCCCTCACTCTGGTGTCAAAGATTTATCTTTGTGGACCTCGAACTCGGCGTCTAAACGTTGCCCGTAGATATATGGATGGAAGAAAAAAAAAAAAGAAAAGAAAAAAAAAGAAAAAAAAGCAGGAAGTGGAAGTTTATCGAGGGAGCTCGATTTCGTGGCTAAAGTGACGATAGTTGGGTGAAAGTTGAGACGCGAGAGCAACTATTCGAATTCAATTTAGCCCACGAAAGGGTAGAAAATGGTGAAATTTCGCATTACAGAGTCGTATCGCGTGTCTGATTGAGTAAGAACGACAAGCAGATATAATTAGGTTCTCTCGCTAACCAACGGGGAAATAAAATTTTTCTTGAATCGGACTTTCTACGTGGCGAGAAGAGAACACGTTCTCGCTTAGGAAACAAAGGAAGAAAAAAAAGGGGGGGAAAAAAACAAGATATTAAAAAAGAAAAAAGGAAAATCTAAATGCGTTACTTGGCCAAGTTGAATTCATTTAGAATTTATTTGTTCCCAGGATAGAAATCTGTGACTAGCGATACGAATTTTATATTGTATTTCTGGCTGTTCGAAATTTTTTATTTAACCGGTAGAACGATTGAATGCTT